>NW_027206202.1:7264998-7864998 GCF_024711535.1 Dipodomys merriami | reverse complement strand
AGATGGGAATTTTTACCCTTGCCTTTCTTTTTTTGTATGTAATATATATTTTTTATTGTGAAAATACTGTACAGAGGGGTTACAATTACATGGGCAAGATAATGAGTACATTTCTTATCAAGCATTATAGCCTCCTCCTTTGTTTCCCCTTCCCATCCTCCCCCCACCCCCTCCAATCCTCCCCGCTCCCCCCTCACACCAAAGTTGTAAAGTTCGTTTTCAACATAACGACTTGAATTTAGCCAACCTACAGAAGCCCGAAGAAGACAGAGCACACCAAAAGATAAGAAAAAGGCACATCTTGTTGAAAAGAGATTCACTACATCACATATTACTTAACAAAGAAAAATAAGCTACAGTTGCAGATTGAGAAAACACTATCCAAGGTCTGCAGGCTTGGGAAAACCTGCCTGAGAGGAAAGATCAGAGGGCTGTGAATCTTTATTACTAGGGCAATCTAGGAAATCTGTGCCTATGAGAAAAACAGCTCAAATAAATACAAGAAATGGAATCATTTGAATAAGAATGAAGCTGGTTTCTGCTAGCCAAACAGGCTTGGGACTCCATGCTGCATCAAAGAATAGACACATACATAGCACAAGCCAGCAGCAAAATCTCAGAGGTCCTTTCCTCCACTTAAAGTTTCATTTAAAGGTTAGAATACACACAGAGGGCAATATTGCCAGAACCAAAACATCAAAATTTCTGTGTTTTATGTATTGACTCATTTGTTCAACCCTGGTTTTTCCAAATTGTAATTTATCATAAGGCCATTTAACTTCACCAATCATTTAATCCATTTAATATTTGATTTCTCTCTTCTTTAGTCCCTATTTTGTTTATTTTTAAACTGAAACAATCATATCTGAATCACATCCTAACAATCCTTTCTTTGAAATATATTTCCATCCCTTCATTGCCACTTCTCCTCATCTATACTACCCATACCTCATCATCCAAGATATAAACAAATTCAGAGAGGATGGATGAAAAAAGACCTTACAGACAAACTCATCAGGAATTAAGGAGTAGCTATACTTATAACAAAATCAATTGCAGGTCAAAATCAGTAAGAAGAGACTAAAAAATTATCACCTCATATAAAAAAGGGAATGAATGTTCCATGAAGAAGAAATTATGGGGGTCAACATATATGCACTTAATAGAGGAACACCAATTCAAGAAACAATCCTGGACTTAACAGTACTGACAAAACGCAAAATAAATAAAAATTAAATAAAGAAACCCATTTTGTTGTATTATCATTCACATCTAAGGTGAATCTCTAGTTAACTTTTTTCTTGGTGAGAGTGAAATATAGATATGAATCTAAGTAACTTGGAAGCCATCTTGGCATCGTGCTATTAATTATAGATGGGGACTTTCCAAACTCTAGAGGTTATAGAGGACACTCTTTGGACTGTAAAGATTGTCATGGGCTCCAGGAAACTACCACTTCATCTAGGTAATTGGAGTCTTGAGTGTCCTTTATTGTCCCTATGAATCATCACTTTATTAGAGTTAAGTATCCCCACCTAATCGTTTAACCTATATATTATCACTTTGTTAGAGTTAAGTATCCCCACCTATTTTGCCTATGAATAACCATTTTATTAAGAATAAGTATATTCACTTTGCCTTTGTATAACCACTATTATTAGGAATAATATCCTCATTTAGCTTGTTTTGTTTTACGTATGACACTTTTGTTAGATTGTTAAGATTTGGTCTTCACCTCAAGTACACGTCCTTGTCTTTAGAAACTATGTGCTAGCTCTGTTCTGGGCTGCTGGTCTTTCAGACAGGTGTCAACCATGCAGTCGCTGGCTTTTTAATAAATACTGCAAATTCAACCTTTTAAATTGTGGCACCTCTGAATCCCGATAATTGAGAGTACCTTACAACAAGAGTACAGTGTTAAAATCTTCCATTAACAAACACATTTTACAAATATATATACATATAGAGATACCTACATATCTATATGTATATATACTTATATATATATATATATATATATATATATTTCTTCTAAAATCAGGAACAAGGCAGGATATTCATTTTCTCTACTAATTTCCAATAAAGTGCTGAAATTCCTAACCACAGCAATAAAAAGAAATGATACAAAAGGAACCCAAAGAGAGAAAGAAGTAAGGAAACTATCCTCATAAACAAATAAAAACTTACTTCTGAAGTACCTAGATAAACCCCCTCATTCCCAGGTGCTGAAGCTGATGAATACTTACAGCAAATGAGCAGGAAAAGAAAGGAAAAGTAAAGGAAGGAAAGAGAAAATAAAAATCCATCCTTTCCCATATATGAAAAAAAATGAAGTTGAGGATTACATTGGGAAAGAAATGCTGTTTGTAATAGTCTGAAAAAAGTAAATTAAAATACCAAGTAATCAATATATATATATTAACAGCTGAAGGATCACTACAACTAAAACTATAAAATATTGAAGAAATAAATTGAAGAAAAGATTAGGAGTGAAAATACCTCCAAGTTCTCAGACTTGAAAATTAATATTGTGAAAATGGACATACTACCAAAGGAAATCTACAAATTCAGTACAACATACATAAAAATTCCAAAGTCATTATTGACTGAGATAAAGACAATATAAAAATTCTAATGGAAGTCCTAGAACAACAGAAGCAATTTTGAGTAAATTAGCAATAATGAACGAAGGTATGACATTCCAAAATTTTAACTTTACTACGAACTACAGTAGCAAGTAAGATTGGTACTGGCACAAAAATAGGTTTGAAGACCAGTAGTATAAACTAGAAGTCCCATTAATAAACCCATATACCTGCATGCATATGGTGTTTGATAAAGTAGTAAAAAGTACATGTTGGAAAAAAATGGCAATCTTTATCCAATGGTGTTAGCAAAATTAGATATCTGAAGTAATATGGCTAGCACCATATTGGCCACAAGGTTGGATGGCAGGGTCTAGCATCTTGTCTTCTTGCTGGGGGAAGGAAATGTCCCCACCCACCACCTGCCTCCCAGGTGATGGGCATGCCTGGAACTATGGAGGTTGTAGCCAGCACTTGGCTGAGAGGTTACTGAATCTGTCAGTCCATTGCCTGAGACTGGGAATTTCCTGTGGCCCTGCCCTGGGCTTAGGCCCTATTTAGGCCCAAACCAGCCTAGCTGCCTCTACCACCATGTCTCCATGATCCTGTCCTGTGTCCTGTCTTCTGGCTGGTCTCTGGTCATCATGGCATCCCAAATTTCGTTCTCCATCAGAGCTGAATTAGCTTGCTGGTTTTGTTTTTGTTCTTTCCTTCCTCTCTCGCGTTTTTACTAATTCTCTTTTGTGTAGTTGAGTGCTGAAGGCCTTTGTAACAACAGTCTGCCTGTAGCCTCCTAATTGTATAATAAAGACTCCAATATTTTATATTCGAAAATGTGGCTTCTGGGATGATTCACCTTATAACACATCCATATGTAAAAAAACCCAAACTGGATCTCTTGACTGTCACACTGTCTACTCAAAATGGAACAAACACTTCAATTTAAGACCTAACATTTTGAAACAAATACAAGACTGTCTAGGAGGAACACTAAAACTACTGGCATATTAGGAAGGAACTTTCTGAATACAGACCAGGGGGTCAGCTTATTGATAATTGAGAAATCATTTTGTAACAAGGCAAAAAGTGTCTGTACAGCAAAGTTTCTATTTAATCAAGAAAAAATAATCAATGTACTGATGTACTTTGGCCTTAGCCAAAGTACAGCCATTCTGGACTTAGACTCCATTTTGAAGGCCATTACTGAAAGTATCCATTGTGAAGGCTTTTACTGAAAGTATCCATTGTGTAGGGAGCCGAGGCGAGACTCCGCCCACTCCCTTGCAGTTTTGAGGATTACCACTCCAGACGGTGCTTGGCGGGACGCCTGGGCTGTGCGCGTGCGCGAGCCCGGTAGTGTCCCCAGCCAATCCCATGACACCTGGTGACGGTAAAAGGCAGGCGACCAACAATAGAAAAGACCCGTGTTCGAATTCCCTATATAAGCGGCTGTATTTCGGGTGCACGCTCTCTCGCGCCCAAGCTCTCCTACAACTAAAAGGCTCTCCAATAAAGCGTGATCTGAGAAGACTCCTGGAGTGGTGGTCGTTTTTTCTCGCTGGTCGAGTAGGCGGTCACTACAACTGGTGCTGAAACCCGGGAACGAACCTGGGACAGGACCCGCGCGAGAGGCCGAATTGGAGCCAGAACTCAACACGCGGAGAGGAGACGTTGGTAAATATCCCCCGGTATGCTGTCCACTGTAGATTTAGATATTTATTGGTTGCTTGCATTGCTTCTTCCCTTGTGGCTTGTCTTTTTGATGGTGCGCACTTGCCTCGAGGAGGGAGGGTTTGATTTAATCCAGGAAGGACGCAAAGTACTAACGCAGCAACAGGATAGTCTATCAGAGTCAGTATACAGTAATGGGGAGGAAAAGAGGCCTAAAAGAAAAAGGGAAAAAAGACAGAAGGATCCTAAAGAATTGAAGCGAGAGGGGCTGCAGCCCTCACAAAAGGAGAAGGGTTTTAGGGAGGGGGTCTCAAGGAGACCTCCGTGCCCTTCTTTAAAAGCAAACCGGTTCTCAGCCCTACATGTGGAAGGGCGGGACCAAGAATATAGTAATCTTGCGAGTGACTCAAAGGAAGAAATGTTAGAGGAGGAGGGAGAGCAGCTCGATCCAGCTGATAGTGAAGACTTAGAAGAGGCTGCGGCGGAGCACGTGGCAGACAGATATGGAGGGTGGCGCCCCCTAGGGGTGGGAGTACCGCAGCAGCCAGGAAGAGGAAACGGAGCTGCCCCTCACCCGTCGGCCCCCCCTCCGTGCCCGCCGGCAGGGAAGAGTCACTTTATAAAAGGCAGCACCTGGTCGCCGTTAGCGGCCGCCTTTCCAGTTTTTGAAAATCCCATTACTAATGAGAGAATTCTTGAGCCGGTTTCCTACTTCCAGCTTAAGGATTTAGTTGAGGCAGTCCGGACTTATGGAATGACGGCCAATTATACCACTGCCTTGCTTCAAAGGCTAACTATTAATGCTATGATTCTGTGGGAGCAAAAACTGTTCAATATTTTCCTGAATTAGTGGCTAAACAGGCAATTTTGATCTAAGAAAAAAAAATAAATAAATAAAAATAAAAATAAAAAAATAAAAATAAAAAAAATTAAAAAAAAACCAGGCAATTTTGGGTATGAAGTATTGTTTAATGCACTTTGCAAAAATTCCAGATAAATTAATTATTCCATACACCCGTGAGCAAGTTGAATTTTAGCAGCCACAATGGATATGTGGGCAATTCTTGTTTGCTCATTTCCAAATGTAATTGATAATCATTATCCTAAGCATCCTCTGCTTGCCATAGTTAACAAAAATTTAGTGTATTTTCCTGTTGTCACTTCAAAGGAGCCCTTGGTTGATGCTCTAACCATCTTTACGGATGGATCAAAATCTGGACAAGGTGCCTTTTTTGTTCAAGGACACAAACAGCCGGTAGTTTTTAATTTTCGGCCGAATGTCCCACAGGCTGTTGAATGTTTAATTGTGCTTGAAGTTTTTAAAAGATTTGATCAACCTTTTAACTTATTTTCTGATTCATTATATGTTGTAAATGCCGTTGCTTCTCTTGAAGTTGCTGCTTCAGTTAAGCAGGCCAGTACAATTTCTAATGTTTTGTTACAGATTCAATCCCTTATCTTAAACAGAAAACATCCTTTTTATATTGAACATATTCGTGCCCACTCTATGTTGCCGGGCCCGATGGCAAAGTGTAATGATTTGGTGGACCAGGCAACTCGGGCTATGGCTCTGGTCGCTGCTGATCCTGTAGAATTGGCAAAAGACTTTCATAGATTGTATCATGTACCTGCTAATACCCTTAGGAAAAGATATAATTTGTCCAGGCATGTGGCAAGAGATATTGTTAAAGCCTGTAAATCTTGTGTTACCTTTCTTCATCCTCCCCATGTGGGGGTAAACCCCAGGGGGTTGAGACCAAACGCCCTATGGCAAATGGATGTTACTCATCTGACGGAATTTGGTAAGTTGAAATATTTACATGTGTCTGTGGACACCTTTTCTGGTGTCATTCATGCCACACCTTTGGCAGGAGAAAAGGTGTCTCACATCAGAATACACTGCTTAGAAGCTTGGGCAGCTTGGGGAAAGCCCCTTAGACTCAAGACGGATAATGGCCCTGCTTATACTTCCCATGGTTTTCGCGCCTTTTGCGCACAAATGCAGGTTGCCCACACCACCGGATTGCCCTACAATCCTCAAGGACAAGGTATAGTGGAAAGAGCTAATCGAAGCATAAAAGAAATGCTTCAAAAACAAAAAGGGGGAGTTGCTGAGTCCGCATCCCCCAGGGAAAGACTTTCTCTTGCGCTCTTTACCCTTAATTTTTTAATTCTAAATGACAACGATCAGTCTGCCGCAGATCGGCATATGACAAGAGACTCCATGGATACTAAAGACATGGTTATGTGGAAGGATGTTATTAATAATAAATGGTATGGACCGGATCCGGTAATAACGAGATCCAGGGGAGCTGTTTGTGTTTTTCCACAGAGTCAAGAAGTACCTCACTGGGTGCCAACGAGACTGACCAGGCCGGTGGAGACTGCAGCAGAACCCCATCTTGAAGATGCCATCCACTCGTCTCCTGATACAGCTGATCTTCCTGCTGTTAGCAACAGTGCTAATAGCAATCCCTGTGATAGCTAAACCAATGATGCTGTGGGCTGTTACAATTTACTGACTGGATTGCCTCTGTGGTGTCCTTTGTCAAAGAGCGGGTGGGAGTCTGAATGTTTTTAGCCTGCTGCTTGGGAGGATGCGTGGTCTGCCTATGGTTGGTCTGTCGCTTTCGAGCCCAAACCAGAAGGGACAAGGTTGTTATCTTGCAAGCATTAGCCGCTTTGGAGAGTGGATCCTCACCCCAGATTTGGCTGTCGGCCCTGAGAGGCAGTTAAGCCTTACCATCCTGCATAGCCTTAGCACCCCGAGGGATCAGGGGATCCCATTGCACCGGGACAGGTATGCAATTTGCAATTTGGGACAGGGTGCAAGGCAAGTGCACTGCACTTGAGGAGATGGTTCTCATCTCCTCAAGAAGAGCATGCTGGGTTGCAAGTGGGTTGATGCCCAAGATCCCACCTCTGCAAAAAAGGCATCGGACGGGCCTGGTCATCACTGGGGAAGGCGCGCCCCTCAGGCGAAGGCCAGTGCAAGGTCCTCTCATTAATGTCTTAGACAGAGGCCCAACCTCTACTCTTACCTGTTGCCATAAAACAAAGAAGGGGGAACTGTAGGGAGCCGAGGCGAGACTCCGCCCACTCCCTTGCAGTTTTGAGGATTACCACTCCAGACGGTGCTTGGCGGGACGCCTGGGCTGTGCGCGTGCGCGAGCCCGGTAGTGTCCCCAGCCAATCCCATGACACCTGGTGACGGTAAAAGGCAGGCGACCAACAATAGAAAAGACCCGTGTTCGAATTCCCTATATAAGCGGCTGTATTTCGGGTGCACGCTCTCTCGCGCCCAAGCTCTCCTACAACTAAAAGGCTCTCCAATAAAGCGTGATCTGAGAAGACTCCTGGAGTGGTGGTCGTTTTTTCTCGCTGGTCGAGTAGGCGGTCACTACACCATTGTAAGGACTTTTACTGAAATTATGAACTCAGGTTCCTGGAAAAACTGCAAAATGTTCTAATAACTTTCTGCCCTAGCTATAGCCTAGCAATAGCCATCAGTGGATGACAGGAAGGTACCTAAAGCTCCAGATGTTTCTTAAGATAACATAGTTAACATAGTTTGTTGCTTAACCAATTAGCTCATTCACGCTAGCCAATAAGATTGTTACAAGGTTCACTCACTAAATGTTAACCAATCATGTAACCCTTAAGTTGGAAACCCCCTACCCTTGCTGCAACCACAGTAAAATCCCTGCTAAACTGGAAGTCAGGGCTCTCAACTCTGACCCGCTCCACAGGTGACAGTTGTGAGTCCAGGCTGGAGCTTGCAATAAACGACTCTCATGTGCTTGCATCAGAATCAGTTCCTTGGTGGTATTTGGGGATCCTTATCTGGGCAGAAGATCTCAAAATGAAATGTATCAGCTATACATCTGACAAGGGCATAATATCCACAATAGACAAGACACTCTGAAACTAAGCTGTCCTAAAGTCAGTAAACCAATGAGTGGACAAACAGAATTTCTCACAAAAAGAAGAAAGAATTACCAATAAAGACATGAGGAAATGCTCAAAATTCTCATTTTAATATGAATGAAAGTAATATTGAGATTTCATCTTATCCCTGCGAAATCATCCTATATCAAGTATACAAACAATAAATGCTGGTTGTGAGTTGAGGAAAAAGGAGCTTTATTATACTGTTAGTGGGAATGAATGTAGTGTAATATTCAGGAAGACAGATTGAATATTCCTAAAAACTCAACATACAACTAGCTTGTGATCAAGCAATACCATTTTTGGTCATCTATCCTGAATATTACAAGTCAGTTTGCAGTAAAGACTCTTGAACATCTATGTTTGTTGCTTCACAGTTTACTATAACCAAGGAAATCAAACAGCCCAATGCTCTATGAGCGGATAATGAAAATGTTGTGTGTAATATATATATATATATATATATATATATATATATATATATATATATATACACATATATATGTATATGTATATATATATACATACACACACATACGTACAACACTTTTAAATCAAATGTATAGCAGAAATTATTGTTCCTTTTAAATTCTTTAATAAGTGATTAATAAGAAAGTCAAAGAATAAAATTGTTCTCTTGCTTTCCCTTATCTAGTTTTCCTGAATCAACTATGGACATGTCTCTCAACTTTGTGTGATCACCTCTAAACATAGGCTACATTGAGAATTACTAAACCTGGAAACTTGCTACTCTCTTCTTGAAAGGTTCTTCAATTGTTCCACTAAGTATGAGTATAGGATTATCATCTTCTGCCATCAAAATAAATATAACACAATGGCTACCACTCAGAGTGCTATTTTTTCATTCATTAGTTAACACTGGGTAACTGTATTCATACACACACCTGTGCTCCTGTGTCAGTTGAGGCCTCATTATCAACCAGAATAAAACCTTAAGTTCTATGAAAAACAGCTGCTTGTCTCAAAACATGGCAATTGATTCTGAGAAAGCAAATATTTTTAAGAGGTCCACTTAAGAGGACTTCTTAGGGTAGCAAAACTAAACATGTTGCAATGTACACAGAAGACATTATAAAATCAACTAAGACTTCACAATTGCTGTATGAAAGACAATCAGTCATTGACACTTTATTGGTTCAAACGTATTGGGTGGTCTATTTGTTCATGGCAGCTAACAGACTTATCAATCATACCAATCAACCATCTATGTATTTCTTGACTTCCATATTGCACCCCCCCTTTCTGTTTGTTTTCTTTCTCTTTTTCTTTTTAAAATGGGAACCATCACAGCTGAACCACAGTTTCTACAACTTAATCCTCTTTCAAATTGGGCTGTAGATTCCAACTGTGTAAAATGTTAAGGGATCCCAGAAACCTAGAGAGGAAAATGGGCAGCCATCTTACAACAGCCTGAAAAGACCATTGACAGAGACTACTATATGCAAAAGTATTTTGGAGAACGACAGTACACCATCTCCCAGAGTCTGGTTTAACAAGGAAAGCTACAGCTAAAGATTCTTAAAATTACTCTTTGTAAGCCTATTAGCTATTAATCTGTATAAGATTAACTCTGGTTTCTCCAAGTTGTAAATCAGAAGGAGGTGATTCACCTTTCAATCTTACCACATTTTTTCCCATTTTTTCTTCCTTGCTCTTCTGAAGGGAAATGATTGTATCTCAACTATAATTACCACCAATTGTACCTTTCTTCCTTTCTTTTTCTTTCTGTTTTTTTTTTTTTTTTTTTTTTTTTTTTTTTTTTTTTTTGCAGTCACAGAGTTTGAACTCTGGGCCTAGGCACTGTCTCTGACCTCATTTTTTCATGGATGATGCTCTACTACTTGGAGCCACAGCTCCACTTCTGGTTTTCTGGTTGTTTTAAAGATGAGAATCTTACCAATCAACCTTCTCCATTTAATTCTTGAGCTTCATATCACCACACTTTCCCCCCTTTTTTTTCTTTCTCACACTTCTTTAATGGAAACCATCTTATCAGAACCATAATTCCCAACAATTATTGCTATCACATATCTGAGTTTCAGTTCCTGTATACAGTAATATATATTACTCATGTATCTCCCACCTCCATTCCCTAATTTTTATCAATAACAAACTACCTCCTAATAATCTGCTCAAATAATGATCATTTGTTTTTCTGTTCTATTTCCTTTGCTGTGTTTTTTATTTCAGTCTTCTGTTTTCTGCTTCTGAATGTCCTATTGGCTAATGTACTTCTTTCTCTTCTTCTATTATCCTTTCTCTTTTTTCCTTGTCATTCTCTCAGACTCCCTATTACTGAAGTTTGCACCTAAACATCTGTGTAGGCACTTATTCTTTTCTACACTTTCACAATACGGGGTCAATACAACATTAGATACCTTTCCCCTCCCCTGAATAACTCATTTCATCTCCCCACTAACCTGTCCTGTAAATACCAACTCTCAATACTTCCCAACATATATCGTAAAATACTTACAATTATTCCAACAGAACTTCCCCTTCATCTCTGAACTACTCCTACTCTGGTGAATTATAACCTTCTAGAACAGAAAGTCTCTCAGGAAAATTCATATATTTATACTAATTACTTATTTTTTTTCAAAAGTCAAGGGTACAGGATAGATTCTGTTAGTGTTACAGGGTACAGGAGACGTCATGAACAAATTTCATGTACTTGAGTTAAAGTAAATTGAATATTGAGTGATGTAATGAGAATAAAAGTAAGAAGAGTTGTGCATATATTTAAGAGACGATCTATGACACGCACACAGAAAATGAATTCAAACAACAGTGAAGTTCTAAAAAAGTCATATCCTGTATTTTAAAAAGTCCTTGATTCCAACACAATAGTATGATATGTACAAAAATTGGTAAATAAGTACACAACAAGCCTGAAAATAAAAAATAAAAATAAGAAACCACTATGCATGGTGACAAATGCTTCTTATTTTCAACATGCTGGGGGCTAAGGCAGAACAATTGAGTGTTTATGGACAGCCTGTGCTAAAATAATAAAATTCTGTGGGAAAACAAAACCAAACAAACATAAGAGTAAAAATGTTTGTATGTTACCAACTTAAAGAAAAAATAAAATAACAACTAAAATAACAACTCAGGGACACATAACATAGCAAACAGATTCTTAAGGGGAATAAGGGAATATTAAATTTGGCATATAACCAAGAAATCACACAGAAGAAAGTCAAGGTGGAAAAGTGCATAGAGGAGGAAGAATGCTAACAGTTCTCTGGACCAGGAGAGGGAATAAGAAGCCAGCAAGTCTTTTGATTTTTATCAATTTTTATCAATTTATCCCACCTAGGGATCCCTAAATTCAGTGGTAAGAAAAATAAACCAAAATAAAGAGAAAATAAGTGAAATGAGGCAAAGCCCTCAATCAAATCTCATGTTTTTAAAATATGTGGTTTCAACTAGAGAGAAAATAATGGTAACAACAATACCTAACTGCTAGCCAGCTACTGGAGGTTCACACATGCAATCCTAATAACTCAGGAGACAGAGATATGAGGACTGCAGTTCAAAGACAGCCAGAAGGTCAAACAGATCCCTTTACTCCAATTGAACAGCAAAAAACTGATGTTGTGATGCAAGTGGTAGAACTCCAGATTTGAACAAAGAAGTTAACTGAGGAAATGAGATCCTGAATTGAGCTCCAGTTCTAACATAAAGCACACACCAGCAAATAACTAGCATGTTGCTGGCAATAATAGGAAAGGTGCTACATTTAAATCTGTATTTCATAGCTAAAATATAAATAAATTTATATATAGTTTAAATGAAGTCATGAAAGTATTTGAAGAAAACAGACATCAAAGTTTTCTAACTCTGGTGTCAGGGAGAAATCTAAAAGCAAAGCACAAAAAATAAAAAGTAAGAAAACACCAATAAAATATTTGAAAAAATCATTTTTATATGTGTGGGGCACATGGGCAGCAAAGTTGTTTACGTTAAAATCTGATTGGATATCACCATCAGGTTTAGTGACCTCAGTGTGGGAACAGCTTGTGGACAGCAGGGAAAGTATAGAAAGCTTAGGCGCATGATAGGGTGACCTCTACAGTGACTGGTTAGTTCCTTTTCCTCCCCTTTTATGCCGTGCAGTTTTTTGCTTTAAAAATGCTTGCTGTGTGATAGTAAGTTCCTGCTTGACTTGAGTCCCTGCTACATCTGACTGTCTCTGAGGCTAAGGGAGGCTGGGGAATGCGCAAGTGGCCCACTTACCTTTCCTCGGACCCCGTCCGTCTTCCATGGGATAGACGAAGACCCAACAGGTATGTTTATGTTTTATAAAAATTAATTTGCAATACATTTGATAGTTAATATCATAAACTTTTTAAAAGGTTTTAAAGCCTTTAGATACAAGTCTGCAGGCAACAAAATGAATACTACAGTTTTTTTAGTTGTTTTTCAAAACTCACTAAAATGAAATCTTTCTATTCTACAGTGGTGGCTCACACTTTTAATCATAGCATTTCAGAAGGCTGAGGATCTTAGTTCAAAGACAGCCCAAGCAAGAATGTCCTTCTAATTATACACCAAAAAGCTACAAGTAGAGGTATAGCTCAAGTTGTAGAGGACAATAAGCTACAAAGCACCAATAAGGCCCTGAGATTCCTCACCAGTACTGGCACAAAAGACAAAATAAAACATATTTGCAATCAAATGAAATAAATTCATGTATTACTGAGAGTAATATAAATTGTCACAAATTTTCTAGAAGGCCCATTGAAAATATGTATAAAAAGCACTATATGCATAAATGTTCTTTAATCAGTTGGCTTTTTACTCAGTGTAGCAACCAATAAAATTAAGGCAGCGTGGTAAGATAAAGTAATATTTATCTCAACTGAAAAGTACTATTATAAGATATTAAAAGTTGCCACCAGTATTTCTCATTCTCAGTTCTTGCTTCCTACCTCAACATATAAGATAAATAAACTAATATTATTTAATAACCAATATTATCTGCTGGTTCGCAAGAACTTATCCAGAGACTGAGGGAAAATAAACTCCTCCAACAGCTCACTCAAAAAGTTCACTTCATCTTCTACCACACAGTACATCTATTCACTTTCAATTCACCAATTGCCTTTATAAATATAATCCCTTTCCTGCTTCTAGTGACTAAAAATCCAAATGGTCATCGTCTTCATAAACACCCTCACTAAAGATATAACACAATTACATCCTTGGACTCACATGACTTAACCAAAAGAAAACTTCAAGTGAAGAGGTGGCAAGACATTTGTGAATGGAATGTATAAATTAATCTATTCCATTACCATTTGCTCTATACCTGCATGAAAGCAGGACACATTTTTCTAGAGCTAGGTTTAGAACTCAGAAATCAAGACTCAAGTTCAGGAATAAATATAACAAGCGTTTTGGAAAAACGAGGAGTGGAAGGGTATCAATTCGTTATCATCACAGTGATTGAGAATTGTATCCTCCCTTCCCTCCCTGAGTCTCACTGAAGATTATGTGAGCAGAGAAGTTGTTCTTTGCAAAGAGCACAGAGTTCATTTTTGAGATTCCAGCCAGCAACATTTTCTGGATGATGATGGAGATAGGTAGCCTAGGTGCTACCTATCATCTGTACCTAGATACTGAATCCCTTTATTCAACATTTTCAATGCCATGCTAATTTCTTTTATTGTTTCTTTGTTCATTTTTTTTGTTTTTGCTTGTAAAAATACTGAACAGAGGAGTTACAGTTACATGAATATGGTAATGAATACATTTCATATCAAGCATTATTAGCTGCTATTTTTTAATATCTTAAATTTCTTAATTATTTTATTCGTGCCTTAAGCAGACTAGTATGGAAAAAATAACATTTTTCCACCATGAGCTCATATTTACTCTAAAAGATACCAAAACTGCTTATAATTGTATATATTTCTCCAGACTCATTTTTCTGCTATGGCTCCAGGGATTGTATGTCTTTATATGCCAATTAAATTTGGTATGCCAGACATGCAATAACTGACCTAAGGTATGAGGTTGCCATACTTCTATTTCTCACTGTATATGAATAAACATGGGTATGTTTATACAGAGGCCAATTTCTTTTGGTTCTAATTTATATGAATTGGACTTTTGTCCAATTTTGTCCAAGTTTTCAGGTGTCAAGTAATTTTTCTACTTTTAACACAGTGTGAATCACATGTCATACACTCAACTTTTATGCAGAAAATTTTGCCAACTGTTATGTGGTATATATACTAGATTCCATCCATGCGGGAACCATATGGCAAAGGTGCTTTCTATCTATGCTACATTTCATTTTGTTAGTCACTGAAGAGTTAGTGACTGCATTTTAGGTATAGGTTCAATAGTAACAGTGGGGCAATAACGATGCCTTAGATGATAAGACTATTAACATGTGATAGTTATACTGGAATAAATTTGTGTGCATATGACAACACAAGGCTGATAGCTCATCACAATTTTATCACAGCTTAGTGTTCAGACACACATGAATGCTAGAGTTGTACAAAAAACTGCAGACGCTAATCTTACTGAATTCTGTTCAGGATGTGACACTGCTACTTGCTATTATAGCTACAGTAATCCAGAGGGCAGTGGATTTCAGTATGGCCAAAGATTACTTCACTTGTGAATCTAGTCATTTGGGCTGAAATCATTGACTATTTTTTGTTTTAATGCTCATTTTGATAATGCTCTTGGACCTCTTGGACCACCAAGACTTACTGTGAGTTAATCTATTTGTATTGACAAGCACCATCTAAGGTACTATATTATTTTGTTTCTGATTATTTCTATTTATTCATTTACTTAAAAAGCTGCCAGAAAGAAAGTTTCCACTAAAGGAAAAAAGGGTGAAGACATATTTTTAAATTAAAAAATCCCATCAAAGCTCCTGAGTCTGTTTCCACCATCATCACTGCAGAATCAATGTTCTACAAGGAAATATATTACCAAAATGGTGATGATGTTTCTGTGATTGATGATCAACATGGAAAGCTCTACTCTGCTCAGATCAGGGGTTTTATCTAGGACCAGTATTGAGAGAAGAGCGCAGCACTGACATAGCTCATTCCCACTCTCTCTAGCCCCACAGATCAGTTTGACCCTGTGTCTTATATCATATGGCCAGAGGAAGACCTTCCCAGGAAGATGGAATACTTGGAATTTGTTTGTCATGCACCGTCTGAGTATTTCAAGTCAAGGTCACCACCATTTCCCACTGTCTCCACCAGACCAGAAAAGGGCTATATATGGACGCATGTTGGACCTATTCCTGCAATAATGATTAGGAGACAGTTACCAATCACTTGTAGCTACAACTAAAACGGAGGCTGGGAAACTCAGTAATATATCCCTTACCCAGCATGCCTAATACCCTGGGTTAAAAACAAAAAAACCCAAAAGTGGATTTTTCATTTTCTTATATTTATACAACTCTGAAGAAGATAACTTCTTCCACTAATTGCTTTTTTTGGTCGCTTGTGGGGCTTGAACATGAGGCCTAGGTCCTGTCTCTGAGCTCTTTTTGCTCAAGGCTAGTGCTCTACCACTTTGAGCCACAGCTCCACTTCCAGTTTTCTAGTGGTTAATTGGAGATAAGAATCTCATGGACTTTCTTCCCTGGCCTGGCTTTGAACCATGATCCTCAGCTGCTAAGTAGCTAGGATTACAGGGAGCCACCAGAGCTCAGCCCATAAAATTCTTATATGGGAAACTAAAAAGTGTGTTCCCAATGACCTAGTAATTGTTAACAAATTCAGGCAAGTCTCACTTGGGGCAGATTCAGCTCAACCAGTCATGATGGAGGTTCTTTGATCAGGCAGGACCCCATTTCCCTGTTTGGGGGTGGATATGATCTGCCCTTGGAACAATTTCCAGCAAGTCTCTCTCCATCTTGTGCAAGCTAGCATCCCATCTTTGTGTCTACCATTTCCAGGCAGACACTTCTTTGTCAGTATATGAGCTTGAACTCACACTTGGCATTGTACTACTTGAGTCATGCCTTTCCTTTTGACATTTTGCTGGTAAATTGGAGATAAGAGTCTCTGGGATTGTCTGCCCATGTTGGCTTCAAACCAAGATTCTCAGATCTCAGGCTCCTCAGTAGCTAGGATTACAAGCATGAGCCACCAGTGCCCAGGTTTTTAGCTAACTAGGTTTTGATTAATCTGGATACCAGCGAACTCGTCAGGACACAGCCCTATGTACTGGAGCAAAGGTACCAAGCATCATATGGTAATAAGTCTCTCGCTCGTTTTTATCTTGATCAGCCATGGGGTTTCATCTCAGGGCCTGGGCACTGTCCTTCAGCATTTTCACTCCTTAAAACAGAACTGTTTTTTGGCGCCTCATTTGTGAATACTCTCCACCATTCATAATGAAGAGACAAGCCACCAAAGAGAAATAGACAGGGTATTTCGGTCTCTAGTAGCTGTTATGTGCATCCGGGCTTGGTTCACAGGCCCTCTCACTATCACCAACCATAGGTCAAAAGAATTCTTTGAAATATTTGGGAGAGCTGAGGAGGTTTTGGGAGCACAGGATGCAAATAACAAGAAAGAGCACTCAAAACTTGGGGACCTTAAGATTTGAGTGCTCTACACCTTCCCCAAAGGAGAGAAAAGCCTCTAAATAGAAATAGACTGCATTTCTCTCACCCAGGCAACTCTGGTCTGCATCCATCAGGGCTTAATGCTCCTCACACTGTCCACAGAGCCCAGTCCAATTTGTTTCATCCAATTCTGGGAGAGCTGATCTGTGTGAGTCACCTCAGGATGCAAACGACATGATAGAGCACTCTGAAATTGGTGACCTTAAAACAGTTTTAAGGTCCCAAAGTGAGGATGCTCTACTCCTTCCCCAATGGAGAGACAAGCCTCCAAAGATATATGGACAGCACGAACCTTTCTCACTAAGCCCTAATCTACATCCTGTTCCATATACTTTCAACAATAACAGGTCCAATTACATTCCTTGCAATTCTGGGAGAGCTGAAAAGTGTTTGGAAGCACAGGATGCAAACGACAAGATAGAGCAACACAGAAATTCGATGACTTAAAACAAAATTGTTTTTCAGGGCTCAAATTCTCAATGATCTACATCTGCCCCAAAGGAGAGATAAGCCTCTAAATACAAGTAGACCACATCTTTCTAACCCGGGTTTCTCCTTTCTGCATCCTAGCTTGGCTGAAAGCCACTTATACTGTCCATCCACAGGAACCAGTCCAATTTTGTCTTCCAATTCTGGGAGAGTTCACCAGTGTTAGCGAGTTCAGCATGCAAACGAAAGTTTGAGTAAAGCAGAGAAAGTCAGATGAGGTGATGTTAATGAAATGAACCCTATGATATGTATTCGAAAGATTTTTATTTGCTTTCAAGCGATTGTTTATGACACATTCATAAGATCATTTCTTTTTTACTTTGTAAGTCCCTCCCCCATTGTATAACAACTGCTTTCACTTTAATTCATGTCGGTATAATTTGTGGAGGGGAAGGGGAAAAACAATTCCTTTAAACAGGGATAGAGGTGGACCCATAGCAAAAATGCGATGTACAAGTCGTTATGTCCAAAACGAACGTTACAACTTTGGTTTGTGAGTGTTGAGGGTTATGGGAGAGGGGAGGACTGTGGGGGAGGGCAGGAGGAGGATGGGAAAAGATGGGAATGGGAAACAAATAGGACGTTACAATACTTTATAAAAAATCTACTCATTATCTTGCACATGTAATTGTAACCCCTCTGTACATTGTTTGCAAAAAAATAAATGAACAAATAAATAAATAAATAAATTTAAAAAGAAGAAAAGATGGAGCACTCAGAACATGGGGACCTTGAAACCGTTTTAAGGCCCCCAAGTAATGAGGGTTTACTCCTTCCCCAAAGGAGGGACACGCCTCCATAGAGAAATTGACAGCAACAATCATCCCAAGAAGCTCTGGTCTACACCCTAGCAAGACAGAAAGTGTCTCATCCTGTCTACAATCACAGGTTCCGTTTTTCTCCTTACCACTGGGAGGATTGAAAAGTTTTTGAGATCTCAGTTTGTAAACAACAAGATAGAGCACTCAGACCTTCGGTGAGGTAAACAATATTGCCCAAGTTCTGAAGGCTCTACAATTCCTCAAAGGAGATAGAAGCCACTAAAGAGAAATAGACAGCATGGTTCTATCACAGACAACAGCGGTCTGCATCCTAGCAGGGCTTCAAGCCCCTTACACTGTCCACACTGTAACTCCGAAGTTTTTCCTTGCAATTCAGGGTGGGCTGACCAGTGTTAGGATGCTCAGGATCAAAACGACAAGATAGAGCACTGAGAATGTGGGGAACTTAAAACAAAATTGTTTTATGGCGCCAAGGTTCTGAATGCTCTATACCCTCGAAAAAGAAAAGACAAGCCCTCAAAGAGAAATAGACAACGTCATTCGGTTTCTAGCAGCCCCTGTGTGCATCCTGGCATGGTTCAAAGCCCCTCTTGGTGTAACCATCCCCTGGACAATCCTTTTGACTTGCAATTTTGAGACAGCTGTGGAGGGTTTGGGAGCACAGGATGCAAATATCAAGAGAGAGTTCTCAGAATTTGGAGAACATAAAGAAAATTGTTTTAAGGTCTCCAAGTTCTGAGTGCTCTCAACTTTTACCAAAAGCAAGACAAGCCACTTAGGAGAAATAGAAAGCATTGCTCTGTCCCAGTCAACTGTGCTCTGAATTTTAGCAAGGCTTAATGACCCTTGCACTATCCACAGTAAAGAGTCCAAACTTTGTTCTTCCAATTCTGGGGGAAGTGACCACTGTTAGGGAGCGCAGGTACAAACGATAATATAGAGTACTCAGAATATGGGGACCCTAGAACAGTCTTAAGCCCCCAGGGAAGGAGGGCTCTACACCTTCCCCAAGGAAGAGACACCCCTCCAAAGAGAAATTCACAGCACCTATCTTTCCCAAGAAGCTCTGCTCTGCATCCTAGAAATATTGAAAGTGCCTCATTCTGTCTACAATAACAGGTGAATTTTTTTTCCTTTTAATTCTGAGAGAGGTCAAAAGTGTTTAGGAACTCAGGATGCAAAGAATAAGATAGAGCCGGGCACTGGTGGCTCACGCCTGTAATCCTATCTACTCCGGCGCCTGAGATCTGAGGTACACGGTTGCAAGCCAGCCCGGGCAGGAGAGAAGGTGAGACACCTATCTCTAATAAACCAGCAGAAAACCAGAAGTGGCGCTGTAGCTCAAGTGGTAGAGCGCTCGCCTTGAGTTGAAGAGCTGAGGGACAACGCCCAGGCCCAGAGTTCAAGCCCCAAGACCCACAAAAAATAAAAAAAAAAAAAAGCTATATAGAGCACTCAGAACCACGGCGATTTAAAACATTATTGTTTGACGGTGACCAGGTTCTAAATGCTCTACACATTCCCCAACGGAAAGACAGGGCAGTAAGGAGAGTTAGACAGCATCGGTCTATCCCAGGCATCTTCTGTCTGCATCCTAGCAGGGCTTAAACCTCCTCAAACTGTCCCCATTAACCAGTCCCAATTTTTTCCTTGCAATTCTGTGATTGCTGAGCAGTGTTAGGGAGCTCAGGATGAAAACGACAAGATAGAGCCCTGAGAACTTGGGTACCTTAAAACAGAACTGTTTTTTGGCGCCTCAGGTTTGAATACTCTTCACCTTCCATAATGAAGAGACAAGCCACCAAAGAGAAATAGACAGCCTATTTCGGTCTCTAGTAGCTCCTAAGTGCATCCTGGCTTGGTTCACAGGCCCTCTCTGTATCACCAGCCATAGGTCAAAAGAATTCTTTGAAATATTTGGGAGAGCTGAGGAGGTTTTGGGAGCACAGGATGCAAATAACAAGAAAGAGCACTCAAAACTTGGGATCTTTAAAACAATTGTTTCGCAAAGGAGAGAAAAGCCGCTAAATAGAAATAGACTGCATTTTTCTCACCCAGGCAACTCGGGTCTGCATCCTTCAGGGCTTAATGCCCCTCACACTGTCCACAGAGCCCAGTCTAATTTGTTTAATCCAATTCTGGGAGAGCTGACCTGTGTTAGTCAGCTCAGAATGCAAACGACATGATAGAGCACTCAGAAATTGGTGACCTTAAAAGAGTTTTAAGGTACCAAAGTGAGGATGCTCTACTCCTTCCCCAATGGAGAGACAAGCCTCCAAAGATATATGGACAGCACCAACCTTCTCACTAAGCCCTAATCTACACCCTGTTCCATATACTTTCAACAATAACAGGTCCAATTATATTCCTTGCAATTCTGGGAGTGCTGAAAAGTGTTTGGAAGCACAGGATGCAAACGACAAGATAGAGCAACACAGAAATTCGATGTCTTAAAACAAAATTGTTGTTCAGGGCTCAAACTCTCAATGATCTACATCTTCCACAAAGGAGAGATAAGCCTCTAAATACAAGTAGACCACATCTTTCTAACCGGGTTTCTCCGATCTGCATCCTAGCTTGGATGAAAGCTACTTATACTGTCCATCCACAAGGACCAGTCCAATTTTATCTTCTAATTCTGGATGAGTTGACCAGTGTTAGCGAGTTCAGCATGCAAAGGAAAGTATGAGTAAAGCAGGGAAACTCAGATAAGGTGATGTTAATGAAATGAACCCTAAGATAAGTATTCGAAAGATTTTTATTTGCTTTCAAGCGATTGTTTAAGACACATTCATAAGATCATTTCTTTTTTACTTTGTAAGTCCCTTCCCCATTGTTAACAACTGCTTTCACTGTATTTCATGTCGGTATAATTTGTGGAGGGGAAGTGGAAAAACAATTCGTTTAAACAGGGATAGAAGTGGACCCATAGCAAAAATGCGATGTACAAGTCGTTATGTCCAAAACGAACTTTACAATTTTGGTTTGTGAGTTGTGGGGGGTATGGGAGAAGGGAGGACTCTGGGAGAGGGAAGGACAAGGATGGGAAAATATGGGAATGGGAAACAAAGAGGAAGTTACAATACTTTATAATAAATGTACTCATTATCTTGCACATGCAGTTGTAACCCTTCTATTCATTGCTTGCAAAAAAATAAATGAACAAATAAATAAATAAATTTAAAAACAAGAAAAGATGGAGCACTCAGAACATGGGGACCTTGAAACCGTTTTAAGGCCCGCAAGCAATGAGGGTTTACTCCTTCCCCAAAGGAGGGACACGCCTCCATAGAGAAATTGACAGCACCAATCTTCCCAAGAAGCTCTAGTCTGCATCCTAGCAAGACAGAAAGTGTCTCATCCTGTCTATAATCACAGGTTCCGTTTTTCTCCTTACCACTGGGAGGATTGAAAAGTTTTTGAGATCTCAGTTTGTAAACGACAAGATAGAGCACTCAGACCTTCGGTGAGGTAAACAATATTGCCCAAGTTCTGAAGGCTCTACAATTCCTCAAAGGAGATAGAAGCCACTAAAGAGAAATAGACAGCATGGTTCTATCACAGACAACAGCGGTCTGCATCCTAGCAGGGCTTCAAGCCCCTTACACTGTCCACACTGTAACTCCGAAGTTTTTCCTTGCAATTCAGGGTGGGCTGACCAGTGTTAGGATGCTCAGGATCAAAACGACAAGATAGAGCACTGAGAATGTGGGGAACTTAAAACAAAATTGTTTTATGGCGCCAAGGTTCTGAATCCTCTATACCTTCGAAAAAGAAAAGACCAGCCCCCGAAGAAAAATAGACAACGTCATTCGGTTTCTAGCAGCCCCTGTGTGCATCCTGGCATGGTTCAAAGCCCCTCTTGGTGTCACCATCCCCTGGACAATCCTTTTGACTTGCAATTTTGAGACAGCTGTGGAGGGTTTGGGAGTACAGAATGCAAACAACAAGAAAGAGTTCTCAGAATTTGGAAAACATAAAGAAAATTGTTTTAAGGTCTCCAAGTTCTGAGAGCTCTCAACTTTTCCCAAAAGCAAGACAAGCCACTTAGGAGAAATAGAAAGCATTGCTCTGTCCCAATCAACTGTGCTCTGAATCTTAGCAGGGCTTAATGACCCTTGCATACCCACAGTAAACAGTCCAAACTTTGTTCTTCCAATTCTGGGAGAAGTGACCAGTGTTAGGGAGTGCAGGTACAAACGATAATATAGAGTACTCAGAATATGGGGACTCTAGAACAGTCTTAAGGCCCCCAGGGAAGGAGGGCTCTACACCTTCCCTAAAGAAGAGACACCCCTCCAAAGAGAAATTCATAGCACCCATCTTTCCCAAGATGCTCTGCTCTGCATCCTAGAAATATTGAAAGTGCCTCATTCTGTCTACAATAACAGGTGAATTTTTTTTTCCTTTTAATTCTGAGAGAGGTCAAAAGTGTTTAGGAACTCAGGATGCAAAGAATAAGATAGAGCCGGGCACTGGTGGCTCACGCCTGTAATCCTATCTACTCTGGAGCCTGAGATCTGAGGTACACGGTTGCAAGCCAGCCCCGGCAAGAGAGAAGGTGAGACACCTATCTCTAATAAACCACCAGTAAATCGGAAGTGGCGCTGTAGTTCAAGTGATAGAGCGCTCCCCTTGAGTTGAAGAGCTGAGGACAACGCCCAGGCCCAGAGTTCAAGCCCCACAACCGACAAAAACAAAAAACAAAAACAAAACAAAACAAAAAACTATATAGAGCACTCAGAACCTCGGCGATTTAAAACATTATTGTTTGACGGTGACCAGGTTCTAAATGCTCTACACATTCCCCAATGGAAAGACAGGGCAGTAAGGAGTGTTAGACAGCATCAGTCTATCCCAGGCATCTTTGGTCTGCATCCTAGCAGGGCTTAAACCTCCTCACACTGTCCCCATTAACCAGTCCCAATTTTTTCCTTGCAATTCTGTGATTGCTGAGCAGTGTTAGGGAGCTCAGGATGAAAACGACAAGATAGAGCCCTGAGAACTTGGGTACCTTAAAACAGAACTGTTTTTTGGCGCCTCAGGTTTGAATACTCTTCACCTTCCATAATGAAGAGACAAGCCACCAAAGAGAAATAGACAGCATATTTCAGTCTCTAGTAGTTCCTATGTGCATCCTGGCTTGGTTCACAGGCCCTCTCTGTATCACCACCCATAGGTCAAAAGAATTCTTTGAAATATTTGGGAGAGCTGAGGAGGTTTTGGGAGCACAGGATGCAAATAACAAGAAAGAGCACTCAAAACGTGGGGACCCTAAAACAACTGTTTTAGGGTCCCCACGTTTTGAGTGCTCTACACCTTCCCCAAAGGAGAGAAAAGCCGCTAAATAGAAATAGTCTGCATTTTTCTCGCCCAGGCAACTCTGGTCTGCATCCATCAGGGCTAGCGTGAGTGTGAGGGTTAGGGTGAGGGTGAAGGATAGTGTGAGGGTTAGAGCTAGGTTTAGGGTTAGGGTTAAGGTGAGGATAAGGGCTTCGGTGAAGGTTATGGTGAAGGTGAGGGTTAGGGTTAGGGTGAAGGTTAGGGTTAGGATTAGGTTTAGGGTGAGGGCTAGGGTGAGGTTGAGGGTTAGGGTTACGGTTAGGGTGAGGGTTAGGGTTAGGGTTAGGGTGAGGGTTAGGGTGAGGGATAGGGTTAGGCTTAGGTTTATGGTTAGGGTTATTGTTTGGTTTAGGGTGAGGGTGAGGGTGAGGGTCAGGTTGAGGGTGAGGGTGAGTTTGAGGTTTAGGGTTACTTTTAGTGTGAGGGTGTGTGTGAGGGTTAGGGTGAGGATTAGGCTTAGGGTGAGGGTGAGGTTTAGTGTGAGGGTTAGGGTTAGGATTAGGGTTAGGGTTAGGGTTAGGGTGAGGGTAAGGTTTAGGGTGAGGGTTAGGGTGATGTTGAGGGTTAGGGTTAGGATTAGGATTAGGGTTATGGTTAGTCTGAGTGTGAGGGTGAGGGTGAGGTTGAGGTTTATAATTAGGGTTAGGGTTACATTGAAGTCTAGGTTGAGGGTGAGGTTTAGGGTGAGGGTGAGGTTGAGAGTGAGGGATTCGCTTAGGTAAGTGTTAGGGTTAGGCTGAGGATTAGGGTGAAGGGGAGGTTTAGGGTGAGGGTTATGGTTAAGGTCATGGTTAGGGTTAGGTTTAGGGTGAGGGTTAGGGTGAGGTTTAGGGTCAGGGTGAGTTTTAGGGTTATTGTTAGAGTTAGGGTTGGGTTTAAGGTTAGGGTGAGGGTTAGGGTGAGGGTAAGGGTTTGGGTTAGGGTGAGGGTTAGGGTTAGGATGAGGGTAAGGGTTAGGATTAGAGTTAGGGTGAGTGTTAGTGTTAGGGTTAGTGTTAGGATTAGGGTGAGAGTGAGGGTTAGGATTAGGGTTAGAGTTAGTGTGAGGGCTAGGATGAGGGTGTGGGTTAGGGTCAGGATTAAGATTAGGGTTAGGGTGAGGGTTAGGGTTAGGTTTAGGGTGAGGGTTAGGATAACGGGTTGGGTTAGGGTTAGGGTGAGCTTTTGGTTTAGTTGAGCGTTAGGGTTAGTGTTAGGGTTAGGGTTAGGGTAAGTGTTAGGTTGAGGGTTAGGGTAAGTGTAATGGTTAGGTGTAGGATTAGGGTTAGGGTTAGTTTTAGGCTGAGGGTGAGGTTCAGGGTGAAGGTGAGGGTTAGGGTATGGGTTAGGGTTAGGGTGAGGGCTAGGTTGAGGTTTAGGGTTAGGGTCAGGTTGAGGGATAGGTGAGGCTTAGGGGTAGGGGTAGGTTTAGGGTGAGGGTTAAGTTTAGTGTGAGGGTTGGGTTAGAGTTAGCGTTAGGATGAGGGTAAGGGATAGGGTGAGGGTTAGGGTAAGGTTTAGACTGAAGTTGAGGGTGAGGGTGAGGGTTAGGGTTAGGTTTAGGGTTAGTGTGAGGGTTAGGGTTAGTGTGAGGGTTAGAGTTAGGGTTAGGTGAGGATAAGGGTTAGTGTGAGGGTTAAGGTGAGAGTGAGGGTTAGGGTTAGGGTTAGGATTAGGGTGAGGGTGAGGGTGAGGTTTAGGATTAGGGTGATGGTTAGGGTAAGGGTGATAGTTAGGGTTAGTGTTAGGGTTAGGGTGAGGGTGAGTGTGAGGTTTAGGTTTAGGGTTAGCGTTAGGGTGAGGGCTAGGGTAAGGGTGACGGTTAGGGTTAGGGTTAGGGTTAGGGTGAGAGTTAGGGTTAGGTTTAGGGTGAGGGTTAGGGTGAGGTATTGGGTTAGGGTTAGGGTGAGCGTTAGGTTTAGTGTGAGGGTTAGAGTTAGGGTTAGGGTTAGGGTGAGGGTAAGGGTTAGGTAGAGGGTTAGGGTTAGGGTGAGGGTTAGGGGTAGGATTAGGGTTAGGGTTAGTTTTAGGCTGAGGGTAAGGGTGAGGGTGAAGGTGAGGTTTAGGGTTAGGGTTAGGTTTAGGGTGAGGGCTACGTTGAGGGTTAGGTTTCAAGTAAGGTTTAGGGTGAGGGATAGGTTGAGGGTTAGGTTTAGGGTCATGTTTACTATAGGTGGGGGTTAGGATTAGGGTTAGGGTGAGGGTTAGGGTTAGGGTTAGGGTTAGTGTTTGAGTGAGGGCTAGGGTAAGGGTGAGGATTACGGTTAAGGTTAGGGTGAGAAGATTAGGTTTAGGCTTATGTTTAGGTTGAGGGGTAAGGTTAGGGTTAGGGTGAGGGTTAGGTTTAGTGTGAGGGTCTGTGTTAGGGTAAGGGTTAGCGTTAAGGTGAGGGTAAGTGTTAGGGTGAGGGTTAGGGTGATGGTGAGGGTTAGGGTTAGGATTAGGTTATAGTTAGCATTAGGCTTAGGGTGAGGGTGAGGTTTAGGGTGAGGGTTAGGGTTAGGGTTAGGGTTAAGGTGAGGGCTAGGGTGAGGGTGAGGATTAGGGTGAGGGTGAGGTTGAGGGTGAGGGTTTTGGTTAGTTTAGGTTTAGGGTTAGGCTGAGGATTAGGGTGAGGGTGAGGGTTAGGGTGTGGGTTATGGTTAAGGTGAGGGTTCCGGTAAGGGTTAGGGTGAGGGTTAAGGTAAGGGTGAGGGTGAGGTTTAGGGTGAGGGTTATGGTTAAAGTGAGGGTTAAGGTTAGGGTGAGGGTTAGGGATAGTGTGAGGGTTAGAGTTAGGGTTAGGGTTAGGGTTAGGGTGAGGATAAGGGTTTGGGTGAGGGTTATGGTGAAGGTGAGGGTTAGGGTTAGGGTTAGGTTGAGGGTTAGAGTTAGGGTGAGGGTTAGATTTACGGTTAGGGTTAGGGTGAGGGTAAGGGTGAGGGTTAGGGTAAGGGTTAGGCTTAGGGTTAGGGTGAGTGTGAGGGAGAGGGTTAGGTTTAGGATTAGGGATAAGGTTAGAGTTAGGCTTAGGTTGAGGGTGTGAGTGAGGGTGAGGATTAGTGTGAGTTTTATGGTTAGGGTGACGGTGAGGTTTAGATTTAGGGTTAGGGTTAGGGTTATTGTTAGGGTTAGGGTTTGGGTGAAGGTGAGGATGAGGGTGAGGGTTAGGGTTAGGGTTAGGGTTAGGGTGAGGGTGCGGGTTCTGGTTAGGATTAGGTTAGGGTTAGGGTTAGGGTTAGGGTTAGGCTGAGGGTGAGGGTGAGGGTGAGGGTGTGGGTTAGGGTTAGGGTGAGGGTAAGGGTTAGGGTGAGGGTTAGGGTGAGGTTGAGGGTTAGGGTTAGAGTGAGGGTTTGGGTTAGGGTCAGGTTTAGGGTTAGGGTTAGGGCTAGGGTGAGGTTTCGGTTTAGGGTTAGGGTTTGGGTGAGGATGAGGGTGAGGCTTAGGTTGACGGTGAGGGTGAGGTGAAGCTGAGGATTAGGGTGAGGTTTATTATTAGGGTTAGGTTTAGGCTTAGGGTTAGGGTTAGGGTGAGTGTAAGTTTTAGAGTTTGGGTGAGGGTGAGGGTGTCTGTGAGGGTTACGGTGAGGTTTAGGGCTAGAGTTAGGGTGAGGTTTAGGGTTAGGGTTAGGGTTAGGTTTAGAGTTACTGTTAGTGTTTGGGTTTGGGTGAAGTTGAGGGTGAGGGGGAGGGGGAGGGTTAGGGTTAGGGTGAGGGTGATTGTTAGGGTGATTGTTAGGGTTAGGATTAGGGTTAGGTTTAGGGTTGAGGGTGAGGGTGAGGGTGAGGATGAAGGTTAGAGTTAATGTTAGGGTGAGGGCTAGGGTTAGTGTGAGGTTTCCGGTTAGGGTGAGGGTTAGGGTGAGGGTGAAGGTGAGGGTTACAGTGAGGTTTATGTTTGGGTTAGGGTGAGGTTTATGGTTGGGGTTAGGGTTAGGTTTAGGGTTACTGTTAGGGTTAGGGTTTGGTGAATTTGAGGGGGAGGGGGAGGAAGAGGGATAGGGTTAAGTTAGGTTTAGGGTGAGGGTGAGGGTTAGGGTTAGGATTAGGGTTAGGGTTAGGGTTAGGCTGAGGGTGAGGGTGAGTGTGAGGGTTATGGTGAGGTTGAGGGTTATGTTTAGGATTTGGGTTAGGGTTAAGGTTAGGGTGAGGGTGAGGGTGAGGATAAGGGCTAGGGTGAGGGTTAGGGTGAGGTTGAGGGTAAGTTTTAGGATTAGTATTAGGGTGAGTGTGAGGGTGTGGGTTAGGGTTATGGTGAGGTTTAGGGTTAGGCTGAGGGTTAGGGTTAGCATTAGGTTTAGGGTGAGCATGAGGTTGAGGGAGAGGGTTAGGGTTAAGGTTGGGATTAGGTGTAGCGTGAGGGCTATTGTGAGGATGAGGGTTAGGGTTAGTGTTAGGGTGAAGGTGAGGGTTAGGTTTAGGTTTAGGTTGAGAGTTAGTGTGAGGGGTAGGGTTAGGGTTAGGGTGAGGGTTATGTTTAGTGTGAGGGTTAGGGTTAAGTTTAGGTTTAGTGTTAGGGTGAGGCTATAGTTTAGCATGAGGGTTAGGGTGAGGTGGAGGGTTAGGGTTAGGATTAAGGTTAGGGTTAGGATTAGGGTTAGGCTGAGGGTGAGGGTGAGGGTTAGGGTTAGGGTTAGGGTGAGGACTAGGGGGAGGATGAGGGTTAGGGCGAGGGTGAGGGTGAGGGTAAGGGTTTCCCTTAGGTAAGGTTTAGGGTTAGGATGAGGATTAGGCTGAGCGTGAGTGTTAGATTAAGGGTTAGGGTTAGGTTTAGGGTGAGGGTTAGGGTTAGGGT
The DNA here is from genome assembly GCF_024711535.1 of Dipodomys merriami. Classification (NCBI taxonomy): domain Eukaryota; kingdom Metazoa; phylum Chordata; class Mammalia; order Rodentia; family Heteromyidae; genus Dipodomys; species Dipodomys merriami. The sequence continues at coordinate 7,836,783 of NW_027206202.1, read as the reverse complement.
TAGATTGAGGGTTAGGTTTAGGGTTTTATTTTGGGTGAGGGTTCGGGTTAGGGTTTGGGTTCGGGTCAGGGTGAAGGTGAAGGTTAGGGTTTGGTTGAGGGTTAGGGTTAGGTTGAGGTTTAGGGTGACAGTGAGGGTTAGGGTGAGGGTTAGGGTTAGGGTTAGGGTGAGGGTTAGGCTTAAGTTTAGGGTCAGGTTTAGCTTGAGTGGTAGGTTAGGGTTAGGGTGAGTGTTAGGGTTAGGGAGAGGGTTAGGGTTAGTGTAAGGGTTAGGGTTAGGGTTAGGGTTATGGTGAGGGTAAGGGTTAGCGTGAGGGTTATGCTGAGGTTTAGGGTAAGGGTTAGGATTAGGGTGATGGTGATGGTTAGGGAGAGGTTTAGGTTTAGAGTGAGGGTAAGGCTTAGCGTTAGGGTGAGGGTGAGGGAGAGGGTGAGGTTTAGGGTTAGGTTTTGGGTTAGAGTTAGGATGAGGGTGAGGGTTAGGTTTAGGACTAGGGTTAGGGTTATGGTTAGGCTGAGGGTGAGGGTGAGGGTTAGGGTTAGGTTGAGGGTTAGGTTTAGGGTTAGGGTTCAGGTCAGGGTTCGGGTTCGGGTTAGGGTTAGAATGATGGTTAGGGTGAGGGGTAGGGTTATGTTTAGGGTGAGGGTTAGGATTAGTTTCAGGGTTAGGGTTAGTGATAGGGTTAGGATTAGAGTGAGGGTAAAGGTTAGGTTGAGTGTGAGGGTTAGGGTGAGGTTTAGGGTTAGGTTTAGGGTTAGGTTTAGTGTTACTGTTAGGGTTAGGGTTTGGGTGAAGTTGAGGGTGAGGGTGAGGGGAGGGTTAGGGTTAGGGTTAGGTTTGGGTGAGGGTGAGGTTTAGGGTTAGGATTAGGGTTAGGGTTAGAGTTAGGCTGAGGCTGAGGGCTACGGATAGGGTTAGGGTTAGGTTAAGGGTTAGGTTGAGGGTTAGGGTTAGGTTTAGGGTGAGGGTTAGGTTTTGTGTGAGGGTTAGAGTTATGGATAGGTTGAGGGTGAGGGGTAGGATGAGAGTGAAGGTTAGGGTTAGCGTTAGTTTTAGGGTGAGGTTTAGGGTGAGGGTTAGGGTTAGGGTTAGGATTAGGATTAGGGTAAGGGTGAGGGTGAGGGTTGTGGTTAGGATTAGGTTAGGGTTAGAGTTAGGCTGTGGGTGAGGGTGAGGGTGAGGGTGTGGGTTAGGGTTAGGGTGAGGGTAAAGGTTAGGGTGAGAGTTAGGGTGAGGGTTAGGGTGAAGATAAGCATTGGGGTAGGGTTAGGGTTAGGGTGAAGGGTAGTTTGATGTTAGGGTGAGGAGTAGGATTAGGGTTAGGGTGAGGGTTTGGGTTAGGGTCAGGGTTAGGGTGAGGGTGAGGGTTTTGTTTAGGGTTAGGTTAGGGTATGGCTGAGGGTGAGGTTTAGGGTGAGGGTGAGGGTGAGGGTGAGGATTAGGGTGAGGATTTTTATTAGGGTTAGGGTTAGGTTTAGGGTTAGGGTGAGTGTAAGGGTGAGGGTGAGGGTGAGGGTGAGGTGAGGGTGAGGGTGTGGGTTATGGTGAGGTTTAGGGTTAGGGTTAGGGTGAGGTTTAGGGTTAGGGTTAGGATTGGGTTTAGTGTCATTGTTAGGGTTAGGGTTTGGGTGAAATAGAGGGTGAGGGTGAGGGGAGCGTTAGGGTTAGGGTTGGGTTTGGGTGAGGGTGTGGTTTAGGGTTAGGATTAGGGTTAGGGTTAGGGTTACGCTGAGGGTGAGGGTTAGGGATAGGGTTAGGGTTAGGGTTAGGATGAGGGTTAGGGGTAGTTTGAGGGTTAGGGTTAGGGTTAGGGTGAGGGTAAGGGTTAGGGTGAGGATTAGGGTGAGGTTGAGGGATAGGGTTAGGGTTAGGTTTAGGGTGAGGGTGATGGTGTGGATAAGGGTTAGGGTGAGGGTTAGGGTTAGGGAGAGGTTTAGGGTTAGTGTGAGTGTTAGGGTTAGGGTTAGGGTTATGGTGAGGGTAAGGGTTAGCGTGAGGGTTATGCTGAGGTTTAGGGTAAGGGTTAGGGTCTTGGGAGACAGTGATGATTAGGGTGAGGTTTAGGTTTAGAGTGAGGGTTAGGCTTATCGTTAGGGTGAGGGTAAGGGAGACGTTCAGGTTTAGGGTTAGGTTTTGGGTTATAGTTAGGATGAGGGTGAGGGTTAGGGTTAGGACTAGGGTTAGGGTTATGGTTAGGCTGAGGGTGAGGGTGACAGTGAGGGTGAGGGTTAGGGTTAGGTTGAAGGTTAGGTTTAGGGATAGGGTTCAGGTGGGGGTTTGGTTTCGGGTTCGGGTTAGAATGATGGTTAGGGTGAGGGTTAGAGTTATGTTTAGAGTGAGTATTAGGGTTAATTTCAGGGTTAGGTTTAGTGATAGGGTTAGGATTAGGGTGAGGGTAAGGGTTAGGATGAGTGTGAGGTTTAGGGTTAGGTTTAGGGTTAGGTTTAGTGTTACTGTTAGGGTTAGAGTTTGGTGAAGTTGAGGGTGAGAGTGAGGGGAGGGTTAGGGTTAGGGTTAGGTTTGGGTGAGGGTGAGGTTTAGGGTTAGGATTAGGGTTAGGGTTAGAGTTAGGCTGAGGCTGACGGGTACGGATAGGGTTAGGGTTAGGTTAAGGGTTAGGTTGTGGGTTAGGGTTAAGGTTAGGGTGAGGGTTAGGGTTAGGGTTAGGGTGAGGGTTAGGGTTAGGTTTAGGGTGAGGGTTAGGTTTTATGTGAGGGTTAGGGTTAGGTATAGGTTGAGGGTGAGGGGTAGGATGAGAGTGAAGGTTAGGGTTAGCGTTAGTGTTAGGGTGAGGTTTAGGGTGAGGGTTAGGGTTAGGGTTAGGTTTAGGATTAGGTTAAGGGTGAGGGTCAGGGTTGTGGTTAGGATTAGGTTAGGGTTAGAGTTAGGCTGCTGGTGAGTGTGAGGGTGAGGATGTGGGTTAGGGTTAGGGTGAAGGTAAGGGTTAGGGTTAGGGTTAGGGTGAAGTTGAGGGTTAGGGCTAGGTTTAGGGTTAGGGTGAAGGGTAGGTTGAGTGTTAGCGTGAGGGTTAGGGTTAGGGTAAGGGTGAGTGTTTGGGTTACGGTAAGGGTTAGGGTTAGGATGAGGGTTTTGTTTAGGGTTAGGTTAGGGTGTGGATGAGGGTGAGGATTAGGGTGAGGGTGAGGGTGTGGGTGAGGATTAGGGTGAGGATTATTATTAGGGTTAGGGTTAGGGTTTGGGTTAGGGTTAGGGTTAGGGTGAGTGTAAGGGTGAGGGTGAGGGTGAGGGTGAGGTGAGGGTGAGGGTGTGGGTTATGGTGAGGTTTAGGGTTAGGTTTAGGGTGAGGTTTAGGGTTAGGGTTAGGTTTAGGTTTAGTGTTACTGTTAGGGTTAGGGTTTGGATGAAATAGAGACTGAGGGTGAGGGGAGGGTTAGGGTTAGGTTTGGGTGAGGGTGAGGTTTAGGGTTAGGATTAGGGTTAGGTTTAGGGTTAGGGTTAGGCTGAGGGTGAGGGTTAGGGTTAGGGTTAGTGTTAGGATGAGGGTTAGGGGTAGTTTGAGGGTTAGGGTTAGGGTTAGGGTGAGGGTAAGGGTTAGGGTGAGGGTTAGGGTGAGGTTGAGGGTTAGGGTTAGGGTTAGGTTTAGGGTGAGGGTGATGGTGTGGGTTAGGGTTAGGGTGAGGGTTAGGGTTAGGGTGAGGTTTAAGGTTAGGGTTAGGGTGAGGATGAGTTTGAGGGTGAGGTTAGGGCTAGGGTTGGAATTAGGGTTAGGGTGAGGGCTAGGGTGAGGATGAGGTTTAGGGTTAGTGTTAGGGTGACGGTGAGGGTTAGGTTTAGTTTAGGGTGAGGGTTAGTGTGAGGGATAGGGTTAAGTTAAGGGTGAAGATTAGGTTAAGTGTGAGGGTTAGGGTAACGGTTAGGGTTAGGTTTAGGTTTACGGTTATGGTTAGGGTTAGGGTGAGGGTTACGGTTAGGCTGAGGGTGAGGGTGAGGGTGATGGTTAGGGTTAGGGTTAGGTTTAGGGTTAGAGTCAGGAAGAGGGTGAGGTTTAGGGTTAGGATTAGGGTTAGGGTTAGGGTTAGGCTGAAGGTGAGGGTGAGGGTGAGGGTTAGGGTTAGGGTGAGGGTCAGGTTTAGGGTTAGGGTTCAGGTGAGTGTTAGGTTTAGGATTAGGGTTAGAATGAGGGTTAGAGTGATGGGTAGGGTTAGGGTTAGGGTGAGGGTTAGGGTTAGGGTCAGTGTGAGGGTTTGGGTTAGGGTTAGGGTTAGGGTTAGGGTGAGGGTTAGGTTTAGGGTTAGGGTTAGGTTGAGGATGAGGGTGAGAGTTAGGGTGAAGGTGAGGATGAGGGTGAGGATTAGGGTGAGGATTATTATTAGGGTTAGGGTTAGCGTTAGGGTTAGGGTTAGGGTGAGTGTAAGGGTTAGTGTGAGAGGGTGAGGGTGAGGGTTATGGTGATATATAGGGTTAGGGTTACGGTGAGGTTTAGGTTTAGGGTTAGGGTTAGGTTATTGTTACTGTTAGGGTTAGGGTTTTGGTGAAGTTGAGGGTGAGGATGAGGGGAGGGTTACGGTTAGGGTTAAGTTTGGGTGAGGGTGAGGTTTAGGGTTACGATTAGGTTTAGGGTTAGGGTTAGGCTGAGGGTGAGGGTGAGGGTTAGGATTAGGGTTAGGGTTAGGGTGAGGTCTAGGTTGAGGGTTAGTGTTAGGGTCAGGTTGAGGGATATGTGAAGGTTAGGGTTAGGGTTAGGGTGAGGTTGAGGGTTAGGGTTAGGATTTTGGTGAAGGCTAGGGTGAGGGTGAGGGTTAAGGTTAGGGTTAGGGTTAGAGTTAGGTTTACGTTTAGGGTGAGGTTTTGGGTGAGGGGTAGGGTTAGGTTTAGGGTGAGGGTTAGGTTTAGTGTGAGGTTTAGGGTTAGGTTTAGGGTTAGGATAAGGGTAAGGTTTAGGGTGAGGGTCAGCGTTAGGGTTAGACTGAAGTTGAGGTTGAGGGTGTGGGTTAGGGTTAGAGTTAGTGTTAGTGTGAGGGCTAGGTTTAGTGTGAGGGTTAGGGTTAGGGTTAGGGTGAGGATTAGGTTGAGGGTGAGGGTGAGGGTTAGGATTAGGGTGAGGGTTAGGGTAAGGATGATGGTTAGGGTTAGTGTTAGGGTTAGGGTGAGGGTGAGGTTTAGGTTTAGGTTTAGGGTTAGAGTTAGGGTGAGGGCTAGTTTGAGGGTGTGGGTTAGGGTTAGGGTTAGGTTTAGGGTTGGGTGAAGTTTAGGGTTAGGTTTAGGGTGAGGGTTAGGGTGAGGTATTGGGTTAGGGTTAGGGTGAGCTTTAGGTTTAGTGTGAGGGTTAGAATTAGGGTTAGGGTTAGGTTGAGGATAAGGGTTAAGTAGAGGGTTAGGGTGACGGTGAGGGTTAGGGGTAGCATTAGGGTTAGGGTTAGGTTTAGACTGAGGGTGAGGGTGAGGGTGAAGGTGAGGGTTAGGGTTAGGGTTAGGTTTAGGGTGAGGGCTACGTTGAGGGTTAGGGTTAGGTTTAGGGGGACAGTTAGGTTTAGGTTTAGGGTGAGGGTTAGTGTGAGTGGTAGGGTTAGGGTTAGATTTAGGCTGAGGGTGAGGGTGAGGGTGAAGGTGAGGGTTAAGTTGAGGGTTAGGGTTTGGGTGAGCTCTAGGGTGAGGGTGAGTGTTAGGGTTAGAGTTAGGGTGAGAATTAGGGTTAGCTTTAGGGTGAGGGGTAGGGTGAGGGGTAGGGTTAGGGTTAGGGTGAGGGTTAGGTTTAGTGTGAGGGTCCCAGTTAGGGTTAGGGTTAGGGTTAGGTTAAGTGTTAGGGTAAGGGTTAGGGTGATGGTGAGGTTAAGGGTTAGGCTTAGGGTGAGGGTGAGGTTTAGGTTGAGGGTTATGGTTAGGGTAAGGGTTATGGTGAGGGCTAGGGTGAGGGTGAGGATTAGGGTGAGGGTGAGGGTGAGGTTGAGGGTTTCGGTAAGGTAAGGGTTAGGGTTAGGCTGAGGATTAGGGTGGAGGTGAGGGTTAGCGTGTGGGTTATGGTTAAGGTGCGGGTTAGGGTTATGGTTAGGGTGACGGTTAGGGTGAGGGTGAGGGTGAGGCTTACGGTGAGGGTTACTGTTAAAGTGAGTGTTAGGCTTAGGTTAGGGTGAGGGTTAGGGTTAGTGTGAGGGTTAGAGTTAGGTTTAGGGTTAGGGTTAGGGTGAGGATAAGTGTTTGGGTGAGGGTTATGGTGTGGGTGAGGATTAGGGTGAGAGTTTGGGTGAAGGTAAGGGTGAGGGTGAGGGTTAGCATTAGGGGGAGGGTAAGGGTTAGGGTGAGGTTTAGTGGTAGGGTTAGGGTTAGTGTAAGTGTTAGGGTGAGGGTTAGGGTGAGGGTGAGGGTTAGGGTGAGGGTTAGGGTTAGGGTGAGGGTTAGGGTTATTGTTAGGTATAGGGTGAGGGTGAGGGTGACATTGAGGGTGAGGGTGAGGATTAGGGTTAGTGTTAGGATTAGGGTGAGGTTGAGGGTGAGGGTGAGGGTGAGGGTTAGGATTAGGGTGAGGGTTAGGGTTAGGGTGAGAGTTAGGGTTAGGTTTAGGGTGAGGGTTAGGGTTAGGGTTAGTTTTAGGTTGAGGGTTAGGGTGAGGTTGAGGGTGAAGTTTAGGGTTAGGGTTAGGTTTAGGTTGAGGATTAGGGTTAGTGTGAGTGTTAGGGTTAGGGTTAGGGTGAGGAAAAGGATTAGTGTGAGGGTTAGGGTTAGGGCGAGGGTTAGGGTAAGGGTTAGGGTTAGGATTAGTGTGAGGGTGAGGGTGAAGGTTAGGATTAGGGTGAGGGTTAGGGTTAGGGTGATGGTTAGGTTTAGTGTTAGGGTTAGTGTGAGGGTGAGGGTGAGGGTGAGGTTTAGGGTTAGGGTTAGAGTTAGGGTGAGGGCTAGGGTGAGGGTGGTTAGGGTTAGGTTTAGGGTGAGGGGTAGGGTAAGGGGTAGGGTTAAGGTTAGGGTACATGTGAGGTTTAGTGTGAGGGTTGAGGTAGGGTTACTGTTAGGGTTAGGGTGAGGGTAAGGGTTAGGTTGAGGGTTATGGTGAGGGTGAGGGTTAGGCGTAGGATTAGGGTTAGGGTTAGTTTTAGGCTGTGGGTGAGGGTGAGGGTGAAGCTGAGGGTTAGGTTAGGGTTAGGGTTAGGGTTAGGGTGAGGGCAAGGTGGAGGGTTAGGTTTGGGTTTAGGGTTAGGGTGAGGGTGAGGGCTAGGCTGATGGTTAGTTTTATGGTCAGGGTGAGGGATAGGGTGAGGTTTAGGGTAAGGATTAGGGTGAGGGTGAGGGTGAGGGTTAGTGTTAGGGTTAGGTTTAGGTTAAGGGTTAGGGTGAGGGGTAGGGTTAGATTTAGGGTAAGGGTTAGTTTTAGTGTGAGGGTTAGGGTTAGGGTTAGGGTTAGGGTGAGGGTAAGGTTTGGGGTTAGGGTTAAGGTAAGGGTGAGGGTTAGGGTTAGGATTAGGGTTAGGGTTAAGTTTAGGCTGAGTGTGAGGGTGAGGGTGAGGGTTACGGGTAGGATTAGGGTTAGGGTTGGTTTTGGGCTGAGGGTGAGGGTGAGGGTGAAGCTGAGGGTTACGGTTAGGGTTAAGTTTAGGGTGAGGGCGAGGTTGAGGGTTAGGGTTAGGATTAGGTTAGGGTGAGGGCTAGGCTGAGGGTTAGATTTAGGGTCAGGTGAGGGTTAGGGTTAGGTTTAGGTTGTGGGTTAGGATAACGTGTTGGGCTAGTGTTAGGGTGAGCTTTAGGTTTAGTGTGAGCGTTAGAGTTAGGGTTAGGGTGACGTTAAGGGTTAGGTTGAGGGTTAGGGTAAGGGTGAGGCTTAGGTGTAGGATTAGGGTTAGGGTTAGTTTTAGGCTGAGGGTGAGGGTGAGGGTGAGGGTGAAGGGGAGGGTTAGGTTTAGGGTTAGGATTAGGCTGAGGGCTAGGTTGAGGGTTAGGGTTAGGGTCAGGTTTAGGGATAAGTGAGGGTTAGGGTTAGGGTTAGATTGAGGGTGAGGGTTAGGGTTAGGGTTAGGGTTTGGGTGAAGGCTAGGGTGAGGGTGATGGGTAAGGTTAGGGTTAGGGATAGAGTTAGGTTTAGGTTTAGGGTGAGGTTTTGGCTGAGGGGTAAGTTTAGGTTTAGTGTCAGGGTTAGGTTTAGTGTGAGGGTTAGGGTTAGGGTTAGGATTAGGGTTATGGTTAGGATGAGGGTAAGGGTTAGGGTGAGTGTTAGGGTTAGGGTTAGACTGAAGTTGAGGATTAGGGTGAGGTGTAGGGTTAGGGTTAGGGTGTGGGTTAGTTTTAGTGTGAGGGTTCTGGTTAGGGTTAAGTTTAAGGTTAGGGTGAGGGTAAGCATTAGGTTGAGGTTTAGGGTGAGGATGAGAGTTAGGGGTAGGATTAGGTTTAGGATTAGTTTTAGGCTGAGGGTGAGGGTGAGTGTGAAGTTGAGGGTTAGGGTTAGGGTTAAGGTGATGGCTAGGTTGCAGGTTAGGGTTAGGGTGAGGATTAGGGATAGGGTGAGGGTTAGGTTTAGGGTTAGGGTTAGGGTGAGGGTGAGGGTGAGAGTTAGGGTTAGGGTTAGGATTTGGGTGAGGGCTAGGGTGAAGGTGAAGGTTAGGGTTAAGTTTAGGGTGAGGGTTAAGGTTAGGTTTACGGTGAGGGTTAGGGTTAGGGGTAGGGTTAGGGTTAGGTTTAGGATGAGGGTGAGAGTGAGGGTGAGGGTGAGGGTTAGCGTTAGGGTTAGGGTTACATTGAGGGTGAGGGTAAGGGTGAGAGTTACGGTGAGGTTGAGGGTGAGGCTGAGGGTATCAGTTGGGTAAGGGTTAGGGTTAGGCTGAGGATTAGGGTGAGGCTGCGGGTTAGGGTGAGGGTTACTTTTAATGTGAGGTTTAGGATTAGAGTTAGGGTGAAGGTTAGGGTGAGGGTGAGGTTAGGGTGAGGGTTAGGGTTAGGGTTAGGGTGAGCGTTAGGGTAAGGGTTAAGGTTAAGGTTAAGGTTAGGGTTAGGGTGAGGTTTAGGGTGAGGGTTAGAGTTAGGGTTAGGGTGAGGGTTAGGTTGAGGGTTAGGGTGAGGGTGAGGGTTAGGTTTAGGGTGAGGGTTAGGGTTAGGGTGAGGGTTAGGGTTAGGATTAGGGTTAGGGTGAGGGCTAGGGTGAGGGTGAGGGTGAGGGTTACGGTTAGGATGAGGGTTATTGTTAGGGTTAGGGTGAGGGTTAGGGTGAGGGGTAGGGTTATGCTTAGGGTTAGGGTTAGGTTTTTCGTTGGGTTTAGGGTGAGGGTGAGGGTGAGGTTGAGGCTGAGGGTGAGTTTGAGGATTAGGTTTACGTTTAGAGTGAGGGTGAGGGTTAGGATTAGGGTTAGGGTTAGTGTGAGGGTTAGGATTAGCATTAGGTTTAGGGTTAGGGTTATGTTGAAGGTAAGGGTTAGGGTGAGGGTTAGGGTGAGGTTGAGGGTTAGGGTTTAGGATTAGGATTAGAATTAGGGTTAGGCTGAGGGTGAGGGTGAGGGTGAGGGTGAGGAATTTGGATTAGGGTTAGAGTTACAGTGAAGTCTAGGGTGAGGGTGAGGGTGAGGGTGAGGGTGAGGGTGAGTGTCAGGGTTTCGGTTAGGTAAGTGTTAGGGTTAGTCTGAGGATTAGGGTGAGGGTGAGGTTTAGGGTGAGGGTTATTCTTAAGGTCAGGGTTAGGGTTAGGTTTAGGGTGAGGGTTAGGGTGAGGGTTAGGGTGAGGGTGAGGTTTAGGGTTATTGTTAGAGTTAGGGTTAGTGTTAAGGTTAGGGTGAGGGTTAGGGGGAGGGTAAGGGTTAGGGTTAGGGTGAGGGTTAGGGTTAGGATGAGGGTTAGGGTTCAGATTAGATTTAGTGTGAGTGTTAGTGTTAGGGTTAGTGTTAGGATTAGGGTGAGGGTGAGGGTGAGCGTTAGGATTAGGTTTAGAGTTACTGTGAGGGCTAGGGTGAGGGTGTGGGTTAGGGTCAGGATTAGGATTAGGATTAGGGTTAGGGTGAGGGTTAGGGTTAGGTTTAGGGTGTGGGTTAGGATAACAGGTTGGGTTAGGGTTAGGTGAGCTTTCGGTTTAGTTGAGTGTTAGAGTTAGGTTTAGTGTTAGGGTTGGGGTGAGGGTAAGGGTTAGGTTGAGGGTTAGGGTAAGTGTGATGGTTAGGGGTAGGATTAGGTTTAGGGTTAATTTTAGGCTGAGTGTGAGGTTGAGGGTGAAGGTGAGGGTTAGGGTAAGGGTTCGGTTTAGGGTGAGGGCTAGGTTGAGGTTTAGGGTTAAGGTCAGGTTGAGGGATAGGTGAGGGTTCGTGGTAGGGTTAGGTTTAGGGTGAGGGTTAAGTTTAGTGTGAGGGTAAGGGTTAAGGTTAGCGTTAGGGTTAGCGATAGGATGAGGGTAAGGTTTAGGGTGAGGAATACGGTTAGGTTTAGACTGAAGTTGAGGGTGAGGGTGAGGGTTAGGGTTAGGGTTAGGGTTAGTGTGAGGGTTAGGGTTAGTGTGAGGGTTAGGGTTAGGGTTAGGTGAGGATAAGGGTTAGTGTGAGGGTTAAGGTGAGAGTGAGGGTTAGGGTTAGGGTTAGGATTAGGGTGAGGGTGAGGGTGAGGTTTAGGATTAGGGTGATGGTTAGGGTAAGGGTGATGGTTAGGGTTAGTGTTAGGGTTAGGGTGAGGGTGAGTGTGAGGTTTAGGTTTAGGGTTAGCGTTAGGGTGAGGGTGACGGTTAGGGTTAGGGTTAGGGTTAGGGTGAGGGTTAGGGTTAGGTTTAGGGTGAGGGTTAGGGTGAGGTATTGGGTTAGGGTTAGGGCGAGCGTTAGGTTTAGTGTGAGGGTTAGAGTTAGGTTTAGGGTTAGGGTGAGGGTAAGGGTTAGGTAGAGGGTTAGGGTTAGGGTGAGGGTTAGGGGTAGGATTAGGGTTAGGGTTAGTTTTAGGCTGAGGGTGAGGGTGAGGTTGAAGGTGAGGTTTAGGGTTAGCGTTAGGTTTAGGGTGAGGGCTAGGTTGAGGGTTAGGGATAGGGTAAGGTTAGGGTGAGGTTAGGGTGAGGGTTAGGGTTTGGGTGAGGGCTAGGGTGAGGGTGAGGGTTAGGGTTAAGGTTATGGTGAGATTGTTAGATTTAGGCTGAGGTTTAGGGTGAGGGGTTAGGTTAGGGCTAGGGTGAGGGTTAGCTTTAGTGTGAGGGTCAGGGTTAGGGTAAAGGTTGGCGTTAGGGTGAGGGTAAGTGTTAGGGTGAGTGTTAGGGTGATGGTGAGTGTTAGGGTTAGGATTAGGGTTATAGTTAGCATTAGGCTTAGGGTGAGGGTGAGGTTTAGGGTGAGGGTTAGAGTTAGGGTTAGGATTACGGTGAGGGCTAGGGTGAGGGTGAGGATTAGGGTGAGGGTGAGGGTGAGGGTTTCGGTTAGGTAAGGGTTAAGGTTAGGCTGAGGATTAGGGTGAGGGTGAGGGTTAGGGTGTGGGTTATGGTTAAAGTGAGGGTTCCGGTAAGGGTTAGGGTGAGGGTTAAGGTGAGGGTGAGGGTGAGGTTTAGGGTGAGGGTTATGGTTAAAGTGAGGGTTAGGTTTAGGGTGAGGGTGAGGGTTAGGGATAGTGTGAGGGTTAGAGTGTTAGGGTTAAGGTTAGGGTGAGGATAAGGGTTTGGGTGAGGGTTATGGTGAAGGTGAGGGTGAGGGTTAGGGTTAGATTTAGGTGTAGTATGAGGGATTACTGTTAGCGTTAGGGTTAGGCTGAGGGTGAGGGTGAGGGTTAGCGTTAGGATTAGGTTGAGGGTTAGGGTTAGGGTGAGGTTTAGTGTGAGAGTTAGTGTTAGGGTTAGGGTGAGGGTTATGGTTAAGGTTAGGTTTAGGTTTAGGTGAGGTTTGGGTGAGGGTTTGAGTTAGGGTTAGGGTTAGGGTGAGGTTTAGGCTGAGGGTGAGGGTTAGGATTAGGTTGAAGTTTAGGGTGAGGGTGAGGGTTAGGGTTAGGATTTGTTTTAGGGTGAAGTTTAGGGTGAGGGTGAGGATTAGGGTTAGGGTTAGGGTAAGGGTTAGGGTTAGGGTTAGCAGTAGGGTGAGGGTTAGGGTGGGGGTTAGGTAAAGTGTTAGGGTTAGGGTTAGGGTTATTGTTAGGTTTAGGGTGAGAGTGAGGGTGAGTGTGAGGATGTGGTTGAGGGTGAGGGTGAGGGTGAGGGTTAGGGTTAGGTTTAGTGTGAGGATGAGGGTGAGGGTTAGGGTTAGGGTTTGGGTGAGGGTAAGGGTTAGGGTGAGTTTAGGTTTAGGGAGAGGGTGAGTGTTAGGGTCTGGGTTAGGATTAAGTTGAGGGCTAGGGTGAGGGTGAGGGTTAGGGTAAGGGTGAGGGATAGTGTGAGGGTTAGAGTTAGGGTTAGGGTTAGGGTTAGGGTGAGGATAAGGGCTTGGGTGCGGGTTATGGTGATGGTGAGGGTTAGGGTTAGGGATAGGGTGAGGGTAAGGGTGAGGGGTAGGGTTATGCTTAGTTTTATGGTTAGGGTTATTGTTGGGTTTAGGGTGAGGGTGAGGGTGAGGGTCAGGTTGAGGGTGAGGGTGAGTTTGAGGTTTAGGGTTACTTTTAGTGTGAGGGTGATTGTGAGGGTTAGGGTGAGGATTAGGCTTAGGGTGAGGGTGAGGTTTAGTGTGAGGGTTAGGGTTAGGATGAGGGTTAGGGTTAGGGTGAGGGTGAGGGTAAGGTTTAGGGTGAGGGTTAGGGTGATGTTGAGGGTTAGGGTTAGGATTAGGATTAGGGTTAGGGTTAGGCTGAGGGTGAGTGTGAGGGTGAGTTTGTGGGTTAGGATTAGGGTTAGGGTTAAAGTGAAATCTAGGTTGAGGGTGAGGTTTAGGGTGAGGGTGAGGTTGAGGTTGAGGGTTTCGGTTAGGTAAGTGTTAGGGTTAGGCTGAGGATTAGGGTGAAGGGGAGGTTTAGCGTGAGGGTTATGGTTAAGGTCATGGTTAGGGTTAGGTTTAGGGTGAGGGTTAGGTTGAGGTTTAGGGTGAGAGTGAGGTTTAGGGTTATTGTTAGAGTTAGGGTTAGGGTTAAGGTTAGGGTGAGGGTTAGAGGTTGGGTAAGGGTTAGGGTTAGGGTTAGGATGAGGATTAGGGTTAGTATTATAGTTAGGGTGAGTGTTAGGGTTAGGGTTATTGTTAGGATTAGGGTGAGGGTGAGGGTGAGGGTTAGGATTAGGGTGAGAGTTCGTGTGAGGGCTAGGGTGTGCGTTAGGGTCAGGATTAGGATTAGGGTTAGTGTGAGGGTTAGGGTTAGGTTTAGGGTGTGGGTTAGGATAATGGGTTGGGTTTGGGTTGGGTTGAGCTTTTGGTTTAGTTGAGCGTTAGAGTTAGGTTTAGTGTTAGGGTTAGGGTGAGGGTAAGGGTTAGGTTGAGGGTTAGAGTAAGGGTGATGGTTAGGGGTAGGATTAGGGTTAGGGTTAGTTTTAGGCTGAGGGTGAGGTTGAGGGTGAAGGTGAGGTTTAGGGTAAGGGTTAGGATTAGGGTGAGGGCTAGGTTGAGGGTTAGGATTAGGGTCAGGTTTACTATAGTTGGGGGTTAGGATTAGGGTTAGGGTGAGGGTTAGGGTTAGGGTTAGGGTTTGGGTGAGGGATAGGGTGAGGGTGAGGGCTAGGGTGAGGGTGAGGTTTAGGGTTAGTGTTAGGGTGAGATTTAGGGTTAGGTTTAGGCTGAAGGGTAGGCTGAGGGGTAGGGTTAGTTTTAGGGTGAGGGTTAGGTTTAGTGTGAGGGTCAGGGTTAGCGTTACAGTGACGGTAAGTGTTAGGGTGAGTTTTAGGGTGAGGGTGAGGGTTAGGGTTAGGATTAGGGCTATAGTTAGCGTTAGGCTTAGGGTGAGGGTGGGGTTTAGGGTGAGGTTTAGGGTTAGGGTTACGGTGAGGACTAGGGTGAGGGTGAGGATTAGGGTGAGGGTGAGGGTGAGGGCTTCGATTAGGTAAGGGTTAGGGTTAGGCTGAGTATTAGGGTGAGGGTGAGGTTTAGGGTGTGGGTTATGGTTAAAGTGAGGGTTAGGGTTGGGGTTAGGGTGAGGGTTAGGGATAGTCTGAGGGTTAGTGTTAGGGTTAGGGTTAGGGTTAGGGCGAGGATCAGGGTTTGGGTGAGGGTTATGGTGAAGTTGAGGGTTAGGGTTAGGGTTAGGTTGAGGGTTAGATTTAGGGTGAGGGTTAGATTTACGGTTAGGGTTAGGGTTAGGGTTAGGGTTATTGTTAGGTTTAGGGTGAGAGTGAGGGTGAGTGTGAGGGTGAGGTTGAAGGTGAGGGTGAGGGTTAGGGTTAGGTTTAGTGTGAGGGTGAGGGTGAGGGTTAGGGTTAGGGTTAGGGTTTGGGTGAGGGTAAGGATCAGGGTGAAGTTTAGGGTTAGGTAGAGGGTGAGCATTAGGGTTAGGGTTAGGATTAAGGTGAGGGCTAGGGTGAGGTTGAGGGTTAGGGTGAGGGTGAGGATGAGTGTGAGGGTTTCGGTTAGGTAAGGGTTAGGGTTAGGCAGAGGATTAGGGTGAGGTTGAGGGATAGGGTGAGGGTTGCAGTTAAGGTGAGGGTTAGAGTTAAGTTTAGGGTTACGGTTAGAGTGAGGTTTAGTGTGAGGGTTATAGTTAGGGTTAGGGTTAGGGTGTGGGTGAGGGTTAGGGTTAGAGTTAGGGTGATGGTTAGGTTTAGGGTTAGGGTTAGGGTGAGGGTTAGAGTGAGGTTTAGGGTGAGGGTGAGGGTTAGGATGAGGGTTAGGGTTAGGGTTAGGTTTAGGGTTATTGTTAGGTATAGGGTGAGTGTGAGGTTGAGGGCTAGGGTTGGTTTTAGGATTAGGGTTAGGATTAGCCTGAGGTTGAGGGTGAGGGTTTGGATTAGGGTGAAGGTTAGGGTTAGGGTGATGGTTAGGGTTAGTGTTAGGGTTAGGGTGAGGGTGAGCGTGGGTGTGAGGGTGAGGTTTAGGGTTAGGATTAGTGTTAGGGTTAGGGTTAGGCTTAGGTTGAGGGTTTGTTTGAGGGTTAGTGTGAGGTTTAGGATTAGGGTTAGGGTGAGGATTAGGGTTAGTGTGAGGGTTAGGATTAGGGTTAGGGTGAGGATAAGGGTTAGTGTGAGGGTTAGGGTGAGGGTGAGGTTTAGGGTGAAGGTTAGAGTTAGGACTAGGGTGAGGGTGAGGGTAAGGGTTAGGATTAGGGTGAGGGTGAGGGTTAGGTTGATGGTTAGGGTTAGTGTTAGGGTTAGTGTGAGAGTGAGGGAGAGAGTTAGGTTTAGGGTTAGGGTTAGAGTTAGGTTGAGGGCTAAGGTGATGGGGAGGGTTAGGGTTAGGGTTAGGGATAGGCTTAGGCTTAGAGTGAGGGGTAGGGTGAGGGTAGGGTTAGGGTTAGGGTAAGTGCTAGGTTTAGTGTGAGGGTTAAGGTAGGGTTATGGTTAGGGTTAGGGTGAGGGTAAGGGTTGGGTTGAGGGTTAGGGTGAGTGTGATTGTTAGGCGTGGGATTAGGGTTAGGGTTAGTTTTAGGCTGAGGGTTAGGGTGAGGGTGAAGTTGAGGGTTAGGGTTTGGGTTAAGGTGAGGGTTAGCTTTAGGGTTAGGGTTAGGGTGAGGATAAGGGTTAGGGTGAGGGTTAGGATGAGGGTGAGGGTTAGGGTTAGGGTTAGGGTATGGGTTAGGTTTATGGTGATGATTAGGGTTAGGGTTAGAGTTAGGGTGAGGGTGAGCATTAGGGTTAGGGTTATGGATATGTTTAGGGTGAGTGTGAGGGAGAGAGTTAGGTTTAGGATTATGGTTAGGGTTAGTGTTAGGCTTAGTGTGAGTGTGAGGGTGAGGGTTAGGGTTAGAGTGATGGTGAGGGTTAGGGTTAGGTTTAGGGTTAGGATGAGGATTAGCCTGAGGGGTATGGTTAGGGTTAGGGTGAGGGTTAGGGTTAGTGTGAGGGTTAGGGTTAGGGTGAATGTTAGGGTGACGGTTAGGGTTACAGTGACAGTGAGGGTTAGGGTTAGGGTTAGGTTTAGGTTTACAGGTAGGGTGAGGGTTAGGGTGAGTGTTAGGGTGACCGTGAGTGTTAGGGTCAGGGTGAGCGTGAGGGTTAGGCTTAGTGTTAGGATGAGGGTTAGGATTAGGGTTAGGGTTAGGGTTAGGGTGAGGGTAAGAGGTAGGGTGAGGGTTACGGTTAGTGTGAGGGTTAGGGTTAGGGTGAGGGTTTGGGTGAGGGTGAGGGTTAAGGTTAGGGTGAGGGTTAGGGTTAGGTCTAGGGTGAGGGTGAGGGTTAGGGTTAGGATTAGTGTTAGGGTTCTGGTTAGGCTGAGGCTGAGGGTGATGGTTAGTTTTAGGGTTAGGTTTAGGGTTAGGGTGAGGTTAGGTTTAGTGTGAGGGTTAGGGTTAGGGTTAGGGTTAGGGTTCGTTTGAGGATAAGGGTTAGGGTTTGGGTTAGGGTGAGGGTGAGAGTTAGGGTTAGGGTTAGGGTGAGGGTTAGGGTTAGGGTGAGGGTTAGTGTTAGGGTTAGGTTGAGGGTGAGGGTGAGGGTGAGGGTTAGTTTTAGGTTTAGGCTTAAGGTTAGGGTGAGGGTGAGGGAGAGTGTTAGGTTTTGGATAAGGGTTAGAGTTAGGGTTAGGCTTAGGCTGAGGGTAAGGGTGAGGGTCAGGATTAGGGTGAGGGTTAGGGTTAAGGTGATGGTTAGGGTTAGTGTTAGGGTTAGGGTGAGGTTGCAGGTGAGGTTTAGGCTTTGGGTTAGAGTTAGGGTGAGGCATAGGGTGAGGGTTAGGGTTACGGTTAGGGTGAGGATGAGGTTTAGGGTTAGGGTTAGTGTGAGTGTGAGGGTTAGGGTTAGGGTTAGGGATAGGGTGAGGGGTAGGGTGAGGGGTAGGGTTAGTGTGAGGCTGAGGGTTAGGATTAGGGTGATGTTTAGGGTAAGGGTGAGGGTTAGGGTGAGGGTGAGGGTTACTGTGATGGTGAGGGTTAGGGTGAGGGTGAGGGTTAAGGTTAGGGTTAGGGTTAGTGTGAGGGTGAGGGTTAGGCTGAGGTTTTGGGTTAGGGTTATGGTTAGGGTGAGGGATAGGTTTAGGGTTAGGGTTAGGGTTAGGGTTAGGGTGAGGGCTAGGTTGAGGCTTAGGGTTAGGGTTAGGGTTAGTGTGAGGGTATGGGTTAGGGTGAGGGTTAGCGTGAGGGTTAGAGTTAGGCTGAGGTTTAGGGTTAGGATTAGGTTGAGGGTGAGGGTGTGGGTTAGAGTTAGGGTGAGGGTTAGGGTTAGGGTTAGGATGAGGGTGAGGGTGAGGGTGAGGGTGAGGGTTAGGGTTAGGTTTAGGCTTAAGGTCAGGGTGAGGGTGAGGGAGAGGGTTAGTTTTAGGATAAGGGTTAGGGTGAGGGTGACCGTGAGGTTTAGGTTTAGGGTTACAGTTAGGGTGAGGCATAGGGTGAGGGTTAGGGTAAGGGTTAGGGTTAGCATGAGGGTGAGGGTGAGGGTTAGGTTTAGGGTTAGGGATAGGGATAGTGTGAGCTTTAGGGTGAGGGGTAGGAATAGGGTCAGGCTGAGGGTTAGGGTGAGGGTGATGTTTAGGGTGTGGCTGAGTATTATGGGGAGGGGGAGGGTT
Organism: Dipodomys merriami; assembly: GCF_024711535.1. Classification (NCBI taxonomy): domain Eukaryota; kingdom Metazoa; phylum Chordata; class Mammalia; order Rodentia; family Heteromyidae; genus Dipodomys; species Dipodomys merriami. Next base: position 7,819,345 of record NW_027206202.1, on the reverse strand, counting down.
CGGTGGAGCATGAGGGTTAGGGTTTGAATGAGGGTTAGGGTTAGGGTGAGGGTTAGGCTGACGGTGAGGATTAGGGTGAGGGTCAGGGTTAGGGTTAGGTTTAGGGTTAGGGTGAGGGTGAGGGTTAGGCTGAGGTTTAGGGTTAGTGTGAGGGTTAGGGTTAGGGTGAGGGATAGGGTTAGGGTTAGGGTTACGGTTAGGGTGAGGGTTAGTGTGATGGTTAGAGTTAGGCTTAGAGTTAGGCTGAGGGTTAGGGTGAGGGTGTCGGTTAGGGTTAGGTGAGGGTTAGGGTTACAGTGAGGGTTAGGGTGAGAGTTAGGTTTAGGGTTACCGTGAGTGTTAGGGTGAGGATTAGTGTGAGGGTGAGGGTTATGTTTAGGGTTAGGGTAAGGATTAGGGTTTAGGGTTAGGGTTAGGGTTAGTGTGGGGGTTAGGGATAGGATTCGCTTGAGGGTGAGGGTGTGGGTTAGAGTTAGGGTGAGTGTTATGGTTAGGGTTAGGATGAGGATTATGGTTAGGGTGAGAGTGAGGCTTAGGGAAAGAGTTAGGTTTAGGGTGAGGGTGAGGATTAGGGTGAGAGTAAGTTTTTGGGTGAGGGTTAGGGTTAGGGTGAGGGTTAGGGACAGGTTTAGGATTAGGGTTTGGTTTAGGTTGAAGTTTAGGGTTAGGGTTAGCGTGAGGGTGAGGGTTAGTGTGAGGGTTAGGGTTAGGTTTAGGGTTAGATTTAGGCTGAGGGTTAGGGTGTGGATGAGGGTTAGGGTTAGGGTTAGGTTTACAGTGAGGGTAAGTTTTAGAGTGAGGATTAAGGTGAGGGTGAGTGTTAGGGTTAGCATGAGGGTTACGGTGTGGATTAGGGTGAGGTTAGGGTTAGGGTTAGGGTTAGCATGAGGGTTAGGGTTAGGGTTAGGGTGAGAATTTGGCTTAGGGTTTGGGTTAGGGTTAGGGTTAGGGTGAGGGTGAGTGTCAGGGTTAGGGTGAGGGTGAGAGTGAGGGTTAAGGTTAGGGTTAGGGTTAGGGATAGGGTGATGGTGAGGGTGAGGGTTAGGATTAGGGTTAAGGTTAGTGTTAGGCTGAGAGTTTTGGTGATGGTGAGGGTGACGTTTAGGATTATGGTAAAAGTGAGGGTTAGGTTTAGTGTGAGGGTGAGGTTAAGGATTAGGGTAAGGGTTAGGGTGAATTGAGCGTTAGGTTAGGGTTAGGGTGAGGGTTAGGGTGAGGGTTAGGGTTATGCTTAGATTTAGGGTGAGGGTGTGGGTTACGGTTTTGGTGAGGGTTAGGGTGAGGATTTGGGTTAGGGTGAGAGTGAGTTTTAGAGTTACTATGAGTGTTAGGTGAGGTTTATGGTTAGGGTTAGGGTTAGGATTAGGGTGAGGGTTAGGTTTAGGGTTAGGGTGGGGGTTAGGGTTAGAGTTAGGGTTAGGGTGACGGTTAGAGTTAGGCTGAGGTTTAGGGTTAGGGTTAGGTTGAGGGTGATTGTGTGGGTTAGGGTTAGGGTGAGGGTTATGTTTAGGGTTAGGGTGAGGATTAGGGTGAGGGGTAGGTTTAGGGTTAGGCTGCAGTTTAGGGTTAGGGTGATGTTTAGGGTGAGGGTGACTATTAGGGTGAGGGTAAGGGTTCGATTGAGGGTGAGGGTTATGGTTAGGGTGAGGGTGAGTATTAGGGTGAGGGTTAGTGTTAGGGTTAGCATTAGGGTTAGGGGGTGGATTAGGGTGAGGGTGAAGGTTAGTGTGAGGGTTAGGGTTAAGGTTAGGATGAGGGTTTGTTTTAGGGTGAGTGTGAGGAATTGGGTGAGGGTGACGGTTAGGGATAGGGTTAGGTTTATGGTGAGGGTGAGGGTGAGGGCTAGGGATAGGGTTAGGTTTAGGGTGAGGTTGAGGGTTAGGGTGAGAGTAAGGTTTAGCGTGAGGGTTAGGGTTAGGGTGAGGGTGAGGGTTAGGGAGAGGGTTAGGATTAGGGTTAGGGTTAGGTTGTGGGTTAGGGTTACAGTGAGGGTGAGGGTTAGGGTGAGGCTTAGGGTTAGGGTTAGGGTTAGTGTGAGTGTTAGGGTTAGGGTTAGGGTGAGGGTATGGGTTACGGTGAGGGTTAGGGTGAGGGTGAGGTTTAGTGTTAGGGTTAGGGTTAGTATTACGTTGAGGGTGAGGGTATGGGTTAGGGTTAGGCTGAGGGTCATGGTTAGGTTTAGAGTGAGGGTTAGGGTTAGGTTTAAGGTGAGGGTTATGGTGATGGTGAGGTTTAAGGTGAGGGTGAGTTTTAGGATCAGGGTTAGGGTTAGGGTGATGGTTAGGGTTAGGGTGAGGGTTAGGGTTAGTTTAATTGTTAGGGTTAGGGTTAGGGTTAGTGTGAGGATAAGGGTTAGGCTGAGGTGTAGGGTTAGGGTTAGGATTAGGGTTAGGGTGAGGGTAAGGATTAGTGTGAAAGTTAAGGTTAGGTTTAGGATTAGGGTTAGTGTTAATGTTATGCTAAGTGTGAGGGTGGGATTGAGGGTTAGGTTTAGGGTTAGGGTTCAGGTGAGGGCTAGGTTGAGGTAGAGGGTTAGAGTTAGGGTTAGGGTGAGCGCTAGGTTGAAGGTGAGGGTTAGGGTTATGGTGAGGGTAAGGGTTAGCTTGAGGGTTATGGTGAGGGTGAGGATTAGAGTTAGGGTTAGGTTGAGGTTGAGGGTGGGGGTGTGTGTTAGGGTTAGGGTGAGGGTTATGGTTAGGGTTAGGGTGAGGATTCGGGTGAGGTGTAGTTTTAGGGTTAGGCTGAAGGTTAGGGTTAGTGTGATGTTCAGGGTGAGGGTGAGTATTAGTGTGAGGGTGAGGGTTCGATTGAGGGTGAGGGTTGGGGAGTTGGTAAGGGTTAGGTTTAGGGTGAGGGTTAGGGTGACGGTGAAGTTTAGGGTGAGGGTGAGGTTTAGGGTTAGTTTAAGGGTTAGGGTGAGGGTTAGGGTTAATGTGAGGGTTAGGGTTAGGGTTAGGTTTAGGGTGAGGATAAGGGTTAGGGTGAGGAGTAGGGTTAGGTTTAGGGTTAGGGTTAGGGTGAGGGTAAGGGTTAAAGTGAGGGTTAAGGTTAGGTTTAGGGTTAGGTTTAGGATTAGGGTTAGGGTTAGGGTTAGGCTATGGGTGAGGGTGAGAGTGAGGGTTAGGGTTAGGGTTAGGTTTAGGGTGAGGGCTAGGTTGAGGGTGAGGGTTAGGGTGAGGGTGAGGGTTAGGGTTAAGATGATGGTTAGGGTTAGGGTTAGGATGAGGGTTAGTGTAAGGTGGTGTTTAGGGTTAGGTTGAGGGTTAGGGTGTGGGTTCGGGTTCAGGTGAGGGTGAGAGTTAGGTTGTGGGTGAGGCTTAGGGTTAGGGTGAGGATAAGGGTGAGTGTGAGGTTTACAGTGAGAGTGAGGCATCGGGTTACAGTTAGCTTGAAGGTTAGGGTTAGGTTTAGGGTGAGGGTTACTGTAAGGGATAGGTTTAGGGTTAGGGTGAGTGTTAGGAGTAAGTTGAGGGTCAGGGTGTGGGATACTGTTAGGGTGAGGGTTAGGGTTAGGATTATGGTGAGGGTTAGGTTGAGAGGTAGGGTTAGGGTTAGGCTGAGGGTTAGGGTTAGGGTGATGTTTAGAATGAGGGTGAGTATTAGGGTGAGGGTGAGGGTTCGGTTGAGTGTGAGGGTTAGGATGTGGTTGAGGGTTAGGGTTAGGGTGAGGGTTAGGGTGACGTTGAGGCTTAGGTAAGGGTGAGGTTTAGGTTAGGGTTAGGGTTAGGGTGAGGGTAAGTGTTAGGGTGAGGGTGAGTGTTAAGGTTAGTGTGAGGGTTAGGCTTAGGGTTAGGGTTAGGGTGAGGGTTAGTGTTAGGGTCAGGGTTGTGTGAGGGTGAGGGTTAGGGTGAGGGTTAGGGTGAGGGTCAGGGTGAGCGTTTGGGTTAGGGTTTGTTTGAGGGTGAGGGTGAGGTTTAAGATTAGAGTGAGAGTTAGGGTTAGGGTTTGGGTTAAGGATAGGGTTAGGGTTAGGGAGAGGATGAGGGTGAGGGTTTGGTGTAGGGGTAGGGTTAGAGTGAGTGTGAGGCTTAGGGTGAGAGTAAGGGTTACGGTGAGGGTTCGGGTAAGGGTGAGTGTGAGGGTTAGGAATAGCGTTAGCATTAGAGTGAAGGTTAGGTTGAGGGTTAGTTAGAGTTTTAGGGTTAGGGGTAGAGTTAGGGTTAGGGTGAGAGTTAGTGTGAGGGTTGGGTTTAAGGATAGTGTTAGATTTAACCTGAGGTTTAGGGTGAGGGTGAGGGTTAGGTTTACGGTGAGGGTAAGGTTTAGGGAGAGGTTTTGGGTGGCGGTGAGGGTTAGGGTTAGCATTAGGGATATGGTGAGGGTTAGGGTTAGGGTTAGGATTAGGGTGAGGGTGAGGGTGAGGTTTAGAGTAAGGGTTAGGGTGAGGGTTAGGGTTAGGTTTAGGGTGAGGGTTAGGGTAGGGTTAGGTTTAGGGTGAGGGTTAGGGTGAGGGCTAGGATGAGGGTGAGGGTGAGGGTTAGGGTTAGGGTGAGGTTTAGTGTTAGGGTTAAGGTTAGGGTGAGGGTTAGGGTGAGGGTTAGGGTTAGGTTTAGGGTGAGGGTTAGAGTTAGAGTTAGGGTGAGGGTTAAGGTTAGGGCTGGGTTAGGGTGAGGGTTAGAGTTAGGTTTAGGGTTGGGGTTAGGTTTAGGGTGAGAGTGAGGTTTAGGGTTACCGTGAGTGTTAGGGTGTGGATTAGGATGTGGGTTAGGGTTGGGTTAGGGTTAGGGATAGGATTAGGGTGAGGGTTAGGGTTTGGGTTAAGGTGAGGTTTAGCGTTAGGGTTAGGGTTAGGGTGAGGATAAGGGTTAGGGAGAGGGTTAGGGTGAGGGTAAGGGTTAGGGTTAGGGTTAGGGTGTGGGTCAGGATTATGGTGATGATTAGGGTTAGGGTTAGAGTTAGGGTGAGGGTCAAGGTTAGGGTTAGGGTGAGGGAGAGAGTTAGGTTTAGGATTATGGTTAGGGTTAGTGTTAGGCTTAGTGTGAGTGTGAGGGTGAGGGTAAGTGTTAGAGTAATGGTGAGGGTTAGGGTTAGGTTTAGGGTTAGGATGAGGATTAGCCTGAGGGGTAGGGTTAGGGTTAGGGTGAGGGTTAGGGTTAGTGTGAGGGTTAGGGTTAGGGTGAGTGTTGGGTGACAGTTAGGGTTACAGTGACGGTGAGGGTTAGGGTTAGGGTTATGGTTAGGTTTAGGGTTACATTTAGGGTGAGGGTTAGGGTAAGGCATTGGATTAGGGTTAGGTTGAGGGTTAGGGTGACCGTGAGTGTTAGGGTCAGGGTGAGCGTGAGGGTTAGGGTTAGTGTTACGGTGAGGGTTAGGATTAGGGTTAGGGTTAGGGTTAGGGTGAGGGTAAGGGGTAGGGTGAGGTTTAGGTTGAGCTGAGGGTTAGGGTGAGGGTTAGGTTAGGGTTCGGTTGTGGGTTAGGGTTAGTTTGAGAGTTAGGGTTAGGGTGAGGGTTAGGGGTAGCGTGAGGGTTAGGGAGAGCTTTAGGGTTAGGGTTAGGATGAGGGTTAGGGTAAGTTTGAGGGTTAGAGTTAGGGTGAGGGTTAGGGGCAGCGTGAGGGTTAGGGAGAGGTTTAGGGTTAGCGTTAGGGTGAAGGTGAGTTGAAGGGTTAGCGTGAGATTAAGGCTTAGGGTGTGGGTTAGTGTTAGGTTGAGGGTTAGGGTTAGTTTGAGGGCTAGGGTGAGGGTGAGGGTAAGGGTGAGGATAACTGTGAGGGTCAGGGTGAGGGTTTCATTTAGGTAAGGGTTAGGGTTGGGGTGAGGGTTAGGGTGAGGGTGAGGGTTAGGGTTAGGGTTAGGTTGTGGGTTAGGGTTAGTGTTTGGGTTAGGGTGAGGGTTAGGTTGAGGGTTAGGGTTATTGTTAGGGTGAGTGTGAGTGTGAGGGTTAGGGTTAGGGTTAGATTTAGGGTGAGGGTGAGGGTTTAGGTTAGGGTTAGGATTAGGTTTAGGGTGAGGGTAAAGTATTGGGTTAGTGTTAGGGTAAGAGTTAGGGTTAGGGTTAGGGTTAGGGTTAGGGTTAGGATGAGTTTCAGGGTTAGGGTGAGGGTAAAGTTTTGGGTTAGTGTTAGGGTGAGAGTTATGGTTAGGATTAGGGTTAGAGTTAGAGTTAGGCTGAGGGTGAGGTTGACAGTGAGGGTGACGTTTAGGTTTATGGTTAACGTGAGGGTAAGGGTTAGTGTGAGGTTTAGGGTGAGTGTGAGGTTAAGGATTAGGTTGAGGGTTAGGGTGAGGGTGAGGGTTAGGGTTAGGGTAGGGTGAGGGTGAGGGTTAGGGTTAGGGTAGGGTTAGGGTGAGGGTTAGGGTGAGGGATTGGGTTAGGGTTAGGGTTAGGATGAGGTTTAGGGTGAGGGTGAGGGTTAGGGTGAGGGTTACGGTGAGGGTAAGGGTTAAGGAGAGGTTTAGGGTGAGGGTGAGGGTTAGGGTCAGCATTAGGGTTAGTTTGAGGGTTAGGGTTAGGGTTAGGATTAGGGTGAGGGTGAGGGTCAGTGTTAGGGTTAGGGTTAGGGAGAGGGTTAGGGTTAGGGTGAGGGTAAGGGTTAGAGTGAGGGTTAAGGTTAGGTTTAGGGTTAGGTTTAGGATTAGGGTTAGGGTTAGGGTTAGGCTATGGGTGAGGGTGAGAGTGAGGGTTAGGGTTAGAGTTAGGGTTAGGATGAGGGTTAGTATTAGGGTGATGTTTAGGGTTAGGGTGAGTGTTAGGGGGTGGATTCGGGTTCAGGTGAGTGTGAGAGTTAGGTTGTGGGTGAGGGTTAGGGTTAGGGTGAGAATAAGGGTGAGTGTGAGGGTTAGGGTGAGGGTGATGGTTAGGGTTAGAGTTAGGGTGAAGGTTAGGGTTAGGTTTAGGGTGAGGGTCAGGGTGAAGTGTAGGTTTAGGGTTAGGGTGAGGGTTACGGTGAGGATAAGGGTTAGGGTGAGGGTTAGGGTGGGATAGGGTTAGGGTTAGGGTGAAGGTTAGGGTTAGGGTTAGGTTTAGGGTGAGGGTTAGGGTGAAGTGTAGGTTTAGGGTTAGGGTGAGGGTTAGGGTGAGGGAGAGGGTGAGGGTTAGTGTTAGATGTAGGCTTAAGTTTAGGGTGAGGGTGAGGGAGAGCATTAGGTTTAGGATTAGGCATAGGGTGAGGGTTAGGGTTAGGGTTAGGGTGAGGGTCAGGGTGAGGTTTAGGGTGAGGGTGAGGGTGAGGTTTAGTGTTAGGGTTAGCGTTAGGGTGAAGTGAGATTGAGGGTTAGGATTAGGGTTAGTGTTAGTGTTAGGCTGAGGGTGAGGTTGACAGTGAGGGTGACATTTAGGTTTAGGGTAAACGTGAGGGTAAGGGTTAGTGTGACGGTTAGTGTGAGGGTGAGGTTAAGGATTAGGGTGAGGGTGAGGGTTACGGTTAAGGTAGGATTAGGGTGATGTTAGGGTTAGGGATTGGGGTAGGGTGAGGATTAGGCTTAGGGTGAGGGTTAGTTTAGAGTTAGGGTTATGCTTAGGGTTAGGGTGAGGGTTAGGGTGAGGGTGAGGGTTAGGGTTAGGGTGAGGTTTAGGATTAGGGTGAGGTTTATGTTTAGTGTGAGGGTTAGTGTTAGGGTTAGGTTAGGGTGAGAGTGAGGTTTAGGATTACTGTGAGATTTAGGGTGAGGGTTAAGGTTAGGGTTAGGGTTAGTGTTAGGGTTAGGGTGAGGGTTACGGTTAGGGTTAGGGTTAGGGTTGGGGTTTGGGATATTGTTAGGGTTAGGTTTAGGGTGAGGGTAAGGGTGACGGTGTGGGTTAGGGTAGGCTTAGGGTTAGGGTTAGGGTGAGGTTAGATTTAGTGTGAGGTTTAGGATTAGGGTTAATGTAAGTGTAAGGGTTAGGGTGATGGTGAGGGTAAGGGTTAGGTTTAGGGTTAGGGATAGAGTTAGGCTGTGCGTTAGGGTGAGAGTTAGTGTTATGATTAAAGTTAGGTTTAGGGTTAGTGTGAGGGTTAGTGTGAGGGTGAGGTTAAGGCTTAGGGTGAGGGTTAAAGTGAGGGTGAGGGTTAGGGTTAGGGTGAGGGTTATTGTTAGGATTAAGGTTAGGGTAAGGGCTAGGGTGAGGGTGAGGGTTAGGGTTAAGTTTAGAGTGAGGGTTAGGGTTAGGGTGAGGGTGAGTGTTAGGGATAGGGTTAGGGTTAGGTTTAGTGTGAGGGTTAGGTTTAGGGTTATGGTTAGGATTTGGGTGAGGGTAAGGATTAGGGTGAGGGTTAGGGTGAGAGTGAATGTTAGGGGTACCATGATTGTTAGGGTGAGGGTTAGGGTGAGATTTAGAGTTATGTTTATGATTAGGTTTAGTGTTAGGGTTATTGTTAAGGTTAGGGTGAGGGTCAGGGTGAGGGTGAGGTTGAGGGTGAGGATTAGGGTTAGGATTAGGTTTAGGGTTAGATTTCAGATGAGGGTGAGGGTTAGGGTTAGGGTTAGAATGAGGGTTAGGTTGAGGGTTAGGGTTAGGGTTAATGTGAGTGTTAGGGTTCGAGATAGGGTTAGGGTTAAGCTGAGGTTAAGGTTTAGGTTGAGGGTGAGGGTTAGGGTGAGGGAGAGGGTTACCGATAGGGTTAGGGTTAGGTTACGGGTTAGATTGAGCATTAGGGTTAGGGTTCGGTTGAGGGTTAGGGTGAGGCTTAGGGTTAGGGTTAAGGTTAGGGTGAGGGTTAGGTTGAGTGTGAGTGTTAGGGTTAGGGTTTGGATTAGGTTTAAGGTGAAGTTAAGGGTTAGGGTGAGGTTTAGGGTGAGTTTGAGGTTAGGGTTAGCATTCAGGGTTAGGGTGAGGATTAAGGTTAGGGTTAGGGTTAGGGTTAGGGTTAGGGTTAAGGTGAGGTTAAGGGTTAGGGTGAGGGTTAGGATGAGGGTGAGGGTTAGGGTTAGGGTTAGGATTAGGGTGAGGGTCAGGATTAGAATGAGGGTTAGGTTTAGAGTGAGGGTTAAGGATAGGGTTAGGGTTAGGGTTAGGCTGAGGTTGTGGGTGAAGGTGAGGGTGCAGGTTAAGTTTAGGGTGAGGGTTAGGGTTAGGTTTCTGGTTAGGGTTAGGCTTAGGCTTAGGGTGAGGTGTAGGGTTAGGGTTAGGGTAAGAGTTTTACGGTGAGGGTTAGAGGTATGGTTAGGTTGAAGGTTAGCAATAGAGTGATGTTTAGGATGAAGGTGAGGGTTAGGGTGAGGTTAAGGGTTCGGGTTTGAGTGAGGGTTAGTGTTAGGGTTAGGTTGAGGGTTAGGGTTAGTGTTAGGGTGAGGGTGAGGGTGAGGGATAGGATTACGATTAGGGTTAGGGTTAGCCTTAGGCTGAGGGTGAGGGTGAGGGTGAGGGTGATGGTTTGGGTTAGGGTGAGGGTAAGGGTTAGGTTAAGTGTGAGGGTGAGGGTGAGGGTTAGGGTTAGGATTAGGGTTAAGGTTAGGGTTAGACTGAGGGTGAGGTTGAGGGAAAGGGTGAGGTTTAGGTTAGGGTGAGGCTTAGGCTTAGCATTAGGGTGAGGGTTAGGCTTAGGGTGTTTTGTAGGGTGAGGGCGCGGATTAGGGTGAGGTTTAGGGTGAGGGTGAGAGTGAGGGTTACTTTGTGGGTAAGGGTTAGGTTTAGGGTTAGGGTTATGATCACGGAGAGGTTTGGGGTGTCGGTGAGGGTTAGGATAAGGGTTAGAGTTAGGGTGAGGATTAGGGTGATGGTGAGTTTTACAAGGAAGGTTAGGATTAGTGTGAGGGATACGGTTAGGGTTAGGGTGAGGGTTAGGCATATGGTGATGTTAAGGGTGAGGGTTAGGGTGTGGGTGAGGGTTAGGTTTAGGGTTAGGGTGAGGATGAGGGTGAGGGTTAGGTTTAGGGTTAGTGTGAGGTTTTGCATTAGGGTGAGGGTGAGTGTTATGGTGAGGGTGAGGTGTCGGGTGAGGGTGAGGGTGAGGGTGTGTGTGAGGGTTAGGGATAGGGTGAGGGTTAGTGTGACAGTGAGGGTAAGTGTGAGGGTAAGGTTTAGTGTTAGGGTTAGCATCAGGGTGAGGGTTAAGTTAGGGTTAGGGTGAGCATGAGGGTTAGGGTGAGGGTTAGGTTTAGGGTTAGTGTGAGGATTAGAGTTAGTGTTAGGGTTAGGGTGAAGGTAAGGGTTAGGGTGAGGTTTAGGGTGAGGGTAAGTGTTAGGGTGAGGGTTAGGGTTAGGGTTAGTGTGAGGGTCAGGGTGAATGTTAGGTTTGGGGTTGGGGTTAGGGTGAGGATGAGGTTTAGGGTTAGGGTTAGGGTGAGAGTTAGCGTTAGGTTTAGGGATAGGGTTAGGTTTAGGGTGAGGTTGAGGGTGAGGGTTAGGGTAGGGTTAGGGTGAGGGTGAGGGTGACAGTTAGGGTTAGGATTATTGTTAGGGTTATGGTTAGGCTGAGGGTGAGGGTGAATGTGAGGGTGAGGGTTAGGGTTAGAGTGAGGGTTAGGGTTAGGTTTAGGGTGAGTGTAAGGGTGAGGGTTAGGGTGAGGGTGAGAGTTAGGTTGAGGGTGAGGGTTAGGGTTAATGTGAAGGTTAGGGTTAGGGTAATGGTTAGGGTGTGGACTAGGGTGAGGGTGAGGGTTAGGGTGAGGGGTAGTGTTTGGTTAGGGTGAGGGTTAGGTTTAGTGTGAGGGTTAGAGTTAGGGTTAGGGTTAGGGTTAGGGTAACGGGTAGGGTGATAGTGAGGGTTAGGGTTAGCGTGAGTATTAGGGTGAGGGTTAGGGTGAGGGTTAGGGTGAGGTTTAGGGTTAGGCTAGTGTTAGGGTGAGGGTGAGGGTGAGGGTTAGGCTTATGGTAAGGGTGAGGTTAGGCTGAGGGTTGTGGTTAGGGTGAGGGTGAGGGTTAGGGTTAGGGTTAGGGTTAGGGTTAGAGTTAGGTTTATTGTTAGGGTTAGGGTTAGGGTGATGGTAAGGGTGAGGTTGAGGGTTAGGTTTAGGGTTAGATTTTGGGTGAAGATGAGGGTTAGGGTTAGGAATAGGGTTAAGATTAGGGTTAGGCTGAGGGTGAGGGTGAGGGTGGTTGTGAGGGTTAGGGTGAGGGTTAGGGTTATGGGGAGGGTTATGGTGAGGGTAAAGGTTACGGTGAGGGATAGGGTGAGGGTGAGTGTGAGGGTTAGGGTTAGAGTTAGGTTTAGGGTGTGGGGTACGGTGAGGGTTAGGGTGAGCATTAGGGTGAGGATTAGGGTGAGCGTGAGGATTAGGGTTAGAGTTATGGTGAGGGTGAGTGTTAGTGTTAGTGTTATGTTGAGTGTGAGGATTTGGGTTAGGGTGAGGGTTAGGTTGAGGGTTAGGGTTAGGGTTAGGGTGAGGGTTATCTTGAGGGGTAGGGTGAAGGTTAGGGTGAGGGTTATGGTTAGGGTGAGGGTTAGGTTTAGTGTGAGAGTTAAGGTTAGGGTTAGATTTAGGTTGAGGGTAAGCGTTAGGGTGAGGGTTGTGTCAGGGTGAGGGTTAGGTTTAGGGTTGGGGTGAGGGTTAGGTTGAGGTTTAGGTTTAGGGCTGGGGTTAGGGTGAGGGTTACGGTGAGAGTTAGGTTGAGGGTTAGGGTGAGGGTTAGTGTGAGAGTTAGGGTGAGAGTGAGGGTTAGGGTTAGGGTTAGGGTTAGGGTGAGGATGAGGGTTAGGGTTAGGGTTAAGATTAGGTTAGGGTTATTGTTAGAGTTAATGTTAGTGTTAGGTTGAGGGTTAGGTTTAGGTTTAGGGTTAGGGTTAGGGTGAGGCTTACGGTGAGGGTGAGTTTTAGGGTTTGGGTTAGGGTTAGGGTTAGCATTAGGGTGAGGGTTAATGTGAGGGTTAGGGTTAGGTTAGGGTTAGGGTTAGCGTGAGGGTTAGGGTTAGGGTTAGGTTTAGGGTTAGGGTGAGGGAGATGTTTAGGGTTAGATTTAGGCTTAGGGTTAGGGTTAAACTCAGAGTGAGGGTGATGGTGAGGGTTAGGTTTAGGGATTGGGTGAGGGTTACGGTAACTGTGAGGTTTAGGGTGAGGGTGAGAGTAAGGTTTAGGGGGAGGTTTAGGGTGAGGGTGAGGGTTAGGGTTACGGTTAGGATTAGGGTGAGGGTTCTGGTTAGGTTTAGGGTTAGTGTTAGTTTGAGGGTTAGTGTTAGGGTGAGGGGTAGGGTTAGGTTTAGGCTGAGCGTTAGGTTTTGTGTGACAGTTAGGGTAAGGGAGAGTGTGAGGGTGAGGGTTAGGGTGAGAGGGAGGGTTAGGGTTAGCGTGAAGGTTAGTGTGAGGTTTAGGTTTAGGTTTAGGATTAGGGATAGGGTGAGGGTGAGGGTTGGGGTTAGGATTAGGGTTAGGATTAGGGTTAGGCTGAGAGTTAGGGTGAGGGTGTGGGTTAGTGTTAAGGTGAGTGTCAGGGTTAGGGTTATTGTTAGGGTTAGGCTGAGCGTGAGGGTTAGGGTTAGGGTGAGGGTTTGGGTTAGGGTGAGGGTTAAGGTTAGGGTTAGGGTGAGGGTTAGGTTTAGGATTAGGGTGAGGGTGAGGTTAAGGGTTAGAGTTAAGGTGAGGGTTGGTGTTAGTGTGATGGTTAGGGTTAGTGTTAGGGTTAGGGTGAGGGAGAGGGAGAGGGTGAGGTTAAGGGTTAGGGTTAGAGTTCGGGTGAAGATTAGGGTGAGAGTGATGGTTAGGGTGAGGGTTAGTGTTAAGGTGAGGGTCATTGTTAGGTTTAGGTTGAGGATTAGGGTTAGGGTGATGTTTAGGTTGAGGGTGAGGGTTAGGTTGAATGTTCGGGTTCCGGAGAGGGTGACGGTTAGGGTGTGGGTGAGGGTTAGGGTTAGGGTGAGGGTGAGTGTGAGGGTTAGGGTGAGGTTTAGTGTGAGGGTAGGGTGAGGGTTAGGGTTAGAGTTAGGCTGAGGTTTAGGGTGAGGGTGAGGGTTAGGGTTAGGGTTAGGTTTACGGTGAGGGTAAGGGTTAGGGAGAGGTTTAGGGTGAGGGTGAGGGTTAGGGTCAGCATTAGGGTTAGGGTGAGGGTTAGGGTTAGGGTTAGGATTAGGGTGAGGGTGAGGGTGAGTGTTAGGGTTAGGGTTAGGGATAGGGTTAGGGTTAGGATGAGTGTGAGGGTGAGGGTTAGGGTTAGGGTTAGAGTTAGGGTGAGGGTGAGTGTTTGGGTTAGGGTTAGGATTAGGGTTAGGGTGAGGGTGATGGTTTGAGTTAGTGTTAGTGTGAGAGTTAGGGTTAGGGTGAGGGTTAGGGATAGGGTTAGGTTTAGGGTTAGGGTTAGAGTTAGGTTGAGGTTGAGGGTGAGGGTTTGGGTTAGGATTAGCATTAGGGTTAGTTTTAGGTCGAGGGTGAGGGTGAGGTTTAGGGTTAGAGTTAGGTTGAGGGTTAGAGTTAGTGTGAGGGTTAGGGATAGTGTTAGGTTTATTGTGAGTATGAGAGTTAGGGTGAGAGTAATGTTTAGGGTGAGGGTTAGGGTAAGGGTGAGGGTGAGTGTTAGGGATAGTTTTAGGATTAGGGTTAGAGTTAGGTTGAGGGTTAGGGTTAGGGTGAGGGTTAATGTGAGGGTAGGGTGAGGGTTAGGATTAGAGTTAGGCTGTGGTTAGGGTGAGGGTGAGGGTTAGGGTTAGGTTTACGGTGAGGGTAAGGGTTAGGGAGAGGTTTAGGGTGAGGGTGAGGGTTATGGTCAGCATTAGGGTTAGGGTAAGGGTTAGGGTTAGGGTTAGGATTAGGGAGAGGGTGAGGGTGAGTGTTAGGTTTAGGGTTAGGGAGAGGGCTAGGGTTAGGGTGAGGTTTAGGGTTAGGGTTAGGGTGAGGGTGAGGATGAGGGTTAGGGTGAGGGTGAGGTTGAGGGTTAGGGTTAGGGTTAGGGTGGGGGTGAGGGTGAGGGTTAGGATAAGGGTTAGGGTTAGAGTTAGGCTGACTGTGAGGGTGACGGTGAGGGTTAGGTTTAGGGTTAGGTTAAGGTGAGGGTCAGGGTTAGTGTGAGGGTTAGGGTGAGGGTGATGTTAAGGATTAGGGTGAGGGTGAGGGTTAGGGTTAGGGTTCGGGATAGGGTTAGAGTTGGGGTTATTGTTATGCTGAGGATTAGCGTAGATTTAGGGTTAGGGTAAGGGTTAGGGTGAGGGCTAGGAGGAGGGTGAGGGTTAGAGTTAGGGTTAGGGTGAGGGTTAGTGTTAGGGTTAGTGTTAGGTTGAGGGCTAGAGTGAGGGTTAAGGTTAGGGTTAGCGTTAGGGTGTGGGTTAGGTTTACTGTGAGGGTTGGGTTATGTTTAGTGTTAGGATTAGTGTGAGTGTAAGGGTCAGGGTCAGGGTTAGGGTGATACTGAGGTTTAGGTTTACAGTGAGTGTTAGGGTGAAGGTTAGGGTTAGGGTTAGGGTTATGATTAGGGTGAGGGTTAGTGTTAGGGTTAGGGTTAGGTTTAGGATTATTGTTAGGGTTAGGGTGAATGTGAGGGTGAGGGTGAGTTTGAGGGTGAGGGTGAAAGTTAAGGTTAGGGTTAGGATTAGAGTAAGGGTGAGGGTGAGGGTGAAGTTTAGGGATAGGATTAGATTTAGGGTGAGGGTGAGTGTTTGGGTGAAGGTTAGGATTAGGTTGAGGGTGTGGGTAAAGGTTTGGGTTAGTGTTAGGGTGAGAATTAAAGTTAGGCTGATGGTTAGGGTTCGGGTTAGGTTTAGGGTGAGGCTGAGTGTGAGGGTTAGGGTTAGAGTTAGGTTGAGGATGAGGGTGAGGTTTTGGGTTAGGATTAGGGTTAGTGTTAGGGTTATGGTGAGGGTGAGGGTGAGGGTTAGGGTTAGAGTTAGGTTGAGGGTTAGGATTAGTGTGAGGGTTATGGATAGGGTTAGGGTTAGGGGGAGTGTGAGGGTTAGGGTGAGAGTAAGGATTAGGGTGAGTGTTAGGGTGAGGGTGAGGTTTAGGGATAGGGTTAGGATTAGGTTGAGGGTTAGGTTGAGGGTTAGGTTGATGGTTATGGTTATGGTTAGGGTTAGGATTAGGTTGATGGTGAGGGTATGGGTGTGGGTTAGGGTTAGGGTGAGGGTTAGGGTTAGGGTTAGGGTGAGCATTTTGATGAGGGGTAGGTTTAGGGTTAGGCTGAAGGTTAGGGTTAGGGTGATGTTTAGGGTTAGGTTGAGTATTAGGGAGAGGGGGAGGGTTCGATTGAGGGTGAGGGTTAGGGTGTGGGTAAGGGTTAGGGTTAGGGGGAAGGTTAGGGTGACAGTGAGGTTTAGGGTGAGGGTGAGGTTTAGGGTTAGGATGAGGGTTATGGTTAGGGTGAGGGTTAGGGTTAGTGTTAGAGTTAAGATTAGGGTTAGGGTTAGGGTGAGGGGTAGGATTCGGTTTAGGGTAAGGGTTAGAGTGAGGGATAGGGTTAGTGTTAGAGTTATTGTTAGGCTGAGGATTAGCATAGGTTTAGGGTTAGGGTGAGGGTTAGGGTGAGGGCTAGGAAGAGGGTGAGTTTTAGGGTTAGGGTTAGGGTGAGGGTTAGTGTTAGGGTTAGTGTTAGGTTGAGGGTTAGAGTGAGGGTTAGGGTTAGGGTTAGGGTGTGGGTTAGGTTTACTGTGAGGGTTAGGGTTATGTTTAGTGTTAGGATTAGTGTGAGGGTAAGGGTCAGGGTGAGGGTTAGGGTGATAGTGAGGTTTAGGGTTACCGTGAGTGTTAGGGTGAAGGTTAGGTTAGGGTTAGTGTTAGGATTAGGGTGAGGGTTAGTGTTAGGGTTAGGGTGAGGGTTAAGTTTAGGGTTAGGGTTAGGGTGAGGGTTAGAGGTAGGGTTAGGGTTAGGGTTAGGGTGAGGGTTAGGGTGAGGGTTAGGTTTAGTGTGAGGATTAGTGTTAGTGTTAGGGTTAGGGTTAGGGTGAGGATAAGGGTTAGGGTGAGAGGTAGGGTTAGGGGTAGGGTGAGGGTTAGGTTTAATGTGAGGATTAGTGTTAGGGTTAGGGTTAGGGTTAGGGTTAGGGTGAGGGTAAGGGTTAGGGTTAGGGTTAGGTTTAGATTTAGGTTTAGGATTAGGGTTAGGGTTAGTGTTAGGCTAAGGGTGAGGGTGAGAGTGAGGGTTAGGGTTAGGGTTAGGGTGAGGGTTATGGTTAAGATGATGGTTAGGGTTAGGGTTAGGATGAGGGTTAGTATTAGGGTGATGTTTAGGGTTAGGGTGAGTGTTAGGGGGTGGGTTCGGGTTCAGGTGAGGGTGAGAGTTAGGTTGTGGGTGAGGGTTAGGGTTAGGGTGAGAATAAGGGTGAATGTGAGGGTTAGGGTGAGGGTGACGGTTAGGATTAGAGTTAGGGTGAAGGTAAGGGTTAGGGTTAGGTTTAGGGTTAGGGTGATGGTTAGGGTGAGGATAAGGGTTAGGGTGAGGTTTAGGGTGAGGGTGAGGGTTAGGGTTAGGGTTATTGTGAGGGTGAGGGTTAGGGTTAGGGTTAAAGTTAGGGTGAGGGTGAGGGTGAGGGTTAGGGTTAGCATTAGGGTTAGGGTGAGGATTAGGGCGATGGTTACGTTTGGGTGAGGGTTAGCGTTACAGTGAGGTTTAAGGTTAGGGTTAGTGTTAGGGTGAGTGTTAGATTGAGGGTGAGGATTAGGATTAGGGTTAGGGTGAGCTGTAGGGTGAGGGTTAGGTTTAGGGTTAGGGTGAGTAATAGGGTGAGCATTAGGTTGAGGGATAGGGTTAAGATTAGGGTTAGGGTTAGGTTTAGGGTGACTGTTAGGCTGAGGGGTAAATTTAGGGTGAGTGTGAGGGTGAGGTTTAGTTTGAGGGTTAGGGTTAGGTTTAAGCTTAGGGTTAAGGTGAGGGTAAGTTTTAGGGTGAGGGTTAGGGTGAATGTTAGGGTTAGGTTTAAGGTTAGGGTGAGGTTAAGGGTTAGGGTGAGGGTTAGCGTGAGGGTGAGGTTTAGGGTAAGGGTGAGGTTTAGGGTGAGGATTAGGGTTAGGGTTAGGTTTAGGGTTGGGGTGATGTTGAGGGTTAGTGTGAGAGTTAGAGTTAATGTTAGTGTTAGGGTCAGGATGAGGGTTAGGGTTAGGGTTAGTTTTAGGGTTAGGGTTAGGTTTAGGGTTAGGGTTAGGCTGAGGGTGAGGGTCAGAGTGAGCATTAGGATAAGGGTTAGTGATAGGGTTAGGGTGAGGGCTAGGGTGATGATGAAGATTAGGGTGAGGGTGAGGGTTTTGGTTAGGTAATTGTTAGGGTTAGGGTTAGAGTGAGGTTTAGGGTGAGGGTGAGTGTTAGGATGAGTGTTAGGTTTAGGCGGAGGGTGAGGGTTAGGGTTAGGTTTAGGGATAGGGTGAGGTTTATGGTGAGGGTAGGATTGGGCTTAGGGTGAGGTTTAGGGTTAGTGTGAGGGTTAGGGTTAGGGTTAGGGTTAGGTTTAGGGTGAGGGTAAGGGTTAGGGTTAGGTTTAGGGTGAGGGTAAGGGTTAGGGTGAGGGTGAAGGTTACGGTTAGCATTAGGGTTAGGGTGAGTTGAGGTTGAGGATTAGCATTAGTGTTAGTGTGAGGATTAGGGTGAGGATTAGGTTTAGGGTTAGGGTGAGGGTGAGGGTGAGGGTTAGGGTTAGGTTTATGGTGAGGGTTAGGGTTAGGGTGAGAGTTAGTTTTAGGTGTAGGGTTAGGGTTCGGGTTCAGGTGAGGGTGAGGGTGAGGGTTAGGGTTAGGGTCAGGGTGAGGGTTAGGGTTAGGGTTAGGGTTAGGCTGAGGGTGAGCATGAGGGTGAGGGTTAGATTTAGGGGTAGTGTGAGGGTTAGGGTTAGTGTGAGTGTTAGGGTAAGGGTGAGGGTAAGGGTTGGGGTGAGGGTTAAGGTGAGGGTGAGATTTAGCATTACGGTGAGGTTTAGGGTTAGGCCTAGGGTTAGGGTTAGGGTGAGGGTTAGGGTGAGGGTTAGGGTGAATGTTAGCGTTAGGGTTAGGGTGAGGTTTAGGGTTAGGGTTATGGTTAGTTTTAGGGTTAGGGTTTGGGTTAGACTGAGGGTGAGGGTGAGTTTGAGGATGAGGTTGGGGGTTAGGTTTAGCGTTAGGGTTAGTGTGTGGATTAGGGTGAGGGTGAGGGTTTGGGT
Source organism: Dipodomys merriami (assembly GCF_024711535.1). Taxonomy (NCBI): domain Eukaryota; kingdom Metazoa; phylum Chordata; class Mammalia; order Rodentia; family Heteromyidae; genus Dipodomys; species Dipodomys merriami. The sequence continues at coordinate 7,801,445 of NW_027206202.1, read as the reverse complement.
GAGGGTTAAGTTTAGGGTGAGGGTTAGGTTTAGGGTTAGGGTGAGGGTTAGGGTTAGGGTAATGTTTAGGGTGAGGGTGAGGGTGAGGCTGAGTGTGAGGGTAGGTTGTGGGTGAGGGTTAGGGTGACGATTAGGTTTAGGTTGAGGATGAGGCTTAGGGTTAAGTTTAGGGTGAGGGTTAGGGTGAGAGTTAGGATAACAGTGAGCATTAAGGTTAGGGTTAGGATTAGGGTGAGGTTAAGGGTTCGGTTTAGGTTTAGGGTGAGGGTGAGGCTTAGGTTTAGCTTTAGAGTTAGGGTGAGGTTTAGGGATAGGGTTGGGGTGAGGGTGATGGTTAGGGTTAGGGTGAGGGTGAGGTTTAGGGTGAGGGTTAGTGTTAGGGTGAGGGTTAGGGTGAGGGTGAGGGTTAGGATTAGGGTTAAGGTTAGGGTGAGGTTTAAGTTTAGGTTCAGGGTGAGGGTTAAGGTGAGGGTGAGGGTTAAGTTTAGGGTTAGGGTTAAGGTGAAGGTTAGAATGAGGGTTAGGGTTAATGTTAGGGTTAGGATTAGGATGAGAGTTAGGGTTGGGGTTAGGGTTAGCTTGAGGTTGAGGGTTAGGGTTAGAATTAGTGTTAGGGTTAGGATTAGGCTGAGGGTGAGGGTGAGGGTGATGGTTACGGTTAGGGTTAGAGTTAGGGTTATTGTGAGGGCTAGGGTAAGGGTGAAGATTAGGGTGAGAGTGAGGGTGTGGGTTAGGGTGAGGTTTAGGGTTAGGGTGAGGGTTAGGTTTAGTGTTAGGATGAGGGTCAGGGTTAGGGTGATGTTTGTGGTGAGGGAGAGGTTTAGGTTGAGGGTTAGAGTTAGGATGAGTGTTAGGTTTAGGTTTAGGTGAGGGTTAGGTTTAGGGTGATGTTTAGGGTGATGGTGAGGATTAGGTTGAGGATGAGTGTTCGAGTGAGAGTGAGGGTTAGAGTGTGGGTGAGGGTTAGGATTAGGGAGAGGGTTAGGGTGACGGTGGGGGTTAGGGTGAGAGTTAGGTTAGGGTTAGTGTGAGTGTTAATATTAGGGTTAGTGTTAGATTGAGCATTAGAGTGAGGGGTAGGGTTATCTAAAGTCAGGGTTAGGATTACTGTGAGGGTTAGGGTTAGGGTTAGGATTTGGGTGAGGATAAGGTTTAGGTGAGGTTTAGGGTGAGGGTGAGCGTTAGCATTAGCGTTAGGGTTAGGGTGAGGGTTAGGGTGTGTGTTAGGGTTACTGTTAGGGTTAGGGTGAGGGTGAGGGTTAGGGTTAGGGTGAAGGTTAGGGTTAGGGCTAGGGTTAGAGTTAGGGTGAAGTTGAGGGTGAGGGTTAGGGTTAGGATTAGGTTTAGGGTGAGGGTTAGGGTTAGGGTTAAGGTGAGGTAAGGGTTAGTGTGCGCGTTGGAGTGAGGGTGAGGGTTAGCGTTAGGGTTAGGTTTAGGTTGAGGGTTTGCGTTAGGTTTAGGGTAAGGATTAGGGTGAGGGTGAGGGTTAGGGTGTGGGTAAGGGTTAGAATGAGGGTTAGGGTTTGGGTGAGGGTTTGGATTAGGATTTGGGTTAGGGTGAGTTGTAGGGTGACAGGGTTAGGGTTAGGGTGAGGGTGAGGGTGAGGGTAAGGGTGGGATTTTTGTTTAGTGTTAGGGTTAGGGTTAGGTGAGGGTTAGGATGAGGGTGATGTTTAGGGTTAGGGTTAGGGTTAGGGTGAGGGTAAGGGTTAGGGTGAGGGGTAGGGTGAGGGTGAGGTTTAGGGTTAGCATTAGGGTTAGGGTGAGGATTAGGGCTAGGGTTAGGTTTGGGTGACGGTTAGCATTACGGTGAGTTTTAGGGTTAGGGTTAGTGTTAGGCTTAGTGTTAGGTTGAGGGTGAGGATTAGGATTAGGGTTAGGGTGAGCGGTAGGGTGAGGGTTAGGTTTAGGGTTAGGGTGAGTAATAGGGTGATGGTTTTGGTTAGTGTTAGGTTTAGGGTTAGGGTGAGGGTTAGACTGAGGGTGAGGTTTAGTGTTAGCTTGAGGGTTAAGTTTAGGGGAGGGTTAGGGTTAGGGTGAGGGTTAGGGTGAGGGCTAGGTTGAGGGTAAGCGTTAGGTTTAGGGTTAGGGATAGGGTGAGGATTAGGGTTATGGTTAGTTTTAGGGTGAGGGTTAGGCTGAGGAGTAAGGTTAGGGTCAGTGTAAGGGTGAGGTTTAGTTTGACGGTTAGGGTTAGGTTTAGGGTTAGGGTTAGGGTGAGGGTGAGGTTAAGGGTTAGGATGAGGGTTAGGGTGTGGTTGAGGGTTAGGGTAAGGGTGAGGTTTAGTGTGAGGATTAGGATTAAGGTTAGGTTTAAGGTTAGAGTGAGGTTGAGGGTTATGGTGAGAGTTAGGGTTAATGCTAGTGTTAGGGTCAGGATGAGGGTTAGGGTTAGAGTTAGTGTTAGTGTTAGGGTTAGGTTTAGGGTTAGGGTTAGGCTGAGGGTGAGGGTCAGAATAAGCGTTAGGATTAGGGGGTGGGTGAGGGTTTTGGTTAGGTAATTGTTAGGGCTAGGGTTAGGGTGAGGTTTAGGGTGAGGGTGAGTGTTAGGATGAGGGTTAGGGTTAGGCTGAGGGTGACGTTAGGGTTAGGTTTAGGGATAGGGTGAGGTTTAGGGTGAGGGGTAGGGTTGGGCTTAGGGTGAGGTTTATGGTTAGTGTGAGGGTTAGGGTTGAGGTTAGGTTTAGGTTCAGGGTGAGGGTAAGGGTTAGGGTTAGGTTTAGGGTGAGGGTAAGGCTTAGGGTGAGGGTTAGGTTTTGGGTGAGGGTTACGGTTAGCATTAGGGTTAGGGTGAGTTGAAGGTGAGGATTAGCATTAGTGTTAGTGTGAGGATTAGGGTGAGGATTAGGTTTAGGTGTAGGGTTAGGGTGAAGGTGAGGTTTAGGGTTAGGTTTATGGTGAGGGTTAGGATTAGGGTGAGAGTTAGGTTTAGGTGTAGGGTTAGGGTGAAGGTGAGGTTTAGGGTTAGGTTTATGGTGAGGGTTAGGATTAGGGTGAGAGTTAGGTTTAGGTGTAGGGTTAGGGTGAGGGTGAGGGTGAGGGTGAGGGTTAGGGTCAGGGTCAGGGTGAGGGTTAGGGTTAGGGTTAAGGTTAGGGTTAGGCTGAGGGTGAGCATGAGGGTGAGGGTGAGGGTTAGATTTAGGGGTAGGGTGAGGGTTAGTGTGAGGGTGAGGGTAAGGGTGAGGGTAAGGTTTAGGGTGAGGGTTAGGGTGAGGTTTAGAGTTAGGGTTAGGGTTAGGGTTAGGGTTTGGGTTAGACTGAGTGTGAGGTTGAGTTTGACGGTGAGGTTGGGGGTTAGGCTTAAGGTTAGCGTTAGGATTAGTGTGTGGATTAGGGTGAGGGTGAGGGTTTGGGTGAGGGTTAAGTTTAGGGTGAGGGTTAGTTTTAGGGTTAGGGTTCGGGTTAGGGTTCGGGTGATGTTTAGGGTGAGGGTGAGGATGAGGGTGATGGTGAGTGTGAGGGTAGGGTGTGAGTGAGGGTTAGGTTTAGGGTGAGGTTTAGGGTGACGATTAGGTTTAGGTTGAGGATGAGGGTTAGGGTTAAAGTTATGGTGAGGGTTAGGATTACAGTGAGTGTTAGGGTTAGGGTTAGGATTAGGGTGAGGTTAAGGGTTAGTTTTAGGTTTAGGGTGAGGGTGAGGCTTAGGTTTAGTGTTAGGGTTAGGGTGAGGGTTAGGGTGAGGATTAGGGATAGGGTTAGGGTGAGGGTGATGGTTAGGGTTATGGTTAGGGTGAGGGTTAGGGTTAGGTTGAGGGTTAGGGTTATTGTGAGGGTTAGGTTAGGTTTAGGATTAGGGTGAGGGTAAGGGTTAGGGTGAGGGTTAGGGTGATGTTGAGGGTTAGGGATAGCGTGAGTGTTAGGGTGAGGTTTAGGGTTAGGGTTAGAGTTTGGGTTAGGGTGAGGGTTTGGGTGAGGATAGGGATAGTTTAGGGTGATGGTGAGGTTTAGGTTTAGGGTGAGGGTGAGGGTTAGGGTTAGAGTTAGGGTTAGATTATGGTTAGCGTTAGGTTTAGGGTTAGGCTGAGGGTGAGAGATAGGGTGAGTGTGAGGGTATGGGTTAGGGTTAGAGTTAGGGTTATTTGAGTGCTAGGTCTAGGGTGAGGGTGAGGGTAAGTTTAGGATTAGGGTTTGGGTGAGGGTGAGGGTGAGGGTTAGGGTTAGTGTAAGTGTGAGGGCGAGGGTGAGGGTGAGCATTTGGGTTAGGGTTAGGGTTAGGGTGAGGATTAGGTTTAGGATTAGGGTTGAAGGGAGAATTAGGGTTAGGGTCAGGATTAGAGTGAGGGTGAGGATGAGGGTTAGGATTATAGTTAGGGTTATTGTGAGCTCTAGGGCTAGGGTGAGGGTTAGGTTTAGGGTGAGGGTGAGGGTGATGGTGAGGGTTAGGGTTAAGGTTAGGTTGAGGGTTAGGGTTAGGATTAAGGTTAGGGTTAGGGTTAGGCTGAGGGTGAGGGTAAGGGTGAGGGTTAGGTTGTGGGTGAATGTTAGCGTTAGGGTTAGGGTTAGCGTCTATGTTAGGATTAGGCTTAGGGTTAGGATGAGGTTTAGGGTAAGGCGTAGGGTTAGGGTTAGTGTGAATGGTAGGGTGAGGGTGACGGTTCGGGTGACCGTGAGGGTTAAGGTGTGGGTGAGGGTTAGTTTTAGGGTGACAGTTAGGGTGACAGTGAGGGTTAGGGTGAGGGTGAGGGTTAGGGTTAGGGTTAGGGTGAGGGTTAGGTTTAGGGTTAGTGTTAGGGTGAGGTTTAGGGTGAGGGGTAGGGTTAGGGTTAGGGTGATGGTTAAAATTACTGTGAGGGTTAGGGTGAGGGTGAGGGTGAGGGTAAGAGTTAGGGTGAGGTTTAGGGTGAGGGTGAGGGTTAGGGTTAGCGTTAGGGTTAGGGTGAGGGTTAGGGTGAGGGTTAGGGTGAGGGTGAGGGTTAGGGTTACATTGAGGGTGAGGGTTAGGGTGAGGGTTAGCATGATGGTGAAGGTTAGGTTTAGGGTTAAATTTAGGGTTAGGGTGAGGGTTAGGATTACTGTGAGGGTTAGAGTTAGATTTAGAGTGAGGGTTAGGCTCTGGGGTAGGGTTAGGTTCAGGGTGAGGGTTAGGTTTAGTGTGAAGGTTGGGGTTAGGTTTTGGGTTAGGGTTAAGGTGAGCTTAAGGGTGAGAATTAGGGTGAGTGTGAGGGTACGCTCACCCTCAGCCTAACCAAAACCCTAACTGTAACACTCACCCTCACACTAACCCTAGTGTGAGAGTTAGGGTTAGTGTGAGGGTTAAGGTTAGGTTTAGGGTGAGGGTTAGGGTGATGTTTAGTGTTAGGGTTAGGATTAGTGTTAGGGTGAGGGTGAGGATGAGGGTGAGGTTTGGGGTTAGGTTTAGGGTTAGCATTCGGGTTAGGGTGAGGATAAGGGTGAGGGTGAGGGTTAGGGTGAGGGTTAGTGTTAGGGTGAGGTTTAGGTTAAGTGGTAGGGTGAGGTTTAGGGTTAGGGTGATGTTTAAGGTGAGGGTGAGGGTGAGGGTGACGGTTAGGGTGTGGGTGAGGGTTAGGGTTAGGGTGAGTGTTCGTGTGACAATGAGGTTTAAGGGTGAGGGTTAGGGTTAGGCTTAGTGTGAGGTTTAGGGTTAGAATTAGTTTTAGGTAAGGGGTAGGGTCAGGGGTAGCGTTAGGGTTAGGGTGAGGGTTAGGATTACTGTGAGAGTGTGGGTTAGGATTAGGGTGAGGTTAAGGGTTAGGGTTCGGTTTAGGGTGAGGGTGAGGGTTAGGGTTAGTGTTAGGGTTAGGGTGAGGTTTAAGGTGAGTTTTAGGGTTAGGATTAGTGTGAGGGTGAGGTTTAGGGTTATGGTTAGGGTGAGGCTTGGGGTGAGGGTGAATATTAGGGTTAGGGTTAGGGTTAGGGTTAGGTTTAGGGCTAAGAAGAGGGTTACGGTAAAGGGTAGGTTTAGGGTTAGGGTGAGGGTTAGGGTTAGTGTGAGGGTTAGGGTAAGGGTTAGGGTTAGGGTGAGTGTAAAGTTTAGGGTGAATTTAGGGTAAGTTTAGGGTGAGGGTGAGCGTTAGGGTTAAGGGGAGGGTTAGGGTGAGGGTTAGGCTGAGGGTGAGGGTTTGGGTGAGGGTTAGAGTTAGGGTTAGGTTGAGGGTTAGAGTTAGGGTTAGGGTTAGTGTGAGGGTTAGGATGAATGTTGGTTTAGGGATAGCGTGAGGGTTAGGGTGAGGGTAAGGGTTAGGATGAGAGTTAGGTTGAGGGTGAGGGTTAGGTTTTCGGTTGGGGTGAGGGTTTGTGTGAGGGTTTTGGGTAGCTTTAGGGTTAGGGTTTGGGTGAGTGTTAGGGTGAGGGTGAGGTTTAGGGTTAGGGTGAGGGTTAGGTTTTGGGTGAGGGTGAGGGTTAGGGTTAGGGTTAAGGTTAGGGTGAGGATTAGGTTTAGGGTTAGGGTTAGAGTCAGGTTTAGGCTGAGGGGTAGGGTTAGGGTTAGGGTGAGGTTTAGGTTTATTGTGAGGGTTAGGGTTAGTGTTAGGGTTAAGGTGAGGGTAAGGGTTAGGTTGAGGGATAGGGTGAGGTTTAGGGTTAGGTAGCATTAGGGTTAGGGTGAGGGTGAGGGTGAGGGTTAGGGTGAGGGTGAGGGTGAGGGTGAGAATTAGGGTTCGGGCTAGGTTTAGTGTGAGGTTAGGGTTAGGGTTAGGGTGAGTGTTAGTGTTAGTGTGAGTGTTTGGGTGAGCGTGAGGGTTAGGGTTAGCATTAGGGTTAGGGTGAGGGTGAGTGTTAGTGTTATGGTTAGGCTGAGGGTGAGGGTGAGTGTGAGGGTTAGGGTGAGAGTGAGGGTTAGGTTTAGGGTTAGGGTTAGGGTGAATGTTAGGGTTAGGGTGAGGGTAGTTTTAGGGTTAAGGGGAGGGTGAGGGTTAGGGATAGGGATAGGGTGAGTGTTAGAGTGAGGGTAAGGTTTAGGGTGAGGGTTAGGGTGAGGGTGAGGGTTAGGTTTAGGGTGAGGTGTAGGGTGAGGGTTAGCGTTAGGGTTAGGGTTAGGGTGAGGTTTAGGGTGAGGGTTTTGTATAGTGTTAGGGTTAGGGGTAGTGTGGGAGTTAGGGTGAAGGTTATGGTTAGGGTGAGGATTAGGGTTAGGGTGAGGGTTAAGTTTAGGGTTAGGGTTAGGGTGAGGGCTAGATTGAGGGTGAGGGTTAGGGTTAGGGTTAAGGATAGTGTGAAGATTAGGTTTAGGGTTAGGGTTAGGGTGAGTGTGAGTGTTAGGTTTAGGGTTAGGCTGAGGCTGACGGTGAGGGTTAATATTTGGGTTAGGGTTAGGGTTAGGGTTAGAGTGAGGATTAGTTTTAGATTGAGGGTAAGGGTTAATGTTAGGGTTAGGTTTAGGGTTCGGGTTCAGGTTAGGGTGTGTGTTAGGGTTAGGTTTAGGGTTAGCGTGAGGGTGAGTGTTAGGTTATTATTAGGGTTAGGGTTAGAGTTAGGGTGAGGGTGAGGGTGAAGTTTAGGGTTAGGATTACGGTTAGGGTAAAGGTTAGGCTGAGGGTGAGGGTGAGGGTGATGGTGACAGTGTGTATGAGGGTTAGGGTTAGGTTTAGGGTTAGGGTTAGAATGAGGGTTAGGGTAAGTGGTAGGATTAGGTTTAGGATGAGGGTTAGGTTTAGTGTGAGTGTTAGGGTAAGGGTTAGGGTGAGGTTTATGGTGAGGGTAAGGGTTAGCTTGAGGATTAGGGTGAGCATGAGAGTTAGGGTTAGAGTTACAGTTAGTGTGAGGCTTAGGGTGAGGGTTAGGGTTAGGGGTAGGGTTAGGTTGATTATTACAGTGAGGGTTAGTGTTAGGGTGAGTGTTAGGGTGAGGGTTAGGGTTAGGATTTTGGTTAGTGTTAGGGTTAGGGTTAGGGTCAGGGTTAGGGTGAGGGTGAGGATTAGGATTAGCATTAGGGTTAGGCTGAGGGTTAGGGTGAGGGTTAGGGTTAGTGTTAGGGTTAGGGTGAGGTTTAGGGTGAGTGTTAGGGTTAGGGTTTTGGTGAGAGTTAGGGTTAGTATGAGGGTTAGGGTGAGGGTGAGGGTAAAGTTTAGGGTTATGGTTAGGGTTTGGTTTAGAGTTAGGGTGAGAGTGAGGCTGAGGGTGAGGATTAGGGTTAGCATTAGGTTTAGAGTTAGGGATAGGGTGAGGGCTAGGGTGAGGGTGAGGGTTAGGGTTAGGGTTAGGGATAGGGTGAGGTTTAGGATTAGGGTTAGCATTAGGGTGAGGGTGAGGGTTAGGGTTAGGGTTAGGGTAAGGGTTATGGTGAGGGCAAGTGTTAGGGTGAGGGTTAGGGTGAGGGTGAAGGTTAGGGTTAGCATTAGTGTTTGGATGAGGGTTAGGATGAGGGTTAGGTTTAAGGTTAGGTTGAGGGTTAGGGTGAGGGTTAGGGTGTCGGTTAGTGTTAGGTTGAGGGTAAGGGTGCAGGTGAGGGTTAGGGTGTTTGTGAGGGGTAGGGTTAGGGTTACAGTTAGGGTTAGGGTGAGGGTTAGAGTTAAGGTTAAGGTTAGGGTGAGGGTTAGGGTAAGGGTTAGGGTTAGGGTTAGGCTGAGGGTTAGGTTTAGTGTGAGTGTTAGGGTTAGGGTTAGGATTAGGGTGAGGGTGAGGGTAAGAATTAGGGTGAGAGTTAGGGTTAGTCTTAGGGTTAGGGTTAGTGTGAGGGAAAGGGTTAGTGTGAAGGTTAGGGTGAAGGTGAGGTTTAGGGTTAGTGTTAGGGTTAGGGTGTGGGTGAGGGGGTGGGGGAGGGTTTGGGTTAGGGTTAGGTTGAGGGTTAGGTTTAGGGTTTGGGTTAGGGTTAGGGTGAGGGTTAGGTTTAGGGTTAGGGTAAGGGTTAGTGTTAGGGTGCTGTTTATGGTGAGGGAGAGGTTTCGGTTGAGGGTTAGGGTTAGGATGTTGGCTAGGGTGAGGGTGAGGGTTAGGGTTAGGGTTAAGGATAGGGTGAGGATTAGGATTAGGATTAGGGTTAGGGTGAGGGTGAGGGTTAGGGTTAGGGTTAGGGTTATGGTTAGAATGAGGGTCAGGTTTAGCGAGAGGGTTAGGGTTAATTTTAGGTTTAGGTTTAGGGTGAGGGTTAGGGTGAGGGTTAGTGTTAGGGTGATGGTTAGGGTGTGGGTTAGGGTTAGGATTAGGGTTAGGGGAGGGCTAGGGTGAGGGTGAGGTTTAGGTTTAGGTTTAGGGTTAGAATGAGGTTTAGGGTTAGGTTTACGGTGAGGGTTAGGGTAAGGGGTAGGATTAAGGTTAGGGTGAGGGTTATGATTAGTATGAGGGTTAGGGTTAGGGTTAGGGTGAGGGTTAGGGTGAGGGTTAGGTTTAGGGTGAGAGTAAGGGTTAGGTTTATCGTGAGTGTTAGAATGAGGGTTAGAGTGAGAGTTAGGGTTAGGGTTAGGGTAAGGTTAGGGTTAGTGGTAGGGTTAGGGTGAGGGTTAGGGTGAGGGTTTTGGTTAGTGTTAGGGTTAGGGTGAGGGTTAGGGTGAGGGTGAGGATTAGCTTTAGGGTTAGGGTTATGTTGATGGTAAGGGTGCATTGAGGGTTAGGGTTAGGTTTAGGGTGATGGTGAGGGTTAGTGTTAGGATTAGGGTTAGGTTTAGTTTTATGCTGAGGGTGAGGGTGAGGGTGAGCGTTAGGGTTAGGTTGAGGGTTAGGGTGAGGGCTAGGGTGAGGGTGAGGTTTAGGGTGAGGGTGAGGGTGATGGTGAGGTTTTGGGTTAGGTAAGGGTTAGGGTTAGGGTTAGGCTGAGGATTAGGATGAGGGTGATGCTGAGGTTTTGGGTTAGCTTAGAGTTAAGGTTATGGTTAGGCTGAGGATTAGGGTGAGGGTGAGGGTCAGGATGAGGGTGAGGGTTAGGGTGTGGGTGAGGGTTAGGGTTAGGGTGACGGTTATGTAGACGGTGAGGGTTAGGGTGAGGGTGAGAGTTAGGGTTAGTGTTAGGCTTAGGATGAGGGGTAGGGTTAGGTTTAGGGTGAGGGTTAGGTTTAGTGTGAGGGTTAGGGTTAGGGTTAGGTGAGGTTAAGGGTTAGGGGAGGGTTAGGGTGAGAGTGAGTGTTAGGGTTAGGGTTAGGGTGAGTGTTAGGGTTAGGATTAGTGTTAGGTTTAGGGTTAGGCAGAGGGTGAGGCTGAGGGTGAGGGTGAGGGTTAAGGTTAGTGTTAGAGTTAGGGTGAGGGTTAAGGTTAGTGTGAGGGGTAGGATTAGGTTTCGGGTTAGGGTTAGGCTGAGGGTGAGGGTCAGGGTGAGGGTTAGGGTTAGGGTGAGGGTTAGGGTGAGGGTTAGGATTATTGTCAGGGTTAGGGTTAGCGTTAGGGGAAGGGTTAGGGTGAGGGTTAGGGTGAGGATGAGATTTAGGGTTATCATTAGGGGTAGGGTGAGGTTTAGGGTGAGGGTATGGTTGAGGGTTGGGTTTAGGGTTAGGGCGAGGGTGAGGTTTAGGTTTAGAGTTAGGGTGAGGGTTAGGGTTAGGGTGAGAGTTAGGTTTAGTGTTAGGTTTAGGTTGAGGGTGAGGGTGAGGGTGAGCGTGAGGTTTAGGGTTTGGGTTAGGGATAGGTTTAGGGTTAAGGTTTGGATTGTCTTTTTTTAATTTTATTTTATTTGTAAACATACTGTACAGAGGGGTTACAATTACATGGGCAAGATAATGCATACATTTCTTACGAAGCAGGGTTAGGATTTTCAAGGAGATGTTCACAGGGAACACCCGGAGACCTGCCAGCAGCAAGATTCTGAAATTCTTCCTAAGAATCCTTGAAACGGATTGAAACGCTCCTATGTTGTAATAACTCAGTACCTCATTCTGAGTGTTCCCAGCCGAGGTCTTTCTGATGAACAAAACCGTGGACTAATTACAGCATGATATAGTCAGTGCCCTCCATAGTCCTGGATGGACAGTGGTCGCTTCCCACACAACTGAGGTCTAGTTCTCCAAATTTTCACAGAGTGCCATAAGTAGAGGTTCAACTTACTCCTCAGGTTGAGTAGAGTATAGCCATCTAAGCTGTAATCAGTAGCACTCAGGTGAGAAGACAGAGAAGCAGATATTCACAGTCAGCTGGCAGTGTCCTATGGAGACAAACATATCTGGCTGCCACGTCTGAATGTATGCTACCGCGGCAGAGCTCTGCAGGCGCAATTCGGCAGCAATGCAAATTGCGTACCCTTGCCAAACTTCATGGGTGTAGAGGAAACCCCGGAGGATTTACAAGGAGATGTTCATGGGGAATACCCGGAAGCCTGCTGGCAGCAAGATTCTGGAATTCTTCCTAAGAATCCTTGAAAGGATTGAAATGCTCCTATGTTGCAATAACTCAGAACTTCATTCTGAGTGTTCCCGGCAGAGGTCATTCGGCTGAACACAACCGTGGACTAATTAGAGCCTGATATGGCCAGTGCCGTCCGTAATCCTGGATGGACAGGGGTTGCTTCCCAAACAGCTGAGGTCTAGTTCTCCAAACTTTCACAGAGTGCTATAAGTAGTGGTTCAACTTACTCCTCAGGGTGAGTAGAGTGTAAGCGTCAAAGCTGTAATCAGTAGTACTCAGGTGAGATGAACCGGAAGCAGATATTCCCAGTCAGCTGGCAGTGTCCCACGGGGACAAGCATACCTGGCTGCCAAGTCTGAATGTTTGCAACCGCGGCAGAGGTCTGCAGGCGAAATTGTGCAGCAATGCAAATTGCGTACCCTTGCCAAACTTCATGGGTGTAGAAGAAACCACAGAGGATTTACAAGGAGATGTTCACCCGGAACACCCGGAGGCCTTCCAGCAGCAAGATTAGGGTTAGGGTTAGGGTAGGGTTATTGTTGGGGTTAGGGTTAGGGTTAGGGTTAGGGTTTAGGGTTAGCTTTAGGGTTAGAGTGAGGGTGAGGGTGAGGGTGATGGTGAGGGTGAGGGTGAAGATGAGGGTGAGGGTGATGGTGAGGGTGAGGGTGAAGATGAGGGTGAGGGTGAGTGTGAGGGTTAAGGTTAGGGTTAGAGTTAGGGTTAGGGTTAGGATTTACAAGGAGATGTCCACCGGGAACACCCAGAGGCCTGCCAGCAACAAGATTCTGGAATTCTTCCTAACAAGCCTTGAAAGGATTGAAACACTCCTATGCTGCAATATCTCAGAATCTCATTCTGAGTGTTAGCAGCCGAGGTCATTCTGATGAACAAAACCGTGGACTAATTGAGCCTGATATATCCAGTGCCGTCCATAGTCCTGGATGGACAGTGGTCGCGTCCCAAACAACTGAGGTCTAGTTCTCCAGATTTTCACAGAGTGCCATAAGTAGAGGTTCAACTTACTCTTCAGGTTGAGTAGAGTATAGCGGTCAAAGCTGTAATCAGTAGCGCTCAGGTGAGAAGAACCGGAACCAGATATTCCCAGTCAGCCGGCCTTGTCCTACAGGGACATGCATGTCTGGCTACCATGTCTGAACATTTGCAACCGCGGCAGAGCTCTGCAGGCACAATTGTGCAGCAATGCAAACTGTGTACCCTTGAGAAACTTCACAGGTGTAGAAGAAACCACGAAGGATTTACAAGGAGATGTTCACCTGGAACACCCGAAGGCCTGCCGGCAACCAGATTCCATTAGGGTTAAGGTTAGTGGTTAGGTATAGGCTTAGGCTTAGGGTTAGGTCTAGGGTTAGAGTGAGGTTGAGGGTGAGGGTGATGGTGAGTGTTAGTGTGAGGGTGAGGGTGAGAGTGAGGGTGAGGTTTAGGGTTAGGATTAGGGTTAGGGTTAGGGTTAGGGTTAGGTTTAGGGTTAGGGTTAGGGTTAAGGTTAGGATTTACAAGGAGATGTTCACCAGGGACACACGGAAGCCTGCCGGCAGCAAGATTCTGAAATTCTTCCTAAGGAGCCTGGAAAAGGAGTGAAACGCTCCTATGTTGCAATAACTCACAACCTCATTCTGAGTGTTTCCATCAGAAGTCATTCAGCTGAACACCACTGTGGACTAATTAGAGCCTTATATAGCTAGTGCCATCCATAGTCCTGGATGGACAGTGGTCGCGTCCCAAACAACTGAGGTCTAGTTCTCCAAACTTTTACAGAGTGCCATAAGTAGAGGTAAAACTTACTCTTCAGGTTGAGTAGAGTGTAGCCGTCAAAGCTGTAATCAGTAGCACTCAGGTGGGAAGAAAGGGAATCAGATATTCCCAGTCAGCTGGCAGTTTCCTACGTGGACAAGCATTTCTGGCTGCCACGTCTGAATGGCAGAGCTCTGCAGGCACAATTGTGCAGCAATGCAAACTGTGTACCCTTGCCAAACTTAACAGGTGTAGAAGAAACCACGGAGGATTTACAAGGAGATGTTCACCCGGAACACCCAGAGGCCTGCCCCAAGTAAGATTCGGGTTAGGGTTAGGGTGAGGGTGAGGGTGAGTGTGAAGATTAGGGTTAGGGTTCGGGTTAGGGTGCGGGTGAGGGTCAGGGTGAAGGTGAGTGTTAGGGTTAGGATTAGGGTGAGGGTGAGTGTGAGGGTGAGGGCTAGGGTGAGGGTTAGGGTGAGGGTGAGGCTGAGGGTGTGGGTGAGGGTGATAGTGAGGGTAAGGTTTAGGGTTAGGGTTAGTGTTAGGGTGAGGGTTAGGGTTAGAGTGAGGGTTAGATTTAGGGTGAGGGTTAAATTTAGGGTTACGGGTAGGGTGAAGGTTAGGGTGAGGGTTAGGTTTAGGGTTAGGTTTAGGCTGAGGGTAAGGGTTAGGGTGAGGGTTAGGGTGAGGGTGAGGTTTAGGGTTAAGGTTAGGGTTAGGGTTAGGGTGAGGGTTAGGTTTAGGTTTAGGGTGAGGGTTAGGGTTAGGATTAGGGTTAGGGTGAGGGCTAGGGTGAGGGTGAGGTTTAGGGTTAAGGTTAGGGTGAGGGTTAGGGTTAGGGTGAGGGTGAGGGTTAGGGTGAGGGGTAGTAATAGGTTAGGGTGAGGGGTAGGTTTTGTGTGAGGGTTACAGTTAGGGTTAGGGTGAGGGTGAGGGTAATGGTTAGGGTGAGGGTTGCGGTGAGAGTGAGGGTTAGGTTTAGAGTTAGGGTTAGGTTGATGCTTAGGTTGAGGGTTAAGGTTAGGGTTAGGGTTAGGTTTAGGGTGAGAGTGAGGTTTAGGGGTAGGGTTAGGGTGAGGTTTAGAGTTAGGGTTAGGGTGAGAGTGTGCGTGAGGGTGAGGGTGAGAGTGAGGGTTAGGTTTAGGGTTATGTTGAGGGTGAGGGTGAGGGTTAGGGTTAGGATTAGGGTTAGAGTTAGGGTGAGGGTTAGGGAGAGGTTCAGTGTTAGGGTTAGGATGAGGGTTCGGGTAATGGTTTGTGTTAGGGTTAGAGTTAGGGTTAGGGTGAGGTCCAAGGTTAGGGTTAGGTTGAGGATTAAGGTTAGGGTGAGGATTAGGGTTAGGTGAGGGTGAGGGTGAGGGTGAGATTAAGGGTAAGGTTGTGGTTGAGGGTTAGTGTTAGAGTGAGTGTGCAGGTGAGGGTTAGGGTTAGTGTGACAGTTAGGGTTAAGGTTAGGGTGAGGGCTAGGTTGAGGGTGAGGGTTAGAGTGAGGGTGAGTGTGAGGGTTAGGGTTAGGGTTAGGTTTAGTGTTAGGGTTAGGGTGAGGGTAAGGGTTTGGGTGAGGGTTAGGGTAAGGGTGAGGGTTATGTTTAGCGTTAGGGTTAGTGTTAGGGTGAGGGTTAGGGTGAGGTTTAGGTTTAGGTTTAGGGTGAGGGTTAGGGTTAGCATTAGGGTTAGGGTGAGGGCTAGGGTGAGGGTGAGTTTCAGGATTAGGGTTTGGGTTAGGGTGAAGGTTAGGGTTAGGGTGAAGGTGAGGGTTATTGTGAGGGGTAGTATTAGGTTAGGGTGAGGGTTAGGTTTAGTGTGAGGGTTACGGTTAGGGTTAGGGTGAGGTTGAGGTTAAGGGTTAGGGTGAGGGTTGGGTGAGTGTGAGGGTTAGGGTTAAGATTAGGTTTAGGGTGAGGGTGAGGTTTAGGGTTAGGGTTAGAGTGAGGTTTAGAGTTAGGGTTAGGGTGAGATTGAGGGTGTGCGTGAGGGTGAGGGTGAGAGTGAGGGTTAGGTTTAGGGTTACGTTGAGGGTGAGGTGAGGGTTAGGGTTAGGGTTATTGTTAGGATTAGGTTTAGATTTAGGGTTAGGCTGAGGGCGAGGGTGAGTGTGAGGGTGAGGGTGAGTGATAGGTTTAGGGTTAGAGTGAGGGTTAGGGAGAGGGTGAGTGTTAGGGTTAGCATGAGGTTTCGGGTTAGGGTTAGTGTTAGGGTGAGGGTTAGGTTTAGAGTTAGGGTTAGGGTGAGGTTTAAGGTTAGGGTTAGGTTGAGGGTTAAGGTTAGGGAGAGGGTAAGAGTTAGGGTGAGGGTTAGTGTGAGGATGAGGTTTAGGGTTAGTATTAGTGCGAGGGTTAGATTTAGTGTTAGTGTTAGGGTTAGGGTTAATGTGTGGGTTAGGGTTAGGGTTAGTGTTACGGTTAAGCTGAATGTTAGTGTTAGGTTGAGGGTTAGGTTTCGGGTTAGGGTGAAGGTGAGGGTTAGGGTTAGGGTGAGAGTGAGGGTGAGGGTGAGGGTTAGGGTTAGGTTGAAGGTTAGGGTGAGTTTTAGGGTTAGGGTTAGGGTAAAGATTAGGGTTAGGGTTAGTTTGAGGGTTAAGGTTAAGGTGAGGGTTAGGGTTAGGGTTAGGGTGAGGGTAAGGGTTAGGGTGAGGGCTAGGTTGAGGGTGAGGGTTAGAGTGAGGGTGAGGGTGAGGGTGAGGGTTAAGGTTAGGGTTAGGTTTAGGGTTAGGTTTAGGTTGAGGGTAAGGTTTAGGCTGAGGGTTAGGGTAAGGGTGAGGGTTAGGGTGAGGGTTAGGGTTAGGGTTAGGGTGAGGTTTAGGTGAGGGTTAGGTTTAGGGTGAGGGTTAGGTTTAGGTTTAGGGTTAGGGTGAGGGCTAGGGTGAGGGTGAAGTTCAGGGTTAGGGTTTGGGTTAGGGTGAAGTTTAGGGATACGGTAAGGGTAAGGGTTATTGGGAGGTGTAGTATTAGATTAGGGTGAGGGTTAGGTTTAGTGTGAGGGTTACAGTTAGGGTTAGGGTGAGGTTGAGGTTAAGGTTTATTGTGAGGGATGGGGTGAGAGTGAGGGTTAGGGTTAGCATTAGGGTTAGGGTGATGTTTAGGGTGAGGTTTAAGTTTAGGGTTAGGGTTAGGTTTGGGTTGAGGGTGAGGTTATAGGTTTAGGGTTAGGGTGAGGTTTAAGGTTAGGGTTTGGGTGAGCATGAACGTGCGGGTTAGGGTTAGGGTTAGGATTAGGGTTAGAGTTAGGGTTAGGCTGAGGGTGAGGGTGAGTGTGAGGCTGAGGGTGAGTGATAGCTTTAGGTTTAGGGTTAGGGTAAGTGTTAGGGAGAGGGTGAGTGTTATGTTTAGGATGAGGGTTCAGGTTAGGGTTAGTGTTAGGGTGAGGGTTAGAGTTAGAGTTAGGTTTAGGGTGAGGTTTAAGGTTAGGGTTAGGTTGAGGGTTATGTTTAGGGTGAGGGTTAGGGTAAGGGTTAGGGTTAGGGTGAGGGTGAGGTTGAGGGTGAAGTTGTGGGTGAGTGTTAGAGTGAGGGTGCGGGTGGGGTTAGGGTTAGTGTGAGTTAGGGTTAAGGTTAGGGTGAGGGTAACGTTTAGGGTGAGGGTTAGTGTGAGGATGAGGTTTAGGGTTTGTGTTAGGGCAAGGGTTAGGGTTAGTGTTAGGGTTAGGGTTAGGATTAGCGTGAGGGTTAGAGTGAGGGTGAGGGTTAGCGTTATGGTTAAGGTTAGGGTGAGTGTTAGGGTTAGGTTGAGGGTTATAGTTAGGGTTAGGGTTAGGGTGAGGGTTAGGGTTGGGGTGAGGGTGAGGGTGACGGTGAGGGTGACTATTGGGGTTAGGGTAAGGGTGAGGGTTATGGTTAGGGTTTGTGTGAGGGTTAGGGTTAGGGTGATATTTAGGGTGAGGGTGAGGGTTACAGGGAGGGGTAGGGTTCGGGTTTGGGTCAGGGTTAGGTTCTGGGTAAGGGTAAGGGTTTGGGTAAGGGTTATGTTGACAGTGAGGGTTAGGGTGGGGGTGAGGGTTAGGGTTAGGGTTAGGGTTAGTGTATGGGTTAGGGTGAGTGGTAGGTTTAGGGTTAGGGTTAGGGTTAGTTTGAGGGTTAGGGTTAGGGTGAGGGTTAGATTTAGGGTTAGGATTAGGGTTAGGGTGAGGGTAAGGATTAAGGTGAGGTTTAGGGTGAGAATGAGGGTTATGGTTAGCCTTAGTGTTAGGGTGAGGGTTGGGGTGAGGGTTTTTGTTAGGCTTAGGGTAAGGGTGAGGGATAGGGTTAGTGTGAGGGTTAGGGTTAGGGTGAGGGTTAGGTTTAGGGTTAGGGTGAGGGTGAGGGTGAGGGTTACAGTTAGGGTTAGGGTTATGGTGAGGGTTAGGGTTAGGGATAGGGTGAGGGTTAGGGTGAGGGGTAGGGTTAGGTTTAGGGTGAAGGTTAGGGTTAGGGTTAGTTTGAGGGTTAGGGTTAGGGTTAGTGTGAGGGTAATGGTGTGGGCTAAGTTGAGGGTGTGGGTTAAGGTTAGGGTGAGGGTGAGGGTGAGGTTTAGGGTTAGGGTAAGGTATTGGGTTAGTGTTAGGTTGAGTGTAAGGGTTAGGGTGAGGGTTAGGGTGAGGGTGAGGGTTAGGGTTAGGGTTAGGGTTAGTGTTAGGGTGAGGGTAAGGGTTAGGGTGAGGGCTAGGTTGAGGTTGAAGGTTAGAGTGAGGGTGAGGGTGAGGGTGAGGGTTAGGTTTAGGGTTAGGGTTAGGGTGAGGGTTAAGGTTAGGGTTAGGATTAGGTTTAGGGTGAGGGTGAGGTTTATGGATAGGGTTAGGGTGAGGTTTAGGGTTAGGTTTAGGGTGATGGTGAGGGTGTGTGTGAGGGTGAGGGTGAGAGTGAGGGTTAGGTTTAGGGTTAGGATGAGGGTGAGTTGAGGGTTAGGGTTAGGGTTAGGATTTGCTTTAGTGTTAGGGTTTGGTCGAGGGTGAGGATGAGTGTGAGGGTGAGGTTGAGTGATAGGTTTAGGTTTAGGGTTAGGGTGAGGGTTAGCGAGATGGTGAGTGTTAGGGTTAGGATGAGGTTTCGGGTTAGGGTTAGTGTTAGAGTGAGGGCTGGGGTTAGTGTTAAGGTTAGGGTGAGGTTTAAGGTTAGGGTAGGTTGAGGTTTAAGGTTAGGGTGAGGGTTACGGTAAGGGTTAGGGTTAGGGTGAGGGTGAGGTTGCGGGTGAGGTTGTGGGAGAGGGTTACTGTTAGAGTTTGGGTGCGGGTGAGGGTTAGTGTTAGTGTGAGAGTTAGGGTTAAATTTAGGGTGAGGGTAAGGGTTAGTGTGAGGGTTAGTGTGAGGATGAAGTTTAGGGTTAGTGTTAGGGCAAGGGTTAGGGTTAGTGTTAGTGTTAGGGTTAGGGTTAGAGTGAGGGTTAGAGTGAGGGTTAGGTTTAGGGTTAGTTTTACGGTGAGGGTGAGTGTTAGGGTTAGGTTGAGAGTTAGGGTTAGGTTTAGGGTTAGGGTGAGGGTTAGGGTTAGGGTGATGGTGAGGGTGAGGGTGCGGGTTAGGGTTAGGGTGACGGTTAGGGTGAGGGTGAGGGTTAGGGTTAGGTTGAGGGTTAGGTTGAAGTTTAGGGTGAGGGTTAGGGTTAGGGTAAAGATTAGGGTTAGGGTTAGGTTGAGGTTTAAGGTTAGGGTGAGGGTTAGGGTTAGGGTTAGGGTGAGGGTGAGGTTGAGTGTGAGGTTGTGGGTGAATGTTAGGGTTAGGGTGAGGGTGCGGGTGAGGATTAGGGTAGTGTGAGGGTTAGGGTTAAGGTTAGGGGTAGGGTTATGTTTAGGTTTAGGGTAAGGGTTATGGTGAGGGTTAGGGTTAGTGTGAGAGTTAGGGTTAGGGTTAGGGTTATGGTGAGTTTAAGTGTTAGGGTGAGGGTAAGTGTGAGGATGAGTTTTAGGGTTAGGGTTAGGGTGAGGGTTAGGGTGAGGGTTAGGGTTAGGGTTAGGGATAGGGTTTGGGTGAGTGTTTGGGGAAGGTTATGGTTAGGGTTAGGGTTAGGGTGAGGGTGAGGTTTAGGGTTAAGTTTAGGGTGAGGTTGAGGGTGAGTGTAGGGTTAGGTTTAGGGTGAGGGAGAGGGTGAGGGTGAGCGTGAGAGTTAGGTTGAGGGTTAGGTTTAGTGTGCGGGTTCAATTTAGGGTTAGGTTTAAGTTTAGCGTGAGGCTTAGCGTGAGGGTGAGGGTTAGAGTTAGGGTTAGGGTGAGGGTTAGGGCTAGTGTGAGGGTTAGATTTAGAGTGAGTGTTAGGGTTAGGGTGAGGGTTAGTTTTAGGGTTATGTTTAGGGTGAGGGTTAGGGTGGGGTGAGGGTTAGAGTTAGGGTGAGGGTTAGGTTTGGTGTGAGGTTTATGGTTATGGTTAGGGTGAGGGTTTGGGTTAGGTTGATGTTTAGGGTGAAGATTAGGGTGTGGGTGAGGGTTAGGGTTAGGGTTAGGGTGAGGGTTTTGGTTAGGGTTTTGTTTAGGGTGAGGGTGAGGGTGAGGGTGAGTGTTAGTGTTAGGGTGAGGGTGAGGGTTAGGGTGAGATTTAGGGTTAGGGTGAGGTTTAGGGTTAGGGTTATGTTTAGGTTTAGGGTGACAGTTAAGGTTAAGGTTAGGGTGAGGGTTACTGTGAGGGTGAGAATTCGGGTGAGGTTTAGGTTTAGTGTGAGGGTTAGATTTAGGGTTAGGTTTATGGTTAGGGTGAGGGTGAGGGTTAGGGTTAGGGTTAGGGTGAGGTTTAGGGTTAGAGTGAGGGTTAAATTCAGGGTGAGTGTTAAGGTGAATATTAGGGTTAGGGTGAGGTTAGGGTTACGGTTAGGGTGAGGGTTAGGGTAAGGGTGAGGGTTAGGTTTAGTGTGAGGGTTACGGTTAGAGTTAGGGTGAGGGTTTGGGTTAGGGTGATGTTTTGGGCGAGGATTAGGGTGTGGGTGAGGGTTATGGTTAGGGTTGGGTTTAGGGTTATGGTTAGGGTGAGGGTTAGGGTAAGGGTGAGGGTGAGGGTTAGGGTTAGGGTGAGGTTTAGGGTTAGGGTGAGTGTGCGGGTGAGGGTTAGGGTTAGTGTGAGTTTTAGGGTTAGGGTTATGTTTAGGGTTAGGGTGACGGTTAGGGTTAGGGTTAAGGTGAGGGTTACGGTGAGGGTTAGGGTTGGGTTTAGGGTGAGGGTTAGGCTTAGGGTGAGGGTTAGGGTGAGGGTGAGAGTTAGGGTTAGGTTTACGATTAGGCTGAGGGTTAGGGTGAGGGTTAGGTGAGGGTTTTGGTTAGGGTTAGGGTTAGGGTGAGGGTTAGGCTGAGGGTTAGTGTTAGGAGTAGGTTTAGTGTTAGGGTGAGGGTTAGGGTAAGGGTTAGGTTTAGGGTGAGGGTTAGGGTGAGGGTGAGGGTGAGGGTTAGGGTTTGGGTGAGGTTTAGAGTTAGGGTTATATTTAGGGTTAGGCTGAGGGATAGGGTTAGGGTTAGGTTGAGGGTTAGTGTGAGGGTTAGGTTTGGGGTTAGGGTGAGGGTTAGGTTTAGTGTGAGGGTTAGGTTTAAGGTTAGCGTTAGAGGGTAAGGGTTAGTGTGAGAGTTAGGGTGAGAGTGAGGATTAGGATTAACATTAGGGTTAGGGTGAGGTTTAGTGTGAGGTTTAGGGTTAGGGTTAGAGTTAGGGTTAGGGTTAGTGTTAGGATGAGGTTTAGTGTTAGAGTTAAGTTGAGGGTTAAGGTTAAGGTGAGGGTTAGCATTAGGGTTAAGGTGAGGGTGAGGTTGAGGCTGAGGGTTAGGGTTAGCGTTAGGGTTAGGCTTATGGTTAGGGCGAGGGTTAGGGTTAGGGTTAGGGTTAGGATTAGGGTGAGGTTTAGGGTTAGTGTGAGGGTTAGGGTTAGGGTTAGGTTGAGGATAAGGGTTAGGGTGAGGTTTAGGCTGAGGGTGAGGGTTAGGGTTAGGGTTAGGGATAGGGTGAGGGTTCGGTTTAGGGTTAGTGTTAGGGTTAGGGTGACAGTTGGGGTGAGGGTTCGGTTTAGGGTTAGTGTGAGGGTTAGGGTTAGGGTTAGGGTTAGGTTGAGGATAAGGGTTAGGGTGATGTTCAGTGTGTGGGTGAGGGTTACAGTTAGGTTTAGGGATAGGGTGAGGGTTAGGGTTAGGGTTAGTGTTATGGTTAGGGTGACAGTTAGGGTGAGGGTTAGGTTTAGGGATAGTATTTGGGTTAGGCTGAGGGTTAATTTGAGGTTGAGCTTTAGGCTTAAAGTGTGGGTTAGGGTCATGGTGAGGTCTAGGGTGAGGGTGAGGTTTAGGGTGAGAGTGAGGGTTAGGTTTAGGGTAAGGGTTGGGGTTAGGGTGAGGATTAGGGTGAGGGTGAGGGTTGGGGTGAGGGTTAGGGTTAGAGTTAGGGTGAGGTTTAGAGTGATGTTTAGGGTGAGGGTTAGGGTTAGGGTTAGGGTTAGACTTAGGGTGAGGGTGAGGGTGAGGGTGAGGGTTTGGGTTAGTTTGAGGGTTATGTTTAATGGAAAGTTTAGGGTTAGTGTTAGGGTTAGGGTTAGGGTTAGGGTGAGGGTTCGTTAAGGGTTAGGGTTATGTTTAGGCTGAGGATTAGGTTTAGATTGAGGTTGAATATTAGGGTTAATATTAGGGTTAGGGTGAGGGGTAGGGTGAGTGGTAGGGTTAGGTTGAGGGTGAGGGTTAGGTTTAATGTGAGGTTTAGGGTTAGGATTAGGGTTAAGTGAGGTTAAGGGTTAGGGTGAGGGTTAGGGTGAGAGTGAGTGTTAGGGTTAGCATTAGGGTTAGGGTGAGGGTTAGGTTTAGGATTAGAGTTAGAGTTAAGGTTAGGCTGAGGCTCAGGGTGAGGGTGAGGGTGAGTGTTAGGGTTAGAGTTAGGGTTAGGGTGAGGGTTAGGGTTAGTGTGAGGGGTAGGATTAATTTTCGGGTTAGGGTTAGGGTGAGGGTGAGGTTGAGAGTTAGGATTATGGTTAGGGTGAGTGTTAGGGTTATTGTGAGGGTTAGGCTTAGGGTTAGGGGAAGGGTTAGGGTGAGGGTTAGGGTGAGGGTGTCATTTAGGTTTATCATTAGGGTTAGGGTGAGGGTTAGGGTGAGGGTAAGGTTGAGGGTTAGGTTTAGGGTTAGGGTGAGGGTGAGAGTTAGGGTTAGAGTTAGGGTGAGGGTTAGGGTTTGTGTGATGGTTAGGGTTATGATTATGTTGAGAGTGAGGGTGAGGTTGAGGGTGAGGTTTAGGGTTTGGGTTAGGGATAGGTTTAGGGTTAGGGTGAGGATTTTCAAGGAGATGTTCACAGGGAACACACGGAGACCTGCCAGCAGCACGATTCTGAAATTTTTCCTAAGAATCCTTGAAAAGGAGTGAAACGCTCCTATGTTGTAATAACTCAGTGCCTCATTCTGAATGTTCCTGGCAGAGGTCTTTCTGATGAACAAAACCGTGGACTAATTACAGCATGATATAGCCAGTGCCGTCCATAGTCCTGGATGGAGAGTAGTTGCTTCCCACACAACTGAGGTCTAGGGTTAGGGTGAGGGTTGGGGTGAGGGTTAGGGTTAGGGTTAGGGTTAGTGTGAGGGTGAGGTTTAGGGTTAGTGTGAGGGTTAGGGTTAGGGTTAGGGTTAGCGTGAGGTGATTGTGAGGGTTAGGGTTAGGGTTAGGGTTAGGGTGAGGATTAGGGTTAGGGATAAGGTGAGGGTTAAGGTGAGGGTTAGGGTTAGGTTTTAGGTTAGGTTTAGGGTTAGGTTTAGGGTTAGTTTCAGGGTTAGGCTGAGGGTGAGGTAAGGTTTAGGGTGAAGTTTAGGGTTAGGGTCAGGGTTAGCGTTAGGATTAGAGTTAGGCTGAGGGCTAGGATAAGGGTCATGGTTAGCGTGAGGGTAAGGGTTAGGGTTAGGGTGAGGGTTAAGGTTACGGTTAGGGTGAGGATTAGGGTTAGGATTAGGGCTAGGGTTAGGGTTATGCTGAAAGTGAGAGTGAGGGTGAGGGTGAGGGTGAGGGTGAGTTTTAGGGTGAGCGTGAGGGTGAGGGTGAGTGTTTGGGTTAGATAAGGGTTAGGGTTAGGGTGAGGATTAGGGTGAGCGTGAGGGTTAGGGTTAGGCTGAGGCTTAGGTTTAGGTTTAGGGTGAGCGTTAGGGTTACTGTATAGCTTAGGGTGAGGGTGAAGGTTAGGGTGAGTATGAGGTTTCCGGTGAGGTTGAGGGTTAGGGTGTGGTTGACGGTTAGGGTTAGGTTGACGGTAAGGGTTAGGTTGAGGGTGAGGGTTAGGGATAGGTTTAGGTTGAGGGTTAGTGTTAGGGTTAGGTTAGGTTGAGGGTTAGGGTTCGAGTTAGAGTGAGGTTAGGGTTAGTATGAGGGATAGGGTTAGGGATAGGGTTATGGTTAGGGTAAGTGTAAGATTGAGGGTGTGGGTTAGGGTGAGGATGAAGGTTAGGGTTAGTGTTAGGGTTAGGGTGAGGGTTAGGGTGAGGGTTAGGGTTAAGGTTAGGGTTAGGTTGAGGGTTAGGGTGAGGGTTAGGGTTAGGGTTAGGGTGAGGGTGAGGGTGAGGGTGAGGGTCAAGGTTAGGGTTAGAGTGCGGGTTAGGGTTAGGGTGATGGTTAGGGTTAGGGTAAGGGTGAGGGTTAGGGTTAGGGTTTGGGTTAGGGTTAGGGTGAGTTTGAGAGTGAGTGTTAGGGTTAGGATTAGGGTTAGGGTTAGGGATAGGCTGAGGGTGAGGGTGAGGTTTAGGGTTAGGATTAGGGTTAGGGTTAGGGTTAGGCTGAGGGTGAGTGTGAGAGTGAGGGTGAGGGTTTGGGTTAGGGTTAGGGTTAGGGTGAGGTTTATGGTTAGTGTGAGGGTTAGGGTTAGTGTTATTGTTAGGGTTAGGGTGAGGGTGAGGTTTAGGGTGAGGGGAGGTTTCGGCTGAGGGTGAGGTTTAGGGTGTGGGTCATGCTTAGGGTTAGGGTGAGGGTTAGGGTGATGGTGAATGTTAGGGTGAGGGGGAGGTTTAGTGTTAGGGTTAGGGTGAGGATGAGTGTTAGGGTTTGGGTTAGGGTGAGTTTTAGGGTGAGGGGTAGTGTTAGGGTTAGGGTTTGAGTGAGGGTTAGGTTTACAGTTAGAGTTAGGGTGAGGTTAATGGTTAGGGTGAGGGTTAGGGTGAGGGTGAGTTTTAGGTTTAGGTTTAGGGATTGGGTGAGGGTTAGGGTGAGGTTTATGGTTAGTGTTAGGGTTACGGTTAGGTTGAGGGTCAGGGTTAGGGTTAGGGTGAGGGTTAGGGTGAGGGTGAAGGTGAGGGTGAGGGTGAGTGTGAGGGTTAGGGTTAGGGTGAGGGTTAGGTTTAGGTTTAGGTTTAGAGTGAAGTATAGGCTTAGAGTGAGGGTTAGGGTTAGGAGAAGGGCTAGGTTGAGGGTGAGGGTTAGGGTGAGGCTGAGGGTGAGGGTTAGGGTTAGGGTATGTTTTAGGGTTAGGGTTAGGGTGAGGATTAGTGTGAGGGTGAGAGTTACCGTGAGGCTTAGGGTTAAGGTTAGGGTAAGGGTTAGGGTTAGGGTTAGGGTTAGTGTGAGGGTTAGGGTGAGGGTTTGGGTTAGGGTTAGGGTGAGGGTTAAGGTGAGGGTTAGGTTTAGGTTTAGGTTTATGGTAAGGATGAGGGTGAGGGTTAGGGTTAGGGTTAGGATGACACTTAGGGTTAGTGTGAGGGTTAGGGCTAGGTTTAGGTTTAGAGTGAGGATAAGGGTTAGGGTGAGGGTTAGGGTGAGGGTGAGGGTTAGGGTTAGGGTTAGGGTGAGGTGAGGTTTAGTGTTAGGGTTAGGTTTAGGGTTAGGGTTAGGGTTAGGGTGAGAGTAAGGGTTAGGTTGAGGGTTAGGGTGAGAGTGAGGTTTAGGTTTAGCACTAGGGTTAGTGTTAACTTTAGGGTGAGGGTGAGGTTTAGGGTTAGATTTAGGGTGAGGGTGAGGGTTAGCATTAGGGTTAGGGTGACGGTTAGGGTTAGGGTGAGGGTTAGACTGAGGGTAAGGGTGAAGGTGAGGGTTAGGATTAGGGTAAAGGTGAGGGTGAGGGTGAGGGTTAGGTTTAGGATTAGGGTTAGTGTTAGGGTTAGGCTGAGGGTGAGGGTAGGGTGAGGGTTAGGGTTAGGGTTAGGTTTAGGGTTAGGTTGAGGTTTAGGGTGAGGGTAAGGTTTAGGGTGAAGTTTAGGGTTAGGGTGAGGTTTAGGGTTAGGTTTAGGGCTAGGGTTAGGGTTAGGCTCAATGTGAGAGTCAGGGTGAGGGTGAGGGTGAGGGTGAGTTTTAGGGTGAGTGTGAGGGTGAGGCTGAGTGTTTGGGTTAGATAAGGGTTAGGGTTAGGGTCAGGGCTAGGATTACGCTGAGGTTGAGGGTTAGGGTAAGGGTGAGGGTTATGGTAAGGCTTAGGTTTAGGTTTAGGGTGAGCGTTAGCGTTAAGGTATAGCTTAGGTTGAGGGTGAGGGTTAGGGTGAGGATGAGGGTTCCGGTAAGGTTGAGGGTTAGGGTGTGGTTGATTGTTAGGGTTAGGTTGACGGTGAGGGTTAGGGTGAGGGTGAGGGTTAGGGATAGGTTTAGGGTGAGGATTATGTTAGTGTGAGGGTTAGCGTTAGGGTTAGGGTTATGGTTAGGGTAAGTGTAAGGTTGAGGGTGTGGTTTAGGGTAAGGATGATGGTTAGGGTTAGTGTTAGGGTTAGGGTGAGGGTTAGGGTGAGGTTTAGGGTTAGGGTTAGGGTTAGGGTGAGGGTCAAGGTTAGGGTTAGAGTGAGGGTTAGGGTTAGGGTGACGGTTAAGGTTAGGGTGAGGGTGAGGTTGAGGGTTAGGTTCAGGGTTAGGGTTAGGGTGAGTTTGAGGGTGAGGGTTAGGTTTAGGATTATTGTTAGGGTTAGTGTTATGCTGAGGGTGAGGGTGAGGTTTAGGGTTAGGCTGAGGGTGAGTGTGAGAGTGAGGGTGAGGGTTTGGGTTAGGGTTAGGGTTAGGGTGAGGTTCATTGTTAGTGTGAGTGTTAGGCTTAGGGTTAGGGTGAGGGTGAGGTTTAGGTTGAGGGTGAGGTTTTGGCTGAGGGTGAGGGTTAGGGTGTGGGTTATGCTTAGGGTTAGGGTGAGGGTTAGAGTGATGGCGAATGTTAGTGTGAGGGTGAGGTTTAGTGTTAGGGTTAGGGTGATGATGAGGGTTAGGGTTAGTGGTAGTTTTAGGGTGAGGGCAAGGGTTAGGGTTTGGGTTAGGCTGAGTTTTAGGGTGAGGGGTACTGTTAGGGTTAGAGTGAGGGTTAGGGTTATTGTGTGGGTTAGGGTTAGTGTTAGACTTAGGGTGAGGTTAATGTTTAGGGTGAGGGTGGGGTTTAGGGTTAGGCTTAGGGTTTGGGTGATGGTTAGGGTGAGGTTTACGGTTAGTGTTAGGGTTAGGGTTAGGTTGAGGGTCAGGGTTAGGATTAGGGTTATGGTGAGGGTAAGGGTTAGGGTGAGGGTTAGGTTGAGTGTGAGGTTTAGGCTTAGGGTGAGGGTTAGGGTGACGGTTAGGGTGAGGGTTAGAGTTAGGGTTAGTGTTAGGGTTAAGGTGAAGATAAGGGTGAGGTTTAGGGTTAGGATTAGTTTCAGGATTAGGGTGAGTGTTAGGGTTTGGGTTCAGGTTAGGGTTAGGGTTAGGTTGAGGGTTTGGGTTAGGGTTATGGTGAGGGTTACGGTTCTCGTGAGGGTACCGGTGAGGGGTAGGGTGTGGTTGAGTGTTAGGGTTAGGGTGAAGGTGAGGGTTAGGGTGAGGGTGAGGGGTACGGTTAGGGTGATGGTTAGGGTTGGAGATAGATTAGTTTGAGGGTTAGGGTGAGGGGTTGGGTTAGACATAGGGTTAGGGTTAGGGTGATGGTTAGGGTTGGAGATAGATTAGTTTGAGGGTTAGGGTGAGGTGTTGGGTTAGACTTAGGGTTAGGGTTAGTGTGAGGGTTAGGGATAGAGTTAGGGTGAGGGTTAGGGTTAGGGTTAGGATTTAGGGTTAGGATTAGGGTTAGGGTTAAGATTAGGGTTAGGGTCAGGGATAGGTTTAGGGTTAGGGTTAGGGTTAGGATTTACAAGATGTTCACCAGGAGCACACGGAAGCCTGCCAGCAGCAAGATTCTTAAATTCTTCCTAAGGAGCCTTGAAAAGGAGTGAAACGCTCCTATGTTGCAATAACTCAGAAACTCATTCTGAGTGTTTCCGTCAGACGTCATTCAGCTGACCACCACCGTGGACTAATTAGAGCCTGATACAGCCAGTGCCATCCATAGTCCTGGATCAACAGTGGTCGCGTCCCAAACAACTGAGGTCTAGCTCTCCAAACTTTTACATAGTGCCATAAGTAGATGTAAAACTTACTCCTCAGGTTGAGTAGAGTGTAGCCATCAAAGCTGTAATAAGTAGCACTCAGGTGAGAAGAACTGGAAGCAGATATTCACAGTCAGCTGGCAGTTTCCTACGGGGACAAGCATATCTGGCTGCCACGTATGAATGTTTACAAGCTCGGCAGAGCTCTGCAGGCGCAATTGTGAAGCAATGCAAAATGGGTACCTTTCCCAAACTTAACGGGTGTAGAAGAAATCACGGAGATTTACAAGTAGATGTTCACCCGCAAACCCAGGAGGCCTGCCCGCAGTAAGATTCGGGTTAGGGTTAGGGTGAGGGTGAGTGTGAGGGTGAAGGTTAGGGTTAGGGTTTGGGTTCAGGTTAGGGTTAGGGTGAGGGTGAGGGTCAGGGTCAGGGTGAGTGTTAGGGTTAGGGTTAGGGTGAGGGTGAGTGTGAGGGTTAGGGTGAGGGTTAGGGTGAGGATGAGGGTGAGGGTGAGGGTGAGGGTTAGGTTTAGGGTTAGGAATTGGGTTTAGGGTAAAGGTTAGGATTTAGAAGGAGATGTTCACCTGGAACACCCGGAGGCCTGCCGGCAACAAGATTCTGCAATTCTTCCTAAGAAGCCTTGAAAAGGAGTGAAACGCTCCTATGTTGCAATAACTCAGAACCTCATTCTGTGTGTTCCCAGCGGAGGTCATTCAGACGAACACAACTGTGGACTTATTAGATCCTGATATTGCCAGTGCCGTCCATAGTCCTGGATGGACAGTGGTCACGTCCCAAACAACTGAGGTCTAGTTCTCCAAACTTTCACAGAGTGCCATAAGCAGAGGTTCAACTTACTCCTCAGGTTGAGTAGAGTGTAGCCGTCAAAGCTGTAATCAGTAGCACTCAGGTGACAAGAACCGGAAGCAGATATTCCCAGTCAGCTGGCACTGTCCTACGGGTACAAGCATATCTGGCTGCCACGTTTGAATGTTTGCAACCGGGGCAGAGCTCTGCAAGTGCAATTGTGCAGCAATGCAAACTGCGTACCCTTACCAAACTTCACGGGTGTAGAAGAAACCATGGATGATTTATAAGGAGATGTTTACCCGGACCACCTGGAGGCCTTCAAGCAGCAATATTCGGGTTAGTGTTAGGGTTAGGGTTAGGGATTAGAGTTAGCGTTAGGATTAGGTTTAGGGTTAGGCTTAGAGTGAGGGTAAGGGTGTTGGTGAGTGTTAGGGTGAGAGTGAGTGTGAGGATGAGGGTGAGTGTGAGGGTGACGGTTAGGGTTAGGTTTAGAGTTAAGGTTAGGGTTAGGATTTACAAGGAGATATCCACCCGGAACACCGGAGGCCTGCCGGCAGCAAGATTATGCAGTTCTTCCTAAGAAGCCTTGAAAGGATTGAAATGCTCCTATCTTGCAATAACTCAGAACCTCATTCTGAATGTTGGCAGCCGAGGTCATTCTGATGAAGAAAACTGTGGAGTAATTAGAGCCTGATATAGCCAGTGCCATCCATAGTCCTGGATGGACAGTGGTTGCGTCCCAAACAACTGAGGTCTAGTTCCCCAAACTTTCACAGAGTGCCATAAGTAGAGGTTCAACTTACTCCTCAGGTTGAGTAGAGTGTAGCCATCAAAGCTATAATCAGTAGCACTCAGGTGAGAAGAACGGGAAGCAGATATTCCCAGTCAGCTGACAGTGTCCTATGGGGACAAGCATATCTGGCTGCCACGTCTGATTGTTTCATAACATGGCAGAGCTCTGCAGGGGCAATTGTGCAGCAATGCTAACTGCGTACCCTTGCCAAACTTCATGGGTGTAGAAGAAACCACGGAGGATTTACAAGGAGATGTTCACCCGGAACACCCGGAGGCCTACTGGCAGCAACATTCTGGAATTCTTCCTAAGAAGCCTTGAAAGGAGTGAAACAATCCTATGTTGCAATAACTCAGAACTTCATTCTGAGTGTTCGCGGCATAGGTCATTCTGATGAAAACAACCGTGGACTAATTAGAGCCTGATATAGCCAGTGCCGTCCATAGTCCTGGATGGACAGTGGTCGTGTCCCAAACAACTGATGTCTAGTTCTCCAAACTTTCACAGAGTGTCATCAGTACAGTTTCAACATACTCCTCAGGTTGAGTAGAGTGTAGCCATCCAAGCTGTAATCCGAAGATGGTTAATGTTAGGGTTAGGGTTAGGGTGAGGGTTAGGTTCAGGGTTTGGGTTTAGGGTTTGGGTTAAGGTCAGGTTTAGGGTTTAGGGTTAGGGTTAGGGTTAGGCTTTATGGTTAGGGTTAGGGTTAGGGTTAGGGTTAGGGTCAGGCTTAGGGTTAGGGTTAGGGTTAGGGTTAGGGTTAGGATTTACAAGGAGATTATCACCAGGAACACCCGGAGTCCTGCCGGCATCAAGATTCTGAAATTCTTCCTAAGAAGCCTTGAAAAGGACTGAAACGCATCTATGTTGCAATAATTCAGAACATAATTCTGAGTGTTCCTGGCAAAGGTCATTCGGCTGAACACAACTGTGGACTAATTACAGCCTGATATAGCCAGTGCCATCCATAGTCCTGGATGGAGAGTGGTCGCGTCCGAAACAACTGGGCTCCAGTTTTCCAAACTTTCACAGAGTGCCATAAATAGAGGTTCAACTTACTCCTCAGGTTGAGTAGAGTCTAGTCGTCAAAGCTTTAATCAGTAGCACTCAGGTGAGAAGGGGAAGCAGATATTCCCAGACAGCTGGCAGTCTCCTACGGGTACAAGCATATCTGGCTCCCACGTCTGAATGTTTGCAACCGCGGCAGAGCTCTGAAGGTGCAATTGTGCAGCAATGCAAAGTGCGTGCCCATGCCAAACTTCATGGGTGTAGAAGAAACCACGGAGTATTTACACGGAGATGTTCACCCGGAACACCTGGAGCCCTGCCGGCAGCAAGATTTGTGTTAGGGTGAGGGTGAGGGTGAGGGTGACAGTGAAGGTTAGGGTTAGGTTTAATGTTAGGGTTAGGGATACCGTGAGGGCTGAGTTAGGGTAAGGGTTAGGGTGAGGGTGAGGGTGAGGGTAAGGGTTAGGGTTAGGGGAATAGTTAGCATCAGCTTAGGGTGAGGATTAGGGTGAGGGTGAGGGTTAGGGTTAGGATGAGGGTTAGGGTTAGGGTTAGGGTGAGAATGGGGGTTAGCGTGAAGTTTAGGGTGAGGGTTAGGGTTAGGGTGAGAGTTAGGGTGACCGTGAGGGTTAGGGTGAAGGTGAGGGTTAGGGTTAGGGTGAGGGTGAGGTTTAGGGTTAGAGTTAGAGTAAGGTTTAGGGTGAGGGGTAGGGTTAGGGTTAGGGTGAGGGTTATGGTTAGTGTGAGGGTTAGGGTTAGGGTGAGGGTGAGGGTTAGGGTGAGGTCTAGGTTGAGCGAGAGGGTTAGGTTGGGAGGAGGGGGAGGGAGAGGGTTAGGGTGAGGTTAGGGTTTGTGTAAGGGTTAGGGTTAGGGTTAGATTGAGGGTTAGGGTTAGCGTGATGTTTAGGGTGAGGGTGAGTGTTAGGGTGAGTGTGAGGGTTCAGGTGAGGTTGAGGGTTAGGATGTGGGTGAGGGTTAGGGTTATGCTGAGGGTTACAGTGAGCGTTAAGGTTAGGGTTAGGGTTAGGGTGAGGGCTAGGGTGAGGGTGATGGTTAGGGTGAGAACAAGGGTGACTGTTAGGGTTAGGGTGAGTTAAGGTTAGGGTTAGGGTGAGGATTAGGGTGAGGGTGAGTGTTAGGGTGAGAGTTAGGGTTAGGGTGAGAGTTAGGGTTAGGGTTAGGGTGAGGGTTAGGGTTATGGTGATGTTTAGAGAGAGGGGGAAGGTTAGAGTGAGGGGGAAGTTTCGGGTGCGGGTCAAGGTTAGGGTGTGGGTGAGGGTTAGGGTTTGGGTGAGGGTTATGCTGACGGTGAGGATTAGGGTGAGGGTGAGTGTTAGGGTTAGGGTTAGGGTTAGGTGAGGGTTAGGGTTAAGGATAGGGTTAGTGTGAGGGTTAGGGTGAGTGGTATGGTTAGGGTTAGGGTGAGTGTTAGGGTTAGTGTGAGGGTTAGGGTTAGGCTTAGCGTGAGGGTTAGGGTGAGTGGTAGGGTTAGCGTTAGGGTTAGGGTGAGGGTTGGGGTGAGGGTTAGGGTTAGGATGAGGGTTAGGATTAGGGTGAGGTTTAGGGTTAGGGTTAGGGTTAGCATGAGGTGAGGGTGAGGGTTCGGGTTAGGGTTAGGTTTAGGGTTCGGGTTAGGGTTAGGTTTAGGGTGAGGGTTAGGGTTAGGGGTAGGGTTAGGGTTAGGGTAAGGGTTAGGGTTAGTGTGATGGTTAGATTTAGGGTTAGGGTGAGGATTAGGGTGAGGGCTATGTTGAGGGTGAGAGTTAAGGTGAGGGTGACGGTGAGGTGGAGGTTTAGGTTTAGGGTAAGGCTTAGGGTTAGTGTTAGGGTGAGGATAAAGGTTAGGGTGAGGGTGAGTGTTAGGGTGAGGGTTAGGGTTAGTGTTATTGTGAGGGTAAGGTTTAGGGTGAGGGCTAATTTGAGGCTGAGGGTTAGGGTGAGGGTAAGGGTTAGGGTGAGGGCTAGGTTGAGGGTGAGGGTTAGGGGGAGGGGGAGGGGGAGGGAGAGGGGTAGGGGTAGGGTTAGGTTTAGGGTTAGGGTTAGGGTAAGTGTAAGGGTTAGGGTGAGGGTTAGGGTGAAGGTGAGGTTTAGGGTTAGGGTTAGGGTTAGGGTGAGGGTTAGGGTTAGGGTTAGTTTTAGGGTTAGGATGAGGGTCTGGTTAGGGTTAGGGTTAGGGTTACGTTTAGGTTGAGGGTAAGGGTTAGGGTGAGGGTGAGGTTTAGGGTTAGGGTGAGGGTTAGGGTTAGGGAGAGGGTTAGGGTTATGGTTAGGCTGAGGGTGAGGTTGAGAGTTAGGGTTAGGGTTAGGGTGAGGGTAAGTGTTAGGGTGAAGGATAGGGTGAGAGTGAGGGTTAGGTTTAGCGTTGGTTACAGTGAGGGTTAGGGTGAGGGTTAGGGTTAGCCTTAGGTTTAGGTTAAGGTTGATGGTAAGGGTTAGGGCCAGGGTTAGGGTGAGTTTTAGGGTTAGATTTAGGATGAGGGTCAGGGTGAGGGTTAGGGTTAGGATTAGGGCTAGGGTTAGGGTTGGGCTGAGGGTGAGGGTGAGGGTGAGGTTTAGGATTAGTGCTAGGTTTAGGGTGAGGGTTAGGGTTAGCTTTAGGGTTAGGGTGAGATTAAGGCTTAGGGTGAAGGTTAGATTGAGGGTGAGTGTTAGCTTTAGGGTTAGGGTTCGGGTTAGGGATAGGGTGACGGTTAGTGTTTGGGTTAGTGTTAGGGTTAGGGTTATTGTTAGGGTGAGGGTAAGGTTTAGTGTGAGGGTTAGGTTGAGAGTGAGGTTTAGGTTTAGCATTAGGGTTAGTGTTAGGTTTAGGGTGAGGGTGAGGGTTGGGGTTAGGTTTAGGGTGAGGGTGAGGGTTAGTTTTAGGGTTAGGGTGACAGATAGGGTGAGGTTTATGGTGAGGTTGAGGATGAGGGTGAGGGTGAGGGTTAGGATTAGGGTTAGGGTGAGGGTGAGGGTGAGGGTAAGGGTTAGGACTAGGGTTAGTGTTAGGGTTATGCTGAGGGTGAGGGTGAGGTTGAGGGTTAGGGTTAGGGTTAGGTTTAGGGTTATGGTGAGGGTAAGGGTAAGGGTTAGGGTGAAGTTTAGGGTTACGGTGAGGGTTAGGGTTAGGATTAGGGTTAGCTGAGGGCTAGGGTTTTTTTGATGGTTAGGGTTAGAGTAAGGGTTAGGGTTAGGGTGAGGGTTATGGTTACGGTGAGGGTTAGGGTGAAGGTTAGGGTTAGTGTGAGGGTTAGAGTTAGTGTTAGGGTTACAGTCAGGGTAAGGTTTGGGGTGAGGGTTATGTTGAGGGTGAGGGTTAGGGTTAGGGTTAGGGTGAGTGTTAGGATGAGGGTTATGGTTAGGGTTAGGTTGAGGGTTAGGATTAGGGTTAGGATTAGGGTGAGGGTGAGGGTGAGGGTTAGGTTTAGGCTTAGGTTTAGGATGAGGGATAGGGTGAGGGTGAGGGTTACAGTGAGGGTGAGGGTGAGGGTGAGGTTTTGGGTTAGGTAAGGGTTAGGGTTAGGGTTATGGTGAGGATTAGGTTTAGGCTTAGGGTTAGGATGAGGGTTAGGTTGAGGGTGAGGTTTAAGGGCAGGGTGAGGGTGAGGGTGAAGGTTTGGTTTAGGTAAGGGTTAGGGTTATGGTTAGGGTGAGGATTAATGTGAGGGTGAGGGTTAGGGTGAGGGTTAGGGTGAGGGTGAAGCTTAGGGTTAGGTTTAGGGTGAGGGTTAGGGTTAGGGTGTAGTTTAGGGTGAGGGTGAGGGTTAAGGTGAGGGTGAGGGTTCCGGTGAGGTTGAGGGTTAGGGTGTGGGTGAGGGTTAGGTTTAGGTTGATGGTGACGTTATGGTGAGGGTGAGGGTTAGGGTTAGGTTTGGGTGAGTGTTGGTGCTAGGGTTAGGTTAGCGTGAGGGGTATGGTTAAAGTTAGGTTCAGGCTTAGGGTTAGTGTGAGGGTTAGGGTTAGGGTCAGGGTTACGGTTAGGGTGAGTGTAACGTTTAGGGTGTGGGTTAGGGTGAGGATGAGGGTTAGTGTTAGTGTTATTGTGAGGGTTAGGGTTAGGGTAGGGGTTAGGGTTAGGGTGAGGGTTACGGTTAGGGTTAGGTTGAGGGTTAGGATTAGGGTTAGGGTTAGGTTGAGGGTGAGGGTGAGGGTTAGGGTTAGGGTTAGATTGAGGTTGAGGGTGAGGGTTAGGGTTAGGATTAGGGTTAGCATTAGGGTTAGGCTGAGGGTGAGGCTGAGGGTTAGGTTTAGGATTAGGTTTAGTGTTAGGGTTAGGCTGAGGGTGAGTGTGAGTGTGAGGGTGAGGGTTTCGGTTAGGGTTAGGTTTAGGGTGAGGTTTATGGTTCGTGTGGGGGTTAAGGTTAGGGTTAGGGTTAGGGTTAGGATGAGGGTGAGGTTTAGGGTGAGGGTGAGGTTTCAGCTGAGGGTGAGGGTTAGGGTGTGGGTGATGGTTAGGGTTAGGGTGAGGTTTAGGGTGATGGTGAATGTTAGGGTGAAGGTGAGGTTTAGTGTTAGGGTTAGGGTGAGGTTTAGGGTGAGGGGTAGTTTTACGGTTAGAGTGAGGGTTAGGGTTAGTGTGAGGGTTTGTGTTAGGGTTAGGGTGAGGTTAAGGGTTAGGGTGAGGGTTAGGGTGAGGGTGAGGGTGAGGATTAGGGTTAGGGTTAGGATTAGGTTAAGGTTAGGTTTAGGCTGAGGGTGAGGGTGAGGGTGAGGGTTAGGGTTAAGGTTAGGTTTAGGGTGAGAGTTAGGGTTAGTGTGCGGGTTAGGGTTAGCATTAGGGTTATGGTGAGGGTAAGGGTTCTGGTGGGGGTTAGGTTAGGGGTGAGGGTTAGGCTTAGGGTTAGGGTTTGTGTGAGGGTAGGTTGAGGGTTAGGGTTAGGTTTAGGGTTAGGGTTAGAATGAGGGTAAGGGTGAGGGATAGGGTTAGGGTTAGGGTTTGGGTTTGTGTGAGGGTTAGGGTGAGGGTTAGGGTTAGGTTAGGTTGAGGGTTAGGTTTAAGGTGAGGGTTAGGTTTAGGGTGAAGGTTAGGGTGAGGGTTAGGGTAAGGGTTAGGTTTAGGTTCAGGGTGATGGTGAGCGTGAGGGTTAGGGTTAGGATTCGGGTTAGGGTTAGGGTTAGGCTGAAGGTGAGGTGAGGGTTGGGGTGAGGGTTAGGTTTAGGGTTAAGGTGAGGGCACGTGTGAGGGTGATGGTGAGGGTTAGGGTGAGGGTGAGGTTTAGGTTGAGGATTAGGGTGAGGTTTAGGGTTAGGGCGATGGTTAGGGTTAGTTTTAGGGTGAGGGTTAGGTTTAGGTTGATGTTTAGCGTGAGGGTGAGGGTTAAGGTGATGTTTAGGGTGAGGGTGAGGGTTAGGGTGAGGGTGAGGGTTCCGGTGAGGTTGAGGGGTAGGTTTTGGATGAGGGTTAGGTTTA
Organism: Dipodomys merriami; assembly: GCF_024711535.1. NCBI lineage: Eukaryota > Metazoa > Chordata > Mammalia > Rodentia > Heteromyidae > Dipodomys > Dipodomys merriami. Next base: position 7,766,280 of record NW_027206202.1, on the reverse strand, counting down.
GGGTGACGGTGAGGGTTAGGATGAGGGTGAGGGTTAGGGTTAGGGTTAGGGTGAGGGATAGGGTTACAGTTAGGTTAGGGTGAGGGTTATGGTGAGGGTTAGGCTGAGGGGGAGGGTTATAGTTTGGGTGAGGGTTAGGGTTAGTGTGAGGGTTAAGATTAGGGTTAGGGTTATGGTGAGGTTAAGGGTTAGGGTTTGAGTTAGGGTGAGGGTGAGTTTTAGGGTTAGCGTTAGGGTTGGGTTGAGGGTTAGGGTGAGGGTTAGGGTTAGGTTTAGGATGAGGGTGAGGGTTAGGTTTAGGGTTAGGGTAAAGGTTAGGGTGAAGTTGAGGGTGAGGGTGAGGGTGAGGGTTAGGGTTAGGGTTAGGGTGAGGGTTAGGGTTAGGGTTATGGTTCGGAAGATGTTTAGGGTGAGGGTGAAGTTTAGGTTGATGGTGAGGATTAGGGTGAGGGTGAGGGTTATCGTGTGGGTGAGGTTTAGGGTTAGGGTGAGGGTTAGGGTAATGGTGAATGTTAGGGTGAGGGTGAGAGTTAGAGTTAGGGTTATGGTGAGAGTTATGGTTAGGGTTAGGGTGAGCTTTAGGGTGAGGGTTAGGGTTAGGGTTAGTGTTAGGAAGAGTTTTAGGGCTAGTGTGAGGGTTAGGGTTAGGTGTAGGGTGAGGTTTAGGGTTATTGTGAGGGTTAGGGTTAGCATTAGGGTTATGGTGAGTGTAAGGGTTAGGGTGAGGGTTAGGTTGAGGTTGAGGGTTAGGCTTAGGGTTAGGTTTAGGGTGAGGGTTAGGGTGAAGGTTAGGGTTAGGTTTAGGTTTAGTGTTAGAGTGAGAGTAAGGGTGAGGGTTAGGGTTAGTGTTAGGGTTTGGGTTTCGGTGAGGGTTAGGGTGAGGGGTAGGATTAGGGTAAGTGTTAGGTTTAGGGTTAGGTTTAGGGTGATGTTTATGGTGAGGGTGAGTTTTTGGGTGAGGGTGAGGTTTAGGGTGAGGGTCAGGATTCGGTTAGGGTGAGGGTTACGGTTAGGGTGAGGGTTAGGTTTAGGGTCAGTGTTTGGTTTAGGATTAGAGTGAGGGTTAAAGTTAGGGTGATGTTCTTGGTGAGGGTGAAGATTTGGGTGAGGTGAGGGTTAGGGTGTGGGTGAGGGTTGGGTTTAGGGTGACAGTGAGGGTTAGGGTGAGGGTGAGTGTTAGGGTTAGGGTTAGCATTAGGGTGAGGGTTAGGTTTAGAGTAAGGTTAGGGTGAGGGGTAGGGTGAGGGTGAGGCTTAGTGTTAGGGTGAGGTTTAGGGTTAGTGTGAGGGTTAGGGTTAGAGTTAGGGTTAGGGTGAGGGTAAGGGTTAGGGTGTCGGTTAGGGTGAAGTTGAGGGTTAGGTTAGCATTAGGGTTAGGGTGAGGGTTGGGGTGAGGGTTAGGGTTAGGGTTATGGTAAGGGTGAGGGTGAGGGTTAGTGTTAGGGTTATGGTAAGTGTAAGGGTGAGGGTTAGGGTGAGGGTTAGGGTTAGGGTTAGGGTGAGGATGAGCTTGAGGGTTAGGGTTAGGGTTTGGGTAAGGTTTTGGGTGAGGTTTAGGGTGACAGTAAGGGTTAAGGTTAGGGTTAGGGTGAGTGTTCTGTTTAGCGTGATGTTGAGGGTGAGGGTGAGGTTTAGAGTGAGTGTGAGTTTTCGGGTGAGGGTGTGGGTGAGGGTTAGGGTTAGGGTGACAGTGAATGTTAGGGTGACGGTGAGGGTTAGGGTTAGGGTGAGGGTTAGGTTTAGGGTTAGGGTTAGGGTATGGTTTAGGGTGAGGTGTAGGGTTAGGGTTAGGGTGAGGGTAAGGTTTAGGGTTAGGGTGAGGGTTCAGGTTAGTGTTAGGGTTAGGTTTTGGGTGAGGGTTAGGGTGAGGGTTAGGTTAAGGGTTAGATTTACGGTGAGGATGAGGGTTAGGGTGAGGGTGAGGATTAGGTTTAGGGTGAGGGTTAGGGTTAGGGTGAGGTATAGGGTTAGGGTTAGGGTGAGGGTGAGGGTGAGTTTGAGGGTTAGGGTTAGGTTTAGGGTTAGGGTTAGGGTGAGGGTGAGGGTGATGGTAAGGGTAGGATTAAGGTTATTGTTAGTGTTAGGCTGAGGGTGAGGTTGAGGTTGAGGGTGAGGGTTAGGTTCAGGGTTAGGGTTAGGTTGAGGGTGAGTTTGAGGGTGAGGGTGAGGGTTAGGGTTAGGGTTAGGGTTATTTTTAGGGTGATGTTTAGTTTGAGGGTGAGGTTTAGGGTGAGGGTGAGGTTTCGGGTGAAGATGAGGGTTCTGGTGTGGGTGAGGGTTAGGCTTAGGGTGAGGGTTAGGGTGAAGTTGAATGTTAGGGTCAGGTTGAGGGTGACAGTTAGGGTTTGCGTGAGGGTTAGGTTTAGGTTTAGAGTGAGGTTCAGGGTGAGTTGTAGGGTTAGGGTTAGGGAGAGGGTTAGGGCAGGTGTGAGGGTTAGGGTTAGGCTTAGGGTTAGGCTTAGGGTTAGGGTAAGGGTTAGCGTGTTGGTAAGGTTAGGGTGAGGGTTAGAGTTAGGGTTAGTGTTAGGGTGAGTGTTAGGGTGAGGGTTTGAGTTAGTGTTAGTGTTAGGGTTAGGGTGAGGGTTAGGGTGAGGGTTAGGGTAAGGGTTATTGTTAGGGTAAGGGTGAGGGTTAGTGTGAGGATGAGGGTAAGGATTAGGGTGAGGTTTAGGGTTTGGGTGAGGGTTAGGGTTAGGGTTTGGGTTAGGGTGAGGTTGAGGATGAGGTTTAGGGTTAGGGTTAGTGTGAGGGTTAGGGTGAGTGTTATTGTGAGGGTTAGGGTTAGGATTAGGGTTAGAGTTAGGTTTAGGCTGAGGGTTAGGGTGAAGGTTAGGGTTAGGGTTAGGGTTAGGGTGAGGGCTAAAATGAGGGTGAGGGTTAGGGTGAGGGTGAGAGTGAGGGTTACGGTAAGGGTTAGGGTTAGGATTAGGGTGAGTGTTAGGGTGAGGGTTTCCACGCCTACTCCAGTGGAGTCTGCTTACCATGGGAAACCAGCTTTCAGACCTTCGAATGGGGCTTCAGAGACCCATCTCTGAGTATTGGGACTTCACCAAAGTCTACCTCAGAGAATGGGGCTTTACAGAGCCCTATCTCTGTATTGGGATTTCACCGAAGTCTACCTCGGAGAATAGGGCTTCAAAGAGGCCTACTCCTGGAAAGGCTGGCAAACCCCTGGGAAAGATGTGTTTCTGCCTTTCTTTTCCTCACTATATAATAGTGTCTATTAATCTTTTACTGTTTCTGCTGTTCATCGTACTTACTCATTGTCAACGTTCCTTTATTCAAAGCTCTTTCTTAAGAGTGCTGACGACTCCAACATCTGATGAGTGTCTTAAAAATATGACTAACTCACCAGAGTTAAGTGGTACCCTGAAACCCCTCTTATGGAGGCTATTAGACAAGTCATAAGCAAATATAAAAGTATTGGGGGTTTCACCAAGTCACAGCAGAAGGAATTGTTTGTAAGAGAGTTGCAAGAAGCTCTAGGCGTGGCTAGAACAGAAAGAATGTATGGCAATTTCTGAGATAACTACTTAGGAGAAAGAACTTCCTGTTACTCTCTTTCATTTACTAAGAGACTTGCTAGATCTAGGCCTCTGTAACCTTACTGTTAAAGAAGGAACAGGAAAAATCTTATGGGACAATTAAGGCCTCTATAGAAATAAGGTAATGGTTAGATGGTGACAAACATCGAAACCCATTATATTTCTTAGAGATAAGCCGGAAACAAGTGCCTTTCAGGCGACCAGCTGGTGACCACCCAAGAATGAAGCCCTGCAGCAAGATTGTGTAAACTTTTGCCCTTTCAGGCGACCAGCTGGTGACCATCCAAGAATGAAGCCCTGTAGCAAGATTGTGTAACCTTTTGCCCTTTCTTATGGAGACTTTTTGCTATAAAAGTTTGTTATCCTCTGCATTAAGTCACACTCAGCATCCACTCCTCTTGTGTGTGAGTTGTCTGTTTGCCATACCCCCCCCATTCCAGGTTCCTCCCCTAGGTATCCTCCATCGTCCCGAAAGAGCCGGTCCGCGGCAGGTGTCGCCCAATGTGGGGCTTGAAGCGGGGCACAAAGCAGTCTCTTCAGTTAAGGAACCTTGGGAGGTAAGCATCTCTCTCTTTTCTTTTCACCTGGAATAGTCAGTCTGAGACTCGTTGGGGTGCTGCAGGCACCTCAGTTATGGCTGGGAAAGATAACGAGTAAATTAGGGGGAGTTCATCTTCTAAGAATAAGGATAGTTTGTCTCTATTTTAAAACATATGCTAAAAGCACGAGGCAATAAAGCCTCCACAGCAGCAGTGGGAAAACAAACTAATCCTTGGTTCCCGCAGGAAAAAGGGAACCAATGTAAAAGTGAATGTAAATCTAAGTTCCATAAAGATGGAACTCTTCTTCAATAGGAAACAAAAAACAGACAGAGGGGCAACCTCTCAGCCCCTCCCCAAGAGAATAAGAAACAATTAGATCATTTGATACAACTTTCATATTTCAGGAATGGTGAAAGCCTGCAGGTGTGGTCTTGGGGCTGGCGGAGAGTCTTAGCAGATGCGCTATAAGACTGCCAGCGGGGCCAGTGGGAGACATCCCCTGGACCCCTGGGTGGGGCTGTCCTTGAGATCGGGTAGAGGGGGTTCGAGTCCCCCTGATTGGCCGATTCTCTCTGGTTGGAAGCCCTTCTGGACAGACTGTCTGATCAGCAGTCTGACACGCTTGCTGTCTGTCTTGAGTGTGTGTATATGTCTTCTGTTAACTCTAATTTGAATCTTAGGCACGCAGACCTGGTGCCGGTGGATGAGGGGCTTACTGATCCCCTAGACCAGAGGAAGAGTGCGCATTTCCCACTTAATTGCCCCATCCACCTTTTTAGAATTCCAGGAGTGCCCGGGACCATATCGCCCCCCTCCCCAGAGAAAACGTGACCAAGTGCGCGTACATTACCAACCCCCGTATGCAGCATGTGTGTGTGTGAGTGTGTGTGTGTGTGTGTGTGTGTGTGTGTGTGTGTGTGTAATTTTAACTTATTTTTCTTATCTCAGTTTTATTAATTTGGACACTCCTTGTCGCAGAGATGCGTGACCAAGTGTGCGTACATTAACCAACCCCCATATGCGGCGTGTATGTGTGTGTGTGTGTGTGTGTGTGTGTGTGTGTGTGTGTGTGTGTGTGTGTAATTTTAACTTCTTTTTCTTATCTCGGTTTTATTAATTTGGACACTCCTTGTCGCAGAGATGGGGCAAGGACAAAGCAAGCTTACTCCTCTCAACCTCCTGCTCAGTCATTTCAAAGAGGTAAAAGAGAGGGGGTATAATTTGAAGATAATTGGAAATCTCAGAAGAATCTAAAAAGAAAAATTCTCTGGAATAAGTAGAGGGGGTTCAAGTCCCCTGATAAGTTGTGAGATGTCACCCCTCACTGAGACCTGATTTTGTCTTTGTGGCCACTTGTTTGTCTTGTTTAGTGTGTGTGTTCGTTTTATGTTTTCTGAGGTAGGGAAGATTTGGGTGAGTGTGGCAGGCTCACTCAGCAGACTCTGGATTCAGCTTGCTGAATGATAACAGCACAGAGATTCAAAAGACTAATTAGTGAATTGCCTTGCTAGATAAGCAAGCTCTAGGAAAATGAAGCCCAACAAAGGTACCTAGTTTAAAAGAAATACTGTCTTGAATTTTTGTTTAAAAACTTTAAATAATGTATGTACAACTGATTTTTATTTTTGCGCGCTTTAAGATCTATGTGAGTGTTTTGTGTGTGTCTGTGAACGTGTTCAAAGATAAGAATTGTCAGCATGCTGTAACAATTGGGTGAGTTTAAATTTAAAATTCAAAAGGTTATGAGGTTTGGACATTACCAAAAAATTTTAAAAACCTTCGCATTAGTTCAAGCCCCACGACTGACCAAAAAAAAATAAAACCTTCGTATTGTTTTAAATGGCTTTGTAAAGATTCTTTAACTTGCAAATTAGAAAATCTGGTATTTTAAAAACTAATATTTTAAAATACATAAGACTGTTTATACTGTAATCAAGTCATCTGGCTTAACAAAAATGCATTGGCTGTTTGGGATCTAGTTCCCTTGGCTAAAATTTGGGGATAAATATTAAAAATTTAAATGCAAAGGTTAGTTTAACACTTTCAAAGATGTTACTTGTTCTGTCTGTCTAAAAACTGTGTATTTCATTCGAGAACCAAGAGAAGAGACAGGGGGAAAAAACGTAGAAGCCAACAGAAGACCTATCTTTAGGGGTAAGGGGTGAACAAGCAGAAGTGCAGTTCAGCTGGTCATGCATGGTGAGACAGGCCCTGGGAGGAGTCCACGCATGGTGAAAAAGGGCAAGCTGGCCCAAACGCAGTTCATCTAATCCTAAAGAGTCGGATTGAGTGTGTGCCCATTCCATAGAAGGGGCTGAGTGGCCCATCTTTGTTCTCTCTTTTCCCTGCAGATAGACACTGAAAACATGATGGTTAAAATGAATGATGTGATGATCTGATTAGTATTGCTAAAACTTTCCCTTGGATGTGTTAACATTAAAATTAGGAAGGCCTTAAAAAGAGGGTTAAAAAGTTATTTGTATAATGTGACTTGTTTTTAATGTTTTACAATTAGGATGTTTTTAAAAGTCATAAAGACGTTAAGTCTAGTTTTTTGGTTCAATTATGATGATTGTCATTTTTGCATTAAGGAAAAATTTTCATTTGAGTTTAAAAATCTTAATGTGTGTCTGTATTAAAACAAGCAGCCAAGAGGCAATGAGTGACACTTGGCCTCAAGATTTCAAGGGATCTTTTCAAAATGCAAATAAAAACTAAAGTATAAAATATTAAAGGTGATTAATAAGAGGTTTTAAAAAAATAGGGAATGGGGCTGGGAAGATGGCTCAGTGGTAGAGTGCTTGCCTTGCATGCCTGAGGCCCTGGGTTCGATTCCTCAGCACCATATAAGTAAAATGAAAAAAGCCGGAAGTGGCGCTGTGGTTCAAGTGGTAGAGCACTAGCCTTGAGCTAAAGAGCTGAGGGACAGTGCCCAGGCCCAGAGTTCAGGCCCCACAACCGGACCCCCCCCCCAAAAAAAATAGGGAATGGATTTTTGGATATAAAGCTTAAATGTAAAATTGTTCTTAACATTAGCCTCAATGTTCAAAAAAAAATTAGGATTATCAAAATGATTGCTATTCTAGTTTGCTCTTATAGGTTTTTTAAGTTTCCAGCAAGCCCAGAGCAAAGCACAGAGGATTATTACAAGCTGTCAGATGTAACTTTGACTCTTAATAAGTTTCAGGTAAGAGCATGCTTAAAAGCTACTTCTATGTTGACCACCTTGTTGTATTTAATTGGAGTAAAATGGCATTTTATAAGACTCATTGATGTGCAAACTGGTTCAAAGCCAGCCCGGGCACAAAAGTTCCTGTGAGACTGTCACCTCTATTCAGCCAGCAGAGTACTAGCCCTGGACTGAAGAGTCAGGGGACAGTACTCAAGCCCCAAGCTCGAGACTCACAGTGGCAGAGTACTAGCCCTGGACTGAAGAGTTAGGGTACAGCATTCAAGCCTCGAGTCTGGGACTCAAAGTGGCAGAGTGCTAGCCTTAAGCTGTAGAGCTGAGGGACAGTGCTCAGGCCCCGAGTTCAAGTCCAGCGACCAGCTAAAGGAAAATGCCAATGAGGCATTTATCCAGTGTAGAGAAGACACTCCTGGCACAAGAGCAATGGAGGAGCATCCAGAGGCAGTAAGCCACTGCTTGGATGGCAAAAATGTCAGATCCTAGAGTCATTTATGTGTGGCATTCAAAACTGGTCAGAGCCGGGAGGTCATACGAAGATAGTTTGGAAACATGCTTAATGTTCATGACTACCTTGTAAGGGACAGGAACTTGCCAGTCCTCTGTGATAGTAAAAAACTAATGTTAGCTTTTTTTTAAATGTTAGTCAGGTTAGCCTGAGGGTGAGGTTGAGGGTGAGGGTGAGGGTTAGGGTTAGGGTTAGGATTAGGGTTAGGTTTAGGGTGATGTTTAGGGTGAGGGTAAGGTTTAGGGTGAGGGTGAGGTTTCAAGTGAGGGTGAGGGTTATGGTGTGGGTGAGGGTTAGGGTTAGGGTGACAGTGAGGGTTAGGGTGGGAGTGAGGGTTAGGGTTAGGGTTAGCGTAAGGGAGAGGGTTAGTGTTAGAGTTAGTTTAGGGTGAGGGTTAGGGTGAGGAGTAGGGTTAGAGTTAGGGTGAGGGGTAATGTTAGTGTGAGGGTTAGGGTTAGAGTTAGGGTTAGGGTGAGGATAAGGGTTAGGATGTGGGTTAGTGTGAGGGTGAGTGTTAGGGTTAGTGTTAGGGTTAGGGTGAGGTTTAGGGTTAGCGTTAGGGTTATTGTGAGGGTGAGGGTGAGGGTTAGGGTTAGGGTGAGGTTTAGGGTTAGGGTTAGGGTTAGGGTGAGGGTGAGGGTAAGGGTTAGTGTGAGGGTTAGGGTTAGGGTGAGGTTTAGGGTTAGGGTTAGGGTTAGGCTGAGGGTGAGGTTGAGGGTGAGGGTGAGGGTTAGGTTTAGGGTTAGGGTTAGTGTTAGGTTGAAGGCTAGGGTGAGGGTGAGGGTTAGGGTGGGGGTGAGCGTGAGGATGAGGGTTAGGGTTAGGGTTAGGTTAAGGGTTAGGGTTAGGGTTAGGGTGAGGATTGGGATGATGGTCAGGGTTACGGTGAGGGTTAGGGTTTGGGTCAGAGTTAGGGTTAGGATTAAGGTGAGGGTTAGGGTGTGTGTGAGGGTTAGGATAAGGGTGAGGGTTTGGGTGAGGGTGAGGGTGAGGGTGGGGGTAAGGGTTAGGGTGAGGGTTAGGATGAGGGTGAGGGTTAAGTTTATAGGATTAGGGTGAGGTTGAGGGTTATGGTTAGGATTAGAGTTAGGGTTAGGGTTAGGTTGAGGGTTAGGGTTAGGGTGAGTTTGAGGGTGAGGGTTAGGGTTAGGGTTAGGGTTAGGATTAGGGTGAGGGCTAGGGTTAGGGTGAGGGTTAGGGTTACGGTTAGGGTGAGGGTAAGATTTAGGGTGTGGCTTAGGGTGAGGTTGAGGGATAGAGTTAAGGTTAGGGTGAGGGTTAGGTTTAGGTTGAGGGTTAGGGTTAGGGTGAGGGTGAGGGTGAGCGTTAGTGTAGGGTTAGGGTCAGGGTTAGGGTGAGGTTGAGGATGAGGTTTAGGGTTATGATTAGGGTTAGAGTTTGGTTTAGGCTGAGGGTGAGGGTGAGGATGAAGTTGAGGGTTAGGGTTAGGGTGAGGGTTAGGGTTAGGGTTACGGTGTGGGTTAGGATTTGGGTGATGTTTAGGGTGAGGGTGAGGTTTAGTGTGAGGGTGAGGTTTAGTGTGAGGGTGAGGTTTCAGGTGAGGGTGAGTGCTAGGGTGTGGGTGAGGGCTAGAGTTAGGGTGAGGGTTAGGGTTCCGGTGAATGTTAGGGTGAGGGTGAGGGTGAGGGTTAGGATTAGGTTAGGGTGAGGGTTAGGGTAAGGGTTAGGGTTAGGGTGAAGTTTAGGGTGAGGGGTTGGGTTAGGGTTAGGGTGAGGTTTAGGATTAGTGTGAGGATTAGGGTTAGGTTTAGGTTTGGGGATAGGGTGAGGGTTAGGTTGAGGGTGAGGTTTAGGGTTAGGGTTAGGGTGAGGGTTCGTGTTAGGGTTAGCTTTAGGGTTAGGGTGACGGTTAGGGTAACGGTTAGGGTTAGGTTGAGGGTGAGGGTTAGGGTGAGGGTGAGGGTAAGGGTTAGGGTAAGGGTTAGGATTAGGGTGAGGGTTAGGGTTAGGATGAGGGTGAGCGTGAGGTTTAGGGTCAGGGTTAGGGTTAGGGCGAGGGTGAGGGTTAGGGTTAGGGTTAGGATTAGGGTTAGGGTTAGGGTTAGTCTGAGGGTGAGGGTGAGGGTGAGGGTGAGAGTTAGGGTTAGGGATAATGTTAGGGTTAGGTTGAGGGCTAGGGTGAGGATGAGGGTTATTGTTAGGGTGAGGGTGCAGGTGAGGGTGAGGGTTTGGATTTGGGTCAAGGTTAGGGTTATGTTTAGGGTGAGGATTAGGGTTAGGGTGATGGTTAAGGTGAGGGTAAGGATTAGGATCAAGGTTACCATTAGGGTTAGGGTGAGGGTTAGGGTTAGCTTGATGTTTAGGGATGAGGGTGAGGGTTTGGGTGACAGTGAGGGTGAGGGTTTGGGTGAGAGTTAGGGTGAGGGTTAAAGTTAGGGTTAGGGTGAGTGTTAGGTTTAGGGTGATGTTTAGGGTGAGGGTGAGGTTTAGGGTGAGGGTGAGTTTTCGGGTGAGGGTGAGGGTTAGGGTGTTGGTAAGGGTTAGGGTTAGGGTGAGAGTTAAGGTGAGGGTGAATGTTAGGGTGAGGGTGAGGGTTAGCATTAGGTTTAGGGTGAGGCGTACGGTTAGGGTTAGGGTGAGGGTTATGCTTACTGTGAGGGTTAGTGTTAGGGTTAGGGTTAGGGTTAGGGTGCGGTTACGGGTTAGGGTGAGGGTTACGTTGAGGGTGAGGTTTAGGGTTAGGGTTAGGGTGAGGGTTAGGGTGAGTGTTCCAGTTAGTGTTAGGGTTAGGGTTAGGGTGAGGGTTAGTGTGAGGTTTAGGGTAAAGGTTAGGTTTAGGGTGAGAATGAGGTTTAGGGTGAGGGTGAGAGTAAGGGTTAGGGTGAGTGTTAGGGTTAGGGTGAGGTTTAGGGTTAGGGTTAGGGTTAGGGTTAATTAGGGTGAGGGTGAGGGTGAGTGTGAGTGTTAGGGATAGGTTTAGGGTTAGGGTTAGGGTGAGAGTGAGGGTGAGGGTATGGGTTAGGATTAGGGTTAGCTTTAGGGTTAGGCTTAGGGTGAGGTTGAGGGTGACTGTGTGGGTTAGGTTTAGGGTTAGTTTTTGGGTTAGTTTGAGGGTGAGGGTGAGGTTGAGGGTGAGGTTTAGGGTTAGGGTTAGGTTTAGGGTGATGTTTAGGGTGAAGGTGAGGTTTAGGGTGAGGGTGAGGTTTCGGGTCAGGGTGAGGGTTATGGTGTGGGTGAGGGTTAGGGTTAGGGTGAGGTTTAGGGTGACGTTGAATGTTAGGGTGAGGGTGAGGGTTAGGGTTAGGGCTAGGCTGAGGGTTAGGGTTAGGGTTAGGGTGACGTTTAGGGTGAGGGGTAGGGATAGGGTTAGGGAGAGGATAATGACTAGCATGAGGGTTAGGGTTAGGGTTAGTCTGAGGGTAAGGTTTAGGGTGAGGGTTAGGTTGAGGTTGAGGGTTAGGGTTAGGGTTAGGGTTAGGGTGAGTGTTGGATTGAGGGTTCGGGTTAGTGTTAGGGGTATGGTTAGGTTGAGGGTTAGGGTGAGGGTTAGGGTAAGTGTTAGGTTTAGGGTGAGAGTGAGGGTTAGTGTGAGGATGAGGGTAAGGGTTAGGGTGAGGTTAAGGTTTAGGGTGAGGATTAGGGTTAGGGTGAGGGTGAGGGTGAGGGTTAGGGTTAGGTTGAGGGTTAGGGTTAGGGTTAGGGTGAGGTTTAGGGTGAGGGGTAGGGTTAGGGTTAGGGTGAGGATTATGGTTAGTGTGAGGGTTAGGGTTAGGGTTAGGGTTAGGGTTAGGGTGAGGGTAAGGGTAAGGGTCAGGGTGACGTTTAGGTTGAGGGTGAGGTTTAGGGTTAGGGTTAGGGTTAGGGTGAGGATTAGGGTAAGTGTTCGGGTTAGTGTTAGAGTTAGGGTTAGGGTGAGGGTTAGTGTGAGAGTTAGGGTAAGTGTTAGGTTTATGGTGAGGATGAGGGTTAGGGTGAGGGTGAGGGTAATGGTTAGGTTAAGGGTTAGGGTTAGGGTGAGGTTTAGGGTTAGTGTTAGGGTTAGGGGTAGGGTAAGGGTTAGGGTGAGGGTTAGGGTGAGTGTTAGGGTTAGGGTTAGAGTTAGGGTGAGGGTGTGGGTGAGGGTTAGGGTTAGGGTTAGGGTAAGGGTTAGGGTGAGGTTGAGGGTGACAGTGAGATTTACGATTAGGGTTAGGGTTAGGGTTAGGCTTTGGTTGAGGGTGAGAGTCAGGGTGAGGGTTAGGGTTAGGGTGAGTGTTAAGGTTAGGGTTAGGGTGCGGGTTAGGGTTAGGGTGATGTTTAGGGTGAGGGTGAGGTTTAGGGTGAGGGTGAGTTTTCCAGTGAGGGTGAGGATTAGGGTGTGGGTGAGGGTTAGGGTTATGGTGAGGGTTAGGGTGATGGTGAATGGTAGTGTGAGGGTGAGGGTTAGGGTTAGGTTTAGGGTGAGGGTTAGGGTTAGGGTTAAGGTTAGGGTGAGGTTTAGGGTGAGGGGTAGGATTAGGGTTAGGGTGAGGGTTAGGCTTAGTGTGAGGGTTAGGGTTAGGGTTAGGTTTAGGGTGAGGGTAAGGTTTAGGGTGAGGATTAGGGTTAGGGTGAAGTTTAGGCTTAGGGTTAGGGTTAGGGTGAGGGTGAGGGTGTGGGTTAGGTTTAGTGTGAGGTTTAGGGTTAAGGGTTAGGATTAGGGTGAGGGTTAGGGTGAGGTTGAGGGTAAGGGTTAGGCTGAGGTTTAGGGTTAGGCTGAGGTTTTGTGTTAGGGTTTTGGTTAGGCTGAGGTTGAGGTTGAGCTTGAGGGTGAGGGTTAGGTTTAGGGTTACGGTTAGTGTTAGGTTGAAGGCTAGGGTTAGGGTGAGGGTTAGGCTGGGGGTGAGCGTGAGGGTGAGGGTTAGGGTTAGGGTTAGGTTAAGGGTAAGGGTTAGGGTTAGGGTGAGGATTGGGGTTATTGTCAGGGTTACCGTGACTGTTAGGTTTAGGGTCAGGGTCAGGGTTAGGTTTAAGTTTAGGGTTAGGGTTAGGGTGATATTTAGGGTGAGGGTGAGGGTTTGGGTGAGGGTGAGGGCTCGGGTGTGGGTGAGGGTTAGGGTGTGGGTGTGGGTTAGTATTAGGGTTAGTGTTAGGGTGATGGTGAGGGTAAGGGTTACGGTGAGAGTGAGGGTGAGGGTGAGGGTTAGGTTTAGGTTTAGGGTTAGGGTGAGGGTGAGGGTGAGTGTTAGGGTTAGGGTTAGGTTTAGGGTTAGTGTGAGGGTGAGGGTGAAAGTTATAGTTACGATTAGGGTTAGGCTTAGGGTTAGGCTGAGGGTGAGTATGAGGTTGAGGGTGGGTGTTGGGGTTAGGGTGAGGGCTAGGGTTAGGGTGAGGGTTAGGGTTACGGTTAAGGTGAGGTTAAGAGTTAGGGTGTGGGTTAGGGTGAGGTTGAGGGATAGAGTTAAGGTTAGGGTGAGGGTTTAGGGTTATGTTGAGGTTTAGGGTGAGGGTGAGGGTGAGCGTTAGGGTTACGATTAGGTTTAGGGTTAGTTTTAGGCTGAGGGTGAAGGTGAGGATACAGTTGAGGATTAGGGTTAGGGTGAGGGTTAGGGTTAGGGTGATGTTGAGGGTGAGGGTCAGGTTTAGGGTGAGGGTGAGTTTTCGGGTGAGGGTGAGTGCTAGGCTGTGGGTGAGGGTTAGGTTTGGGTGAGGGTTAGGGTTCCAGTGAATGTTAGGGTGAGGGTGAGGGTGAGGATTACGATTAGGTTAGGGTGAGGGTGAGAGTTAGGGTTAGGGTGAAGTTTAAGATTAGTGTGAGGTTTAGGGTTAGGATTATGGTTGGGGATAGGGTGAGGGTTAAGTTGAGGGTGAGGTATAGGGTTTGGGTTAGGGTTAGGGTGAGGGTTAGAGTGAGAGTTGAGTTAGGGTTTGGGTTAGGGTTAGGGTGACGGTTAGAGTAAGGGTTAGGGTTAGGGTGAGGGTGAGGGTTAGGGTGAGGGTGAGGGTGAGGGTTAGGGTAAGGGTTAGGGTTACAATGAAGGTTAGGGTTAGGGTGAGGGTGAGCGTGAGGGTTAGGGTCTGCATTAGGGTTAGGGCGAAGGTGAGGGTTAGGGTTAGGGTTAGGATTATTGTTAGGGTTAGTGTTAGGCTGAGGGTATGGGTGAGGGTGAAGGTGAGGGTTAGGGTTAGGTTTAGTGTTAGGGTTAGGTTGAGGGCTAGGGTGAGGGTGAGGGTTAGTGTTAGGGTGAGGGTTCAGGTGAGGGTGAGGGTTAGGGTTAGGGTAAGCGTTAAGGTTATGTTTAGGGTGAGGATTAGGGTGAGGGTTAGGGTTTGGGTGAGGGTGAGGGTTAGGGTTCGGGTTAAGGTTAGGGTTAGGGTGAGTGTTAGGTGTAGGGTGATGTTTAGGGTGAGGGTGAGGTTTAGGGTGAGGGTCAGTTTTTGGGTGAGGGTGAGGGTTAGGTTGTGGGTGAGGGTTAGGGTTAGGGTGAGGGTTAGGGTGACAGTGAATGTTAGGGTGAGGGTGAGGGTTAGGGTTAGGTTTAGGGTGAGGGTTAGTGTTAGGGTTCGGGTTAGGGTGAGGGTGAGGTTTAGGGTGAGGGGTAGGGTTAGGGTTACGGTGAGGGTTATGGTTAGTGTGAGGGTTAGGGTTAGGATTACGGTTAGGGTTAGGGTGACGGTAAGTTTTAGGGTGAGGGTTAGGTTGAGGGTGAGGTTTAGGTTTAGGGTTAGGGTTAGGGTGAGGGTTAGGGTGAGTGTTCGGGTTAGTGTTAGGGTTAGGGTTAGGGTGAGGGTTAGTGTGAGGGTTAGGGTAAGTGTTAGGTTTAAGGTGAGAATGAGGGTTAGGGTTAGGGTGAGGGTGAGGGTGAGGGTGAGAGTGAGGATGAGGGTTAGGGTTAGGGTCAGTGTTTGGTTTAGGATTAGGTTGAGTTTAGGGTTAGGGTGATGTTCAGGGTGAGGGTGAGGTTTTGGTTGAGGGTGAGTGTTCAGGTGAGTGTGAGGGTTAGGGTGTGGGTGATGTTTAGGGTTAGGGTGACGGTGAGGGTTAGGGTTAGTGTTAGAGTTAGGGTGAGGGTGAGGGTTACAGTTAGCTTAGGGTGAGAATTAGAGTTAGGTTGAGGGTTAGTGTTAGTGTGAGGTTTAGGTTAGGGTTAGGCTGAGGATGAGGGTGAGGATGAGGGTGAGGGTTAGGGTTAGGGTGAGGGTTAGGGTTAGAGTTAGGTTGAGTGTTAGGATTCGGTTGAGGTTTAGGTGAGGGTGAGTTTTAGGGTGAGGGTGAGGTTTCGGTGAGGGTGAGAGTTAGGGTGTGGGTGAGGGTTAGGGTTAGGGTGAGGGTTAGTGTGATGGTGAATGTTTGGTGAGGGTGAGGGTGAGGTTTAGGGTTAGGGTCAGGGTTAGGTTTAGGGTTAGAGTTAGGGGTAGGTTTAGGGTTAGGGGTAGGGTTAGGTTTATGGTGAAGGGTAGGGTTAGTGTGGGGGTTAGGATTAGTCTTAGGGTTAGGGTTAGGGTGAGGTAAGGGTTAGGGTGAGGGTTAGGTTGAGGGTGAGGTTTAGGGTTAGGGCTAGGGTTAGGGTGAGGGTTAGGTTGAGGGTGAGGTTTAGGGTTAGGGCTAGGGTTAGGGTGAGGGTTCGGGTTAGTGTTAGAGTTAGGGTTAGGGTGAGGGTTAGGTTAAGGGTTAGGGTTAGGGTGAAGTTGAGGGTAGGGTGAGGGTGAGGGTAATTGTTAGGGTGAGCGTTAGAGTTAGGATGTGGGTTAGGGTTAGGGTTAGGGTGGGGATGAGAGTGAGGGTGAGGTTTAGAATTAGGGTTAGGGTTAAGCTTATGGTGAGGGTAAGGGTTAGGGTTAGGTTGAGGGTTAGGGTTAGGGTTAGGTTTAAGGTTAGGGTGAGGGTGAGGGTGAGGGTTAGTGTTAGGGTTAGGGTAAGGGTTAGGGTGAGGTTGAGGGTGAGTTTTAGAGTTACGATTAGAGTGAGGATGACGGTAAGGGTAATTGTGAAGGTAAGGGTTATGGTGAGGGTTAGGTTTAGTTTGAGGGTTAAGGTTTAGTTGAGGGTGAGCGTGAAGGTGAGGGTTAGGATTAGGTTCATGGTTAGGGGTAGGGGAGGGGGAGGTTTAGGTTTAGGGTTAGGGTTAGGGTTAGGGTTAGGCTGAGGGTGAGGTTGAGGGTGAGGGTGAGGGTTAGGGTTATGGTTAGGGTTAGGGTTACGGTGAGGGCTAGGGTGAGGGTGAGGGTTAGGGTGAGGATGAGGTTGAGGTTTAGGGTTAGCATAAGTGTTAGAGTTAGGGTTAGGGTGAGGATTAGGGTGAGGGTGATGGTTACAGTGAGGGTTAGAGTTAGGGTCAGGGTGAGGGTTAGGATTAGGGTGAAGGTTTGGGTTAGGGTGATGTTTAGGGTGAGGGTGAGGGTTTGGGTGAGGGTGAGGGTTCGGGTCAGGGTGAGGGTTATAGGGTTTGTGTGAGGGTAAGGGTTAGGGTGAGGGTTAGGGTGACAGTGAGGGTTAAGGTGAGAGTGAGGGTTAGGTTTAGGGTTAGGGTTAGGGTTAGGGATAGGGTTAGCTGAGGTTTAGGGTTAGGGTGAGGGTTAGGGTTAGGGTTAGGGTGAGGGTAACAGTTAGTGTGTGGGTTAGGGTGATGTAGAGGGATAGAGTTAGGGTTAGTGTGAGGGTTAGGTTTAGGTTGAGGTTTAGGGTTAGGGTGAGGTTGAGGGTGAGCGTTAGGGTTAGGGTTAAGCTCAGGGTGAGGGTGAGGGTGAGGATGAGGTTGAGGGTTAGGGTTAGAATGAGGGTTAGGGTAAGGGTTAGGGTGAGGGTTAGGGTTAGGGTGCTGTTAAGGGTGAAGATGAGGTTTAGGGTGAGGGTGAGGTTTCGGGTGAGGGTGAGTGCTTGGGTGTGGGTGAGGGTTAGGCTTAGGGTGAGGGATAGGGTGAAGGTGAATGTTAGGGTGAGGGTGAGGGTTAGGATTAGGTTAAGGTGAGGGTTAGGGTTAGGGTTAGGTTTAGGGTGAAGTTTAGTGTGAAGGGTTGGGTTAGGGTTAGGGTGAGGTTTAGGGTTTGTGTGAGGGTTATTGTGAGGGTTAGGGTTAGGGATAGGGTTAGATTGAGGGTGAGGTTTAGGGTTAGGGTTAGGGTTAGGGTGAGGGTGAGGGTTAGTGTTAGGGTTAGAGTTAGGGTGATTTTTAGGGTGAAGGTTAGGGTAAGGGTTAGGATTAGTGTGAGTGTGAGGGTTAGTTTGAGGATGAGGGTTAGGATTAGGGTTAGGGTGAGGGTTAGGTTTAGGTTTTGGGTGAGGGTTCGGGTGAGTGTGTGGGTTAGGGTCAGGGTTAGGTTTAGGGCAAGGGTGAGGGATAGGGTTAGGGTTAGGATTAGGGTTAGGGTTAGGGTTAGGCTGAGGGTGAGGGTGAGGCTGAAGGTGAGGGTTAGGGTTAAGGTTAATGTTAGAGTTAGGTTGAGGGCTAGGGTGAGGGTGCAGGTTAGGGTGAGGGTGAGGGTGCAGGCGAGGGTGAGGGTTAAGGTTAGGGTAAAGGTTAGGTTTATGTTTAGGGTGAGGATTAGGGTGAGGGTGAGAGTTACTATGAGGGTTAGGATTAGGGTCAGGTTTAGGGTTAGGATTAGGGTGAGGGTTAGGTTTAGCTTGATGTTTAGGGTGAGGGTGAGGGTGAGGGTGAGTGTGAGGGTTGGGGATAGGCTGAGGTTTAGTTTGACGGTGAGTTTTAGGGTGAGAGTGAGGGTTAGGTTTAGGGTTAGGGTTAGGGTCAGGGTTAGGTTTAGGGTTAGGGTTAGGGTGATATTTAGGGTGACGGTGAAGGTTTGGGTGAGGGTGAGGTTTGGGTGTGGGTGAGGATTAGGGTGTGGGTGAGGGTTGGGGTAGGCTGAGGTTTAGGGTGACAGTGAGATTTAGGGTGAGAGTGAGGGTTAGGGTTAGTTTCAGGTTTAGGGTTAGGATTAGGGTGAGGGTTAGGTTTAGCTTGATGTTTAGGGTGAGGGTGAGGGTTTGGGTGAGGGTGAGGGTGAGGGTGTGGGTGAGCGTGAGGGTGTGGGTGAGGATTAGGATTAGGGTGAGCGTTAGGGTGAGGGTAAGGGTTAGGATGAGGGTGAGGGTTAGGTTTAGTGTTAGGGTTAGGATGAGGGTGAGGTTGAGTGTTAGGGTTAGGGTGAGGTTTAGGATTAGGATTTATAAGGAGATGTTCAATCGGAACACCTGGAGGCCTGCCATTAGCAAGATTCTGTAATTTTTCCTAAGAAGCCTTGAAAGGAGTGAAACGCTCCTATGTTGCAATAACTCAGAACCTCATTCTGAGTGTTCCAGGCTGAGATCATTCTGATGAACACAACGGTGGACTAATTAGAGCCGGATATAGCCAGTGCCGTCCAAAATCCTGTATTGACTGTGGTTGCATGCCAAACAACTGAGGTCTAGTTCTCCAAACTTTCACAGAGTGCCATAAGTAGAAGTTCAACTTACTCCTCAAGGTGAGTAGAGTGTAGCTGTCAAAGCTGTAATCAATAGCACTCAGGTGAGAAGAACCGGAACCAGATATTCCCAGTCAGCTGGCAGTGTGCTACGGGGACAAGCATATCTGGCTGCCACGTCTGAATGTTTGCAACCGCGGCAGAGGTCTGCAGGTGCAATTGTTCAGCAATGCAAACTGCGTACCCTTGCTAATTCACGGGGGTAGAAGAAACCACGGAGGATTTATAAGGAGATGTGCACCCAGAACACCGGGAATCCTGCCGGCAGCAAAATTCTGGAATTCTTCCTAAGAAGCCTTGAAAGGAGTGAAACATTCCTATGTTGCAAATACTCAGAACCTGATTCTGGGTGTTCCCAACAGAGGTCATTCAGCTGAATACAATAGTGGACAAATTGCAGCCTGATATGTCTAGTGCCATCATTTGTCCTGGATAGACAGTGGTCGGGTCCCAAACAACTGAGGTCTGTTTGTCAAAACTTTCACATATTGCCATAAGTACCATAAGTAGAAGTTCACCTTTCTCCTCAGGTTGAGTAGAGTGTATCCCTCAAAGTTGTAATCAGTAGCACTCAGGTGAGAAGAACTGGAAGTAGATATTCCCAGTCAGCTGGCAGTGTCCTACAGGGACAAGCATAGCTGGCTGCCACGTCTGAATGTTTGCAACGGCGGCAGAGCCCTGCAGGCATAATTGTGCAGCAATGCAAACTGCGTACCCTTGCCAATGTTCATGGGTGTCTAAGAAACCACGGAGGATTTACAAGGAGATGTTCACCCGGTACAACTGGAGGCCTGCTGGGAGCAAGATTCTGGAATTCTTCCTAAGAAGCCTTGAAAGCAATGAAAAGCCCCTAAGTTGCAATAACTCAGAAACTCATTCTGAGTGTTCCCAGCAGAGGTCATTTAGCTGAACACAACCGTGGACTAATTAGACCCTGATATATCCAGTGCCGTCCACAGTCCTGGTTGGACAGTGGTCGTGTCCCAAATAACTGAGGTCTAGTTCTGAAAACTTTCAGAGTGCCAAAAGTAGAGGTTCAACTTACTCCTCAGGTTGAGTAGAGTGAGGCCTCGAATGCTGTAATCACTAGCACTCAGGTGAGAAGAACGGGAAGCAGATATTCTCCATCAGCTGTCATTGTCCTATGGGGACAAGCATATCTGGCTGCCACGTCTGAACGTTAGCAACTGTGGCGGAGCTCTGCAGGCGCAATTGTGCAGCAATGCAAACTGCATACCCTTGCCAAACTTCACGGGTGTAGAAGAAACCACGGAGGATTTACAAGGAGAGGTTCACCCGAAATACACGGAGGTCTGCCTGCAGCAAGATTCTGGAATTCTTCCTAAGAAGAGCCTGATATATTCACTGCCATCCATAGGCCTTGAAGGACAGTGGTCTCATCCCAAACAACTAAGGTCTGGTTCTCAAAACTTTCACAGAGTGCCATAAGTAGAGTTCCAACTTACTCCTCAGGTTGAGTAGAGTGTAGCCGTCAATGCTGTAATCAGTAGCACTCAGGTGAGAAGAATGGGAAGCAGATATTCCCTGTCAGCTGGCAGTGTCCTATGGGGACAAGCATATCTGGCTCCCACATCTGAATGTTTGCAACCGCAGCAGAGCTCTGAAGGCTCAATTGTGCAGCAATGCAAACTTCAGGGTTGTAGAGGAAACTCCGGAGGATTTACAAGGAGATGTTCACCCAGAACACCCAGAGGCCTGCCTGCAGCAAGATTCTGGAATTCTTCCTAAGAAGCCTTGAAAGGAGTGGAATGCTCCTATGTTGCAATAACCCAGAACCTCATTCTGAGTGTTCCGGGCAGAGGTCATTCGACTGAACACAACCATGGACTATTAAAGCCTGATATATCCAGTGCCATCCATAGTCCTAGATGGACTGTGGTCCTGTCCCAAACAACTGAAGTCTGGTTCTCAAAACTTTCACAGAGTGCCATAAGTAGAGGTTCAACTTACTCCTCAGGTTGAGTAGAGTATAACCGTCAATGCTGTAATCAGTAACACTCTGGTGAGGAGAACAGGAAGCAGATATTCCCCATCAGCTGTCAGTGTCCTACTGGGAAAAGCATATCTGGCTGCCACGCCTGAATGTTTGCAACCGGGGCAGAGCTGTGCAGATGCAATTGTGCAGCAATACAGACTGTGTACTCTTGCAAACATCACTGGTGTAGAAGAAACCACGGAGGATTTACAAGGAGATGTTCACCTGGAACACCCTGAGGCCTGCAGGCTGCAAGTTGCTGGAATTCTTCCTAAGAAGCCTTGAAAGCAGTGAAACGCACCTATGTTGCAATAACTCAGAACCTCATTCTGAGTGTTCCCGGCAGAGGTAATTCAGCTGAACACAACCGTGGACTAATTAGAGCCTGAGATAGCCAGTGCCGTCCATAGTCCTGGATGGACAGTGTTCGGGTCCCAAACAACTGAGGTCTGGTTCTCAAACCTTTCACAGAGTGCCATAAGGAGAGGTTCAACTTACTCCTCAGGTTGAGTAGCGTGTAGCCGTTAAAGCTGTAATCAGTAGCACTCAGGTGAGAAGAATGGGAAGCAGATATTCCAGTCAGCTGGCAGTGTCCTATGAGGACAAGCATATCTGACTGCCCCGTCCGAATGTTTGCAACGGCAGCAGAGCTCTGCAGGCGCAATTGTGCAGCAATGCAAACTGCATACCCTTGCCAAACTTCACAGGTGTAGAAGAAACTACAGAGGATTTACAAGGAGATGTTCACCAGTAACAACCAGAGGCCTGCCGGCAGCAAGATACTGGAATTCTTCCTAAGAAGCTTTGAAAGCAGTGAAATGCTCCTATGTTGCAATAACTCAAAACCTCATTCTGAGTGTTCCCCGCAGAGGTCATTCAGCTGAACACAAATGTGGAATAACTAGAGCCTGATATATCCAGTGCCATCCATAGTCATGGATGAACAAGATTCGTGTCCCAAACAACTGCGTTCTGGTTCTCAAAACTTTCACAGAGTGCCATAAGTAGAAGTTCAACCTACGCCTCACGTTTAGTAGAGGGTAGATGTCAAAGCAGTAATCAATAGCACTCAGGTGAGATGAACGGAAAGCACGTATTCCCAGTCAGCTGGCAGTGTCCTACGGGTACAAGCATATCTGGCTGCCAGGTCTGAGTGTTTGCAACCGCAGAAGAGCTCTGCAGGCACAATTGTGCAGCAATGCAAACTGCGTACCCTTGCCAAACTTCACAGGTGTAGAAGAAACTAAAGAGGATTTACAAGGAGATGTTCACCAGGAACACCCAGAGGCCTTTTGGCAGCAAGATTCTGGAATTCTTCCTAAGAAACTTTGAAAGGAGTGAAAGGCTCCTATGTTGATAAGATCTGAGGCTCCTGGTTCAAAGGCATAATAGGCAGAAAACCCTGTGAGATCTTTATCTTCTATTAACCAGATTTTTTTTTAAAGTGGAAATATGCACAAGCCTTTGGCAAAAGTACCTCAGGACAGTGTGTAGGTTCTATGCTCAGTCCCTAAGACTAGCACACACACACACACACACACACACACACACACACACACACGCACGCATGCACACACACACACACACAATTTATGGATGGTAGAGAAAATATCAAAATAGAAAAACCTAACTATAACAAATATCTTAACACTTTTGACGTGATAAAATCTTATAAATTTAAAAACATGAAGAATCATGAAGCATAGTAATGTAAAATACAGACCACAAGCTTCTCAAGATTTACACCTATTATGAATACAAAATCATTTAATCCACAGGGTGAAAAGATACACATGAGCTTTACTCAAGAGGCTGAAAAAATCTACATTATAAGATGATTATTGGCATATATCTATTTGGTATCTAATTACATTAATCTCAGTTTTATTTTTTATTACATATTTGTATTATCTCATATGTAGTACTGCAGGGTTCACAGGAGTAGGAATTAGTGTCAAACATATTTTGTCCCCTTATACATCTCACAGGAGTTTACGAAGGGATTAAATCATTTCAATAAATAGAGTCATATATAACTGGAAGATGTGAAAACTAGGGTTAGCTCTAGATTAACACACTGCAGGATGAATTTGAATAACTTAAAGTAACAAAAACTCCTTTTCTGAAATACAATATGGTAAACCCTTGTATTCCTATTCTTTCTCCTGAGATGACAAAATAAAATTAAAGTTAAAATAAAATGAATAAGTAAAACTCAACTAATGACTCTCACAGGCACTGAACATGAGAGGAGATATCAACTGAAAAGACAGAAAGGGGGGAAATAAGCAATAAGCTATTTAGCTGGGGGAAAGAAGCTACAATAATGTATGTGCAAAGAACACAGTCAGACTGACAATTCACCAAGCACAGTAGGTGCTCAAGGGTCCTCAGGCAGTTAGCAAGAGAGTAAGGCATTACTTGGGAATAGGGATTACTTACATATATCTTAAGTTTAGGATTATGTCTATGTTTGGAAAGTCTGTGTCCATACTATTCCTTGCCTTTCCTTTGTGCCAGATCTCCCATCTCAATGGTAGAGGCATGTATGTTTCACCTCCCAAAAAATTAAAATAAAAAAGGAAATCCACATGAAGAAATGGAAAATAAATTATTAAAGAGAAAAGGAAGTTATATACTGGGAATCAAGTTTTAATAAAAAAGTAATAAATATGAAAATTAATGTGAGAGACACCTGAATCTCTCAGAGGCAACCAAGGACAACTTCAGACAAAAAGAATAAAAGCAAATGTCAGAAAGAATGTAAAGAAATTCAGCAGAACATATAGTGGAGGAAAGATGGTATTCTGAAAAAAAATTGTGCTATGAAAACTGAACACACTCATATAGAAGACTGCAAATCGATCCTTGTGTCTCACCCTGTAGGAAATAAATTCAAAGTGGATCAAAGATCTTAAGGGAAGAGCTGAATCATCAAATTGGCTACATGAAAGCGTAGGGAAAGCATTGGAGGAAATAGGCACAGGGAATAGCTTCTTAAATAGGAGTGCAGTAGAGTCACAAATAAGATTGAGAATTGACCACTGGACTGTGCCAAAACATAAATTCTACACATTAAAACTAACCATTTCCAGAATTCAAAAGCAACCCACAGAATAGGTGATATTCTTTGGACTAAGGATTTTAATCTAGATTCTATAAAGAGCTGAAAAAATAAATATCAAAACCCCAAATAATAAAATTAGCAACTGGGCAGTTCTCAGAAGTAGTACAAATGGCTAATAAATACATAAAATAATGTTTAACACAGAGACATGAAGGAAACCTGTGTGCATTAGGGGAGAATTTCAGTACATTATTGATAGAAATGTAAATACAGCCATTATGTAAATCAGTATGGAGAAGCTTCAGGAAAGCAAAAATAGAGCTATCAAAAATCAGAAAGTTGCCCACATAGTACATTCACAGCAGTATTTACAATAGCCAAGCATTAACACCCTACACGATTAGCAAAAATAGGGCTCAAAGCCAG
This sequence comes from Dipodomys merriami, assembly GCF_024711535.1. Taxonomy (NCBI): domain Eukaryota; kingdom Metazoa; phylum Chordata; class Mammalia; order Rodentia; family Heteromyidae; genus Dipodomys; species Dipodomys merriami. The sequence goes on along the minus strand of NW_027206202.1, from coordinate 7,742,627 downwards.
GTCTTAGTGGCTCAAACCTCTATTATAGCTACTCAGGAAGCAGAGATATGGAGGTTCTGGAGTTCAAAAACAACTTCCATCTCTAATTACCAGAAACAAATAAAATTAACATGACCTATGATCTTCAGTCTCTAGTTGAAGCCCTAGTCCTAACAAAAAGAAACAAAAAAAAGAGTGTGGAGGGGTTAGCAGATAATTGAATAGACAGACAGAAAGACAATTCTGCATTATTCAGGCATAATGAAGAATGAAATTTATTAGGAGAAAAGTGAGTGGAAGTCATGATTATTATGCTAAGTGGCATAAGCCAAGGTCTAACATAAGCATTGCATTGTTCATTCATATGTAGAAACTTGACCTAAGAGAAAACTCTAATAAAAGTGTATTGATTCTAATAGGAGGGACCATTTTTGGGATGGTGTACCACCAGTGAAGATAGGGGAAAAGAGAATATAATGGAGTGAATATTACAGAAGTTTATGTGCACACATATGTGTATACACACACATATGTACATTGTGTATATATACATGTGTATACATGCACATATATGCACATACGGGTTCATTATGCAATGGTATGTTATATATGCATATATCTGCATATGTATATAGATGTATGCACCCAAAATTTGGTAAAAACAGGGAGAAAAGGAGGAGAGGGCTTAATATTGATGGGGTAAATTTGACTAAAGCATGTTCTACATAAAAACTGCAGTGAATCCGGGCGCCGGTGGCTCATGCCTGTAATCCTAGCTACTCAGGAGGCTGAGATCTGAGGATTGCGATTCAAAGCCAGCCAGGTCAGGAAAGTCAGAGAGACTCTTATCTCCAATAAACCACTAAAAAACTGGAAGTGGTGCTGTGGCTCAAATGGTAGAATGCTCGCCTTGAGCTGAAGAGCTGAGGGACAGCTCGCAGGCCCTGAGTTCAAGCCGCATGACCGACAAAAAAAAAAAGTTACATGAGTAAGGTAATAAGTATATTCCTATGAAGCATTCCTATCTCCTTTGCTTTCCCCTTACCATCCCTTCCCTCCCACCTCTTCAACTCCTCCCTCTCCCCCCTGAAGTTGTAAAGTTTGTTTTCTACATAGTGTCTTGTATATCTCATTGTCACAATGGGTCAACCTGTATCCTTATTTCAGCATTGTGTTGTTTCTCTTCCCCTTCCCAAATTAGAAAAATGTATATACAAGATGCAGGACACCAGAATCTACAGTGGAAACAAAAGAAACAAAAAAAACCACAGATATAAAATGAGTACAAATAAGAGGTTGCAAGATGGAGTAACTTTCTAAAATGTAGAAAGACTGTTTTCTGACTACAGACTTAATGTTTACTTTCAAAATTTGGAAAACAAAGGAATGTGAAAATGAAATTAAACATCAATTACTATGACAAGATCAGTTATCTTCTAAGTGCAAAGATCATCTTCTTGCTATTTATGTGTATACATATAGATAAGCATTATATGAATTAAATGTACAGAATACATTCCTAAGATATGTGTATTTACATATAATTGACAGATAATATAATATTCAATTATAATAAATATTATTATACCTATTATGAAACATGATGTATCATGAACTTATTATTCCATTTAAACAAAAATATGTCTACAATATATTTAATGGTAAGAAAAGTTATCACATTTTCAATTCAGTAATCCTAGCTATTCAAGAGACTGAGATCTGAAGGTAGTGTTTCAGAGCCAGCCCTGACAGAAAAGTCCATGAGACTCTTAACTTCAACTAAACAGCTAACAGTCAGAGGGAGTGTGGCTCCAGTGGTAGAGCTACCAGCCTTGAGTGAAAAAGCCAAGGCAGGGACTGAGATTCCACATCATTCTCACTGTGGGAACATCAGTTTTCCAATAAGAGACACCATTATTTTTTTACCGGACTAGCATTCTGTACTCTATATATCTTCATGTCTTGTCTCTCTAAGATGCTTTAAGGACAATGCTGAAAGGTGGGGATGTGGAAGAGAAGTGTCCTGTCTGTCACAGCCTCACATTGAAGTTCAAGGGCTTTGCTGGCAAACATCTCAGGGCAGCCCACGTGACTGAAGAAGGAGCCACAATGAGCATCACTCATGCTGAACTGATGGGAGTTGTGGAAGGAAAGGTTTTGATGCAGAGTTTCACTGTAAGGGATAAACAGCAATATTCCACATCCACATGGTGTTTTCTCGTCTCAAAACTCCAAAGAAAATATTACTCTGGATATTCTTTTGAAAAATCCTTATTAGATGCCTCCATGAAACAGTTATGCAGGTCTGAAATCTGATGTACTTTTGTATATAACATTATTCAGAGGTTCAAATGTGATCTTACAGAGAGAATTTTTCCTGGGAAACAAATACTTTGCAGGTATTAGAACACATCAAATACGTTATTTCTAAAGCTTTTGATAAAACACTCATTTATGAACAGTTCTTGCGTGTGTGTGCACATGTGTGTGTGCATGTAAGCACATGTCTGTGTGTTTATGTTTGTGTGTGCTAGGAAATGAATACAGGGCCTTCCATATGCTAAACACACACTATACCATGGAGCTTCTCCTTTAGTTATCATTTATAAACAGAATCACCACATGGTCCCTTCCCTGCCAAAGGCACTGGTGTGTTGACAAAACTTCAAGACTCACACAGTCTCGCTCACTGTGGGAGCATGTACTCTCCCTTTGCAAAATGGGAGATGGCTACAGATAGGGACTAGATTGTAGGTACTGCTAACAACAGGTCCTTTGTGGACTCAGTGAATCTTGTGGGCATTCTGAAAAGGTGGCATGACCCACAGGAAGGGGATTTGGCTCTGTAAGCAAGCATCTTCCATTGCAGTGAGTTTAGAGTATTTATTCACAGTTAATCGTGTGTAATGGCAAAAATGGAAAAGAATCTACTATTCAAAAAACAAATATCATATAAATGAAATGATCAAATACAGTATGTGCTGGGAATAATTTTAAACATAGGGCTATAGAAAGTGTCTTCATGAAATAGACTCTTAAAATGATAAAAATTAAAACAAACCTCAATGATATAAACATTTAAAACACAGACTTTCAATAGGAAAAAAGAACACCCAAAACATATGGAAGGGGACAGTGGCTCACTCTTAACAAGATGGTGGCTATTGAGGGGACTGTGATTTGGTGGAGCATGGTTTCAAGGCAGCCTGGACAGAAAAGTCAGTGAGACTCTATCTCCAAAATGGCCAGCAAAAAGCCAGTCTAGAGGCATGGCTCAAGTGGGAGAGTGCCAGCTACGCAAGCTGAGTGGGCTCAAGTCTCTGAGTTCAAATATCAATACAGCTAACCATCTAGAGAATATCTATAAAGTGCAATACAATGAAAAAGAACTTAATCGAAAAAGGCACATAGGAAGTTAAAATACTTACTGTTATCAGTCTAATAAATTGTCTCAAGTTGATTAAATATGTATGAATTTTTTATAGTTTATTGGTGAAACTATAAATTACTGTGTTTTTCTGGGAGACAAAATGTACTAGTCCTAAATGATCTAAGTCATTCAAATACAGAACTTTTAGTGGGTGGATGTGTGGGATGGAGACAGTAATTCACATAGAGATGACTAAGAAAATGGAAATTTGGACAGTTGAATATACGAAAATAAGAATTAAGTAAATAACATATGCTTTCAACTAAATATCTTTTACTTTTTCTTTTCATTACATCAATATATTGCCTTGTAAATCATGATAGTAGTATTAGGAATAAAAAATTAAATAATTTTTATCTTTTCAATATTTATGTAGTTCAATTTTTCAACATTTTAATACAGAACCTTTAACAAAATGCAAGTTTTGAAGGTATTTCCTTGTGAGTTAACAAGTAAAGATGATTGTTAATTACTAATTTGTATGAATTTTGTTAAAGTTAACTGTAAGAAACATCTACTGATGTCCAATTTAGGGAGAAATCTATTCTCTTCATTTCTAAATCATGGTATGTATGTGGAGAGAATTGATTCTTGTATGCATGTATTGTGTGTTTTAGATCCATAGTTAAATTAGCATATTTGTGAAGTTAATGGCATTAAAATGACCTTCAAATTAAAAAAAATACTCAAAATGCCTATTTGGTTTTTGTGCATTTTCCTTCAAAATGTAATCATGACTTTAGTTGTTTAAGATTTGCTGAGTCCTAGCTGTGTTTAGAAGATCTCCACTCTACATTGTCCTTGGTCATATTGAAGTTCACTACTGCCATCGTTTTGGAGTGCGAAGCTGCCCTCTATCTGCATTTGTAAAGGTTAGTGGATGTTTTCTCCATCCTTTTGGAAACCATTCTTAATTGTTGAGACAGAACCAGTAAGTCTAAAAGTTCTAAGGATATGAATGGGTCTCTAATTATATTCTGTTTTTCAATGGAGATCCTTATCTATATTCTTTATTACTATATCTTTTTATTTATTTATTTATTTTGGGTCCGGTCGTGGGGGCCTGAACTCTGGGCCTGGGTGCTGTCCCTCAGCTCTTCATCTCAAGGCTAGCACTCTACCACTTGAGCCACAGCGCCACTTCCGGCTTTTTTCTTATGTGGTGCTGAGGAATCGAACCCAGGGCCTCGAGCATGCAAGGCAAGTGCTCTACTACAGAGCCACCTTCCCAGCCCTTTATTACTATATCTCTATATTATATATATTACTATCTATATTTTTATTACTATATATCTATATTCTTTATTACTTTATTTGGTTTAAGTTCTCCATTCAGTTTCAGAGCAAGAGAATAAAAAGATACTTTATGGTCACATCCTAACTGGCTGGAAAGTTTCTCTGTTTGCACGCTACACATTGGTATCCTACACATTTTTGCTGAGTGAATACAAGGATAGAGATGTAATTGTCCGAAATAACAATGCCACAGATACATAGCACAGTTACTTCATACAAGCCTCTCACTTCCTGGATTGAAATTTGGATAGTGGTAGAGTTCTTAATTAAATTCCTAAAGAGCACACTGTCACTGCTTGTGTGTATTTCAGCCTAATCATATTGATATGAGTCAGCAATTTGTTTGGAAGGCCCTGCTTGAAAAGAGTTTTCAATAAGAAGATTGTATATTACATAAACTAATGTCTGCTGCTTGCTCCAGCTACTGCTTAAAATTTCACTCAAACCCTTCATATGTGCCTTGCTGTTATTCTTTCTTTGGCAGTTGAACATTAAATTCAAGATTTTTATGTGGTTTTAAAGTACTAAGAAAAATAAGGAATCAAAGTGGAAATATGGTATGCTACTGTTTGAATATGCTCTTTTTTTGCTCTAATTCTGTGCATTACTAATATTTGGATGCTTGTACTGCCAGCATGGATATTGGTCTTTAAAGATACTGAAGTTTTTCAGAAAGCACTCAAACCAATAAATATATCAAGACAACATTCCTTTTGTTATTGGGCATATGTGAATAAGCAGTGGAGAAAATAGGCTTGTATTAGAAAATTGTTAACTATTTATTCATATTAAGTGTCATTACATAAATTGACACTGTCAATGTTCATAACTTTGATACTTGGTCAAAATAATACTTGGGAAGCTTTAAAATTGAGCTAAATTGCAAAAAAAATTATTGTAAATATTTGAAAAAAAGTTTAAATTAACCATGTCCTATTTTGAAGACAATATATTTATTGAAAGATATAAATACAAATATAAAGTTAGATGATGGGCTTGGAAGATGGCTCAGTGGTAGAATTCTTGCCTTGCTCATAATAAAGCATGATTATTTCTCATATGGAAGAGGTGATGTCTAAATCTACAGCATCACAGCCATAATTGAAATGTGTAACTATCCAGTTCAATATTTATTGAGCAATTATTACACGTAAGTCATTGTATTTTCTACTGTTTAGGTAAATGAAGAATAAAAGATTATCCTTAGCCCTGGAACATTTATAGATTGGTGGAAGAAATGTTACGTGCACCAAAACATTCTGGGATAAATGCCAGGTAATAGTCTTCAATAAAATGAATTTAGAAAACAGATTATTTGTGGGAATCATGTACAGTAACCATAAAATCAATTTATTTTCAAGGAATTATATATACTGAGGAAAGATAGAGTTCAAGATATTAAGAGTTCTGCAACAAAATACACATATATTCATTTTTTCTGTTTACCTTCTATTATTCAAAAATTCAAATTACCAGCAAACCCTTTTCCTGGCTAACATAAGTTTTATTTATGAAAGTATAGAAAAATATGCTCCCCATCATTAGGCTTAATTTGATTATTTTGTCTCATTTTCAAGGTAAAGATGAGCTAATGATATCATTTGTAATGATTTCAATACATCTAAGCCAATAGAATATGTTCCAAAATACTTTGATTTTTATCAATTTTCCTGTTTTATTTGTTAAACTTGTCAGTATCATTTAAAGGAGTTGTCAGTGATGTCCTGAAAATTACTTTCCTTTTAGGTTCAAAGACAGCTCAGCCAGAAACATCTATGGGATTCTTATCTCAAATGAACTAGCAAAATGCTGGGCTGGAGGTGTGGCTGAGGTGGTAGAACATCAGCCATGAACAAGGAAGTCATACACACACACACACACACACACACACACACACACACACACACAATTCAAAATTTATAATATGGTGAGAAATAAGAGCAGAGCAATGCAGAATGTATATTATTCTGCCAAAAAGTTTGCCAACCTCTTTTCAATAAGGCTGGTAATTTTAGTGTAAAATGTTCATTGTCTGGAAATGAAGGTTTTAAATATCAATATCTAATGGAACAATTTCCTCAAAATATGAGTTCCAGGTTTATAGTTCTGCTTCTTCCTTCCATCTTTTCTACTTTCAATCCTTCCTTCCTTCTTCCTTTCTTTCCTTCCTTCTTTCTCTTTTTTCCTTCCTCTCTTTCCTTCCTTTTTTCTTTCCCACTCCTCCCTTCCTCACCATTGTCTCCTCCCTTCTTTGTATCCTTCCTCTCTCTCTTTCTTTCCTTCCTTTTTCTATCTCTCTTCTTCTTTCTTCCTTTCTCTCCTTTCCTTTCCTTTCATCATGCAGTCATCACCATTAGTTTACTGTTCGCTGTGGCTGTTTTCCTGGCAGCATAGGTTTGTAGACATAGAGACTCTGTGGTCCACTGATCCTAAAATATTATCATCTGGCTCTCACGAAGAGTTTTCTGCTTTCTGGTTTGCAAATGAGAGGTGACTTTTAAATTCCGTGTACAAACGCTTTGACCTTTTTCTTCCTCAAGACTTATGAAATTCATATAAACATAATAGTAATAAAGGTTTATATATATTTATTTTATATATTTATGTGTTCATGTATGGCATAATATGAAAATAACTCAGTAACTACCTAGGTTAAAATTAAATTATTAATTGAATTATGATTAACAATATTGTCAAAAGTTACTTTGTCCAGTTATTGCCTAATGAGAATCACAAAAACAATCAGGAATTAAGAGCATGTATACATACACACACACACACACATATATATATACATATAAATATATATATATACAAATATATATATACATACATACACACATGTATATGTATATATACATACATATATATATATTTATATAGAGAGAGCATATCTTTTAACTTTCTCCCACACACAAACCATTAGTGGAGAAGGAAATGGATAAAAATACGTTTCATGAATGAGTCACCATTGTGACCAGAATTACTCCAGACACCAAAGAGCATGGAGTAGTACCTTCTGTAAAATAATAATAATTATAACAACAATTCAGTGATAATAACAGAAGTGATTATTCTTGGAGTGCTACTGCCCCATGTGTTAGGAAATGGAAAGACTTGGAAAAATTATATTAAGTGAAGTAAGCCAGGACCAAAAAACATAGGTTCCATGGTTTCCCTTATTTGCAATAACTAGTATATGTTTAGAACAAGCAGAAAAGGTCAAAAGCTAGGTGGTGGGAATTAAAAGAGGGGTAACAATGCTCAATAAGAAATGTACTGATCACCATATTCATGTAACTGTAACCCCTCTGTGCAGAATCTTTACAATAAAAACATATTATAAATGAAAAGTAACAGAAGTGAAACTAACAGTGGGGAGCAAAAATAATGAGCAAAAACAAATGATTCTCCCTTTCAGTTTTCAGCTTCCCCTGAATGGCAAACACTTAGCAAATGCTAATCGTTTCTTTCTTTTGATGAAGAGAATTATTTTGATATTTGAAGAGAGATAGTTTTAGTATCTGGTCTCAATGTGTCTGTCTTATTCCATTCAGAAAAAAAATGTATAAATTCAATCAAAAACCAGTTTTTACCAGTGCTGAAGTCTTAATTTCATTAATAAAAGCAATCCAGTTTTTCAATAATGTTTGAAAAAAATGTTTTTGCAACTGTTGCAGATGCTTATTGCTTCAAAGGAACATTTTCAAAGATAAATTTAACGTTTCTCCATGAATGTACTAGCATTAACAGCTGTGCGCTTTGAACACAGCAAATTATACCCTACTGAAGTGAGGAGCAAATTCATTTGTTTAAAATTTTCTTTTTTCAAGAAAATAACTGGTCACTAGTGGCCCATGCCTGCAATTCTAGCTACTCAGGAGGCTGAGATATGAGAAACAAGGATCAAAACCAGACTAGGCGGAAAAATCTGTGAGACTTACATTCAGAAAACCAGCAAAACCTGGAAATGAAGCTGTTGCTCAAGCAGCAGAGAGGCTCGAACTCTGGCCCTGGTGTCCCTGAGCTTCTTGTTGCTCAAGGCAAGTGCTCTACCACATGAGCCACAGCACCACTTTCAGCTTTATTTGAGTAGTTTAGTGGGGATATGAATCTCAAGGTGTTTCTTGCCCAGGCTGGCTTCAAACCACCATTCTCAAATCTCAGCCTCCTGAATAGCTAGGATTACAGGTGTGAGCCACTGGTGTTCAGCCTGGGCAAATTTTGAAGTGTTATTTTTCTAAACAGGGGAGAAATAAAAGATAAAAATAGAAATTGCCAACATCAAATACAGTGAAAACAGGTGTATTTGATGTTGGTATAATTTGGGGATGGGAAGGGAAAAATTGTTTAAATAGGGATACAGGTGGACCCACTGCACCAATGAGATATACAAGATGTTATGTCAAAAAAACAACTTTATAACTTTGGGGTGGGGGAAATGGGAGGGCAGGGATGGTAAGGGGAAACAAAGGAGGAGGCAACAATGCTTGATAAGAAATGTACTCATTATCTTGCTCATGTAATTGTAACCCCTCTGTATGGTATTTTCACAATAAAAACATTAATAATTAAAAAGAAGTAAAAAAATAGAAATTGATATGTACATTTTAGCTTAGAGTCTATAACTTCTTTTATCAAAGTCTCATAGAGAATAATGTTTTGTTATAAAATGAGAGCTATGTTTGTTTTTGTAAATGAGCAGGAATTTCTTTTACTCTAACTTCTTTACTTTTCCTCCACAAGCAGCAAACTTAAACTTACTTCTAATACAACATCCTTAGAAAAGAATTATGAATTATCTATCACACAAGAAATATGGTAATGAATTTTAATCCATATGAAGTGATGCCTACTGGATTCTGATCAGTGATCCAGAAATAAAATGTTCTAACTCATGTTGTACAGGTTTTTAAATTCCATGTACTGATAATGGTTTCAATGCATTCTCTTTTAAATATGATTTACTTGAGATAACTCTTACTTTAATTGTTCATTTTTACTTTCCCTCCCAATGTGTAATCTTTAGAAGATGGGTAATAATAAAAAGGTTCCTCTAGCTGAACCTGCCTTTGAACATGGAGGCCAATTCAATGTTTTTTTCATTTAATTGATTCATGTAAATGCATGCAAATTAAGTAGTTTGGTTTCCCTTTGGCTGCTCTAACTATAACTCATTCTTCCTTGAGAGCATATGTTTAACATGACTAATATAACTATCTTCACTGATATGTCAACATGTTTTCTTAGTATGTGTGTGTGTATGTATGTATGTGTGTGTGTGTCTGTGTCTCTGTGTCTCTGTGTCTCTGTGTCTGTGTTTGTACCAGTACTGGAGTTTGAACTCAGGCTCTTGTACTCCTACTTGGCTTTATTGTTCACAACTGGCACTGTATCACTTGTTCCACATCTCCACTGCTGCATTTTTTGTTTGTTTGTTTGGTTGGTTGGTTGGTTTATTGTACATAAGAATCTTGTGGGTTAATTTTCCCAGGCTGTCTTTGAACCTTGATTCTGAAACTTCCCACTCCTGAACAATTAGGATTATAGACATGAGCAATCAATGCCTGTCTTAATTTATTTTTCTAAACTTTCGTATGCAGTGTCTTTTTTCCAGTACTGAGGCTTCAATTCAGAAGCTTTGTACTCTAGTTTACTCTTAGCTAGTGCTATGCCTGCAGCCCAGGTTTTTACTGGTGATTTTGGAAATGGAGTCACATGGACTTTTCTGCTTAAGCTGGTTTCAAACTACTATCTTCCATATCTCAGACTCTTGAGTAGCTATGAGTTATAAGCATCTGGCCTGTAGAATACCTTTTTCTGTTACATAAGTTTTATTAGAAATTTTAGAGTTAAAGATGTATCTAGAAAATTAAATTCTTGGTTCCGGGAAGATGGTGGAGGAGAAGCTGGAATCTGAACAAGCTCTTGCATAGAAAGCAGTTTTAGAGTTCCAGTGAACAGTCCTAAGCCAGAGGATCACACCAAGTGTGCCATCACAGGACAGAGAGTCAGACAAGAGAGGGAAAGCCAAGGAAAGAAGACACATCTGAGCGCTTGCCAGCAACCGCCACTGTGGCAGCGGTGGCGGCAGGGTCGCGGCGGAGACCACAGCCAGGGTCATACCTGAGCGCTCACACAGAGAGTCCGGGACGAAGGAGACAGATGCAGCAGGCGAGCAGATTCTACTCAACACCAGCAAGAACCGACAAGGAGCAGACATCTTCATCCTGCAGTTTGCAGACCAGAGATGACCCAGGATCCAAGACTCAGCGTGAGTAGAAGCCCGACGTCCTCACTCCTTCTCAGGGAGCAGAGGAGGGAAGGCCACCCCTCCCCCCCCAGCACCGGTGATCTCCATCTTGGATACCGACAAAGCTCGGAGGAGCTGCCAGCTCCAACTCAGGCCTTGGAATAAAACGAGTCATTTAGCAGGTCACAAGAACTTAATGGCGAAGTGACCTGCCAGACTCAGCTCCATCCAGGGAAAAGGCACCCAGCTCAGGCGCCAGCCATTGGAGTGGCTTTCCTCACTGGGTAACCAGAGCCAGAGGCTGCCCCTCCCTCTAGCAGCCTCAACTATCAATTGAAAAACAGACACCCTGAGAATGGGTCCAGGCTGGGCTCTGTGAGTTTTTTTGACAAAATAGCCCCAGGGAAAAGCTACTGATTGTTGAAAGGCCTCAACTCTACCCAGAACCTAGCCTCACCACTACATCCCTCTCTTTTGTGATTCTCAAAGCAGATCACCCTCCCATTAAACTAACCTGGGAGGGGGATCTCAAAATCTTGGGTAAAGCAGAGCATTTTTCTGCCTGTTTGAACAAACTGACTTAAGAAACCAATCAAGCCACAAGACCTCAAGCTGACCAGAGACTCCAACAAGAGGCTGGTTACAGACAAAAGGGAGATACAGGATTCTTCCCACCCCTCCCAAAAAAATCAAAAAAAAATCAAAGAAATTTTTTTTCTTTTTCTTTTCTTTACTTTTTTTTTTGGTACCTTATATATATAAAAATTTTTTTTTCCTTTTCTAAAAATTTTATTAATCTTTAATTTTTGCCTTTTTTGAAAAAATAATTGTTTTCCAGTAACTTTTTTTTCCTCTTATAATTTTTATTTTAGGAATACGTGAATGTGCATTTTCCTTTCTTTTCTTGTCTTCTTTCTCTTTTTTTTTCTTTCTTAACTATCTTTTTGTTTTTCATCTACCTCTACTGAACTTCTGATCTTTTATCCCCCTTTCTTATCCTTCTCACCTTTTCCTCTCTTTTGATCTTCTTTATGTGACTTAACTCTTGTCCTGCACATCCTCAGATAAACCTGTAGTTAACTAGTAGACCCTGTCCCCCATTGTGTACACACTTAATCCACAAATTTATTACTCAATTCAAAACCTCTGAGACTTAAATTCCTTAACAGCAGTACTACCTCTTTATACCTATATAATATTTTAAGCATTTTCTTAAGTTTTTCACTTCTCCTCTACGTCCCTTCCCTTCTCTTAATATACTCACATTCCTCTCTAAATAGATGGTCTTTAATCTCCATAATGATATTAATTTTTATGTTCCTATTTTTTTCTGGTCTCTTTTCATTTCCCTTTCCCTTTCTTCTTTTTCTCTCTCTACTTGCATCCTACCCAACCTATTTCCTGCATTGGGATTAGGACATAGTTAACTCTCCCTGTGCCTCCCCACACCAATCTATTCCTATTTTTTACCCACATCTCTCCCTAACCCTAATAATTTCTAGTTTTCCAAATTCTTCACTGCGGTTCGAAGCCCATTAACACATAGTTGTTTGATGTTGAATAGGTATATCTGTTGAACTAGATTTTATCTGTAGAATATTGACTGTACAAATGCAAACTTTGATTGATGGTTGCCTTAAGATAGTGTTCTAGCACAAAACTGGTGCTATTTTCACCTCAAATGGGCAGAGTAAGCCGGAAAAACACAAGAAAAATGGCAAATCCGGATATCTCAATTCCCAATCTTGATAATCAGGGGTCAGAACAGATAATGAATAATCCAGAGGAGAGTTCCCAAATAGCTCTACAAACACTGCTGGCAAACATGATAAATGAGAAGTTTGACAACTTACAAAGGACTCTGTATGAGCGTGAAAGGGAGAGAGAGGAGGCATCCCAAAAGCTTATACAGGAATATCATAAGCGTGAGGAAGCTACTCAAAAACTGATACAGGATTTGCGTGAACAACTTGAGAATACACAAGGAGAAAGGGAGGAATGGCGTGAGCAGGCTGAGAACACTCAAAGAGAACTACAGGAATCCCACGAACGGGAGGAAGCTAATCAAAGAGTAATACAGGAATTGAGAAAGCAGGTAGAGAATACACAAAGATCACTAAAGGCATTCATGGAATCCATTAACAAAGAGCTGAAGGAAGTCAGGGAGACCACAAAGGGAATGTTGAATGGAACCCAACAGAAGGAATGGAGTCCAAAGAAACCATAACCAATCAACTAAGTGATTTGAGAACAAACACTGAACACCAAATTAAGGAAGTAAAGAAATTCATACAAGACCTAAAACAGAGCTTCAACAAAGAACTTGAAGCCATCAAAGCTGACCAATTAGAAGGAAAAGAGATAAAAAAACGAAGTAGAGAGTCTTGAAAGCAGGTTAGACCATGCAGAAGATTGAATCTCAGGGATTGAAGACAGCCTAGATATTATAGAGAAAGAACATACAACCATCCAAGACAAGTCCAAGAAATATGATAGATCTATCCAACACCTGGAAGACACCATATAAGGCCTAATCTAAGGATAATGGGTGTAGAGGAGCACCTAGAAACAGAAGTTAATGGTCTAGGAAATTTGTTTAACAAGATCCTAGCAGAGAACTTCCCAAACATACAAAAAGATAGGCCTATTCAGATACAAGAAGCTTTTAGAACCCCAAATAGACCAGACCAGAATAGGACATCCCACTGTCACATTATAATCCACACAGGATCAACCCAGACCAAGGAAAAGATCCTTAAAGCTGTCAAGGAGAAAAGGGTAATCACCTATAAAGGGAAACCAATTAGAATCACCTCAGATTTCTCAGCAGAGACAATCAAAGGAAGAAGAGCCTGGAATGACGTATGCCATGCCCTAAAAACAAACAACTATCAACCAAGAATACTGTACCCAGCTAAACTCTCCTTCATAACTGAAGGCCAAATAAAAACCTTCCATAGCAAAGAAAAATTGAAACAATACATCTCCACCAAACCAGCCCTACAAAAGATTCTTAAAGATGTCCTACACATAGAAAACCAACAAGACCACAACAAAGGCCAAGAAACTGCACCCAAACTGAGAATCCAAGAACCATACGAAGAACCCAGTTTTTGCAGCCCCCAAGAAGGTGGATAACATGACAGGAACTCCCAAATACCTTTCAGTCCTATCTCTTAACTTTAACGGACTGAACTCTCCAATTAAGCGACATAGACTCTCTAGTTGGATTAAAAAAACAAGACCCTTCTATCTGCTGCCTGCAGGAGTCACATCTTGCCCGTAAAAACAAACACATTTTCAATGTTAAAGGCTGGAACAAAATCTACCAAGCAAACGGCCCCTATAAACAGGGGGGAGTTGCAATCCTAATATCAGATAAAATAGACTTCAAATTAAAATGCGTGAGAAGAGATAAAGAAGGTTGCTACATACTAATTAAAGGATCTCTCCTTCGGGAGGATATTACAATTCTAAATATCTATTCGCCAAACAATGGAGCACCCAAATTTATCAAAGAAACACTACTTTCCCTCAAATCCCATATAGATCCAAAGACATTAATTGTTGGGGATTTTAACACACCACTCTCCCCACTACATAGATCAACTCAGCAAAAACTCAACAGAGAAACCGCAGATCTAAACAACTGCATAGATCAACTAGACTTAACAGACATCTACCGAACATTTCACCCAGCAGCATCAGAATACACGTTTTTCTCAGCAGCACATGGAACGTTTTCTAAAATAGACCACATTTTAGGCCACAAAGCAAACTTGTCTAAATTCAGAAACATTGAAGTTATACCTTGCACTCTCTGACCACAAGGGAATAAAATTAGAACTCAACACCAAAAGCCACCAAAGAAAGTCCGGTATCACATGGAGGCTGAACAACACACTGCTGAACCAAGAGTGGGTCATGGAAGAGATTAGAAAGGAAATTCAAATGTTCATGCTATTCAACAAAAATGAACACACAAATTACCAGCTCCTCTGGGACACAGCAAAGGCAGTACTCAGAGGCAAGTTTATAGCTCTGAGCTCCTACATCAACAAATTGGAGAGATCTAAAACGAGCAATTTATGACACATCTAAACCTCCTTGAAAAAGAGCAGCAAGACAAACCCCAATCCAGTAGACAGAAAGAAATAATCAAAATTAAATCAGAATTAAGTGAATTAGAATCCAAAAAAAACTATAGAAAGAATCAACAAAACAAAGAGTTGGTTCTTCGAAAAACTTAACAAAATTGACAGACCCTTAGCAAACCTTATCAGAAAAAGGAGAGAACACACCCAAATTAATAAACTCAGAGATGAGAATGGAAACATCACCACAGAAACAACCAAGATTCAGAACATTATAAGGGAATACTTCTCAAAACTTTATGCTAATAAGTTTGAGAACTTGACAGAAATGGACCTCTTCCTAGCAAATATTGACATGCCAAAACTAAACCAAGATGAGTTAAACTATCTTAGCAGGCCCATATCAAGCACTGAAATAGAAACAGCAATAAGAGACCTCCCAGCTAAGAAAAGTCCAGGACCAGATGGTTTTACAGTGGAATTTTACAAGGCCTTCAAAGCAGAGCTCACACCAATACTCCTCCAACTCTTCAATGAAATTGAAAGAGAAAGCTCACTACCAAACACATTCTATGAAGCCATCATAACCCTCATCCCAAAACCAGGCAGGGACTCATCAAAGAAAGAGAACTATAGACCCATTTCTTTGATGAATATTGATGCAAAACTTCTCAACAAAATTTTGGCCAATCGAATTCAACAACTCATCCAAAAAATCATACACCACGATCAAACAGGATTCATTTCAGGGATGCAAAGCTGGTTCAATATACGCAAATCAATTAATATTATTCATCACATCAAAAGGAGCAAGAATAAGAACCACATGGTTATCTCAATAGATGCAGAAAAAGCATTTGACAAGATCCAACACCCCTTTATGATGAAGGTTTTGGAAAAATTAGGAATCCATGGAACATTCCTCAATAAAATAAAGGCTGTATATGACAAACCTACAGCCAGCATTATACTCAATGGTGAAAAACTAAAGTCATTTCCTCTTAACTCAGGAACAAGACAAGGATGTCCACTCTCTCCACTTCTCTTCAATCTAGTATTACAATGCCTCGCTACAGCAATAAGACAAGATGCAGACATAAAGGGGATCCAAATAGGGAAAGAAGAAATAAAAGTCTCCCTCTTTGCAGACGACATGATCTTGTATTTAAAGAATCCCATAGACTCCACTCCCAAATTACTCAAGCTGATTCAAAACTTTGGCAAAGTAGCAGGGTATGAAATTAACCCCCCAAAATCAATGGCTTTTCTGTATGCCAACAATGAGAAAAGTGTGGCTGAAATTAGAAAATCAACTCCATTTGTAATAGCCCCACAAAAAATAAAAAACTTGGGAATTAACTTAACCAAAGAAGTGAAGGACATCTATGATGAAAACTTTAAAATCTTGAAAAAGGAAATCAAAACAGAACTTAGAAAATGGGAAAAACTCCCATGCTCCTGGATTGGAAAGATTAACATCGTGAAAATGGCAATACTTCCCAAGGCTATCTACAAATTCAACACAATACCTATCAAAATTCCAACCTCATTCTTCAAGGAAATAGAAGAGGCAATCCAAAAATTCATATGGAACAATAAAAGGACCCGAATAGCAAAAATGCTCCTCAACGGAAAGAACACTGCTGGAGGAACATCAATACAAAATTTCAAACTCTCCTATAAAGCCATAGTAATCAAAACAGCTTGGTATTGGCATAAGAACAGACCTCAGGACCAATGGAATAGAATTGAAAACCCAGAAATGAACCTACAGACCTATAGCCATCTAATCTTCGATAAGGGAACTAAAACAATAGAATGGAACAAAGACAGCCTCTTCAGTAAATGGTGCTGGCAAAATTAGTTAACTACATGTAGAAAACTGAAGCTAGATCCTTATATATCACCCTGCACCAGAATCAACTCCAAATGGATCAAAGACCTCGGAGTCAAAGCAGACACTCTGAAAACATTACAGGATGGAATAGGATAAACCCTAGGTCTCCTTGGAGCAGGCTGAAATTTTCTGAATAGAGACCCGGAATCACAACAAATCAAAGAAAGGTTGGACAAATGGGATTGCATGAGGTTGCAGAGCTTCTGCAGGGCAAAGGAGATAGCTAGCAAGATCAATAGAAAGCCCACGGATTGGGAGAAGATGTTTACTAGCCATACAATGGACAAGGGTCACATATCTAAAATATACTTGGAACTCAAAAAATTAAACCACCCAACAACAAATCCTCAAAGAAACAACTGCCCAATAAATAAGTGGGCGAAAGACTTAAAGAGAAAATTCTCTGAAGAAGAAAGAAGGATGGCCAATAGACACATGAAGAAATGTTCAACATCCCTAGCCATAAAAGAAATGCAAATCAAAACAACATTGAGATATCACCTCACTCCAGTTAGAATGGCAAAAATCAAGAACTCTAACAACAACAGATGCTGGAGGGGATGTGGACAGAAAGGAACCTTACTTCATTGTTGGTGGGAATGTAAACTTGTTCAACCACTTTGGAAAGCAGTATGGAGGTTCCTCAAAAGACTTCACATAGAGCTTCCCTATGACCCAGCAATCCCACTTTTGTGTATTTACCCAAATGTTTACAAACAAGTCCACACTAAAGCTACCAGCACAACAATGTTTATTGCAGCATTATTTACCATAGCTAAGTTATGGAACCAACCCAGATGCCCCTCAGTAGATGAATGGATCAAGAAAATGTGGTATATATACACAATGGAATTCTATGCCTCCATCAGAAAGAATGACATTGCCCCATTTGTTAGGAAATGGAAAAACTTGGAAAAATTATATTAAGTGAAGTAAGCCAAGCCCAAAGAACATAGGTCCCATGGTTTCCCTTATTTGCAATATCTAGTATAGGTATAAGTCAAGCGGAAAAGGTCAGATAAGGTGATGTCAGGAAAATGAACCCTTAGATATGTATTTTAATGTTTTTTTCTTTCATGCATGTGTTTCTAACGCATTTATAAGATTATCTCTTTGTTGCTTTGTATGTCCCTCCCCCACAGTATAACCCCTGCTTTCACTATATTTGATGTCAGTATAACTTGTGGAGGAGATGGGGAAAAACCAGTTGTTTAAGGATACAGGTGGACCTGTTGCAACAATGAGAAGTACAAGTTGTCATGTCCAAAACGAGCTTTACAACGTCGGTGTGGGGGGGGGAAGGGGAGGAAGGAGAAGGATTGGGATTGGGGGGAGCGGGGAGGCTGGGAAGGGATGTGAAGGGTAAACCAAAGGAGGAGGCTACAATGCTTGGTAAGAAATGTACACATTATCCTGCCCATGTAATTGTAACCCCTCTGTACAGTATGTTCGCAAATAAAATAAAATAAAATTTAAAGAAAAAAGAAAATTGAATTCTTCCACCTGACATATTTTTCATTACTTCAGTGATTTAGAATTTTTTGTCAGTAATGGGTCTTGAACTCTGGTCCTGGGCACTGTCCCTGAGCTCTTCAGCTCTAGGTGAATGCTCTACCACTTGAGGCACTGTGCTACTTCTGATTTTATGGTTTTTAATTGGAGATAAAAGTCTCACCGATTTTCTAGCCTTAGCTGGCTTTGAACTGTAATCCTTAGATTTCAGCCTCCAGAGTAGCTAGGATTACAGATATAAGCCACCAACTGATTTTTTGGGGGGGTCGGTCGTGGGGCTTGAACTCTGGGCTTGGGCTCTGCCCCTGCGCTCTTCAGCTCAAGGGGAGCGCTCTACCACTTGAGCCACAGTGCCACTTCCAGTTTTCTAGTGGTTTTAATTGGAGATCAGAGTCTCGTGGACTTTCCTGCCCTGGATGGCTTTGAACCAAGATGCTCACATCTCAGCCTCCTGCATAGCTAGGATTAAGCATGAGCCACCATTGCCCGGATCACCAGCTTCTTTTGAATTTTTATTTTACCTATTGATGTTAGAATAAAATCCAGAGTTTTAATTTCCAACAATTGCTGCCATGGAGAAATTCACAGGGGAAACCACTTGTTATTTTATTCTCTTACCAATAATCATTGTCACTTGCACTTCAGAGTCGACCTTCTTTGATGTTCTGCTTATACCCAATTGCTATGCTATGCCACATAACCACATTCTCTAGTTCTTTCTAGTGAAGGAAAAGATGTCATAGTAGGGAATTCTGTCATAGTGCAAAAATATTTTTATAAAAATTGATATTCATTGTGCCCTTTTCCAATAATTAGTCAGTAAAAAAATAGAACTCTGTGAAGCAGATGTACAGAGCAGAGTCTTAATAATAATCTCAAATGTAAACTTTAACAAGGCACTGGTGTCTCACACCTATAATCCTAGCTTCTTAGGAGACTGAGAACTGAAGATTGGAGTTCAAAGACAGCCTGATCATGAAACTCTTTATCTTCAAGTTTATACTTCATTGAATCTTTTCCCAAGCAGACAACATTCATTTACTATGTGGCTTGAATAGCACAGTGATAGCCTTGACCAAAAATAGCTCATGGAACATGACAAGGCACAGTGCTGGTGGTTTTCAGCTGTAATCCTAGCTACTCGGGAGTCAATGAGACTTTTATCTCCATATAGTCACCAACAAGCCAGAACTAGGAGTACGTTTCAAGTGGTAGAGTGCTAAGCTTGAGCAAAAATGCTGAGATAGCACCCAAGCTCTGAGTTCATGCCCTAGATCTCAGCATCCCAAATAGCTAAGATTATGTGTGAGGGAAACTAACACTGTATTCCTTAATAATGTCTTGATTTTGGAGAGAAAAAAGGTAAATTCAAAGTCAAAGAAAAACCATTCTACTTAATGAATGTTCTACTTATGCATAAGTGAGTGCTTGTGTAGGAATACGCACATTTGTGTGTGGATGTAGACAATCACAATCCAACTGATAAACTTGAAGTGGAAACAGTTTTTATGTAATACTGACCATATTCCACAGTCCCAAAAAACAGTAACAAAATGTCTGCATATTCTTCATCACAGACAGAATAAAGCCTAGTAAAAACAAAGGTCTAAAATCCCAAATGAATTCACATTTCCCTGTCCATAATCTCTGTTCAAGTTCATTTAAGAAGAATAACAACAGAAACCATTAACTGTCATATATTCAAAGAAATATCTTTGATGTAGAGTTAAACAAATGTTGAAGTGTTTGGGGGAAGAGCAATACTTTTCAGAGAAGTGTGTATCTGCTATTTATGCCATTCATGCTATTAAACATTACAGTGTTTTCCACTCAGTCCTGTCAGTTTTATTTTGTCACTTTTCCTCTTGGCATTCCATTACTTCTTGTTTACTTTGTTTTGGCCTATTAACACCTCTACTTAAATCAGTGCCAATCTTTCCCATAGTGGAGAATTATTTGAGAGAAGCTTGATAAATGTTAAAGGAAATATTTTAAGCGATATTTCTAACAATCCTTGATAGAAATGCCAGACATTTTATAACTTATCAAGTAATTGGTATCATATGTGTATTAGACACTTTTTTCTATAGCATATATACACTCTCTCCAGTAAACTTTTCTATTTAAAAAGTACTTTAAAATCCCAGGACTGATTGCTTAAACATATAATCCTCTGGAGGCTGAGAACTGGGGATTGTGGTCTGTAGCTATTCTGGGCAGGAAAATTTGTAAGACTTGTATCTCCAATTAAAGAGCAAAAAGCTGGGGCTGGGAAAGTGGCCCAGTGGTAGAGTACTTGCCTTGCATGAATGAGGCCTTGGGTTCGATTCCTCAGCACCACACAAGCAGCAGACAAAAAGCCAGAAATGGTGCTGTGGCTCAAGTGGCAGAGCACTAGTCTTGACTGAAGACCTGAGAGACAGTGCCCAGGCTCAGAGTTCAGGCCCCATGACTGATAAAAAAAAAAAAAGAAAGAAAGAAAAAAAAAAGAGCAAAAAGCTGCAAATGGGGGTTTGGTTTAAGTGGTAGAGATACAGCCTTGAACAAAAAAAGCCAAGGAGAAGGTTGAGGCCTTGGGTTCAAGCTCCAGTACTGGCATCAATAAAAAAATAAATAAATATAGCATAAAATAAAAACTTTAAAAGTGTTTTACACTGAACATTTATTGAAGAAAATGTTCAAAATGTTTGAAAATTACTGTTAGTTTAATTGGATTCCAATCACTTAATCATTAATTTACTAACTTAAAAGCTACAATGTATATCTCCATATATCAGAGTTCTGTGACTATAGTGAGAGCTGATACGATTAGCCATGGAACTGATACACTGGAAACAAAGAGACAAGCTGCCTTTCATTCTGTATAGTGCATTACCTGAATAGGAGAAGAAAAGCTTCAATGACTGTTTCAGAATCTCATATGACATGGAGTTAGGCTCCTGGAATAAACCAGTGAGCAAGGCAAACACTACCCCTTTGTGTCCTCATGTGCTAACATCCTGGAGGAGAGAAGGCAGGTCTCACTGTGGAAGACTTTAACTCAGTGTTCAAAGGGGAGAGAAGAAGAAGGAGGTAATCAAGTAAGGGAAGATTTTTCAGAGCTTCTGTGGTATTGTAAGAGACTACCTTTCCTCTCAAGTGAAATGAGAAGTAGAACACAGCAACTCTGACTTTAGTGTTGTACAATAGACTGGTTTTATGGTGGCAGGGACAGAAAGAGAGTGAGCTTATTTGAAATAATCATTCAGAACAAGAGTGAAGGCTGAGAAGATGGTGTGATACTGCTGGATTCGGGCTATATGATGATGACACAGCCAAGAGGACTTCATAATGCTGTATGGGTTGTAGACAGTAACCTACTACGATTCTAGAACTTTTGACCTAAATAATTGAATTGACAGAGAAGATGTCTGAGTTCAGCCAAGACCGGTGATCCTGTGACATAAAAAAAATCTCCAAGGGAATTTTTGCCACATTTTAATAGCTTTTATTCTAAGGAATTATAGAGAAAAAATGAGGCCTCCATTATTGAGCAGCTACTTATGAATTATAACCCTAAACACTAGAGGAGATAATTCCACACACAGTCTGAAGGACAGCCAAAAACAGAGGTCAGAAGTGTGAAGCAGAGTGGAACCGGTGAGTCCCTTGCAGAGATTTGCAACTCAGAAGTCTCACAGAACACATTTGCCTAAGCCTGTCCCTTCCAAGAAGAAAAGAATTTGTGATGGCTGGGATTCTTGCCTTCTATTCTGAAGAGAAGGGTAAGAAGGATTCTTTAAAAATAGAACCAGATAACTTGAGGGTTTGGGTGGGGTTTGGAGAGGTAGGGGGAATGATGGGAAGGGTTAAAGTGATCGTGATGTGTTGTACTCATAAACTGACATATTGAATTAAAACTGTTTGTACAACTAACTACAGATAATCAAAAATTAAACAAGCAAAACAAAATAACTACAACAAAAAGTGAGAACTGAAAAAAAGATTATACTTCAGTTTGATATGACCTGGGCTGGCTATAGGACAATAAGTTTAGTGTATTTTGAAATTTTTAAGCTTGCTTTTATATAGTCCTCTTAATGACTCTTTGAAGTAGATAAGAGAGTTGTCTAATCAGTTCGAGTTACTGTCACAGGATGTGATAGACTAGTCTTCATTCTTGAATTCCGGACCTAGGTGCTATCTCTCAACTTTTCCACTCAAGGCTAGTG
Source organism: Dipodomys merriami (assembly GCF_024711535.1). NCBI lineage: Eukaryota > Metazoa > Chordata > Mammalia > Rodentia > Heteromyidae > Dipodomys > Dipodomys merriami. The sequence continues at coordinate 7,719,955 of NW_027206202.1, read as the reverse complement.
TTCTATCACTTGAGCCACAGCTTCACTTCTGGCTTATTGGTGATTAATTGGAGATAAGCATCTCATGAGCTTTGCTACTTGGGCTGACTTTGAACAGTGATCCTCTGTTCTCAGCCTCCTGAGTTACTAGGATTGCAGGTATGAATCATTGGCTCCTGGCTCTTCCATCTCTTCTATAATCCCATCATAAGAGTTCCACCTTGAAGCATTAGTTATCCATGAAAGGCTTCATCACTGAACTATGTCCCATTGAACACAGAGATTTCTAATATGACTTTGAAGGGACAAGGTCGATGATATCAATATCACAGAAAAATGAAAAGCAAAGGAAATTAACCAATTGCTTAAAAATCACAAGAATTGTCAAGCCTAGGTGGTTTTGTGAGTCAACAAGTCTACATGAGTCTCTTCAGCTCTGCATTACCATTTCTAACCAATACAGATAGAAAACAAATTATTAAAGCATACACTTTAACTCATAATGAGTCTACTTAGACAAAGTTTACCAATAAATAATAATGAAGAATGTTGTTTTCTGAGAAAGTCACATAGCCAAACCTTGTACCTCATCTCTCCATACAAAAATCAGCTAAATAAAAAGTTCAACTGGGGAAATGTTGATAACAGAAAAGATGTGTTTACTGTTGTTAATCAGTGCCTAAATATGCCTATTATCAATACTTGGTCTCATTAGAGTCTTTTCTAATCAACAGCAAGTCAACGTATACATTTTACACATACAGGTAAGATTTGTGAAGATGATATTAGTCACTGTATTGAATGCATCAAACCCATTATAAACGCACTGTTGCCATGTAGTACAGACATTATCACAAGATTATTTTCTTTAGTAAAGTGTGTTGACTTACATTCATTAGAATAAATGCCAATAACATTTGACTACTGCATAGCTTAATTTGAAACATCTGAAATCAATTTATAGGCCGTTGAGCTTCAACGTCAGTAGTTTGATAACATAATTAAAATATATCTTGTAAATGTGATTTATATTACTTGTGTAGTATTTGCAAACAATTATATCTTGTAAGAGACACCTTCAAAAACACATATTTTTTGTTAGTTGAAAGTATTGACTAGAATAATGTTCATATAAACTGATCACACAAGTAAACATATTTTATGAATATCTAATCCTAAATATGTTTTCCTGAGAGATGACTTTTCAAGATAACAAGAGACATGTTAGCTTTGTGTACATGAGCATTATATTCATAGGAAGGACATTAGTGTGTATAATTTCCTTTGAGATTCAGCCGTGGCTCACACAAAGTATTTGACTTGGAGTGGTTCTGCTGTGGGATGTCTCATTCCTCAGTATATATGTTAGCATGAAAGATCCACCAGCCTCAGCAACGGTACTCAAGGTGAGCCTGACTCTCATTTACTTATCTGCCAGTCCTCTTTCTCATTATAAGTAAATTTGTTGAAAAATCTCAGTAAACTCTCGCTGAAATGCCAAGTTTGTATTTTAGAGGATTTGGTGAAGTAAAGTTAAGTGGTACACAACTGTAATCATTGCTACTCAGAAGGCAGAAGTTGTTTGTAGTTCAGGGCTTCCTCAAACAAAATTTGCAACAGACTCTATTTGAAAAACAAGCTAAAACCAAGTGTGGTTCAAATATTAGGGGACAGCAGGGCCCAAGTTCAATCCTCAATGACACAAAAAATAAAATATATGAAACACTATGAATATAAGAATTACTTTGTATTTGTTCAATAATTATTTAATTCCCCATTCATTTTGTAAGCAAATGAAGTATTTATTGTTCTCAGAATTTAATATTGAGAGTTTTTTGTCAGTCATGGGGCTTGAACTCTGGACCTGAGTGTTGTACCTCAGCTCTTCAGCACAAGGCAAGCGCTCTACCACTGGAGCTACAGTGCCACTTCCAGTTTTCTGGTAGTTTATTTGAGATAAAAGTTTCATAATTCATCACATCAACAGGAGCAAGGATAAGAACTACATGGTTATTTCAATAGATGCAGAAAAAGCATTCGATAAGATCCAACACCCCTTTATGATGAAGGTTTTGGAAAAATTAGGAATCCATGGAACATTCCTCAATACAATAAAGGCTGTATATGACAAACCTACAGCCAGTATTATACTTAATAGTGAAAAACTAAAGCCATTCCCTCTTAACTCAGGAACAAGACAAGGATGTCCACTCTCTCCACTTCTCTTCAATCTAGTATTACAATGCCTAGCTACAGCAATAAGACAAGATGCAAACATAAAGGGGATCCAAATAGGGAAAGAAGAAATAAAAGTCTCCCTCTTTGCAGACGACATGATCTTGTATTTAAAGAATCCCATAGACTCCACTCCCAAATTACTCAAGCTGATTCAAAACTTTGGCAAAGTAGCAGGGTATGAAATTAACCCCCCAAAATCAATGGCTTTTCTGTATGCCAACAATGAGAAAAGTGTGGCTGAAATTAGAAAATCAACTCCATTTGTAATAGCCCCACAAAAAATAAAAAACTTGGGAATTAACTTAACCAAAGAAGTGAAGGACATCTATGATGAAAACTTTAAAATCTTGAAAAAGGAAATCAAAACAGAACTTAGAAAATGGGAAAAACTCCCATGCTCCTGGATTGGAAAGATTAACATCGTGAAAATGGCAATACTTCCCAAGGCTATCTACAAATTCAACACAATACCTATCAAAATTCCAACCTCATTCTTCAAGGAAATAGAAGAGGCAATCCAAAAATTCATATGGAACAATAAAAGACCCCGAATAGCAAAAACGCTCCTCAACAGAAAGAACACTGCTGGAGGAATATCAATACCAAATTTCAAACTCTCCTATAAAGCCATAGTAATCAAAACAGCTTGGTATTGGCATAAGAACAGACCTCAGGACCAATGGAATAGAATTGAAAACCCAGAAATGAACCTACAGACCTATAGCCATCTAATCTTCGATTAGGTAGCTAAAATAATAGAATAGAACAAAGACAGCCTCTTCAGTAAATGGTGCTGGCAAAATTGGTTAACTACTTGTAGAAAACTAAAGCTAGATCCTTATATATCACCCTGCACCAGAATCAACTCCAAATGGATCAAAGACCTCGGAGTCAAAGCAGACACTCTGAAAACATTACAGGATGGAATAGGATAAACCCTAGGTCTCCTTGGAGCAGGCTGAAATTTTCTTAATAGAGACCCAGAAACAGAACAAATCAAAGAAATGTTGGACAAATGGGATTGCATGAGGTTGCAGAGCTTCTGCATGGCAAAGGACATAGCTAGCAAGATCAATAGAAAGCCTACGGATTGGGAGAAGATCTTTACTAGCCATACAATGGACATGGGTCTCATATCTAAAATATACTTGGAACTCAAAAAATTCAACCACCCAACAACAAATCCTCAAAGAAACAACTGCCCAATAAATAAGTGGGCTAAAGACTTAAAGAGAAACTTCTCTGAAGAAGAATGAAAGATGGCCAATAGACACATGAAGAAATCTCCACCTCCCTAGCCATAAAAGAAATGCAAATCAAAACAACATTGAGATACCACCTCACCCCAGTTAGAATGGCAAAAATCAAGAACTCTAATAACAACAGATGCTGGAGGGGATGTGGACAGGAGGGAACCTTACTTCATTGTTGGTGGGAATGTAAACTTGTTCAACCACTTTGGAAAGTAGTATGGAGGTTCCTCAAAAGACTCCACATAGAGCTCCCCTATGACCCAGCAATCCCACTTTTGGGCATTTACCCAAATGTTTACAAACAAGACCACACTAAAGCTACCAGCACAACAATGTTTATTGCAGCATTATTTACCACAGCTAAGATATGGAACCAACCCAGATGCCCCTCAGTAGATGAATGGATCAAGAAAATGTGGTATATATACACAATGGAATTCTATGCCTCCATCAGAAAGAATGACATTGCCCCATTTGTTAAGAAATGTAAAGACTTGGAAAAAATTTTATTAACTGAAGTAAGCCAAGCTCAAAGAAACATAGGTCCCATGGTTTCCCTTACTTGCAATATCTAGTATATGTCTGAGTCAAGCAGAAAAGGTCAGATAAGGTGATGTTAGGAAAATAAACCCTAAGATATGTATTCAAATGTTTTTTTTATTTCATGCGATTGTTTCTAACACATTTATAAGATTATTTCTTTGTTGCTTTGTATATCCCTCCCCCACAGTATAACCCCTGCTTACACTGTATTTGATGTCGGTATAATTTGTGGAGGGGAAGGGTAAAAACACGTCGTTTAAGTAAGAATACAGGTGGATTTGCTGCAAAAAGGAGAAGTACAAGTTGTTATGTCGAAAATGAACTTTACAACTTTGGGGGGGGCGGGGAGGATTGGGTGGGGGGCAGGGGGAGGATGGAAAGGGATGGAAAGGGGAAACAAAGGAGGAGCCTACAATGCTTGATAAGAAATGTACTCATTATCTTGCCCATGTAATTGTAACCCCTCTGTATAGTATTTTCACAATAAAAAAATAAATAAAATTTTTTTTAAAAAGTTTCATGGACTTTCCTGCCTGGGCTGACTTTGAACCTTGATCCTCAGATCTCAGCCTCCTGAGTAGCGGATTACAAGTGTGAGCCACTGGCGCCTGGCTTACAGTGCTATTTTTTCCCCAAGCCAGTAACCCATTGCAACAACATCTGTGCTTGAATTAATTTTCCAAGGCAACCAGCTCTCCACACCAAATGCACTGTGTGATTGCCTGCCCAAAGCAAACAATAAACAGTGCTAGTACTCTTATCTGATTTCTTACCTACCCAGGGAACTGAGACCTGAGGGATCAAAGTTCAAAGCTAGTCTGGGAAGGAAAGTGAGACTCTTACCTTCAATAACTACCAAAAGGCCAGAAATAAAGGTGTGGTTCAAGTGTTAAAACACCAGTCTTGAATGAAAAATTCATCTGAAAATAATAGGCCCTGAGTTTAAGTCTCAGTACTGACACAAAGAAAAGGTAGAAAGAAAGAAGTCAAAGGAAGTCAGGAAGTCAGGAAGACAGGAAGGTAGAAAGTTAAGAAGGAAGGAAGGGAGAGAGGAAGGAAGGAAGGAAGGAAGGAAGGAAGGAAGGAAGGAAGGAAGGAAGGAAGGAAGGAAGGAAGGAAGGAAGGAAGGAAGGTAAGAAGGAAGGAAGGAAGGAAGGAAGGAAGGAAGGTAAGAAGGAAGGAAGGAAGGAAGGAAGGAAGGAAGGAAGGAAGGAAGGAAGGAAGGAAGGAAGGAAGGAAGGAAAACAAACAAACAGCAGTCATGGATGGCCGAGTCCAAAGCAACTATGAAGTCCAAAGCAACTATGAAATAAAGTTGCTCAAAGTTATAGAAATTTCCAAATGAGAGAAAAAACATAAGGCACAATCATTTGATGGCTAAATGCCTTTCAAGGAAGAAAATAGAAGGCAAAAAAGTTAAAGAGACTGCATCTACAAATAACCAGCAAAAAGTTGGTTTAGAGGCATGGCTCAAGTGATAGAACACCAGTTAAGACTGGCACAAGGGAAAAAAGTAAGAGATTTAAAGATTCAAAAGAAAAAAAGAAAGAGCCATAAACATACACTGGATTATTTTAATAGTCAGCCAATTTTCTGTGTTTCATACAACTTGCTACAAGAATACTTTCAAAGATTGAATTTCCATAATTGTACAATATTTGTCTCTAAATTTCCTGCACATGTATCTCTTCAATGGCATAATATACAATTATTAGGACACTAAAGGTTGAAAATACATGTTATAAATGGCATAACAATTTGCTTGTAAACAGTTTGTTCAACTGGTATCAATCCCTACCGAAATTTATTTATCAACAAATGATCTTGTACATTTGTGAAATCCAGCTTGCTGGTTAGGTTTATTTATTTACAAGGGGTAAAGCCTGAAATTGGTAGACTCATCTGACTTTTGTGCCCTAGTGCAGAGAATCTTATTTGAATGAGCAGATAAGAAGCTTACAAATAAAATTTAATTCACCACATCTAGTAAGATGCTCAAGGAAACTGTAAATAAGCTATCAAAATGGTAGTTGCAAAAGACTAGGCTAAATCCCTTCCTATTCTTTCCTCAAAATGTTTCCTGTGCAACATTAGGATAAGATGCAGATAAATTGTATACCTAATCCAAATTTACATTCTATTTTTCAAATTGAAGAGAACTGATAATCTCGTTAAACTGGTGAGCTTAAAACATATATATGGGGGCTGCAAGGTGGCTCAGTGGTAGAGCGCTTCCCTTGCATGCATGAGGGGCCCTGGGTTTCATTCCTCGGCACCACATAAGCAGAAAATAAAGCTGGAAGTGGCACTGTGGCTCAAGTGGTAGAGCACTAGCCTTGAGCTGAACAGCTGAGGGACAGCACCGAGGCCCAGAATTCAGGCCCCACGACCGACAAAAAAAATATATGTGAAAGAATTGATTTAATAAAGCAATGGGTCAGTGAGAATAACTTTTTAAAAATGTAGTTGGGTGCTGGTGGTTCATGCCTATAAGTCTAGCTACTCAGAAGGCTAAGATCTGAGGATCACAGTTGGAAGCCAGCCTGGGAAGGAAAGACTACGAGACTCTAATCTTGAATTAACCAGCCAAAAGAAAGATGTGGATGTGTGGCTCAATTGTCAAAGTTAAAAAGCCAAGGAAATAAACCATGCATGCATTTTAAACAGATTGGAATGATCTGTTGTAAAGATATTTCTGAGCATACCCACATGACCACTTTCAAAGCACTCTAAGATTCTTCTCAAAGAGAGCTGTAAATGATATTGCCATAGGTGCTTCTAAAGACACTGAAAGATTAAAAGACAACACCATTAAAGCGTGGGCTTCTTTGCCAACCACACAGCTTTCCTTGGATACTTAGAAAGTTTCTGACTGAATACACTCTATGTCTGCAATCTACAGCTCCACATTTGAAGCTAACAATTTTGTGTTTTTTTTTTAATTTTTTGGGATATATTTAGTGACTGGAAATTTAATGCAAAACAGCAGCCTGTTGAAGAATTCAGATTTAAAGAGCCTCCTGTGTGAACTGAAGAACCCACTGAATTTGAGATTACAGTAATTTCAGCAGACTTAGAGTCTAATGATTACTTTAATGTTCATGCTGTGATTTACTTGATATTGGCTAATAGCTGTCCTTTAGATAAGTGTATTTGAGTTCCCCTAATTTTTTATTATTGAAAAGTGAATAACTTTCAAGATTTTTTTCCCCAACAGTATTTTATACTTAACCTCAATGCTATCCTATTAGATTTGGCATCTCTAAGCAAGAAATGGAAACTTTTGAAGATAATTTTGTATTTGTAGGATTCAAATTGAGTAGATAGCTATTTAGATTTATGTCGAATGGCACTCCAGTACTGATTTCACTGATCAGAGATTAACTCGAGTCATATATGAATGGAATTGCATAATATATACCTTTGTGTTTGGATTCCTTTGCAAATTAAATGTCTTGAGATCCATTCGTGTCATTGTATGTGTCAGTAGATTTTTTTCCTTAGCATTAGTGATGGATCTTGTTGTCTACCAAACCACTTGTCCCTTTGGAGGCGCTGTGAATAAAGTTGTCACATATTTTTTTTCTCATTTCTCTTAGAATGATAGACTGATTGGGGAAGGGACAATGGAGTGGAAGTAAAGGAGTGCTTAGGGATAACATTGAGTAAGATGCATTGTATGCATAAAGGGACATCTTAAAGTGAAAAAAAGGAATTTTATGAATTTTATACCTGAATCACCCAATATATTGTCTTTTGGATTCATTACATTGACATTTTGTGGAATTTTCTAGAGCTCCAAGCATGCCTTTCATGTTTTCAATGTGAACAAAATATTTTAGTTTTTCTGTTTAGGAAAGGGTTTCTCAGAACACTTGCATTGCTCAGTCCTGATATATACCCAAGCAAGGCATGTCTTCAAGATTTGACCATGGCTGATAGCAAGAGATGAGAATTCTGAGCCTTTGCAATAATTTTATCTACCAAGAAGTTTTTTTATATGCCTGAAGTTTTGGGCTACCCCTTCTACCTAGTAGATACTAAGTATTGAGTTCAGAATGAAATCAGATTTCTTAAGTGACTCCAGAGTAATCTTATGTTCAAAATATGATTGCATTTTCTTTGGTTTTATTTTTGGTCTCATGGAATAGTGTATGCACCTCACGTCTGTACCTAGTTTCCTGAGCTGGAAAAGATTTGTATCTTTCTTCCTATTTTGGTCTGACCTCAAAAGTTCCTGTCTTGCTTCCAAAGTATCTGATTTCTTTCAGCTTCTCTAGCTGCCTCCATGGGTTGAGAAGTAAAATGCTGAGTGTGTTAGAGGAATTTTTCTCTTTGACCATTTCTTGCCCTCAGACACTTGTGGCTTGTTCTTTGTGGACAGTGGTCATGCTTTGGCTAGTGTCCTTATCTTGCAACTTGTCCACAAATGTTGTACCTCTTTTCTCTGACAGGGGACTTATAGCTGGTAGAAGATGACAATGAACCAAATAGTCCAAATTCCCTTCTCTCATGGAGGTTACATTTCACTAAGGGAAAGAAATATTTAATAGGTTGTCACATCTTATGTTGATATGTAATGAATAGTGGAAGAGAGAAATGATTAAAGCTCTACTAGGAGATATCAGTTGTCAGGATGGGATTTCAAATAGTTAATATTGTCATGAACAATTTCTCAGAAAGCAGTCTTGGGAGATATAAGAGCGAAGGGGTAATAATTTATAATCGGAAAACTAGACAATAGATAGCTGTATCTGTCTTTGTCTGTTTTTCTGGTCATGGGGCTTGAACTCTGGACCTGAGCACTATCCCTGAGCTCTTTAGCTCAAGGTGAGTGCTCTACCACTTGAGCCACAGCAACACTTCCAGTTTTCAGGTGGTTTATTGGAGATAAGAGTCTCATGGATTTTCCAGCCCAGCTGGTTTTGAATTGTGATTTTCAGATCTCAGCCTCCTGAGTAGCTAGGATTACATGTGTGAGCCATCAATGTCCAGCCTTTGTCTCTGTCTTATAAATTGCTCTGTGTTGCACACTATTGGACCTTCAGCTGTTCAAAAAAATCATATAGTCAGGTGCAGACACAACGATGAATTAACATGCTGATATTCTCACATCTGGTTCTCATATAGGCAAGCAATAAGGAAATAAAAAATATCGATGGTATTTTATTATTATAAACTTCAGTATCTTGACTGAGATTTTCTATTCTGCAATTTGTTCAAAATAGCATGAAATAAGCTGAGTGACATTGGCTCATAGCTACTCAAAAGGCTGGGATCTGAGTATTGTGGCTTGAAGCCAGCCCAGGCAGAAAAGTCTATGACAGTTTTATCTACAATTAACTACCAAAAAAGCCAGCAGTGGAGCAGAAGATCAAGTTGCAGTGCACTGGAGTTAGCAATAGAGCTCAGGGACAGTGTTCAGGTACTGAATTCAATCTCCAGATGTGAGCCTGTGCACGCACATACGCACACGTGTGCACCCACACCCCCCCCACACACAGAGTGTGAAACATTCAGATCAATCACTGCTTATTAGAGACTGTAAATGAACAATTCCACACACTTATGCAAACTGATGATTTAGCATGTATTTGCTCTCTTGTGAGGAGGGGTAGCACCTTAGTAGACACGTGAAAGCTCAGAATATGTATATATTTTTGTTCCAGTGTTAGGACTTGAACTTGGGGCTTTGTATTCTAATTTGGCTTTTTCATTCAAGGCTACCACTAGAGGACTTGAGCCTTTGAGCCATAGTACCACTTCTACCTCTTTACAGGTTCATTGCAGATAAGAATCTCATTGAGTTTTCTACCATAAAGGCTTTGTATATCTATTCACAGATCTCAGTCTCCTAAGTAGCTATGATTATAGGCATGAGCCACTAGTGCCCTGCACATTTTCTTTTATTGTTATCATATATTTCTCAGTATTAAAAAATGATCTCGCTGATTCTGAGTTGTAAAATTATAAATAACGATATATTCCTTTTTGCTCAGAGATTACAATTTTCCTACAAATTGCACAATAAAACAATACAAGGAACTTTGTGAGTTCTCAGATAATTTCTCTTTTTTTCATGGGCCTACTACTTTTATCTAAATTCCTATTCCTACTTTAAAGTGAAAATTTCAATCAGCTTGTAGATCTTTAGCAAACTAACCCAACATCCCACATCATTCAGGGATTGTGTGTGACCTTATTATTTTCTGAACCTATGATTAGCTACTGTTACTACTGAAACCTGCTTAAGTTTTCAGAAGATGGTCTATATATAGTTAGAAAAAATACTGCTTAATTTCATGACTGATTAAACTTCATGTAAAATATAATTGAGTAATTAATACCTTTCATTTAGTTCCCAAATTTCAAAGCAAATAATTCTAGAGTACCTTACTTAAAAAGAAAACAGATGCTGTGGAGTTGGGTAACATAATACTTTGGAAGCTGTAATCCTAAAATACATTGTTTCTCTGTAAACTGCTCTAAATTATTGTCTGTTTTAATCTTTATTATTGTTATTTTATTTCCTGGGTTTTGTTTTTAGACACCATTAATGATTACAGATAAAAAAGTGACAACTTCTTCATAGTTGTAACAGTTACCAATCATGTTTATGTGGTTACACAGCTTCAGGAAAGTTAAAATATGGTATACTCAGAGGAGGATTTCCATAGAGTAACTCCTTTGCACATAACTTAGAATATAATAAAAATATATCAGGAAGAGGGAAATGTATGTTGTTGTTTAGTGGTCTGATATTAAGGGTAGGGACTCTAGACAAATGAAGAGAGAAAGAGTGGGTGAATATGTTCATAGTATTCACTGTAGGCAGGCACTGGCCCTATTTGTTAGGAAATGGGAAGATTAGGAAAAAAATTTAAGTTAAGTACACCAGACTCAAAGAAACATAGGTCGCATAGTTTCCCTTATTTGCAATAACTAGTATACATCTAGGATAATCTTACCAGACAAGCAGAAAAGGTCAAAAACTATGTACATATGAGTATATAAGATCATGCTAAGGGAAATGAGGCCCAAGATATGGACACAAGAGGTTTTTGTCCTTGTTGCTGTTGTTTTTAATGTACTATGTGATTTTTTTTGTTGTTTCTTGTATGTTCTGTCTGCTATGGTATAAACCCTGTTGTTACTGTATTTGATTCCGGTGCCTTTGTGTACCTTCTTTTTTGCGGGGAAGGGAGGATCTGGTCGTGGGGCCTGAACTCTGGGCCTGGGCACTGTCCCTCAGCTCTTCAGCTCAAGGCTAGCACTCTACCACTTGAGCCACAACGCCACTTCCTGCTTTTTTTTCTGCATATGTGGTGCTGAGGAATTGAACCCAGGGCCTCAAGCATGCAAGGCAAGCGCTCTACCACTGAGCCATCCTCCCAGCCCCTTTGTATATGTCGTATGTATGTGTGTGTGTGTGTCTGAGAGAGAGAGAGAGTGTGTGTATAAATATATATATATATATATATATATATATATAATTTTTTCTAATTTGGCGAGGGGAAGGGAAATAACAAAAGGCTGAAACAAGCATACATATTGACCCATTGTAACAATGAGACGAACAAGACACTATGTTGAAAACAAACTTTACAATGCCAATGTACTCATAAATGGACAATAATGAATTGAAACATCTTTATTTAATTGTTTCATTATTTTGTTCAATTAAAAATTGAACAATGAAAGAGTAATATAAATTCCATGGTCTCATATTTTATCAAGCGTTATATGACTTAGATTTAGAACCAGGATTTGCAAAATTTATAGTAAAAATATGTAAGCATATAAATGTTAAAATTATCTAGGTATTATCTTTGTAACCACTTGAACTTGAGAAACAATTGCAAGCTCTTCTATATATTATAAGTTTAAGTAAAATAATAGAAACAAAGGTTAAATTCCTGACTGAATTAACATACAATTTATACAAGAAAAGTTCTCTTCTATAAAAATGCTTAATCTCCTTCCACAGCATTGCAGCAGTGTTTGGGAACCTGAGTGAAATTCTTCCCACTTGGGAGTTCTTCCTTAAGCTGCATTGAAATTGCTTTGTTCCACCCTAGAGACATACAGAAAATTACTATACTTGCCTAAAGCAGGATTGTTATTTTTTTTCTTTTTTTAAGGGTTATAATTACTTAAAAAGTTCTGTCCTTCAATTTCTTTTATCATCTTCACATTAAAATTATAATTTTTGCCACTATAGTTTAGTTAGCAGTAATAATCACGGAGGGATTATTGTCAGGTTGTGAAACACTCGAGGCTATAAATTTTCAGGTGAAATTTCAGATCAAAGGAAAGGAATAATCAGTGCCTTCTAGTCTTATGAGCAGTATGTATTGAGTTGTTTCTGGAAAAGTGATTTTGCACTGCGAAATGTAAATTCTGAATGTTGCCACTTAAAGAAATTTATTTGCCTCATCTGATATGGTCATATGTACATAGATATTGAGCTATTCTTCTTGTCTACAACTATCTTAGACATATACTAATTATTACAAATGAGGGAAACAATGGGATCTATGTTTCTTTGGGTCTGGATTACTTTACTTAATATGATTTTCCCCCCAAATCTTTCCATTCCTTATAAATAGGGAGATATCATTCTTTCTAATGGAAGCACAGAATTCCATTGTGTACATATACCACAGTTTCTTGATCCATTCATCTACAGAGGGGCATCTGTTTTGGTGCCATATCTTAGCTATGATAAATAATGCTTCAATAAACATGCTTGTGCTGGTAGCTTTAGTATTCCCTTGTTTGTGGTCATTTGGGTAAATGCACAGAAGTGGCATTGTTGGGTCATAGGGGAGCTATATGTTTTGCTTTCCAAGTGGTTGAACTAGTTTATACTCCCATCCCTTCTATCATCTGTTGTTATTAGATTTCTTGACAATGACATTGGTACCTTGGGTATAGTATGCTTTAATCTGAATTAGGGAAGGGAAGGGGTACAACAAAATGGTGAGACAAAACACAAAGTGTGAACCAACAAAACAGTGATACTCATAAGACAATATGTTGGAAATTAACTTTACAACTTGGTGGGGAGTGTTGGGTTGAGAGAACATGGTAGAAAAAATGAGGGAGTGTAATGAGTTCAATAAGAAATATACTCACTACCTTATGTATCTAACTTTAACCCCTCTGTTCATCACCTTGACAATAAATTTTTTAAAAAGGAAAGAAACTTATTTGTAAAGTAAAAGCATTAAATAATTGTTTATGTTTCTGCAAAGAGTCCATGTTTATGTCCAACAGTCTTTGTTTTAGTCATCATTATTACAAGATGCCTTGGAGAAAAATCTTCCTGAATTAAACAAGTTGGAGAAGGCTGTGTGTATGTTTATCTGTGGTGTTTATGAAGCAGATGAACACACTGAAGTTTCCACAGTGTGTACAATGTATCACACACACTGGGAAAAGCCTGGCTGACAGAAACTTCATTTGCATGCTAATTTGTTTGTTTAGTTACTCATTTAGCATTATTACTGATATCCTTTGGTTTCAGTAAACAAAATTATTATAAGAACCAAACTAAGCAAATGCTTCAAATACAGACTTGCTTGATCTACAAGCCACTTTAAATTAATATGACAAACAAATGTCAAGCACCAGTAGCTCATGCCTATAATCCTAGCTTCTCAGGAGGCTGAGATCTGAGGATTGCATTCAAAACCAGCCTAGGCAGAAAATCCCAAGAGATTCTTATCTCCAATTAACCAGTAAAAATAAAAAAACAAAAGTAGAACTCTATGGCTAGAATTGTGGAGCCCAGCCTTAAGTGAAAAAGCTAAAGGATAGTGCCCAGTCTTGAATTCAAGCTCCAGTACACACACACACACACACACACACACACACACACACACACACACACACACACACACACACACACACACACACACACACACACACACACACACACACACACACACACACACACACACACACACACATGGGGACATGATTTATGTAACTTACCAAGACAAGTACATGCTAATCATAGTATAACTTACTTTTGAAAAGGTCGCTCATTTTTTTCACATAAAATTGCATGTGTTGTAATTCATTTCGTTACTTATAAAACACATTGTAAAAAAAGTCTATGTTCTAATATTAAGCATTATGATTGTGATTGCTATGTAAATGGTGAACTGATACCATTATTGGTAGGTTTGAAATCAAAACCTTTATGATTTAACATTACAATGGGGGGTAAAGCATAATTCCTCAAAAAAAAGTTTCTGTTTAAAGCAATTTATTATCCTGCATTAATGATGCTCTATCACTTTACCTAACAAGTAAGCAGTGGTGATTTACTAATACTAGTTATTTAAGTTCTATTAATGTCTGTGTCCAGCATAGCATTCAAATTCCTAGGCAAGGAGTAAAGATATTTTAACAATGTGCTATTAATTATGATGATTTGAATGAATTCAAGCTATATTTGTTAAGACCTGAAGTAGTTTGCATATCCCTTTGCATTTAAATCAGCTTTTTTTTTCTCTGATATTCGGGATTTGAATCAGCATCTAAGACTTCCTTTGATATCAAGATTTAAACAAAAAGAGATTTACATATTGTCAGTGTATCCTGAGCAGAAAATCTTGTAAAACAGTAATAAACTTGAGAGATTGGTTTTACTACAAAGCAAAGCCTTGTAAAGCTAGGAGATACATAAACCTGCCAATAGAATTACAATTTCAAATATAAGGCTTTATTGAAGTTGTAAATTAGTGTTAAGAAGAGTTTTAAATCAGTTTATTAGCCTTTATGGTCACTTTAGTTGGCTGCTTGTAGGAGCAGAATTTAAAAAGAGATAAATTAGTTAGAATCCACTGATAAAGAGGATCCAAAATCCTGGTGAACCAGAAGGGGAGGGAATTTCTTTCATTAATAGTTCAAATAAAATATAAAATAAAATGCAAAAATGTGCATTTTTCTCACAAAAGAGAAGTCAAAGAATTTTTCAAAGCCAATTTTCGCATGTGTACTTTATAGGCAGCAGAATAAAAAATGCAACTTTGTTTCAGTAGTCTGCATTAAAATTATCCAGAGAGAAAAAAAAGCTGTATTTGTCTCTATCTCCATCTCTATATCTCTATATCATCTGTGTATTATACAGTTATTATAATCCTATCATCTCTACAGCCTGCTGCTCTGCAATTTTGGACAATAATGCTAATGAAAAAATGAATTATAAGTAAAAATGATAGAATAAATGGGAAAATGTCTGAATTGTGTGACAAATGAAACATTATAAAATGTAATGAAAATAGCACTGCAATGGCTGTACTGGGAGAAATTATAAATAGGCATTTGTGGGTTCCTAGGCTACTCACTGATTATCCATTGTACATTTCTTAGACAGTAGACATTGGGAACTACCTGAACCTGTAAAGGAATGTTATGAGCATACAGCAGAAGATAAGAGTACTTGGTTAAAGCTGATATAATTTACTAACACACATGCAAGTATAAAGTAAAGTTGTAGGGTTTCAATTAGGAAAAAAAAAGTTCAAAAAGTTTAATAGGTTCGACAAGGTTCTGTTAAGGTTAAATGTTACCATTTTGTTTTTTTATCTTTTATTCCATTTTGCTATTACCATTTTGATTTAATACCATGGCATGAACAGTCTGAGTTGTCTATGAATATTTATGACATAATGAACTTTGAAACTAATAAGGGATAGGCAGAAAAAGTATACATAGGTCAGTTCTGGGCTCACTGCTATAATGAATGTTTTGATTGGAAATATATACACTGTGTTTTCTGATGAACATCCTCTGCATATATAAGAGTAAAACAGGGAATTAAAATCATTCCTTATAAAAGAAAAACAACTGCCAATTTTTAACAAAAACAACAACAGCATTGTTGAACTCCTGAACTATTTTACAATATTGATGCAGTTGCTTAGCTTTGAGAAGATTCACAGGATTCTGGCAGGTGATTCTGAAGTAGCATTTAAGTAGAATATAACTAGATTGACTACTTTCATATGTACCAATGTTTCAGGCTTTCTCCAAATAGCCTCTTAAAAAATTTCTTCACTATTTACTTGAGATTTACAGAGCACTGACTAATATATGGATGATCAAATTCTCTTTTCCCAAAGGCAAATCAATATTTCTCATGATCTATGGAAGATAATCCCAAAAGCGAAGATGGAGAGCCACGTACAGACAGAGGCAGAGGTCTTCCTGCTGCTTGCAATGGTTACTACCATTAGTGAAGAAATCTTGTCTTCAAAGTTGGTACCTATTTTGCATGAAGGCACTTGTGTTTCATTAAGCAAAGTCTCCAACTTGTGTAGCTTTTATTGTACATTTCAGGAGATGGTGAAAATTGTTTACAACAAAGGGAAATTTTATTTTCCTAAGAACTTACATATTAGGATATAAGTTTCTACTCATTCAGAGGAATTTGAGATCTCCACTTGATCTCTGGAAGGAATGCTACTGTTCTCAAAAAGAGTAGGAAAAATATGTATGTTTGTTATACATGTGTAATATGAGCAACTCATATATGAAGGCATATGTTCTATGAGGATACTTAAAAGGTTGAGAATGTGGGAGTGGATAATGGTCCTTAAATATTTGTAATAAATTAAGGTATTTCTGTTCTGTACAATGAAGGAGCTGGGACAATAAAGGCAGTTTCAAACAATTTCCATAATAGAGGTACTGGTAGTTCATGCCTATAATTCTAGCTACTCATTAAGCTTAAGACAAATCTGAGATGCTTATCTCCAGTTAAACAGTAAAAAACAGAAAGTGGATTCGTGAATCTTCTCAAAGCTATGCAACTGCATCAATATTGTAAAATAGTTCAAGAGTTCAACAATGCTTCCATTAAAGAATGTGGTAGAGAACCAACCTTGGGGGAAGATAATCAAATGAAGAGTATGAGGCCCTGAGTTCAAGCCCTACTACTGACACAAAGGGAAAAAAAGAAAAAATTTCCATAGAAGCATGAGGAGAGTTCAGCAGTATTACCCATTGAGAAAATTCAAATTAAGACCCTCAACAATACTACTATGCCAAATGTTAGTGGTGCCATATAAGAACTGGAAAATTCATATCCTGGTGACAACTAGCTTATAAAGCACTGGCAGTATCTACTAAAACTTATTATGTACCTACACAGCACAACAATTCCATGATTTCATTGATTTCCATGAAAAATAAGTGTACTTATTCTATCAACACATGAGATTCATCATAATAGTTAATTTTTGCTAGATAATTTATGTTTATTTATGCTAGTAGCTATGCAATCCCAAACTAAAAACAACCATCCCAATTCAAATTCTAGCCCTAAAGTAAAATTTAGAAAATTAAACCCTGAGGAAGATTTATCTCACTTAACTAAAATGTTAACCTTTTAATATTTCAGTGTTTATTTCTCATTTTTAAAATATAATTGATGTGTGTGTTTGGTGTATATAATGCACTCATATTAGCTTTGTCATTATAGTTAAGCAAAACATATTGATTCCACTTGTAAATCTGATTTATTTTTTCTCTCATTTATTTTTTCTCCTTGTTTTCCTTTCACTTCTGCTTTACTCTTCCTCTTTTTTGTTTTGTTTTGCCTTGTGTGTATCTGTTTAATCCTATTCATTATTCTCCAACTTCTCTTCCATAATACAGCACCAACTAGACTTTTTACCCATCTCACTTCAATCCATCATTGGCCCCCTCCTTCATGAGCTTAGTCACTTCCTGCCTTGTGAAATTATATACTTTGTGTAATTCATTATTGTAATCTTTCCATTAACATTCTTATTAATTGAGATCTCTCTACATCAAGAAAAGTCATCTTTACTTTTATCTAAAAATACTAAAGCATTTGTGGTGTTTGGCCCTCATGAGGGATTGCCAGAATTTCAAGGTTATGATTTATCTAACCTCGTGAAAGTGGCTCCTTTTCTCAATTTCTATGTAAATTTTCTTTATTTCAAAATCAAAATGAAAATATCAAACTGAATGTAAGGTCTTACCCTCCTCTCTCACTGGATTATGTTCTCAGTTGTCTAGATGTTGTAGAACTACTGACATTATATAACAACATGAATAAATTTTAAGTAAAATGAGCTATGCGTTATATAAATGTCATGTACATGATATTCTCAAATGCCACAAATGAAATCCTGTGCTTGTGACAGTCTCAAATGCAACAAATGAAACAAAATCAGTGTTTTCCACTTAACTGGTTATGATAAAACTTTTTTCAGTGACAATGCTATATACATAAATTTTTCTTTAGTACTGGGGTTTATATTTAGACATGCTGGAAGGTATTATACCACTTCTGCCATGCCTCTAGTCATTTTGTATGCAGTACACTATTTTTTAAACTTCTCTTGTTTCCATATCTCCTAGTTCATTTTAATTAGCATTATTTTATAAGGTCATGAGTACATAGCTATTGAGCTATTGTGATCTTCTCTAAGAACTATCATAGACATATACTAATTACTATAAATGAGGGAAAACACGGAGCCTATTATTCTTTGGGTCTGGCTTACTTCACTTAATATGATTTTTTTCCCCAAGTCTTTCCACTTCCTTACAAATGGAACAATGTCATTCTTCCTGATGGAAGCCCAGAATTCTGATCTATATCTATATCTATATTTACATCTATATATGTGTATATATATATATATATATATCACAATTTCTTGATATATTCATCCTAAGGTGTATCTGGGTTGATTCCATATCTTGGCTATAATAAATAATGCCACAATGAATGAAGTTGTACTGATAGCTCAGTGTGGCCTTGTTTGTGGTCGTTTGGGTAAATGCCCAGGAATGGATCTTAGGGGAGCGCTATGTTTAACCTTTTGAGAAACCTCCTAACTGCATTCCAGAGTGGTTAAACAAATTTACATTCCCACTAGCAGTGTAATAGTATTCCCCTTGGTCACATCCCTGGCCAACATCTGTTATTAATAGTTTTCTGGAACATGGGTATTCTAACTGGGGTGAGGTGGAATCTTTTTTTCTTTTTATTGTCAAGATGATAAACAGAGGAGTTGCAGTTACCTAAGCAAGGTAATAGGTACATTTCTTGTCAAATTTGTTACTCCTTCCTTCTTTTTTTCCTACTTCCGTTTCCTCCTCACGTCTCACCCCCAAGTTGTAGAGATCATGTCCAACATGTTGTCTTGTGAGTATTGTTGTTGCATTTGTTGCCACCTTGTCTTTTGTCTCCCCATTCTGTTGTTCCCATTCCCTAGCCTAACTCAAATAAACATACATACAATACCAGGGTACAAAAATCAAATACAGTGACAACAGAGGATACAATAGGGAGAAGACCATAGAAAAGAAACAAAAAAATAACATAGTTTATTAAAAATGACAACAAAGAAAACCTCTTGTGTCCTTGTCTTGGAGTTCATTTTGCTTAGCATCATCTTATACAGACATATGTACATAGCTATTGAGCTATTCTGCTCATCTACTAAGATTATCCTAGACGTATACTAATTATTGAAAATAAGGACTTAAAGAGAGGCTTCTCTGAAGAGGAAAAAGAATGGCTGATTGATAGACACATGAAGAAATGTTCAATTTCTCTGGCTGTAAAAAAAAATGCAAATCAAAACAACATTGAAACTGAGATCTGAGGATCACAGATCAAAGCCAGATGGGGCAGGAAAGTCCATGAGACTTATCTCCAATAAACTACCAGAAAACTGGAAGTGGCTCTTTGGCTCATGTGGTAGAGTGCTAACCTTGGGCTGAAGAGCTGAGGGAAAGCACCTAGGCCCAGTTCAAGCGCCACAACTCCCAAACAAAAACAAAAACAAAAACAAAACAAATAAACAACCTTGAGATTCCACGTCACCCCAGTTAGTATGGCTATAAATAAGAAATCTAATAACAACAGATGTTCCAAAAGTGAATACTATTACTCTGTTGTTGGGAATGTAAACTTGTTCAGTCACTCTGGAAAGCAGTATGGAGGTTCCTCAAAAGAATACACAAAGAGCTCCCCTATGACCCAAAAATCGCACTTCTTTACTGAAATGATCACAAACAAGACCATACCAGCACAACTATATTTTTCACAGCAATATTCACCATAGCTAAGATATGGAACCAAACCAGATACCCCTCAGCAGATGAATGGATCAAGAAAATGTGATATGTGTGTGTGTGTGTGTGTGTGTGTGTGTGTGTGTGTGTGTGTGTGTGTACACATATATACATAATGAAATTCTATAATTCCATCAGAAAGAATGACACTGCCCCATTTGTAAGGAAAAGGTAGAATCTTAATATTGTTCTGATTTGCATTTCTTTTATGACCAGAGATATTGAACATATCTTTATGTGTCTATATGCCATTCTTCCCTCTTCAGAGCAGGCTTTCTTTCACTCTTTTGCCCACTTATTAATAGAGTGATTGTTTCTTTCAGGATTTGGTTTTGGTTAATTAAATTTTGAACTGTAAGCATATTTTAGATATAAAGCCCCTTGTCTACTGTATAGCAAGTGAAACTCTTCTCCCAATCTGTAGTCTTTCTATTGATCTTGCTAGCTAGGTCCTTTGCCATGCAGAAGCTCTGCTGTTTAATGCAATCCCATTTATCCAACCCTAGGTTTTTTGTGTTTCTTTTGACCAGTGCCAAGGAGCCCTAGTGTTTTCCCTAATCCTTCCTTTAATATTTTTGTAGTATCTGATCTTACATATAAGCCTTTGATCCATTTGGAGATGATTCTGGTGCAGGGTGATATATAAAGTTCCAACTTCAATTTTCTGCACATATGTATCCAGTTCTGCCAGCACTATTTGTTGAAGAGTCTTTCTTCCAGCGAGTGATTTTGGCTCCCTTTTCAAAATTTAGGTAGCCATAGGTCTTTGGAATCATTCTTGGGTGTTCAATTCTTTTCCATTAGCCAGTTCCTGTGTTGTTTTTACTATTACTATGGCTATATAATAATGTTTGAAGTTTGGCATTCCTCTAGCACTGTTCTTCCTGCTAAGGATTGTTTTTGAAATTGGGATCTTCTTTTACTCCATATTAATTTAAGGGTTGCTTCTTGTAATTCTTTAAAGAATGTTGAGATATGAGATATATGAATTTGTAGATGGCTTTGGGAAGTATTGTCAGTTTCACGATGTTAATTCTTCCAATCTGTGAGCATGGAAAGTTTAACTTCCTTATATTTGCTTTAATTTCTTTTTTCAGGTTTTTAAAGTTTTCATCATAGAGGTCCTCCATCCCTTGGGTTAAATTAATTCCGAAGTATTTTTGAGACTATTACAAAAGGAGTTGATTTCCTGATTTTAGCCCCACTCTTTTCATTGTTGGCATACACCAAAGCTACTGATTTTTGTGGGTTAATTTTATGGCCTGAGACTTTGCCAATGTTTTGGATCAGCTCAAATAACTTGGGAAAGGCTCGATAAATACAGGATTATGTTATCAGCAAAGAGGAAGAGTTTTATTTCTTCCTTCCCTATTTGGATCCCCTTTATGTTTTCATCTTGCCTTATTCTAGCTAGGAACTCTAGTGCTATATTGAAGGGGATTGGAGAAATCAGACATCCTTGTCTCCTTCCTGATTTCAGAGGAAATGACTTTAACTTTTCACTATTAAGTATAATGCTGGCTGTAGGTTTGTTATACACAGCCTTAATTATATTGAGGAATGTTCCATGGATTCCTAGTGTCTCCAGAACTTTCATTACAAAGGGGTATGTGATTTTGATGATGATATACTTTTTCTATAGTACTCTTCTAAATCGTTTTGTGGAACACACACACAATCTCAAGAAAAATACATTTTCTTATGGTATAGATTACAATTCATTTAAAATTATCATGTAAGCATTCTCAGTTGTAGATCCGAATAGTCCTCTTCCAAACAAAAGTGTCTGGATCATCATGCCACTGTTCATTACTGAGAAATCATGTTAGAATATCTTTCTTATAGAACTATTTAAAATAGGCAAATAGATTTTATTTTATTTTTTATTTTGGCGGGGGGGAGGGGGTCCGGTCGTGGGGTCTGAACTCTGGGCCTGGGCGCTGTCCCTCAGCTCTTCAGCTCAAGGCTAGCGCTCTACTGCTTTGAACCACAGTGCCACTTCCGGCTTGTTTTCTTTTTGCTTTATGTGGTGCTGAGGAATCAAACCCAGGGCCTCATGCATGCAAGGCAAACGCTCTACCACTGAGCCACCTTCCCAGCCCCAGGCAAATAGATTTTAAAACATTTTCAGAAATTATAAGCTATACAGTAAATGTTTTATTTAGTTCTCTACCCATGAATTACAGTGGTTATCTGACATACATGATCCCAACAATAGAAAAAAAGCACATATTAAAACCAGCCCTTCCCAATTTCTGCATATTTAAGCTTCTTTTCCAGACTGACCATTTTTCTAGAAATGAACATCCTCAAAAGGAACACGAAAGCTGATGCTGGGCAAAGGAGAATGGGTAATCCCAAGAAGTGATAAGAGGAGGAGAAACTAATTACAGGTCATGATTAAAATTTAGGTCACACACAGTGGGCCTCAGCTTGTCTTAAATGTACAGCTTTAGCTATTTCATCTTTCATGATGTCTGCTTTGTTGAACTAAATATGGAAATGTCAATGAAACTAATAAAGTAGAAAATACTTTATAGAAAGCATAGAGTATAAGTTTCTATTACATTTGAGTCAAGATTCATGGCTATTTCAAAATACTTTTCATGATTTCTGTCCTTTCCGTTCAGTTTCTGTACATCCCCTGAAAGCTCTGTGGGCGCTCTGAAAGGTCACTTCTAAGATACTGGGAGTAAGAAGCCCTTCATGTGGTGTGAGGACTCTGTTCATACTGAGAGTGTTAATCAGTACAGTCACTAAAATGATGCAGAAATAGACGTTAAATTTTATCAATAAGCAAGAAAATGCCTGCTAAATTCCTTGAAATATGTTAGAAGTGATTAAGAAATTAATAACTCTAGTGATCTATCACCAACTGCATGATATTTTTCAAATTGCTTTGTTAAAAATGTTTTCTTTTCTTTTATCAGAGATATTTATGCAAAAGGTACTTTCCAAATCTGATAGATTTATTTGCCACTGTATTGTTCTCCTCAAAAGGCTTACAGCATTGTTAGGAATATAGATCACTTCCTAAATTCACACAAAATGTAATCCAGGGGGAAAAATCCAAGGGCAATGAATCCCACTATAAAAACATCATAATCACAGAATTGGAAACTTAAGAGGTAAACTTAATTTTTTTTAAAAATTATTTTTATACCACTGTGTAAAGCATAATTATACTTTTGATTCAGGTAAAGAGTTCAAGAACATGAGAGCAATAGAAGTCATTCCTTGAAATCCATATAGTTATTTTAGGCATATTTAAATACAATCGATCACAAAGTACTGAATTACTTAACCCTTTCAATAACCATGGTTCAACTTACCTCTACTACCAGTTGCCGAAGTGAAGGTGTTGCTAAAGAGTAGAGACTGGAGCTGCCCTTGACTGGACCATGGAGACTAATATAAGCCACAACATTTTTTTGAAGAACTTTCTGGAAATCCTGGAACCAAAAGAGAATAGGTGCTCCCTTTAGCATAAATGAAGATATCTGACTTGACTTCATTAGTTAAATGTTGTTTATCAAATCTTTTCATTGTATAAGTACAAATGCATTTTTATACTATCTAATACATTAAATGAAGGATAAGAAAGGAATTTTACATATTGGAGGTGAGGGGTTGGATATAATCTATAATATCTCTTCCACAAAAGTCAAATTTCAAGAAAAAAATTCTGTAAATGATAGCATAGCATTGCATTTGACCACAGAAATTAAGAACATGTTTTCTGCTTCATTGACAATACATAAATTGTGATAGGCATTGATAAAGAGAACAAGCATGGTGAATGAACTATTTCAGTAGTTCATAATGTGTGTTCTTCCTTATGAAGCAATAAGCTCCATGAGTATTTCACAAGACAGGCATTTGGTGTGCTTATTTGAAGAATTCACTCTATATGTGTATATAAATATAAATATATATACATATATATGTCAATAATCAAAGACAGCTCTACCTAATCATTTGAGCAAGATGAACTTTTTCTAACTTTTCACTATTGACTCCTATGATGTTGTAATTTTGTAGTATTTACAATCTGATGATTAAGAAAATATAAACCTACCAAAAGCATAATGGATTCATTAAAACTTAAAAATATAATTGTATATTATTAAGTTCAGAAACATTTACTTCATTATAAAGAATAACTCCTTGTATGTGCACCAATGCACATTGCTTCAATTCACAGGGTAAGATAGTTGATGCTCACAGACATTGAAGCAATTATTGCTAAGTAATTTATATTTTACAGCTGGATTCAGGGTGTTTTACTTATAAATAATCATATTAGACAGGCTTACTCTAAGAAAATAGTTTGTACCTATACATATTAATTCAAATTTGACATAAATTGGTAATAGATAGTTATTTAGAAAACTATGGATATAATGACATATTCAGAGTTTGAAAGAAACATTTAAGACATTCTTAATACTTAAGAAGATTTAAGTGTGATCTCTTTGTGTATAAATTATTTAAAGTAGTCTAGCATAAATATTTCGCTTAAATGCATTTTATACTTGCTTACTGATCTTGAAAGCAAATAATTTAGAATAGAAATCTGAGAGGTTGTTTTAGCTGTTACATTTTCTATGCCACTTAGGAATCTGTCAACTTAAAAAGGGTCTTAAAGCAATAGAATTCTTTACTTGAAGTCATTCTTTGGAGTATAATGCTCACACCACTCATTTACATAAAAATAAAGCATTTGAAGTTGCAGTTATGAATCTTGATGGAATTTATGCCATAAAAATGTTCTCATCTTTAGGACAAATTCCTTCAAATTAAATAAAAGTGATTGCTAGTTTCTTTTCTATGATTTTTTGATATTTTCTCTGAAATTCAAGTAACTTTTTGAGTAATGTAATAAAAATGTTTCAAGAGAATTCATATTAGATATAAAATTTTCTCTGAAACTGAGTTAGTGAAAAACTAGAATATCAAAGTGCTTCCACTAAATTGTTTCCTCTTTTATTAAAAATAGTGAACAAACTACCTAAGAGTTTTTCAAAGTTTATATTGTTGTTAATATGGTATTAATTTAATGATTAGTTGTCATATTCTTTTAAATATTTGAACATTTCTGGTAGGCAGACATATTGAGCTCATTTGACACAAGCATTCTGTGTCTCACTAAATAATTCTATTTCATGTTACCTCTCCCCATTCATAGGAACCAATGTTTCCCAGAGTTGTTCCTCCCCATGAGCAGAAAACAATGGTGTGGTCTGGTCTCCATCCTCTCCTCACTCTCAGCATCACTGATCAAATCAGAGCTGTGATCACAGCAGTGCTACTGGTCCATTCTTGTCCAACATGAGTGAATCCACCATCATGATGGCTCCCAACTATAATATATCAGCCTAGACAAAGAGGAGACAAGAGCCATTAACACAAAATATAAATCTTAACAATAAATGTAATGACATTTACATAAGCCTCTTGCACAATGAAGTAGCAATTAAGCAAAATTGTTCTAATTATTTAGAATATGTCAGTTTTCACCCACTCTCTTAGGTTACACATCTGGGTATATCAAAACAGAGGCAGATGCCTAACCAAACTATCAATCCAAACCTTTAATTCCTATCACTGTCTTTCACAATGTGAATATTAATTAACATAGTATCCAACTATACCACAATGAATCCTTTCTTTGACATTTTTACCAACATCAGTGAGAAGTGCCTTATGAACAATGTGTCCAGCTCAGCAAACAACAATGAGCTAATACATCTGAGCGAGTTATTTAATAGCAATTAACATTACAAATCTGTTAGTCATGTGTGGATTCTGTAATAAACAGTTACTGGGAATTAATTATAATTTCCAACTTACAGTTTTAGCGCTGAAGAAAATGTAAAGCACACGAATATCAAAATGTCAACCACTACAAAACTCACCAGTTCATGTATTTTACATATTAGAGCCACAATTAAAGTTTATAATTGCATAGGAGTATATATGGTTTAAATGAACCTTACAAATTTTCTTCCAATGTAAAGGAAATTAAAATATGTCTTTGGAACTCCCTCTCATTTTGTGATGTGTAAATATGATAGATGATAATAACACAGCTAAATTTATTTGATCAAACAGCTCCATCTATGAACCTGTGTATTTCACTATCATATATTATAAGATGTTTGATAACTGAGTGCTGTGTAACAAAACACTGCTAGACCCTACATAGTGTAAATGGACCAAAAACTCAATAGTCATTCCACCTGATGAAGAATTTGAAGTGTTAGTCTCCTAAGTAACTTGTGTGCCAGCTTCTTATGACTCTATTTGGCCAACATAATATCATAATATCATCCAAAGGATCCATAAGTTTTTTTTTAACTTGAATGCAGACAAAAAATGGACGTAGTTGTTCATAGAGCACAGTTTGGGAATAGGACACTAATTCACATTGAATTATTTTATTGATCTAACAAACAATATTCTCTGTACTAATATATAATCATAAGACAAAGCAATATAACAAAATGAAGTCAAAAGTTATCAAAAGAAGGCTGGGAAGGTGGCTCAGTGGTAAAGCGCTTGCCTTGCATGCCTGAAACCCTGGGTTCGATTCTTCAGCACCACATAAGCAAAAAGAAAAAAGCCAGAAGAGGCACTGTGGCTCAAGTGGTAGAGCGCTAGCCTTGAGCTGAAGAGCTGAGGGATAGCGCCCAGGCCCAGAGTTCAGGCCCCACAACTGGACCCCCCCCAAAAAAAACTTACCAAAAGAGAAAAAATTAAAAAGTAAAAACAATGGAACACAAATGTCTCAATTTAATAAAAGTCAATGATGTTATGGTGAGTGAAAGAAAAAGTAGTTACTATTGGCTGTTGAAACATATGAGAGATTAGCAGTTCTAAATAATGTTTTTTGTTTCATTCCCTTGTATCTCTTCAAATGTTCTGTCTCCTAAGGTTTATTTCTGAAGAGAGAGAGAGAGAAAAGAAGAAAGAAAAAGAAAGAAAGAGAGAGAGAGAGAGAAAAAAGTGTGTCATAAAATAAAAACTGTTTGGTTTCATGTCAAGCCACCATTTGAGTGGCTTGTACACCTAGAATGAAATATTTTACTATGTTTTACAATTACTACAGATTATTTATTTATTTATTTATTTATTTAGTATGATACAACTGAAGCTTCACATAGAATATAGATGAAAAATATTTAATTTTACTGACCTGGGCATATTAGGCCCTTGACATATCCAACAACATTAGAGATGGTTTTAAACTTTGTAACTGTTTGTACTTGCAGGCGGATAATTCTTTTCTCTGGAAAAACAATTGAAGATATCTGTTTATCTACAATCTGTTATGCATTCCTCTTGAAAAGTTAAAAGTTGTTTATATATGTTATCAGCAAGAGATTTACACACAATTGAAAATTTTCATATAACTACAGATATACTTTCTTTCCCAAATATTATTCAATAATTTGTACAGACTGTATTTTGGATGGATGTGTGTTATGCAATGATAACGAAGGTTCTCTTGCTTGTCTCCTAGGCCTGTTGAGCCATAAATAGCCAACATTCAACCTAGCATTCTGTACAACAATTGCTTGTAAACAGAGAACACACAGGAGATCTCGGGGCTCCTCTTTCAGAAGAGAGAAAAACCAAAAGTATTTCCAAAGAATATCAAATACATGTCTGTCTTCAGAAAAAGTGCATATCAGATAGATTTTAAACTTTCTTCTGTGATTATTTGAAAACTGTAAATAAAATGCCACACAAAGGAAAGGATATCAGTGCTTAAAGGTACTCAAGTTTTTTTCATACATTATAGTCTTTCTGCAAATGTTAATAGGTCTTCCATTGCATTTTAAGTCTCCATTATTTAGTTTACCTCCTTGACTTCCATTTAGATGTGTTAAC
Source organism: Dipodomys merriami (assembly GCF_024711535.1). Classification (NCBI taxonomy): domain Eukaryota; kingdom Metazoa; phylum Chordata; class Mammalia; order Rodentia; family Heteromyidae; genus Dipodomys; species Dipodomys merriami. Next base: position 7,691,912 of record NW_027206202.1, on the reverse strand, counting down.
AAATTTTTGCAAGCCAGGTGCTAAAGGCTCACGTTCTGAGGATCACACTTCAAAGAAAGACAGGCAGAAAAATCCTTGATACTCGTATCTCCAACTAACCAGCCAAAAGTTGGGTAATAGAGGTGTGGCTTAACTGGAAGAACACCAGCTTTGACCAAATAGCTAAAGGAAAGTATCCACACCAGTCAGGAAGAATTCCAGGCATAGCTCTGACTTGATCTTCAGTGGCCTTTGCTAATTAGTAATCTGTGTTGCCCTTGTACTTGATGGATTTTGGAGCACATGGTACATGAGGGAGGGGTCAGGGGTAAGGTCTTAGCATCTAAGTAGATGGTGGCAATTAGAAAAAAGCTAATGCTAAGAAACTATAGAATACCAGCAAGTCTTTGATTTTCACTTCTTACTGCTGGATGAAAATTATACTAAGTATGTTTTTATTCCTTAGTTGTTACAATTTATATTTTAATTAATTTAACCATAAGATATATACATTTACTTATTCATTAGAAAGAATATTACATCATTTGAAAATAAATGATGGACCTAAAAAAGAATTATGTTAAATAAAGTAAGTCAGGCACAGAGAGACAAGTATACATGCAGGGAAATATGCATGTAAATATGTATGCAAAAGTCCACAAACATATTAACTGTAGTATGATCATTCCAGAAGAGAATTCAAATGGTGTAATTCCTTAGAAAAACTCACTCCTAAATCAACAAAATAAATAAGGAAACTAGTACTTGAACCCTATTCAGAAGAGGTCAAGGGGAGAGGGAGGCTGGAGAAAAATGGAGAGAGGAAGGGGGACAAGGCAGTCATACATTTTTAGGCATATTCTATGAAACTAGGAAAATTGGAGGAAAAGTTTGAGAAGGATGTGAGAGAATGATGAATGTGATAATATTAATCTAGATTCATTATCCTTATAAACTGATTTGCTAAATGATAACTCCTTTATAAAACTACTTACAGATAATGAAAATATAATTTAAATAAATAAAGAGAAGGTTACTAGGTGGTAGTTGAAAAAAATGACAGAAACTATGATTAAACCAAGAATAAGTGTCTTCGCAGAATGCCTGTATAGCTTATCTCTGATTAAAAAGAATCTACATAAAGCATACATGCCATTGCAATTTCCATTTAGAGGATGCAAACTTTTTTATGTTTCCCCTAAATTAATAGATTGTTTTGTTTGCCACATCCATTTTAGGCTTATTAAAATGTTGGTAGAAAGTACAGATCATGAATATTCCTCTCTCCTCTCTGTATTTCATACCAGTAACATCTTGCAATTGTATGCAACATTAGTCAAGATTGATAGGCTACTATTAATATACTATTATTAACCAAGCCCAGAGCTTACATTATGGCTTCAGTCTTTGTGATTTGCATTCTATAGGTTTTGACAAATGCGTAATGACATGTATCAACCCCTGTAAAATCACACAGGATAGTTTCTATGCTCTAAATATCTCCCATGCTCCACGTATTCATCTTTCCTTTCTCCCTGGGAATCATTAATCTTACATTGTCTTCACAGGTTTGCCTTTTCTACAATGCCATAAGACTTGGTAAATCATATACTTATCTCTATTTTTAATTGTTTTCTAGATTTGTTCCAGATTATCCAGATAGGTTAACTTCCTTTAGTTTTTCTACCTATTGGACTTAGGTATGGATGGAGAATCATGTGTGGTTTTGGAAGATTCAATTTTATTTTCTTTCTAATTCAACATAACATATACAAAAGACTACTTGCAATAGTACCATACATCAATATAGTGCATTCTAGCCTATGGTAACCATTTTCATACACCATAAACTAATGTACATATATTTATTCATTGAATCTTCTTGTCCTTGAAAGCACAAATAGGTTCTATTACCTTTATTTACTACATAAATAGAAACTGGTAAATGAGGCTCAAATCCAGATCTTCACTTAGAAGCATTTATATCTAAAACAGTGATTTGCACATTAAGTGTCCATTTTTTATTTTTTTATTATGAAGTGTTTTTTATATATAGAAAATACTGAAGAGTATGTAATATACAAGGATATTCCAGGTTTTATTCTTAATTTTTTCCTGTGTGGATCAGGAGCTGTTAATTGTCCTTTGTTTGTTGTTCTTGACATTGAAAAGAATGTATCTAAGATTTTAACTGTAAAAATATTTGCTATGGTTTTTTTGGAAAACTCCCCTTATCAAACTAAGAAGATCATTTCCATTTCTAATTTGGTAAAATATTTTTTATAAACTGAAGTTGAATCATTTATAAGGATAATTGTTGGCTTCAAACTGTTTAGGCATGCATGTCTTTCTGGAATAACTTTACTTGGTCATGCTATCGTTGCTGGCTAATTTTTTTTTCAGAATATTTGCATAGAAATCGGTAAGTGTATGTTTGCTTTTTCTACTTGTTTATTCTAGTCTAGTTCTGAGGTCAGGATTAGAGAGTCTCCAATAGGACTAAGGGATCTTTTCTGACTTGCCTAGAATCTTCAAGACTTTATGACAAAGCACTATGATATATGCCTACAATCCCAGCACATAGGAGGCTGATACAGGAAATAGCAAGTGGAGATAAGTCTGGGCTAACCAAGGAGAGTTGTCTCAGCACACAGATAAACATTCACAACAACAATGCAATTTCTGAAACGTGAGGAATGCCTACTTTATTTTTTTTCTTTGATACTATGTATTTATTGTATTTATTATTTTCTTTCTTAAAATTTCCCTGGCTGCTCTTTGCCTAGCTCCTTAATTTAGATGTATTGCTTATGATCTTTCTATTTTAACATATATGCATACATTTAAACCTTCAAAATTACTTTCTTTTTCAAACTGTTTATTATTATTATTATTATTATTATTATTATTATTATTATTATTATGTGTGTGTGTGTGTGTGTGTGTGTGTGTGTGTGTGTGTGTGTGTGTGTGTGTGTTTGGCCAGCTCTCAAGTACCATGATCTTCCCACTTAATACCTTCTACATAGATAGGACCATGGTGTACTACTCCACTATGCCTGGCTGATGGGTTGAAATGAGTCTTACTAACATTTCCCAAACCTACCCTAAACTATGATTCTCTTGTAAAGCTTTCTGACCACTGAGCCTGGACAAGGATCCAGATGTAGTTATAGATGTAGTTATAGTACTTTGGTATCTTTATAAGGTCTTACTGCTGACAAGACTTACATTTATTTTTCAAAAAATTAATTTGTGTGAATATTTTATTATGATCTTTAAAAATCTGGTTTATGTTCAAATTATAAAATCACATAAATAGCTTGAGATTCTGTTTTAATATTTATATTTAAAGTATTTATGAATAGAAAATGAGAATGGATGCTACTGATAATTTAGTGTTGTTAGATTTGCTTTGTGACCCATTAAGGTACTTCAATTGAATAAGTACTTTTATTAAAACCTACATGTAAGTATTATGACTAATATATATGCTAGTCTATATAATGCCTATTTCACAAATATTTAAAAAATATTTTACAAGTATTTTTACTAACACATTTTATTTAAACATGTACATATTCTATGCATGTTTCAATAGTTCAAGCTTCAAATTTGTGTGAGTATAGCCTTATTACTTATTCTATATTGGGTATATGCTTTTTGAGTTAATGACCAAAATACATTACACTTTTCTAGAATTACATTAGATTTATCAATTGATTTGAGCAATATTATAGGACTTTAAACTAGCTTAAGGCCATAAAAGTTCTTTCTGATGAACTAATTACTCCAAATGCATCTTTTTTAACCTCATTTTCTTTCTGAAGTTATTTTCCCCCACTCAAATTCAACTATTAATATAATGACTCCCTCTTTCTTTTGGTTTGTATTTCTCTGGTAAATATTTTCTCAGCATTACGTGTGTTTCTGCTAGATATCTCAGAGGCATTCATGTCTTGGGAACAATTTTAATGATAATTGTTTGGCTTAGAGTTTCTGTATTACAATGGAAGTAAAAATTCTAAGCCACAGCTTTTGAGACCTAAGGGCAGATTTTGTTTTGAACACCCAAGACCCAAGCAGAAGGAAACTTATATTGAAGAGTAGATTACTTCCTACTTATACCCCATGGCCTTGGTTTTATAGGGTGTCCTTAATGCAAACTCCCTGCCATCATACTCATGTCCTCACACACATGAGGAGTCTCTCAACACCAGACCATAAAATACTTCTCTGAGTTTCCTTCCATTTCATTTTTGCTTATAGATATTAAATTACATTTGATTTTCTATTTTGATAGTTGCTTTTAAAATATATTTTCTTATAGTTCCATCAGAGTTCCTAGAATATGAATATATATGTATCTATATGGAAAGATACTCTAATAATTTTATTCTGTCTCCTACATCTATCTGGATTCTAAGATTCCTATTTAAAAGAAGGAGAGGTCTAAGAACAAACATAAACCCTTTTGCTCTGTGGGGGATGCTCTTTACATTAGAGCCTTCTAGCTGGCAAAAAAGACTTCTATTTGTTGGGTGTTGGTGGCTCATGCCTCCTGAAGTTATTTAGGAGGCTGAGATCTGAAGAACAAGGTTCAAAGCCAGCCCAGGCAGGAAAGTCCCTGATATACATCTCCAATGAAGTACTAAAAAAAGCTGAAAGTGGAGCTGCAGCTCAAGTTATAGAGTACTAGCATTAACAATAAAGCTCAAAGGCTAGCAAAACAAGACAAAATGAAATGAAAGACTGGACAGACTAGACCTAAAACATGTCATATTTGTGTAGCAGAAACAGACCTATGTTCCTCTTATTTGTGTTCCCATATGTATGTTGATGCTGATATGTAATGTTTTGTACTGCTGGATATTCTCCTCTGAAAATACCTATGTTTAGAATCTATTACAATTATTGAAATGAATATCATGATCACATTTTGATTATGTTTTTCAATTTAAATCCTGGGGCTTGACCTCAGGGCCTGGGTATTGTCCTGAGCTTTATAGTTCCAGGGTAGCATATTGCCAGTTGACCCAGATCTCTACCTCCAGTCTTTTGATGGTTAACTGGAGATAACAGTCTGACCTACCAACGTCAGATCTCAGCCTCCACCAACACTTGGCTACACTTTAAGTTTTAATAACTGATGTCAGCAGTCTTGGTAAACTTCCCTTATAATGGTGATCATTCCTGCTTGCTTTACTAAATTGAACAACCACTAATAAGTCTGTGTTACTTTTCATAGCAATCACAACAATAATTGTGTACTTTGTAGTTTCTGCCACAGAAAGAATTCATCCGTCAACTGGTAAATTCCTATTATAGATGAGAAAAAGAAAACACATTATCTCAAATCAGAAAATGATTTAACTCTAGACTAAAAGATACATGGTGGTTTAGAAACAGAAAAGGATGATCTTATATTAATAATTTTCTGGAGTGCTGATGAAATGTCTAACCAGAAATTGAAGTGAATAGGAAACAGAAGAATACAGATAATGAATGTTCTTCTGTGTATTAGCAGTTGAACTATTAAAAAGGAAGGATTCCTAAGTGGGACAGGAAGCATGTTAGTCAGCCCTTCCCATGTCTGCTGGCCTATGGTATTGTTTAAAGTAGCTAGGACAAACTTGCTTTCTTGGGTATTCATCTTTCCTTCAAATTTCCTGAAATAATAAAATTAAGACATAAGAAAACAGCCATCTCCTAAAACTATTCATAATAGTAATTGAATTGAATCTGCCTCATGTAGAGATAGAAAATGAAGATGGTTTTATAATGCCTGGGGAAATTAACTCTGTGGTTATATTAACATAGGAATTTGTAAACTGAGGCCTCAAGTAAGTCACCTAAAATGGAGGCCACTCAGGGTTGAGTTCTAACATACTTGAATCTGAGGTTCACAATCAACAAAACAGAAAATGAGCTTAGAAGACATCTACTTTCAAAAGCAACAGAAGGAACACATGGGTTTTGACTTTGAAGTTAGCGTTATACTTAAAGTTTAAGAAAGAAACAGAATGCACTAGCCATGAGAAACGAAAACCTCAGAGCATTTAAAAATAGAGGCAATAATAGTTGAAGTAGCATAATGCTAAGGTAAATGTCTTCAGCTAGAAATAGGTAAAAAGATAAGAATAAAGAATGAATAGAAAGGCCTGGAAGATAATATGAATTTTTTCCTAGAGAGTCATATAAAAGAATAAACATGCAAAATATGAAAATACAACTAAAATCATAAGGAATAGTTGAAAGCCAGAGGATCACAGCAGTATCGCAGTATCTCTTTGCTATATAGGAGGCAGAGAAAAAAGGATCAAAGTTTGATAGCAGTCCACAGACAAAAAGAACTTAAGTTCTACAGGCCTGGGTGAAGTTGTAGCGTACTTGACTAACAACCATGAAACACCTACTTCAAATCTCAGTACCACACCACCTCCAGAGAAAATAAAAGAAAAAAAGGGGAAAACATTGAATAGAAATGAGCGATTTAGAACCAGACAGAAATGGCTCACCTGTAATCCTAGTTCCTTAGAAGCCTGTAAGTTCAAAGCCAGCAAGTGCAGGAAAGACTCTGGTACTCTTATCTCCTATTAACTCCCCCCATAAGGCCAGACGCCAAGCTGTGTCTTAAGAAGTATAATAATGGTCTTGAGCACAAGGTTCGGGGAAAGTGTTATGCCCATGAATTCAAGCTACAGGACCAGCAACCCCCTTCCATCCAAAAAAAGAAAGCAAGTTCTGAAAAGAGCCTAGGAAAAGCATAGAAAATTACCTAGAAGTTTTTGTTTTTGTTTTTCAGGAAATAGGTAAACCAAGTATACATTTTATAGTAAAAATTAAAAGTGCAAAAGACAAATGGAATATTTCTAAAGCTCCCAGAGTTGAAATAACAGCATTCTCAAAAACAAAAAGAGAATCATATTGATATCAGACTTGTCAGAAAGTTTGATATTAAAGGCCAAATCACATGTTGTTAACCAAGTGCAAATATAACTGAACACTTAAAATGTTTGATAAGCAGGAAAGGTGGCAATTAGATATGTCAGAGGGAGTGAAGCTAAAACTAGAAACTATGTACTGGAGTGAGTACATTTACAAATAGAACATAGGTAACTATTAATTCTAGAGTGGAAAATAAAAGAAAAAAAGTAAGAAAGAGGATACTTTTTTTTAATTAATGGTTTTGTAAAACAAATGATCACACACTAAAGAGAAAATAGATATTTTCTCCAACTTCCTCTTTCCTTCATTGGTGTTGCTGATGTGAGTCCCATCATGAGGGCTTGGCCAAATATAGTAACTGACCAAGGCAGTAGATTGTGGTCACTGTGGAGCAAAGAAAGAGGCTGAACACGATGTAAGGTGAAGAGGAAAACCAAGTTCCAGAGGGTGGCCCAGCGTGGAGGAGCAAGAAGCACTTGTGGTGAAAACAATGGAGTGAGTGTGTATGTGTGTGAGTGAGAGAGGAAAAAGAGAGAGACAAAGAAAAGGAGACAGAAGATGAGAGAGGGGGAGATAGAAGAAGGCAGGGAGAGGAACTGAGAGGGAGAATAGAAAGCAAAGGGAGAAATAAGGGGATTGAAAGAGAAAGAAAGGGATGAAGGAAGGGAAGAAGAGAGAGGAAGGGAGAGAGAGACAGAGAGGCAGGAAGAGAGGTTGATGTCTGAGAAAAAGAGAGAAGAGAGAAGATGAATATGATGAGGATAGCAACAATCATGGAGAATAGCCACATACCTTCACAGAAGCAGAAAGGGAAAAAGTGGTAGTAGAGCTCAAGGGGTAGAGCATGAGCATTGAGTGAAAAAGCTTAGCGAGAGGAAGAGGTCCTGAGTTCAAATCCTAGTATATGCACATACAAACACACACACACACACACACACACACACACACACACACACACACACACCAGTTACACTGGAGTAGTGCTCAAAAAGTACATCCCCACTGAAGAGAGATATTTTGGCTATGTGTGGTGAGGGGAAGTTGTCTACCTTAAGGAAGGTAGAGGCAGGTGAAACATTTGATGTAAGTGAGCAAATTATATTGGATAATGACTCCTGGAAAGTTGTCAGAACTGTCATGGAATTCTGGAATCATATTTATACCCTGTAGAGGCAGGACACATTGAAAGGTTAAGTGAAAACCTAAGCAAATATATTCAATCTCATAAGAAGCTAACTTCTATCAGAGGACTGGTCTACTAAAAAGAAAATTAAGTATTGCTATGCTCTTGTGGTGATACGAGGCATATTTGTAGACAGATGATAGGAAGCAATAGGTGGACAATAATGACAAATTGCTATGAAACACAATAGATTTATCTTTTGCATTTACATTAAATATATTAGAATTATCATAATTTTCCTATCTTCATTTATTAGGCAGCACTAAAACACAGCATATCCAAACCACCAGCATTGGCAGAATCTAGATCTTGTTTTCTAGGTGCAGTGATCACTCCGAGACACTAGATTTTTAAAATAAATGACTGAGAACAAGGCACTGGCAGGAAAAACATAGATGACACAGTGTATCTCACGATATGAAAGGAAAGAAAGACTCTAAGAGCGATGAGAATGTGCGAAGTGACTCAGAACCCAGGCAGAAGTGACTATTTCTAGCTTACTTTTGACCACTTCCATATGAAAATAAACCCAGTAACAGATTATAATCCATTGAATCCATTAACTATGTGGCTTTATTAAGTAATAATTCTATTAGTATTTGTGGGTTTTTTGTTTGTCTTTTGTAGGTCATTGGGCTTAAACTCTGGGTCTGGGTGCTGTCCCTCAGCTCTTCAGCTCAAGGCAAGTGCTCTACCATTTGAGCCACAGCACCACTTCCAGTTTTCTGGTGGTTAATTGGAGATAAGAGTCTCACAGACTTTCCTGCCTGGGCTGGCTTTGAACTGCAATCCTCAGATCTCAGCCTCCTGAGTAGTTAGGATTACAGGCGTGAGCCCCCAGCGCCCAGCTAGTATTTGTCAATAAACACATAATAAACATCAAAAGAGCATAAATTTCTTCTTAACAGTAGAATCCCAAGTCTTGCAGAGCTTTAAAGTCACCATTGATATAATAAAATAGCTGTCACTAATTGGGCAAGAAACAATAAATTAAGATTGAAATTAGTGGGCAGGATGTTCATACTTGTTGCTTATAAAAGAAAATGAAAATACATGACTTCAGTGAGGATACAGGACAGGTTCAAACATAATAAAGTCATCAAAGATAGTAGTTTTAGTGACAAAACACACTGACAAGCTGATGGGACACAATGGGAGAAACATTGTTGCACTGTGCAATACTATTATCTAAGCACAGTGCATGCATGCATTAATGACACTGGCCAAAACTGGGAGCATCGTGATAGCAGGAGGTCAGTAAAGGTCACAAAACAGTGGAACTTAAGAACAGATAGAGACCATGCATGAGAGTCCCCAGAGGGCCAGTAATCCTAACTATTCAGGAGGCTGAGATCTGAGGATTGCATTTCAAAGCTAGCAGGAAAGTCCATGAGATCCTTATCTAGAATTAATCAGCGAAAATGCTGAATTGAGTTGTGTCTCAAGTGGTAGAGAACCCCACATGAGTGCAAAAGATCAATAACCAAGCCCTGAGTTTAAGCCCAAATACTGGAACCAAAAAATAGAATAGAAGTAAAACAAAAGTAGATCTGTACCAGGCAAAAGTATACTGTACAAAAAGCAAAAAGATGACCAGATGCAAGTCTCTGAGTTTAACACCCTGTATTTCCAGAAAGTAAAAAGAGAAAAATAAAACTGGTTTAAATGGGTTCATATAAAACTCTTTATCTGGTAATGGCCTAGTACAAATTCGTTTGATTGGTCATCTCCTGGACTATAAAAAAAGGCATCAAAGTATTGAAATGTAAAGGGATGCAATGTATTCTAATTAAACATGAACTTTTCATGCTTTAGTTCAGAAAATATGTTAATTTCAAGTATCATACCATGACCAAAAACCTGAGAAATTTGTTGGAGAGGCTACTTCATCCTTATATTAACCTGAAGGTCATTGGAAAATATGGCTACTGACATGGAGATTTAACCATTTACAGGAAATGAGGTCTTTACAATCTAGGGACACAAGTGGAAAATAATTTCATAGATAATACTGAATAATAGAAGTTTTGGCTACATGAAGGCAATAACAAGATCTAGAATTTAAAAGATATTAAAGAGACTTTAATCATTCCTAAATTAGTAAATGACAGTGTATAGTAGGGGAAATGTCGTGAAAGCACAATGTATTTGTACTAGATTTAATTTCAGTGAATTATCCAACCAGTGAAAATGTGTATCAGAGTAAGGAGATGAGAATGTGAAAGGCTTAAACATTGCTGAGAAACATGGAGAAATTTACAAAAAAAAAAAAAAGAACAACACTTGTCAGAGGGATAGAGGGATAGTAATCTAAAAATTCCATCTTAGATACCCTTTAGACATTTTAGCAAACAACAACGCTATACTAAGTCTAGGGTAAATTTTTTGTCCGATCAAAACTGTTGAAATAAGAAGCTGGACTCTGGGAAAGTTCTAGGAGAATGACAGTACTGTCACCCTCAGCCCAACCTGCACTCCCGGGGAACCAAGATCACTATACTTTCTGTGGACTTTGGACAATAAGCTTCCCACCTATACACACTCTGAAACAGCCTTGATGAATAGTCCTTCAAAGGGAATTCTGACACTTTGTTCTCTTTTCTCTGAGAATTTCAAACTGATAGCTCATGAATGCTGATCTCCAGTTCTACAAATTACTGCTCTCATCTTCCAGCCCAGTCTGAGATTCACTGGGCAATTGCCCACTTGAAGAGCTGTAAAATTGAGTGTCACCCTTGCCAAGTTTCCTGCTTCTAAACATCTAGGCTGCTTTATCTCCACATCTATCAGTCTTTCCTAAAGTGATCTTGAGTGCTGGATTTTTACAGTGAGATGCTACCAGACATCCATATACATGTTAGATAGAAATCGTCTGTACAAATTAGAAAGTTTGTCATCTTTTTTTTGGATATTTTCTTCCATTTGGATTTCTGGAAGTTATTGAACCCCAAAGCTAAGGTTTGGAGAAGCCTGAATTGGAGGCCTCCGGGAACAAAGTTAGGTCACCAGTTATGGGTGTAATAGGGATACAGCTGAACTTTCAGGAGTTGACCAGAGTGGGAATGAGTAAGTCTTTTGGGGATATATACCCTGATGTAGACATTTTAATCTGTTTCTCACCTTACTTCCTTGCCTCCATCAGGAGTGCAGCCTCCCCTGCCACACACTCCACACCATGACATGTTGCCTTGCCAAAAGCAAGAGGGAAACTGATCATGGACTCAAACCCAGAACATTGTGAGCCAAACTAAACTATTCCTTCTGAAAAGCTATTAATCTCAAGTATTTTTGTTAATAATATCAGAAGCTAGTGCACCAACTCTGTTCAAAAATAAGATTTTAATTTTCCTGTTTATTTTGGTTTATTGAATATTCCCTTTTGTATTAGCAAGAAGGTTAAATATTATATTGACAATTAAAGTAATGTTATATCAGACCAAAAACATTCCACTATATAGATAGATAAATAGATTATAGATAGATAGATATATAGACAGATCTATACAGACATAGAGATCTCTATAGGTATATTTAGATAGATAGATGGATGATGATAGGTAGATAACAGCTGATAGATGTTAGGTAGAGATCAATAGACACATACATACAAACATAAAAATATATAATGCTAAGAATTTCTTTTTATCTAGAACATAATTATGTATTACTGGATTTGTCATCTTGAGGTTGCTTTAAATGACTTGAAGTTTCATAACTAACAAAAAATAATACAGGATAAAAGCATACTAACATTTCTTGTCAATGGATTTTTTTAAGTGAAAATAAACTATTTGTGAGCAAATGTTTGTATAGACACAACTTATAATAGTAATAATAGTCAATATATTTTTCAAAGCTCCACTAATAGTGAGTACTTTTAAGTACACTAACAAATTAGAAAGGAAAATATTCAAAATATATTTGAAATATCTATGGTTATAAATGTGTTTATGAAGTAGATGGTATCTTATTCCAGTAAAATTACTTTTTGCTAAAGAGAAGTGTAACTTAATTGTAAATAGGAAATAATATATAAAAGCTCATCAATGTTAAGTTTTATGCAACATATAAGCAAGCATCATTTTCAAAATAATGAGTTCATCAATATATCAAAATATTTCTTTTTAGACTTTACTCATTTTGCTTTTAACAATAAATTATATCAGTTGATATTATATTTCATTATATTTATAGCATTCATTGATTTACCAAAATCTCCAATTTTATTCAACAATTAAGACTCCATGCTCTGATTCAACCTCAGCTTAACAAGTGATGATACAAGTTATGACTACAAAGATAAAGACAAGAGAAAATGAAATGTGAGTCAGTATCCAATTACCTAATCAATAATAATCATATTATTTGAGAAAATAACCACATTTGTTTGAGAAAAAAAGTCATTTCTCCTTAACCTTATTTCATTCTTCAGGCAAATATCTTAATTCTTCCTGGGATCTCCAAATAATTCTCATTCTCTACTTTCCTAAGCTGGTTCAAAAATGCACATATTTAATTCCTTCGTTTAGTTGTTTTTATGGTATGAGTTTTATATAGCTTTAAGTTGAAGATAATTGAAAAACACATAAATTTGGAGAAATATAAGAGGCAATTCATTGACTCATGTATATGAGTACATTAGATCTAGCTTTACATAAAGCTTTATTTAGAGATAAATGGTAAGTATAAGAATCCCTCTCCTACCCCCAAGTAATTCTCATGTTGGCTCCATTTGCCTATAGGATAACCTTATGGTCCCCAGATAGCTACCGAAGATTCTGGAGGAACATATTTTCTTGTTCACTTTTGGTTCTCTTCAAACAAAGTTCAGAAATTGAGTCTTTACCTTGATTAGCCAGACTTGAGTCATTCTTCAATTGCTATAATATGGTTAATATGATATGCCACAGACTTAAACCTATCAAGATCTAACTCTATTGTTCATAGTATGGAATTCTTGGACAACGTTAGCAAAAGTTTCTAAAGAGAAACTGGACAGCAGATGTTCATAAAGAACATGTCATGGGGAAATTCTATTACATTATCAGCTGGGTTTTAGGAAATTCTCATTCAGCTTACATAAAGTGTTACATAGGTTTGGTAAATAATTGGCTTCTTTGCACCTTTCACAGCTGTGATTTTAAATACTAACTTTCAAACTTGATTAGTAACTATTTGCTTCCTAAAACTGAGAGAAAACTTGGGAAATATGCTTACAAAATTCAACAAGATACATTAACAATACGCCTTAAATTATCTTCAATATATAAACCATGAAGTAAACTAAGAACAATTAGTCACTGCTCTTATTGCTTGGAAGAACATCATTTCATATCTATTCAGCTACCATCATCATATATATCATCTTGAGCAACTAATGATTTTATATGTTTATTGGAAACTTCAAAGATAATTATCTTGGAGAAAAATCATGAGTATTGTTATCCAATTTTACTTGGGGAAAATTATCATTATGCAATACTAAGACTGGTTTCAATTTATTCTGTTACTAAGATTGCACAATTAGTATTTGAGAATTTTAAATGGCTTGCTCAGTGTTTCAATTTATAACATTTACAGGAAAATTGGTGGAAATAGAGATTGTCATGTTAAGTGAGGTAAGTCAAGCTCTGAAAAACAAAAACTACTATATATATATATATATATATATATATATATATATATATATGTATATACCTATATATGTCAACAAAACCCACTACAAATTCTTATAAAGAAATGAGCAAAAGGGAGGGTGTTTAAAAAGTAACTGTAATATAGGGGTGAATTTAATCCAAATACTTCGTAGGAAGTCATGGAAATAACACAGTGAAACTCCTCTGAATTTGATCAAGTACATTATAGATATGTATATAATATGAAATTTCTTCCTCCAAATTTAAGTATTCTTGTCTGAATTATTCTAAAAAACAACTGCTATTATGCTCATGAAAAAATTTGATATGACATAATTCATTAGAAAACATACCTATATTTATTACTTCTTTAACCCTGGAATTGAAAATGAGTTTTGGCATATATTTTACATGTTGGTAATTTATCATGAAGATACACCCTTAGAGCATTATTTTGCTTTGCTACAACATTATTTGCCCATTGAGAAGATAATAGATATAGCTATTTGATGAGGAAGAGATTTGCTAATTCATCTGCTATGTTAAAATATAGGAAATTATAGAAATGTGTTTCATAACTTTATTCCCATGACTTGAGAAGAATGCTACTGGTTCTCTTATAGAAACAAGCAAAGACATGAATAAGTAGGGCTTGAAATGAATTAGAGGCTCTAATTACATATGTAGAATTAATTAAACTTGGTTCTGCATTTAGCCCTTCAGTCCAGTGCTTTCTTTCCCACAATGCTATTTTTATTGCACTGTTTCTGCATTTGCACAGAACCCACATTGTTTCCTTCGCTCAGAGCAGATGACAGAAACAAAGCAAAACAAGACTGCTAGAATCCTTCTACATTCTTACTTTGAGGACATAAACTTGTTATTGTTGCTTAGATTCTATTGATTATTAGTTTAGGAGGCTCTCTGAAGGATGTTGTGAAGTATGTATATAAAAGCACGCTATCCTGGAGTTCAGATTTCTTTTAGAAAAGGTTTCTTCAAAACATCCTTTAAATACTTTTGTTGCCAAGAGAAAAAGTGATAAAGCACAGCTAGTTGAGCCCCTAGATCTGGATACAAAAATAAAGTAATGACACATAGTCCTGAAGTGGTAGAACATAACAACTAGAGGCAAACCTAAGCATATGTAAAGACAGTTTTTTCTTTAGAACTTGAATGCAGAAGCTGGAGGCAGATTTGCTCTTGGCTTTCATCCCATTACTGGAAGCTTAACTACTTCAGTTTTAGCGTATGGGGTCCACCAAGGCCTGACAAACAGTTAGGTGATGATGTGTAGAGACAGAAGGATTTCTTAGTCAATATCAGGAATTAGGCTTTAGTGCTTTATGCTAAAAGGCTTCATCCCTCACATAGCTGTCTGATATTCACTGAATCCTGGCAGGTAATGATACTGTTGAAGCTGAAACTGAGAAGCTATGCTGAGTTGACTTTCCTGCCTGTTCAAAACGCTTTATTTTGTGAAGCTAGTTTTCTGTGTAGCTGCTAAGAATGCCTTTTTCTTCTTTCTTAACCTCTATGTGCTCATAGTTAATCAAAATTACTTTCTAAACATGTCCATAAGAGAGACACTGATTAGATAAATGTTCCCTTTAGCAAAAGCCAATGGTTTTTGCAATGAATAATGATAAACATGTCCATTGAAGAGTTTTATAAAATAATCAGTCTTCCCAAAAACTACAGGGCACACAAAACTGATATTAAATACTTCACCTTTCTGTGGATGTTCTAGAGGGGTACAGAGATCCTTGTTGGTTGTTGCTGCTGGCAACAAGATCAGTTTTTCCACCAGGGAGGCAGAGATGGGCTGTACTAGCAAGGAAGTGAGGTTTGTTCTGCTTTGTCTAAAGTTCCCATCTGCATTCAAGAGTGAAAGAGACAATCTTTAGCAAGCAGAAATGTTATTTGCAATGAGTATTTAAATTATGAGCAATAAATTTTCATTTGTTCATTTATTTATTTAGGTATGCTTTGTCTTCTGACTGAGAATGCATTTAGAGACTTTATTAAGAAGTTTAGTCCAAACACAATATCTGTCCTAGTGAAAGATAGAAGATTGTTCACATGCCTTACTCTGTGTTCCCCAAAATGGTCCCCTAGAATGACAGCAATAGTAGTAAGAAAGTGAATTTTTAAAAAGCAGGGAGTGGTGGGGTTTGGGGAGGTTGGCAAGAGAATTGACAGTACTGAGATTTTAGAATTTGTTCAGAAGATTGAGATTTAAGGATCAAAGTTGAAAGCCAGCACAGTTAGCAAAGAGTCACCACACTTTTATTTCCAATCCATCACCAAGAAAGCCAGAAATAGAGCTGTGGTTCAAGGAGTAGAGCACTAACTAGTCTTGAGCACAAAAGCCTAGGAACTATTATCCCCACACACCAATTAAAAAATCAAACAAGCAAACAAAAAAATCCTAATGCTAAATGAGAATAACAAATGTGAACTGACATCACAGACATGAGGAAACAACGGTTAGACTACAGCAAATATGCTGAGAAGTAATGCATGAAATGCCACAGAAAACTGGCAGCTCCAGCTACTGAAGTCTGAGGGGGTGACGGATGGGCTCTTTGTAGGAAGCACTGATGAAAGTCTATTTGTAAAGATGTCTATCCTCCTGAATCCCTTAGTCTGGCCCATGTGTCTGCCAGATCTTCCTCCTCCCTCACTTCCATGAGAAACAGAAATCCTGAAGAGGAAGCTCACAGAAGGATCTGACACAAAGGATGGTATTACCATTGCTGCGACTGTTCAGATATCTTACCCATTTGGTGCACAATCACTTCCCTTCAAGTAGGGAAATAAGATATACATTCATAATAAATAAGAATAGATTGGCAGAAAATGTCTAAGAAAACTGAAAACCAGGAGGTCTGAAAATCCAAGAATTCACCTGACATTCTACATGGAAACCCATTACTCAAGAAATACCATTCAAATCAAAAACAAACCAACTTCATTTTGCTATTGTTAAATATGAGCCCCTCAGCTTTGAGCATCTGTGCAACAACTGGATAAAGAAGTGTGTAGTGAGACCTGGGTAGTGAGGTCTCCAGGAAGGGAAAAATTCAATGGCAATAAAGATGTCTGTTGAATATCCAAAGAATATTGACTGTAAAATCAAAGTTAGGATCTGAAGAATTGCTAGATATAGAAAAAAATTAATTTTCTTTATGGCCAGAGATTTTTTTTGGGGGGGGTCCAGTCATGGGGCCTGAACTCTGGGCCTGGGCGCTGTCCCTCAGCTCTTCAGCTCAAGGCTAGCGCTCTACCACCTGAGCCACAGCGCCACTTCCGGCTTTTTTCTTATGTGGTGCTGAAGAATTGAACCCAGGGCCTCGAGCATGCAAGGCAAGTGCTCTACCACTGAGCCACCTTCCCAGCCCCCATGGCCAGAGATTTTGAGTGTTTCTCAATTTGCATATTGGACATTTTTAATTTAAATTGTTTTCTAAAGGTGACATACAGATGGGTTGCAATTATATAACTCAGGTAATGAATAGATTTCTTTATGAACAATGTCAACCCCTCATTTTCTCCCATTATTCCCCTTCCATCCTTCTCCCTCCAAGTTGTAAAGTATCACTGCTGAATTGGTTGACCCTTTGTTCCACAAGTTCTGTGCTTCTTCTGCCCTGAGAAGGTTCTATTTAGTGCTGTTGCCCACTTATTAATTGGGTTATTGATTCTTTAGAGGTTCAGGTTCTTGAGCTCCTTGTATATTCTGGTGTTAGACCCTTGACAGATAATCATTGGGCAAAGATCTCTCATTCTGTATAGGCTGTCTTTTTAGGTTAGTAACTATGTCCTTCACTCTGCAAAAACTTTTAGGCTTGCTACAATTCCATTTGTCAATTCCCTCTTCTATTTGCTGAGCCTTTGAAACTCTACTCAGAAAGTTTCTGCCTATGCCAAAGTTTCCCCTACTTCTTTCTGTAGTAGTTTTGAGGTTTTATGTCTTACATTGAGGTCTTTAATCCATTTTGAACTGATATGAGTACAAGGTGACACACAGTGTTCCAGTTTTAGTCTTCCCTTTATGGATGTCCAGTTCTTAAGCGAAATCTCTGACTTGTGTAGCTTTTATTGTGTGTTTAATGAGATGGTGAAAATTGTTTACATCAAAGGGCATCTTTATTTTCCTAAGAACTTCCATCTTAGGATATGAGTCTCTACTTATTCAGAGAAATTTGAGATCTCCAAATAACCACCAAAAAAGGTGGAAGTGGAGCTGTAGCTCAAGTGATAGAGTGGCACCCTTAAGCCAAAACACTAATAAACAGTGCCCACACCCTGAGTTCAAGCCCCAGTCCTATAAGAGAAAAAAGAAGAAAGAAAGAAAGAAAGAAAGAAAGAAAGAAAGAAAGAAAGAAAGAAAGAAAGAAAGAAAGAAAGAAAGGAAGAAAGAAAGAAAAGAAAGAAACAAAGAAACAAAGAAAGAAAAGAAAAGAAAGAAAGCAGGCAGGTAAGCACGTAGGCAGGCAGGCAGGAAGGTAGGAAGGCAGGAAGAAGGAAGGAAGGAAGGAAGGAAGGAAGGAAGGAAGGAAGGAAGGAAGGAAGGAAGGAAGGAAGGAAGGAAGGAAAGAAGGAAGGAAGGAAGGAAGGAAGGAAGGAAGGAAGGAAGGAAGGAAGGAAGGAAGGAAGGAAGGAAGGAAGGAAGGAAGGAAGAAAGGCAAGCAGGCAGGCAGGCAGGCAGGCAGGCAGGCAGGAAGGAAGCAGGAAGGAAGGCAGGCAGGCAGGCTTGCTCTACCCCTTGAGCCACAGCATCTGGCTTTCTTGGTGATGGATTAGAAATAAAAGTGTGGTGACTCTTTGCTAACTGGGCTGGCTTTCAACTTTGATCCTTAAATCTCAATCTTCTGAACAAATTCTAAAATCTCAGTACTGTCAATTCTCTTGCCAACCTCCCCAAACGCCACTACTCCCTGCTTGAATTCAGGGTCTGGGCACTGTCTCTGAGCTCTATTTATTTATTTATTTATATTTATTTATTTATTTATTTATTTATTTATTTATTTATTTATTTAATGCTTGAGGCTAGCGGTCAACCTTGTGAACCACAGTTCACTTTTTGGCTTCTTGCTGGCTAATCAGAGATAAGAGTCTAATGGACTTTATTGCCTGGAATAACACCAAATGAAGATCAAGTCTTAGCCTCCTGAGTAGGTAGAGTTACAGGTGTGTGCCATTGGCACCCAGTTCATTTTCTCCATTTTAATACTCATTTCCTTAAAGAAAAGAACAGTGAAATTGATACACAATGCTTAATATATTGTCAGGAACATGGTAGGTCATCAATAATTAATTTAAAAATAATATCAATTATTTGAAAAATGATTTTAAATGCCACCCTCCTATCAATTTTCTGAATGCTTACAAATGCATCAGGGACAGAAATGAAGAACCATCTATAAGTCTTCTCCCTTCTGCCCAGAAACTACTCCCCACTCAGCAGGCATATTAAAGAGATTCTAAAAACCGATCTAGCCTAACCAACGCACTGACTGACTGTGTTTTAAAATTACCATTTGCATATGAAAAGTAATTCAATAAATTAAGTCATTGCTAAAACATATTTATGTGTTAAGAGAAATCAATAGCCAGACCTCATCTTTCTCTACAATGCTTTATTAAGCCTAAGCAATAATACATTTAAAAGTTAAATGTGAGTGAACCCTAAACCATAATTGAACATACCCAAATCTTTGATTTTTGGGGTTCTGCATGACTAATAGACTTGTATTAGTTTTGAAATATCTGAAGTGGTTCATTACTTTTTCAATTTCATCTTAATGGAAATTTGACAAAGTTCACTTTTGAGAACAGATACTAAAAGCAGGACTTTATATGAAATTAAGATTAACTTATACTGAAAAGTTTTTCTTGAAGGGAAAAAATCCTCTTTGGTGAACAAGAGTTGGGAAAAGAACTTCAATTTCTTACATTATTAGGAGTGTTTGAATAAAACTAAGCATGTGTACCATTTTTAATCCATTATATTTTAAAAACACATTTATGAACTATAAAAAGCAGTTGTGTATAATGTAAACATTGGGTGGTCCTTAGGCTCAGAAAATACAAAAGCAGTAACATTACATTTTAGCTCTTTAATTTTCATATTTTAGCAATAACATCACAGCTTGTTTATAGTTTATTCATTAACAGTTGCTTTATTTTAAGCATTATGTGTACTCTAAAGATCCACTAGCCAGGCACTGGTGGCTCACGTCTGTAATCCTAACCACTCAAGAGGCTGACATCTGTGGAGGAGATTCAAAACTAGGTGGGGTAGGCAAATCTGTGAAACTCTGATCTTCTTTTAACCAGCTAAAAGATTTAGGTAGGTGGAGGTATAACTCAATTGGTAGAGCACCAAACTTGAGAGAAAAGTCCAACCAAGTGCATGAGGCACTGAGCTTAAATCCTGATACAAACTGAAGCAGACACATACACACACATGCAGAGAGAGAGAGACAGAGAGACAGAGACAGAGAGAAAAGATCCATATAATGTTGTGTGTATAATATATTGAATAATTTGAATATGTGGCTCCTAAGTGTGACACTGGTCATTGCCTCATTAATATATAGAAATAAATTATTTCACTGTGATAATGTAATTACTGTGAATCTTCAACCACAAACTAACTTTGACATGGATTACCTGAAATGTAAAGAGCACATTAGCTTAGACACCTATAACCTGAATTGTAGTTGATGACATTTCAGAGTGAAATTAAAATAAGGAAAATGTTTCTAAATATTCAATTTAGTAGGTTTTGTATGAAGTTTATTATATTCATGGCCAGCTCATTGATACCTGGTTATAGGAGCAAAGAAAACAAATGCCAGTGAATGATTGTGTGTGTATGTGTGTGTATGTGAATGTGTAGACATGTTATCCTTGCTACTGAATGAAAATAGAGTTTTTAAAATTGATTGTGAAATTCTAAGAAAAAGTGAAGACTACTAAGCCCTAGCCCAAATCTTCTGAATCAGAACTTTAATTTCTCAAAATCACAGAGTGATTTACAAGCACACTGGCTCCAACAATTGAGTATTTCCCCACAAAACAATTTACATAATTTTACAGCAACAAAGCTGTAAAATAGGAGGATGAAAGGTCAAATATGTGTGTGCTCCTTTATCCCAAATTAAAGATGGCAGAAACACTATTGGCAAATCCTACATCAACAGTTCTTTCTGAGACTTTTTCAAAATGTGTAACATGTCTGTTCATATGGTGTATCTAAATAACAATTTTAAAATGAGCCATGCACATTTTTTGTCATTTTGTCCTTTCCTCAAAGATGAGTTCTGTAATTCAGAGAGCAAAATTACATTTATATCACTTTATTTCAGCCATGAATAAATATTAAAATTGCTAACTGATTTGAATTCTTTCCTTCTTTGGTTTCAATTATTATAATTTAAAACTGCCAGAGACTGACAAACTGAAAATATAAATATTGCCCTTTAACAGAGAACCAAATAGCAGAGAAAAACAGAGATATTTATCATATTTTGTACCATTCTTTTATGAAAAACACATACATTATGAAAGATATAAGTAGTTCTCTTGATGCGATTCCAGAATATTTGGTTTTATTTTCTTAAGAATGCCACTTTGACAGATATCTGACCATTAGATAACTAGTGTCAATATTTTCACATATTCACTTGAGCCCACTAAATACATAGTTACTTGTTTTCGAAATGTGCAGCACACTGAATTGGCTAGTCATTCTGTTGTCCTTGTAAATGTATCTGACACTTTATTTTCCCACTATAATACAACCAACTGGTTATAAATATCAGCATTTTCCCCCAAGCTAGTCAGAGTCTGTACCATTTTGTTTGACTTACTGTTAAAAATGAAAACATTTATACCTTATATAAGTATACCTTATCTCAGTGAACATTTTTGGGATGAGTGAATTACCAAAGTTCATGTCTGTAACCATAAATGTAAAACTTGTGATTCATGAAATAAAAACCATAAAAATGATTACTTAGATGGTTGTATCCTTTTATTCAGGATTCACTTCTTGGTGAAAGCATCCTGCCATGATCATTAATAAATATCATAGTATTTTCCTGCTTAACTAAACTATTGTAAAAATAGACTTATTTGCATGTACATCAGAGGGAATAGAGAGTACTACAATCATTTGTACAGTATAATGACTACTTACTGTCATATTAAAAGATCAAGCAGATTATACAGAGTAATTTTATAACAAGTATACAAGGGAAGGTTTTTAATATTAATCTTTTATGTTTTGGTCATGCACATGAATCAGGCTCAGAAGAAGCTACCAAACATTCTTCATTATTGAAAATATTTTTTCTTGTTCTATTTAGTCATATAAATTGAAGGCTTGTATTTGTAAAATGAAATAATTGTGTGTAAATAGCTATAATACATCAATTACCATCATTTTCTCCCTTCTGACAAGAGAGCCTATGTACAGTAAAGTTAATAAGCCTATTATTTAAAAGTTGACAAAAATAAAGTTAGAGAAAAATTATTGATGTATTAAGAAATGTTAAGAAACAATATGCTACTAAGCAAAGTGCTATGCCAATGCCTGTCCATTATAAATGGCATAAGTATAGAAATTAATTATAATACTACTCGGCACATGTTATACCATATAATTGAGTTTGCTATTACAAGAATTATGGAAATATATATTTTTGTGTATATCATTAAATGCTTTTCAATACTTCACTTCTAAGACAAAGCTTGTATTTTCTGGCAGATTATATAGTCAACATTAACAATATCTTCTCTAAAGCACTTTGAAAATCAGTTCCTTTTTCTGTCAAGAAAGAAATACATTCTTTTGGTAAGGTTTTATATCATTAAATTTACAGAATAAAGCCGGGCGCTGGTGGCTCACGCCTGTAATCCTAGCTACTCAGGAGGCTGAGATCTGAGGATCGCGGTTCAAAGCCAGCCCGGGCAGGAGAGACCGTGAGACTCCTATCTCCAATAAACCACCAGAAAACCGGAAGTGGCGCTGTAGCTCAAGTGGTAGAGCGCTCGCCTTGAGCTGAAGAGCTGAGGGACAGCGCTCAGGCCCAGAGTTCAAGCCCCACGACCGACAAAAAAATAAAAATAAAAATAAAAAATAAAAAATAAAAAAATTTACAGAATAAATAAAAATTGAATTTTGAATGGTAAGGGCAATATCGAGATATCAACAAGTACTTTTTTGTCTAGTGTGAGGCTTGAACTCAGGGCCTATGTCATATTTCTGACCTTTTGGGATCTACTACTTGAACTACAGCTCCATTTCCAGCTTTTTTTTTTGGTTGTTAATTAAAGATAAGACTCTTATGAGCATTTCTGCCCTGGCTGACTCTGAACCTCAGTCCTCAGATCTCAGCTTCCTAGTAATCAGGATTCTAGGCATAAACCACTGGAGCCTGGCAACAGTTTTTGTTTCAGTTTTCCTTCAATGTAATGATTGAATTCCTGAGAGCAGACTCAATACTAGTTTAAAATTTCTGTGTAGTTCCTTAAGCATTTCCAAAAAACAGATTTGAAAATACTCAGAAAGTATGTCATAGGAAAAACAAAGAGATACTCTCTTCAGCTTTTGAGAGAATAATCTGGATTCAGAGGAGCCACTGACCATCTGTACTTCTCCCAGACTGCAGAGTAATCTGCAGAGCAGCTCCTGAAAAGCTTCTCCTCTGACACTGGAATGATTTGCAAACTTTTAAGTTTTAGAAAAGTATCATTTCCACTTTGAGGACAGCAAATAAAGATTGGATGCGCTCCATTTTTGTTGTTGTTATTATTGCTGTAGAAACAAAATCCTCCACACAAAATTTTAGCAGGAACACATTATTTTGTAAGGCTGGTTAAGTGAACGAACTTAACATTTACAGCATGTATTTTTGTAAATCTTTCCATATTGAGTTATTTTCGAGGTTTTCTAATAATTAAAGTAGAAAATAACAAACCTTTCTTTTTTCATTTAGATGGTATCAATATCAAAGAAATAAAAATGATAATGTATTTCTCACATCTTTATAGTTTTTGTGGATTTCCTCTTGTTGACAATGGGATATCCCCACAAAAGAGATCCTGGTCTTCAGCCTAGAAAGTAATCTCTGGCATTTGCTGAAGGTCATAATGTACACAGGTAGATTGGCATGAGTTTAATGGAAAACTTCTTTTATATCTTGATGCTGAAAGTTTATATTGTTATGTTCACATCTAAATGTGATTACAGAAATATTCCTCATATTTAAAATAGAAAATTATTTCTAAATTCAAACATGAGAATTTATTTAGAAGTATAATCATTTTCATTATATCAATTCTGCCTACAAAGGAGGATGGAAAGTTTTCCCATCTTCTGATGTCTTCTTTGATTTCTTTCTTCTACATTTTTCTGTTTTCATTTTAAAGATCTTTCACCTCTTTGATTAAGTTCATGTCTGGGGTTCTGTTTGTTTTTGTTGTTATTACTTTTCTGAGGTTTTGGTGAATGAAATTGCTTTTCTGATACCTTCCTCAACATTTTTGTTATTGGGATTTTAAAAGGTTACTGGTTTTTGTATGATGAATCAGTATCCTACTACAATGAAATGTAATGAAAATGTAACAAAAATGTTTATCACATGTAGGATTTGGGGTAATCTTTAGTGTCTTCAAATGTAGAATCATAACTTCAAATAAGGATAACATTTTTTTCTCTAATTACATATATATATATATATATATATATTCATTTCTTTCTCTTGTCTTATTGCTTGACTAAGAAGAGGAGTACTGTTGGACACTGGGGGCACACGCTTGCAATCCTAGCTACTCAGGAGGCTGAGATCTGAGGATAGCAGTTCAAAGCCAGCCCAGGCAGGAATGCCTGTGAAACTCTTATCTCCAATAAACCACCAGAAAACTGGAAGTAGCGCTACATCTCAAGTGGTAAAGCTCTAGCCTTGATCTGAAATGCTGAGGGACAGTGCTCAGGCCCCGAGTTAGAGCCCCACAACCAACAAAAAAATAAAATAAAATAAAAAAATACCAGTACTATGTTGACTAGGAGTTAGAGGAGAGATATTGGCCAACTTTCTCTCATTCTTGATATGAACAAAATAGAATCAGTTTTATAACACTATGTCAGATGTTGACTATAAGATTACATCTATATATCTACCTATGTGTACATATATAGAAATGAAAATATGAAGAATATTTAAACACATATGAATATATATAATATATGAGAATATAAAGGATATCTATGGATAGATATCTTTATTTGTTTAGATATTCATTCCTATTTTTAGTTTCTTTAGAGCTTTTTACATGAAAGAAAGTTGGATTTTGTCTAAGGCTTTTCTGCAACAATCAATATGATCACATAATTGTCTTTGATTTTGTTCCTATGCAATAATACATTTATTGATTTATATATGATGAGCCAAGATTGCATCTGTTGAATGAAATTAACTTGATCATGGAAATATACAATCTTACTGACACATTGTTAAATTTTGTTTTCACTTGTTCAACCACTCTGGAAAGTAGCATGGAGGTTCCTCAAAAGATTATACATAGAGCTCCTCTATGACCTAGCAATCCCACTCCTGAGCATTTATCCAAATGACCACAAACAAAGCCACACTAAAGCTACCAACACAACTATGTTCATTGGAATATTATTTATAATGGCCAAAATATGGAACCAACCCAGATCCCCCTCAGTAGATGAATGCATCAAGATGATGTGGCATTTATGCACCATGCTTTCATTAGAAAGACTGGCATTGCCTCATTAGTAAGAAAATGGAAAGACTTGGAACAACTTACAGTTAGTGAAGCAAGCCAGGGCCAAGGAAATAAATGTAAGTTGCATGGTTTCCCTCATTTGTAATAACTAGAACATTATTAACAGGGGATCACAATAGCACAATTGCTAAGTGTATAGGACCATATATAATGAAACATGTCAAAATGAACTCCACGAATTGGAAACAAGTTCTTACCATGTCCTGTACACAGTTATTTCTATTTTTTCTCTATTTAGTTTTCTGTACCCTTTAATCTTATATATAACTTTGTCTGACCTATGAAAGGGATAGGGAATCAGAAACAGCAAGACAAAGACTGGACTAATTGGAAATGAGAGGTAGGGTGGAGAAAATGAGGGAGGGGGTAACAGTGTTTAAAGAGAAATATACATTACCTTACTTATATAACTGTAAGCCCCCTGTTTATCACCTTTACAATAAAGATATAAAAAACTGTTTTCAAGTAATTGATTAAGTAATGCGTCTATTCGTTAAAGAGACTAGTTTATAGGTTTACAGTTCTTTTTGTTTTCATTCTAGTTTTAGAATAGTTATAAAACTGACTTTGAATAGTGAGGTTAGTAGGGTGCCCTCACTTTTAATTTCACAGAATGTTTGAGGAATACTGGTGATACTTCTTAAAGATCTGGTAGAATTCAGTAGAGAATCCATCAAGTCCTGGAATTTTTTTGTTCGCAAACTTTTTATTACTGCTTCAACCTCATTGCAATTAGAGATTAAGTAACATATTGTTTGGTTCTGTTTTCTAGGGTAAGTACATATGGATATCTATTTACTCTAGATTTTCAAATATAAGTTGAATGTAATTTTCCAACATATTTCCCTCACGGCCTTATTTTCTGTTAGAGTCCATTGGTATTTTTCGTGATATGCCCATTTCCATCTCCAGTTATATTTATTTAGGTCTTTTTCCTCCTTCTGGTCAGATTTGCTAATTTACCAATTTTAGTTTACCAATTTTAGTTGTCTTTTCAAAGAAGAAACCTTTTGTTTCATTGATTCTTTGTATAGCTTGTTTAGATTTTGCTTTATTAATTTCTTCCCTATACATTATTATTTTTATTAGTTTCTTCTATAATCTTTATTATTTCCCCTAATTTGTGGTTTGGCTAATTCTTGTACTGAAACGTGAGGCACATTATGTGAAACATGTATATTCTTCTTTTGTAATGCAAGTGTTCATAAATAAAACTTCTTTCATGACTATCTTTACTCTATCCCGAGGCTTTTGGTAGGTGTTCTTATTCTCATTAGGTTCTAACAACCAATTTTTGGATGTTTCCCCTTATTTTTATTTGATGACCTACTCATGATTCCACAATGTGTTGTGCAGTATTCATATATAAAAATCTTTTCTTTAGTTTCTTTCGCTGTTGAATTTTTTTTTCTACATTATGGTCTGATAGAAAGCAGTGGGTTATTTCAGTTTTTTTAAATATCTGCTAACATTTTCTTTTGCTCTAGAATAGTATCTATTTTTAAGAAAATTAAATGAGGTACTAAGAAGAAAATATGCCCCTCTAATATGATTGATTTAGCAATTTGTTTTAGATGTGAATTTCCACAAATTATTTTATAAAATGAGACCCCAAATTTATACTCAAAATAGAGGGTGAGGGGAGAAATTCTAAGAAAAAAAATCTAAGCTAACATTTTGCCTGATTTTTCCCCCCTAAGGTAATATTTTTCAATGCTCTGCAGGTTATTTCTTAAATTCTTTGAAGTTACAACAAAGGCTGCTATGGTGCAGTGAGAGACATAGCTTGTTTGATACAGTATGCATGATCCTCTTAGTGTGCTAAAATATTATTTTAAAAATGAGAACAATAGCTTTGTTAGCTCTTATGTCTCAGACTTCAAGCAGTACTATGCACAAGTTGTGTGTGCATGTGTGTGTGTGTGCGTGCATGCGCACTGCTCCTGGGCCTTGAACTCTGGGCCTGGGCTCTGTACTTGAGCTTCTTTTGTTCAAGTTTAGTGTTCTACCACTTGAGCCACTGTTCCACTTCTGGCTTTTTCAGTAGTTAATTTAAGAGCATCATGGATTTTCTTGCCTGGGATGGTTTTCAATCATGATCCTCAGATCTCAGTCTCTTGAGTAGCTAGAATTTCAGGTATAAGCCACCAGCATCTAGTTGCATAGTCACTTAAACATTTTTTTTGTGTGTGATAATGTGACTTGAATAAAATTCAAGATCATTTATATTGGTCTTAATTTTTTTAGCTCCTTTATTTAGTTCAGGCATTTTGTATTCCACCTATGTAAAAAGACTTCTTTATCAGCACTGAATGTTTTATAGAAGTAGGACTTTGAAATATGAGATAAAAAAACATGTAACAAGTTTTCGTAGATACAAGGCAAAACAAATTATCAATAATAAATATTTTGGGAGTATCTGAACAAAGGTCAGAGGTTAACATTTCAGATGCTGACATCCTAAAACAACTATTTGTGTCTTCTCATGGGAAAATAAAATGTCAGATAAGGTGAAGTTAGGAAAATGAACCCTAAGATATGTATTTTAAATGTTTTTTTTCTTTCATTCATTTGTTTCTAACGCAATTATAAGATTATTTCTTTGTTGCTTTGTATGTCCCTCCCCCACAGTATAACCCCTGCTTTCACTGTATTTGATGTCGGTATAATTTGTGGAGGGGAAGGGGAAAAACAAGTCGTTTAAATAAGGATACAGGTGGACCTGTTGCAACAATGAGAAGTAAAAGTTGTCATATCGAAAACGAACTTTACAACTTGTGGGGGGGGAAGATTGGGTGGGGAGGGAGAGAGGATGGGAAGGGATGGGAAGGGTAAACAAAGGAAGAGGCTACAATGCTTGATAAGAAATGTACTCACTATCTTGCCCATGTAATTGTAACCCCTCTGTACAGTATTTTCACAATAAAAAAATAAAAATTAAAAAAAGTAGTAGCTTGAATTTAAGAAATAAATTACTAAGGCATATAAAATGGTCCTAGTCTTGACAGAATTTAAATTATGTTCCAAACTATAATGGAATTAACTGGACTGTAAGCAAGTGGATGTGGGCAAAAGAATCAACATAATTAAATAAGCTGATGCAGGAAAATAAAGGTATAAAAACCACAGCAGTAGATTAACATTACATGTGTTGCATATTGAGATTAAAACTGTAGAATATCTATTGTATTTGGGTTTTATGGTGGATTCAGATGTTATAGATAAGGGGATAACAGTTCTAGACCAGCCTAAGTGTGAAAAGTCACAAGACTGCATCTTAATTCAGTGGCTGCCCACAGTATCAGGCATCAATCTTCTCCATGACACAAAGAAGTACAAGTGGGACAACTGTAGCATAGGCTGTTCTGGGCATCAAGAGAGACTCTATGTTAAAAATAACCAACACACAAAGGAGTTGGATGTTCAAGTGGTAAAACACCTGCCAGCAAGTATGAGGCTCTAAGTTCAATCCCCAGTTTAAAAGAAAAAATGGGGCTGGGAATGAGGCTTAGTGGTAGAATGCTTGCCTAGTATGCCTGAAACCCTGGGTTGGATTCCTCAGTACCATCTAAACAGAAAAAGCCAGAGTGGTGCTGTGGTTCAAGCGGTGGAGTGCTAGGTAACCTTGAGCACAAAGAGGCTCAGGGACAGAGCCCAAGCCCAGGTACAACAAAAAGAAAAAGAAAAAAATTGGGGCTATAAAGTACTGGAGAGCTTTCATAGGACTTTGGACAGAAAAATGTATTAGAGAACAAGAACAGGGAATACAATGAAATTAATCATATGAATCATATGATACTTGACATATATTATCTCATTTCATTTCCACAATTAATATATAATGATGTAACTTTTCAAAATGTATGAGTTAATGTTATTTCCATTTTATATAAATGGCTCTCAAAATCGAAATTTTGAAATGCTTAGTGTTGTGGCTGGTAAGCACTAGCTACTTTGTTTGGACGCTAAAGTGAAGGTCATGGAATCCATACTGCCTAGAACATCTGGTGGTTTCTCAACAAACAGTGATATCTGTCATCTGATATCTGCCTTCAGAAGCAGACATAAAGTGAGAGTAGACACAAAGATATAAAAACATAGAGAATAGAGTACGAGAAATAAGGTCATAGAGAATAAATTAAGATTTCAACCTTGTAAATGTAGAAGCATAAAAGTCTTATTAAAGAAACAAATTCATTAGAACAACTGCTGGAAGTGAAGAAAGTATCAAAATATTTTAAATAGTTACATTTAGAATTTACTTTTCTTTATTATTTTTTTATATTTTTATTGATTGTGGGGCTTGAACCCAGGGTCTAGGCATTGTCCCTGAGCTTTTTCACTCAAGGTTATCACTCCACCACTTTGAGCTACAACACAACTTCTGGTTTTCTAGAGGTTAATTAGACATAAAAGTCTCATGAATTCTCCTGGCTAGACTGGCTTTGCAACACCGTAGTCAGATCTCAGCCTCCTGAGTAGCTAGGATTACGGGAATGAGCCACTGGCGCCCTGCTAGAATTTACTTTTAGAAGACAATTATAATTGCAGAGTATGAGCAAATTGAAATGTCCCTCTCACCTCTTCCAGTATTCCTACCTGTAATTTAACTTTTCTGGCTTACTTCTAGTCATACATTGCAGTTAACACTTTGGTTGTTTCCTGAAAATGTTTCCACAATGACATCTGGTAAACAACAATTTCCCCACTATAAAGTCAGGATAAAAGCTTTCAAGTTTCTAGCTCATACAAAGGCACTAGGATTAATGAGACTATCTAGCACATGCTTTGAGTGCCATAAAAGAACAGGAACAATATAAATGAGTCACATTATTCCAGTGACAAATACTATCCATATACTGTCCAGAAGAACTGAAAAGAAAAGCAAAAAACCTCCAGCCTCCTCTTGCTCTTTCTGATATTGTGTATTGTCTTTCTGTCACTTCTTTTCATTCTTACAAGATTTCAATAAGAAGGAAGAATAAAAATTTTTTATATGTCCAACTTGTACAGTGAAGTGAGAGACACAAATCAAACAAATAACAGGACAGTCTGTGCTCACATCCGCACAAGCCTTTTGTTGTAAGAGAATGAAAAGAGTCATATATCCACAAGGTTGTTTCAAAGGAAATACAACTCATATGAAACAAGTTGGTTATTGTTAAAATGTGGTTACATTAAAATCAAACTCATGTTCAGTACCAACGACAGCATTAACTACTTGCTGAAGGTGCTGAGAATTTATTTGAACTTTAGTTAAAGATTTTTTTTTAATTATTTTGAGACATACAAGAAACTATGTTGAAAATGAACTTTAAAATTTCATGGGGGATGGAAAGAGTGAGGGGATGTGGGGAGGGAAGAGATAGTAGGGGAAAACAAAGGAGGGGGTAACAATGCTCAATAGGAAATGTACTCATGACCTTACTTGCATAAGTGTAACCCCTCTGAACAGTATCTTTACAATAAAAAATTTATGATTCAATGAACGTACCAACAATAAGCTCAGTATATGACAACATATTATATTTATACACCTTATGCTGATACATTGCTCAGATGAAAGTTGAATATCTCTCTAGACTCAGTAAGAACTAATATCAAAGTAGACTCGTCTAATTCCAGTCTTATTAACAGGCCATGAATAGCCATTTAAAATATAGGGAAAAACAAACCTCTACATATTCTATCTCTTACAAATCTTATATATTTAGCAATTTGGATAATATTAAAGTGCCAACTGTTTACTGTAATAATAAAAATGTAGAGAGAAAAAGTTACAGTTATTCAGTAAACCTAACACTAGATGACCATGACATTCTGGAATATCATGAAATGTTTGAGGCATTCATATTTTACATAGCAGTTAAATTGGGACAATGGCATTCATCTCCTTATCATTTCTTTGTGGTGAACATTTGCAAAAAACTTTCTTCTAGCACTTTGAAATTTATAGTACACTATTGTTATTGATGATCACCTTACTATGAAAAATGCATTAGAATTGTAACAAGTTTTCATGCTAACATTTATAGGTATACATGTTTCTCTTGAGATGATATGCAAATAGCATTTCCTTTACCACTTACAGTACTATGGCCCTCTTTTCCACTCCTGGGGAAACCATTATCATGAATGTGGCTTTATTAATTAATTTTCATTCATTTGCCATGTTTTTAATGTAATAATAAGGAATAAAAACCCCTAGATCCTAAACCAGTCTGAATGAAGCAAAACCATATAGAAATAAATGTATAAAACATGCTATCATTATCGAAATAAAACAACATAATGTGTATGGTTGGTATGGAAGAATAATTTTTGAGTTTTAAAAGTTTATTTCATTATAGGTAAGAAGTCATAACAGAAAAAGCAGTGAAATCAGCTATGGGATGGCTACACTTGTTCATGCAAGTTGAATGATTTCTAGAAAGAATGGAAATTTTAGAGATGCTTGTAAATATTCAATAGATAGTTATAAATATAAAACATTTAAAAAGAATGTGAGCTTTATTTTTACTATGATGAAAATGGAAGAAAAGATAAAGACTTGAAATAGGAAAAGGAGAAATGAATTATTTTTGAGGTAGAACAAATCTGACTTTTCAGAATCAATTGAAAAGTTATGGGAGTTAAGAGAGGAATCTAGGAAACCTTAGATTTCAGAGTACTAGTTTGTTCCCCATCCCATTGCACATGTTCACTTATCCCTGGGAGCTCATAATAGCCCACCCATCAACTCTCCTCTCCATTCAGATGACTCTCCTTAACAAGGCAGTTTTCTCTTTTTCAAGAAGATTGAGAAGATGATTCAGTTAGTAGGAGTTTTACTCTTCTTCACGAAAATGAAGTGTGAGATTTTTAAGAAAATACATTGCAGCAACTAAGCAAATCTTTCATTTTGGTATTATTATTTCCTCAAAAACACATTTTTTGAAGACCTTCCATATTCAGTAGTGAATGTATCAATGAACACAGAGAAAAGCAGTATGATGTTCTCTGACATGAAATCAAATTGGGTAGATTGTATAAGAGATCAGAAAGGGTTTACAAAGGTTACATCTTCTGTAATGTTCAGTGTCTAAGACAAGGGGACAACCACACAGTTAAATGCATGAAACATTTAATGATCTTTATATGTCTTCCTACTTGCATTTACAATCTTCATTGTGTGTATGAGTGAAAAAAATAGTTTGGAAGAGAAATGCTTCATATCAATATGAAAGTAAGTTCATGAATAAGAAAGGCATGAAAAGTCTGTTCCTATAATTTCCAATCTATAATTCAAATAATTCGTGCAATACTGTATACTAAGGAGCCATAAATATATTCAGGTATGGATGAAAGACAACTGAATTACTGGAATGTTTTCCTGACTAAGAGAAGAGGTATTAAAATAGACAGAGTTAAATAACATATACCTATGGGAAAAGGTTAAGGAAATGTCATTTATTTTGTGTCAAAAACAAGAAATCTAACATTTTCAGGTCTTGAAATATATATCAAATTGAATTATGAGCTATTCAAAAACAGACAAGACTATTTCAGGGTATTAATATCCAATAGATGGTCATGCTAGTTTTGTGAAATGTCCCTGTGCTGACCAGAAAATCTGGCAAAATGTTTAGCCTTTTTACCTGATATTTTACCTAATATTTTACTGTGTTGGAGGGACATTTTTCCCGTTGATGGGGCAGTCCAAGAAAAAGAAGAGAGAGAGATTTCCTTCGTAAATTCCTTAACGTAGAAATGTAGAAAATGTACAAATGTAGAAAAATTATTTAATATTGAGAAGATTTTTAATTTTTTAGTTCCAAAAAATTTCTGGAGGGATGCTGAGTGTTTAATTGTCAAAATACAAATGCCTTGGCAGTATGACATGTGAGGAACAACCCATGAAAACTTACCAAGGTTCAATTTCTTTCATCTGTGTTGCTATTTTAAAAATCTCATTGCAACAATGAGATGTACAAGACATTATGTCGAGAAATGAACTTTACAACTTTGGGGGGAGAGGAGAGAGGGAATAGGAGAGCGGAGTTGAGAGGGAGAGAGATGGGAAGGGATGGGAAGGGGAAACAAAGGAGAAGGCAACAATGCTTGATAAGAAATGTCCTCATTACCTTGCCCATGTAATTGTAACTCCTCCTTATGGTATTTTCAAAAAAAAGAGTCTCTCAGTAAATTAATTAATTAATTTGTTTGTTTGTTTATTTGTCAGTCATGGGGCTTGAACTCTGGGCCTGGGTGCTGTCCCTCAACTCTTCACCTGAAGCCTCGTACTCTACTACTTGAGCCACAGTGCCACTTCTGGTTTTCTGAGTAGTTTATTGGAGATAAGAGTCTCATGGATTTTCCTAGCCTGTCTAGGCTGGTTTTGAACTGACCCTTGTTAGTGATGCTTTGATAGAGTCAGACAAAGGACAACATACAAATAACAGAACACACTGTTGTGAGAGTTGAAGGCTACTGCAAATGACCGATGATTCACACATTGCTTTGCCTTGTCTTATAAGAAATACTTTGATGGACTATGGGGAAACTATAACTAACACATTCCTAAGGGGAAGGTACTGCTTCATAATTATCAGCAATTAAAACCAACTTAATCCACAGATATGTTATAGATTATTATCAAGGAACTTTTTAAAATTTAATATGAATATCTTAGTGAGATCTTTGGGTCTGAGTTGCCACCATACCATACCTTTCTCCCAATTTCTACAAAAATCTCAGTGTTTATTTGTTTTTGTGGCTTATGATCCCATTGATATTTCTATCAAGGATTTTAGGACAAGCAATCGAAGGGATTTAGATAACATATTGCTAAATCAAACCTTTAACAAAGCATAACTTTTACTTTGTGAAATTAATGATTTCCAATGTTTTTATATAATTTTCTTATGCAGTTAAGAAAATTAAGATCATTTGTATTTCATAGAAATACAAATACAAGACTATTTTCACTAGAGCTGAAATATATTTAAGTTATTTTTCAAACAAACCCCTTGTTTGCAGCCGAGGAATTGAGAGTGGTGATAAAAGCAAAGAAATAAGCAATTAATAAAAAGATATTTGACGACTGGCAATTTCAGACTTTCGTTTGATTAAGAACAAACATGAATGGAGTCTCCTATATGGCTGAATTGCTAGTTTTGTTAAAGTATGACCAGATAAGAAATATGGTGAGTTAACATTTAGTTATGTTTTGTCATTGTTGTGGATTATAAGGTTAGATTCACTTAAAGACAGAGTTGTTCATGAATTCCTTTTCTAACATCCTTTCAATTTCTATATACGTTTGCCCACACATACTCAAACATGCACGCAGGCTATAAATGAATATGACTTCATGATTTCAAAAAGTGAACAAAGGTATCTAGTGTTGAAATATTCATGACAACTTGTGTTATGGTTACTAATATTCAGATTTTACCATTGCAATTGAATAATAATCTGTGATTTTTAATTAAAAAGCCTTATTTCTACCATAACTGTTTCTACATGTGGCACTCAATAGAAAAACTTTCTAAAACTGATAAACAGAATTCTAATTTCTAATGATACAACAGTATTCTAAATGGCCTAAATTGATATTTTTATTTTATTTTTATTTTAAAAATAAAAGGTGAGCAGATCAACAGCTGGGTTATTAGCAAACAGTTAGTTTGCTAATGGAGTGGGGGCCATATTTGTACAAGGTACAAGCCCAGGGATGAAGCACATTGCAAGTGAGTAAGCCAGCAAGTGAGAAAGCACCCTCCCAACAACAGATCAAATCAGACCATGACAAGTTCTGGTAGGTAATTTTTGTTTTTGAAAAATGGCCAGAATGGTTTGAACACATATTTAAGGCCAAAAACTATATGTCCGCTTGTCTAAGTCTTCTGACTAAAGAAAGTGGGACTGCTTCATGTACTTGAATATATACTTGTCTCTAGTTCTGAGTCTCAGGAATAATAAGGCCAATTTGATCTTGAAAATACTGAGAGATGCCAGGTGCCAGTGGCTCAAGCCTGTAATCCTAGCTACTCAGGTCAGCAATTTCTTCACCTGATCTGATGGTAGATAGTTTATTCAAGTTGTTCTAATCACCATCATTACATTCAAGCAGATGATCATATTGAAAAGGCACCACAAAGCATGTTATTGGATGAGTATCGCTACAAGGCTCATCAAATTTCTCCCAATTAAAAATCTCACTTCATATTCATTGTATGGGTCACCATCTCTTTTTTTTAATTTAATTTTACTTGTGAACATACTGTACAGAGGAGTTACAATTACATGGGCAGGATAATGCGTACATTTCTTACCAAGCATTGCAGCCTCCTCCTTTGTTTACCCTTCACATACCTTCCCAGCCTCCCCCCTCCCCCC
This sequence comes from Dipodomys merriami, assembly GCF_024711535.1. NCBI lineage: Eukaryota > Metazoa > Chordata > Mammalia > Rodentia > Heteromyidae > Dipodomys > Dipodomys merriami. Next base: position 7,655,954 of record NW_027206202.1, on the reverse strand, counting down.
CCATCCCAATCCTTCTCCTTCCCCCACTTCCCCCCCCCCCCCCCCCCCCCGCACCGACGTTGTAAAGCTCGTTTTGGACATGACAACTTGTACTTCTCATTGTTGCAACAGGTCCACCTGTATCCTTAAACAACTGGTTTTTCCCCATCTCCTCCACAAGTTATACTGACATCAAATATAGTGAAAGCAGGGGTTATACTGTGGGGGAGGGACATACAAAGCAACAAAGAGATAATCTTATAAATGCGTTAGAAACACATGCATGAAAGAAAAAAACATTAAAATACACATCTAAGGGTTCATTTTCCTGACATCACCTTATATGACCTTTTCCGCTTGACTCATACATATACTAGATATTACAAATAAGGGAAACCATGGGACCTATGTTTCTTTGGGCCTGGCTTACTTCACTTAATATAATTTTTTCCAAGTTTTTCCATTTCCTAACAAATGGGGCAATGTCATTCTTTCTGATGGAGGCATAGAATTCCATTGTGTATATATACCACATTTTCTTGATCCATTCATCTACTGAGGGGCATCTGGGTTGGTTCCATATCTTAGCTATGGTAAATAATGCTGCAATAAACATAGTTGTGCTGGTAGCTTTAGTGTGGTCTTGCTTGTAAACATTTGGGTAAATGCCCAAAAGTGGGATTGCTGGGTCATAGGGGAGTTCTATGTGAAGTCTTTTGAGGAACCTCCATACTGCTTTCCAAAGTGGTTGAACAAGTTTACGTTCCCACCAACAATGAAGTAAGGTTCCTTTCTGTCCACATCCCCTCCAGCATCTGTTGTTGTTAGAGTTATTGATCAACTGAATGGTCATTAAGAAAATTTGTCCTTATAATATGGACTAGCTTTATACTATAGCTATAATTAAATGATGTATAATGTAGTGATATAATATATATAATATGATATAGTATCACAGTCATAAGGATGAAACAAAACACATGGTAGATATTTTCTCTAGGTATCCTTCTTTCCTCCTCAGGGGGGTATATTTTATTGCTTTGATGAACTATCTATTCCATTACATAATCCCATTTTGTAACCAGGAAACATTGGTGCTTACTGGGAGGGTAAGGAAGCCAGAAAAGTAATAAAGGCATGAGTCTTTGAATAATAGTTTATTAAAGGAAACTGTCTTGGAAAGACAGAAATCACAGGAGCTGTCACACATATATATCCTAGAGGACTTCACGTGGCCATTTTGAACTTGTAGCTCCTTCCTTCACAGCTTCCCAGATCCAGCCTGCCTTTTAAGGATCCAAGTGAGAAACTTCTACATCACTATTGGATCCATGACTTCTGCTCATTCTTTACAACCCAGTTTCAATTGTTCTTGATTCTGTTCACTGATCTCAACCCCAACTTTATTCTGTGTCCATTTACAATTATAAGCATTCTTATGAACCCATAAGTGAAAGAAAATGAGGTCATTACGATATGCTTCCCAGATATTTAAGGCAGCTTCTAGCCCTTCTACAATTAAGAGGATGGGTGGCAGATACAGCCATAACATACTCAATATACATATATGAAAATAAAATGGGAAAATTGAGGAGATGGGTGGGGCTGGGAGACATGGGAGACAATGAAGAAAGGGATGACAGTGATCAAGATTCATTGTACTTATAAACTGACATGTTGAACTGAAATCCCTCTGTACAACTACTTAAAGATAATTTTTAAAATTCAAAGAAATCTAAAGGGGAAAACAGAAAAATTAATTTTCTCTTGTGAAAAAATGGAAAAGATCCCATTTTTCTCAGTAATAACTTTAGAAAACCTGTAATAGTGAAAGTTTTCTCTGTCCTTCTGAAGTGTAAAAAATCTTCTAAGGCATGTAAGATGCACAACCAAAGAATAGATTGCTTTTCTCTGGTACCTGGAAGCCACCACTGAAAATGCAAAGGGGAAGGTTCATAGCACCCCCCTGTCACCTAGTTCATTTGAGATGATTGGCTCTAAATTGAAAATCTATTTCCTGTCATGAGGAAATTGAGAAATATATTTTTCTTTTGGATAGATAGAGACAACTAGCCAACACAAGTTGCTACCACTATTACCAGATAAATTTTGTATAAATTACATGTGACAAATGATGCTGTCGATCCTCTTACTCAAGGATTGACTAATAATTATTTATTTTGAGCAAATGCATGCAATCAGTTTATCTACATAGCTTTACAAAACAGTACATTTTTTTCAGAATGTTTGATATATTGCATTATAGGTGAAAAAAGAAGTTCTTTATTTTCTACCAGCAAGGGAGAGGAGTTTTAGGTGGACAGAGATTTTGTTTTTAATTATATTTTCTGAAAAGAGATAGCTTTATGTAAGGCTATTTTACTACTTTATAAAAAGTTGCTTAAGCCAGGCCCCCGTGGCTCACATCTTTAAGCCTAGCTACACAAAGGGTTGAGACGTAAAGATTGTGATTTGAAGCCAGTTGGAAAAAAAAAAGGCTTTTTGTCTTCTTGGTCAGTTATGGAGCTTGAATTCTGAGAGTAGCCAGGATTACAGGCGTAAGCCATCAGTGCCCTGCTAAAAGGATTTTCTTTAGAAATGCTTTTTAAAAGTTCTGTTATTAACTTTGCTTCATTCTGGCTATTAACACTAATTTTTTCCTTTGGAATTTATAAGTGATATGTTCCAAAGTAGTCTCTATATACAAGTAAATATTCATCTAAAATGTGCATCTACTACTTCTTTGTTCTAATGAAATTCCAGTTCTAAAACGCTCAACAGCTGTTATAGGAAAATGAGCTTATAATTGCTGAAACTGTGCTATCCTAGTTATAACCTTTCATGTACAGAGGAATTGCAGCCAAGATATGCAAAGAACGTCATGTTTTGTTTTGTTTTGTTTTGTTTTTGTCAGTCATGGGGCTTGAACTTTGGGTTTGGGCACTGTCCTTGCACTCTTCAGCTCAAGGTGAGCGCTCTACTGGTTTATTGGAGGTAAGAGTCTCATGGACTTGCCTGCCCGGGCTGGCTTTGAACCATTATCCTCAGATGTCAGCTTCCTGAGTAGCTAGGGTTACAGGCATGAGCCACCAAGCCTGGCTAAAAGAACTTCATTCAATCAAAGAAGAGACTCATAGAGGTAGAGGAAAGAACACTAAACAGTGCATGGGAACCAAACAGAACAAACTGACAAAGAAAACAAACAAAGGCTATTTAGAAGAAGATTTTCTTGTCATGGAATTAACTCTGTAAGAGATCTCAGTTATCATCTACACACACACACACACACACACACACACACACACACACACACACACACACACACACACACACACACACACACACACACACACATCTGCATCTTTACAAAGCCTCAGGGAAAAGCATGACGTTTAACCTTGGGTGAACAATGCTCTGAATTTAGTAAATGTCTCTATTGTGTACATGAAGGAATTGGAGACTTGATGTTGTATACCAACCTTGGTGTTATAATGAGAAGTTCAAGTGTTTTTGTTTGTTTCATTTATGTACCTGAGGTGGAGTTTGTATACTATGCTTGCACTTTCCCTTGGCTTTTCTGCTCAAAGTGGGTACCCTACCACTTGATTCACATCTCCATTTTGGCTTTTTGCTTGTTAATTTGAGGTAAGAATCTCTCAGATTTGACTGCCTAGGCTGGGTTTGATCCTCAAATAGTTGCCTCCTCAGTAGTTAGAATGCTGTATTTTTATTCTTTTATAGCCCCTGTCTAGCTCATTTGTGTGCTTATTTCAATTGTATATGCATTCTTAATATATTACTAATTAGGTAAATTAACAAATACTTTTATCTAGGTCATCATGGGAAAAATGAGGTAGTAATAAGAGCTCTTCTTTTGAGGCATAGAGGAAGAAAAGTTAGATGCAGTAATGTTTTCTGATCTTTAGAGGACTGTTTCAGAAGACAAAATAAACTTCAATAAAGGTGCTTGATTAACTGAATAGTCTACATACTAATGTAATAAGGAAATGGATGCATGGTTCCTAATAGATTATGTCATACTTTAACCTTCTTATAGTTTGTTGTATTTTTAAGATACATTAAAAAGTCACACAAATAAACTATTGAAATACTTGCCAAGCTGAATCATTTCCAGACTAATTCAGTTAATAAGCCCTCTTCAATACAAGAACATTGAGACCTTTCCTTACTTAAAATGGAGAAGGCTTGAGCAGAATTGAATCTCCAGGGAATTTTTAACCATGAGCAGTTTATGAAATTGTTATGAGACTTTTCTCTGAAGCTTAAATGCTATGGATCCATCTAATGACATTTAACGGTAGTCATGTCTGAACTAGTTAGTTCAACACTTGCTCATAAATTCATTACTAATTATAAATCAGTCATTGCATGTAATTTACAGTTAGCAATGTGAAACAGCTTTTTAAAATTTTATTTTATTGTAAAGGTGATGTACAGAGGGGTTACAGTTATGTAAGTAAGGCAACAAGTTACTTCTCATCAGTGTCACCCCCTCCCTTGTTTTCTCCCACTCTCCCTCCCCCTGGCTTCCTTCCACCAAGTTGGAAAGTTCATTTTCAATATAATGTTTTGCGAGTATCACTGTTGCATTGGTTGGCCCTTTGTTCTTTGTCTCACCATTTCATAATTCCCTTCCTTTCCCCAAATCAGATAAATGTATATAGAAGATACAGGAGGCCAAAATCAAAAACAGCAACAACAGAAGATAAACCAAAGGGAAACAAAATGAAAGAAAAGAGATATAACTTCACTCAGCACATTAAAACAAACAAATGAAAAAAATATCCTCTGTTTTCCATATGTTGGAGTTCATTTCAATTAGCAGCATCTTGTATGGTCATATGTTGAGCTATTATGTAATCTTGTGTTAGGACTATCTTAGACATATACTAATCATTACAAATGAGGGAACCCATGGAGCCTACAACTTTTGGATCTGGCTTACTTCATTTTATCTGATTTTTTTCTAGCCTTTCTATTTGCTTACAAATAGGGCAATGTCATCCTTTCTTATGGAAACAGAATTGCACGTGTGTAAATAATATATTTTCTTGATCCTTTCATCTACTGAGGGGCATCTGTGATATCTTACCTATGGTAAATAATGCTGCAGGGAATATAGTTGTGCTGGTAGCTTTAGTGTGGCCTTGTTTGTGGTTATTTGGCTAAATTCCCAGGAGTGGGATTGCTGGCTCGTAGGAAAGCTGTATGCTTAATCTTTCGAGGAACATCCATACTGCTTTCAAGAGTGGTTGAATCAGTTTACATTCCTATCAACAATTTGTTTTTTCCCTTCCCTTCCACAAATTGTACCAATATCAAATACAGTGAAAACAGGGATTATAGTCAGGCCCAAAGAAAATAGGTTCCATGGTTTCCTTATTTGCAAGTACTAGTATTTGTCTGAGACAAGCAGAAACGGTCAGATAAGTTGATGTTAGGCAAAATGAACCCCAAGGTAAGGACTCAAATGATTTTTTTTCTTGCGATTGTTTCTAACATATCAGAGCTGATTTTAATGAAGTTACTTGAGGTGACTGACAGCTAAAAGTAAAAAAATATACCAAACAACAATAGGAAAAGCAACCCATTCCAAGTACCACACAGTAAAAAAAGAAAAAAATATAAAGACAGTTTAGCCCATTTGATATGGGAAAGCTATAAGAGAAGTTATTGCTGGAGATTTTGTAGAAAATTCCAAGTGCTTTTGAGTTCTAACACATGTTATAAAAACTATAGCCATTTAATTTGAGTGTCTGAAGTTGAACATTTGCAAAATCCCTTCTTTTACAGAGCAATATCCAACCAAGTGGAAAGAATAGCCTACTCTGATTTACTTCTCTCTTCCTTTCCAATGTTCAGCCCACTCCACTTTAAAAGCCATCCCATTCCCACCCTGCCTCGTACACAGCTTCTATGAACCAAGATGAGTTAAGAGTATTGCACAATTCCTTCTGAATTCAAATGAAGGTAAGCACACTGACTACCACAGGTAATGCTAAAGTGCATAACCTAGGCAACCTCACAGGTGGTATACAAATTTGCTTTATGCGCTGCATCATTTAGAGGGAGAGAATAATGCTTGTCATTCCACATCAAGGAACTCCAGCTTCCAGGAACATTAGTGAAAGATGAGAATATGTAATCCACTTTAGATATTTGATCCAAGTGCACGGTGACATGGATGATAACCCAACAATATGGGACCAACAATAAGAAAACAAATATGTATTGCACAGCAAAAATGTATGTGTTGTCATTTAGAACATTTTTTCTAACTACTCAGCAGACAATATAGATTCAATATTTACTAAAGTATTTCCAAATTATGACAGATTTTATGTACAATATCAATAGGATTGCTTAATATTCTTTTGTTTTTTCTCTCCTAGATAATTCAACTCACTCTTTCTATTCCCCAAACCTAAGAACTCCATTGCCCTTCCTTGCCTCCCTTTCTCCCCTCCATTTTTTAAATCATAGTTCTATTTCATTGAAACATCAAGCAAGTATAACTTTGGTTTCCCCAGAGCTCAGCTGAATTCATGCAGGGCTAAAAAAAAAAAGGGTTTAGGAAGTCAGGAGCAGGTAGGGAATGACTGCAATCATAGCAACTCAGGAAGCTGAGATTTGAGAATAGCAGTTTGAATCCAACTCAAACAGAAAAATCCCAGTGACTCCCATCTCTAATTAAACAGCAAAAAGCCAGAAGTGACAGTGTGGCTCATGTGGTAGAGTGCCAGCTATGAGTAAAAAAGCTAAGGGAGAATACAAGGAACTAAGTTAAAATCACAGTATCAGCACACACACACACACACACACACATACACACACACTAAATGAATGAATGAATAAATGAAATATTTTAAGAACTCAAGAGCTCATAAGGTAAGAGATTAATTTTCTATAGCTACATTTTATTATTAGAGATAATTTTGTTTTCTTTTTTTTACTTTTATCTGGTTATGGTATTTATAAGCTCTCATCATTGAACATCATAGTGTTGAGATCACAAGTAAAATTAAATACTTGTTATACACTACACATTTAATATGTCTGTGTGTGAGAGAGCACTAAAGTGCCTTTATAAAAACTGATTATAATCTCATTTTACATATCTTCTCTCTTATTTTATTATTCCACTCAAAAATGTCACTGAGATAGAACTTATGTGAGGTGTGGGGTGCTAATGGGTTTATGTCTAATAGAAATTCTAGATCATAGATAATTACTGAATTGGCTTCCTTAAGCTCATTATAGTACTCAGTAGAAATTAATGTATCCTAACAATATTAATTGAACCAAAACATTCTTTAAGATTATTGGAAGGGATCATACATTCCAGTTGACAGCTTTATGATAGTTTTAAATGCAAATGTAAGTATAATATTAATTTTTCTTCCAAGATTATTGAATTAAATAATTTATGGCCAGTGATTAATAGTGCTAACTATGTCCACTTTCAGAATTAGTTCAATAATTATTTACTCTCCTCTGCCTCTGAGTAATTACAGTAGATATATCTTACTTTACATTACCTTATATCATAAAAAGGAGTTAGCAGTGAATATTACATTTCTTTCAAATACTATAATTTGCGCTATTTTGTTTTCTGCCTATTTTTCTTTCTTTCTTTCCTCCCTCATTATTTGGCTGTGGTTTCTAACTTACACTTTGTAAACCAATTGTAAACAAATTCATCAAGTCTCTCATGTAGGACTAAGTGTATTTAGAAAAAAATAGTTGCTTAGTACTTCATAAAGTCCACCTTAACATTGATTTATCCCTTTTAAAATATTTTATTATAATGATGCTGTACAGAGGGATTACAGTTACATGAGAAAGTTAATGAGTATATTTCTCATCGAACAGTTGCCATCTTCTTTGTTTTTCTCCTACTATCCCTGTCCTCCCCTACCTCTTCCACTCCTCCCCCCTGACAAAATTGTAAATGAACATAGTGTTAATTTATCCCTTTGTCTTCTCTTTATCAATTTTTTATATTCAATGACAATATTATATAATATTTGACATTACAACCTAAATTGTTCTCATATTTAGTAATATTTATATCTTTCTATTTAGTTTTCACACATTATCAATCACACACATTTGAGTATCACAGAGCAACAATGATATTTTCACCCTTAATCTTAGCAGCTGTCTCTTTTAAATGCATTTTCTTTCATGCATGACTAAAATTATGCATTATTAAAATTATATAATCTGAACTATTGGAATAGACTAGGGATAGACTGAGAGTTTTCTCATAAGCAGTAACCTTATTCTTAATTTTTTTATTGTGAAAATTCCGTACAGAGGGGTTACAATTACCTGACCAAAGTAATGAGTACATCTTATCAAGCATTGTTGCCTCCTCCTGTTTCCTCTTCCCATCCCTTCCCATACCCTCCCCGCCCCCCTCTACCCCCTCTTCCTGAACCAAAGTTGTAAAGTTGATTTTTCGACATAACATCTTGTATATCTCATTGCTGCAATGGGTCCACCTGTATCCCTATTTAAACAATTTGTTTTTTCCCTTCCCCTCCCCAAATTATACAAACATCAAATACAGTGAAAACAGGAATTATACCATGGGGTAGGGACATACAAAGCAACAAAGAAATCATCTTATAACTATGTTAGAAACAATAGCAAGATAGAAAATTTTTGCACTTATCATTGTAGTTACAAAACTTAAATATCCAGCATTTATTGCATTGAATTTGTTTAGATGACGATAACTTATTTCTATTTAAATAAGATATTCATGTTATCCATGAAGTTATTTTTATAGAACCTTTGTCATTTGCTATGGTGCTAAACTCCGTAGCTACTCAAATAAAGCTACTGTGTTTTTACATAAATTGTATTCTATTGAGGAACTGCAGTTTCAATGACTAGATATTGTATTCTTTAGAATTCAAAATGTTTCCAAATTAATTTTATTGTATCCAATTATGAAAAATAGTGCTTATTCTCTTTTTTATAGTGCATATTCTCTAAAAATTTGTCTCTACTTTTTTATTTACTCATAATCACAGTACACAATAAGATATTATATGCGTTATTCTATTACTGAAGCAGTAAGACTTTGGTTCTTTTTATTTTTGTTTGTTTTTTTCCCAGTTTAGTATTCACTAGGGAATGAACGAGGAATCCTTTCCTTATATTGATGTGCTTGCTTTAAATACATTTATGGCTGTAATTATTTTACGAAGGGTGCAAGCCTCTCTCTGTTTCTGCCTGTGTATTGCCTTGTATCTAGCCTGCTAGAAGGGATTTGTTTGTTCATAGTACCATAGCAATGATTTAGTATTCATATTTTAAAACAACTTACTCTTATTTACTATTGCATTTTTCTGTATGATTTTATATTGTATTAAAGTTTGCTTTTTTATCTCAATTGGGTGTTGGTTGCTCATGACTATAATCCTAGCTACTCAGGAGGCTGTGATCTGAGGATCAAGTTTTAAAACCAGCCAGGTAGAAAAGATAGTAAGACTCTTTAACCAGCAAAAACCTGAGAGTACAGGTGTGGCTCAAGTGGTAGATTGGCAGTCTTGAATGGAAAAAGCAAAATGAGAGTAAGAAACCCTAAATTCAAGCCCCAGGACTGACACATCCCTATATACTCTCTCTGTGTCGCTCCTCTCTGCTTCTCTGTCTCTCTCTGTCTGTCTCTGACTCTCTCTCTCTCTCTCTCTCTCTCTCTACATATATATATATGTATATATATATATATATATATATAAACACACACATACATACATACATATTGGAAGACTAGTTATAACTGTATGAGTGAATGCATTGTGAGTGTGTTTAGCAGTTGTACTTTCTGTTTCTTTGTGGTTGTAGCCCTCAGTGTATTATATCAGCTCTTCTTATATCTCCACATGAATTGTGATTGAACTGTTTACTCTGTTAGTGCTGTTATATTCTACTTTCACTCATCATATCAAACCTACTTGACTGAGTCCACATGGATCCTTATGTCTGCATTTACATACACATGCAGAGAGGAGAGTCAAAAGGAACAAATAAGGAAAGTTTGTTTTATGATTATATTACCATAGGAAAACTTTTCTCCTTAAAAGCGTTTTCCTTTGATCAGTTCTAATGTTCATCATTTATTCTAAGTTTATTCTACTCACTTGTCCCAGAAGGAGACTCATCAATATTCAATCCGCTACAACTTTTCCCACACCTTTTTTCTTGGTCTAGTGAACTGTAAGCACTTTTTTCTGCATAACTTCCTATAATATTCTTATCTTTCAATTCTGTAGACTCTTTATCTTAACCAATTTAGACTTGGATCTATACTAAAGTCAAGACTACTGTGGTTTTTGTTCTTTTGTTATATCTGCATTTATCGACTCTTAATTGCCACAGTTTAAGTTTACTTTCGCATATTTCAAAGTCCTTTTTGAATAATGAACTTTCGAGTAAGATTTTCCAGTTAAGTTCAACTTTTTGCACATGTCATAATGAAGAAATGACTTTAGGTTGTAAATTTTGTAAAAGCATTTACTTTTGAGAAAATTTGAAGTTATTTCAAAAGATGATTGTCCTTATTCAGAAAAATATAAGGAAAACAATACAATGTATATTATGTATAGAGAAGCAGAAAAAAATAATAGATTAAACTTGTATTAAACACACACAGAAAAACAGAGGAACCCAGAGATACAGAGAGGTAAGGATCATTAAACATATACAGGGCATCTCTGTACTAAAGGCTCTATTCAAAATATGTGTGATCAGTTGACTTATTGCCATTATGATCAGCTGATTTTATTGCCATCATTGACAATTCAATGTGAGTATTTGAGTACACACATTCTCTAAGAACACAAATAAAATTCAAGGCTGTTAGTTAAGCAGGCAAATTCCAAGATACAGTTATTAAACAGGTGTACTCTTCCCGGATCTATCTGTAAAACAAGTATGTGTCATTGGCTGCTGCATGTGTAATAGTTGCACAAAACTACAATTGATAACCACATGGTTAATGGGAAAATGTTGCATAAAAATACTACAATGAAACTGTATTTACATGATCCAGGCATTGTGGTATTTTCAAACTGCTATCTGTAGACTAAATGTGCTATCATAGCCCATTTCTATCTCCACTTGCTTTTTAATCTGTGTTTTATGGATTATATATATATATATATATATATATATATATATATATATATACATATAAACACCAGGCATGAGTGGCTTAAGCCTGTAATCCTAGCTATTCAGGAGGCTGAGATTTGAGAATCATATGCCAGCTAGAAAGTCCTTGAGACTCTTTATCTACAGTTAACCAACAAAAGGCCACAGGTAGAGTTGTAGCTCAAATGGAAGAGCACTAGCCTTGAACATTATAGCTCAGGGATGAGCCCATGTTCTGAATTCATGCTATAGAACCAGAACAAAAAGGGAAACAGAACATGATTTGTGATTTGAGCATATTAACGTCATTTATGTCTCTCTATGAGATCTGGAGTAGCTGCCTCTGCATCAAGGTAATTTTCTTTATTTCATTAATTTATCATTGGTAGAACTGGAGTTTATACCTCTACCTCTACTCCTCTGGTTTTTGTTGTGTTGTTGTTGTTTTGGTTTGTTTTTGCTTATAACTCTACCACTTGAGCCACATCTCCAGAAAGGCATTTTTTTTTAATGAATAACTTTCAATTCCATTTTGATCACATTGCCAACCTTTCCTTGTCTCCCTAACCCCTAGGATCAAGGTAGGTGTGAACTTATTCACCTTGCATGCTTAGCTGGCAATCAATCACTTGAGCTATGCCTCCATCCAGGCTTTTGATGGTTATTGTGGAAATGTAGTCATAAGAACTTTCTGCCTGAACTGGCTTCAAACACTTACCCTCCAGGTCTCAGCCTCATGAGTAGTAGCTAGGATTAAAGCTGTGAACCAATGTCATCCAGCATATTTGAGATTTTAAAATAAATTAATTCCTCTGATTCTTAGCTATGTCAGAAAATAGGACTGACACAACAGGTACCAATACTTTAAAAACATATAAAATGGAAACTTTGAGGAATAGTTAATTAAAAAAGAAACAACCCAGAAGAAAAATGTGTATTATTTCCAGAAACCAATTTGGATCTTTTGGATGTTTTTAAGTGAAGCATTCTTTTGAGCCTCAAGTAGAGAAGAACCAGCCCATTAATGGGAATGCTCACAAAACCATCTGGAAACTTCTTTTGGATCTGTTTTTTGGCGGCCGTGGGGCTTGAACTCTGGGCCTGAGCGCTGTCCCTCAGCTCTTCAGCCCAAGGCGAGCGCTCTACCACTTGAGCTACAGGGCCACTTCCAGCTTTCTGGTGGTTTATTGGAGATAGGAGTCTCACGGTCTCTCCTGCCCGGGCTGGCTTTGAACCGCGATTCTCAGATCTCAGCCTCCTGAGTAGCTAGGATTACAGGCGTGAGCCACTAGCGCCCGGCTTCCTTTGGATTTTTATACTTTGAATTTTTAACAAAGGTAATGCCAAAAATTGGACTTTAAAAGTAGCTTTTTTTTCTTGGAAAGAATAACTGATTTCTAAGACATTAACTCCATCCTAATTATAACAAACAAAACTAACAAACAAACAAAACTCCACTTGGTTGAATTATTCTTTTGTGATACTAGTTTTCCTCCTACAACATATAAAATACATTGAAAATATCCTTATAATAAAATCCAATTAAGATTTTTAACAATCAATATCTGAGCCTGGCACCAGTGTCTCAGGCCTATAATTCTTGCTGCTCAGGAGGTTAAATTCTTAAAATCATGGTTCAAACACAGCTTGGACAAGAAAGTTTGTGAGACTCTTACCTCTAATTAACTAAAAAGCCAGAAGTATATCTGTGGCTCAAGTGCTGGAGTGTTAGTTTTGAAGAAAAATTATTTAGGGACAGGGCTCGTTAGGCCCTGAGTTCAAGCTCCAGGACTGGTACACACACACACACACACACACACACACACACACACACACACACACACACACACACACACACACACCATAAAACAAAAAACAAAAAAAACAACAACACACAAACCAACAACTGTTCATCCAGGGAATATTTTGCCCCTCTCTTTCTTTTTCTCTAAATCTCACTTTCTTGTTCCTTCTCTTCTTTCAGTATGTGTATGTATGTGGCTCTCACATATTTTGTTGTTGTTGTTAGTGGAGGGGCTTTAACTCTGATCCTGGGTGCTGTCCTTTTGCTCAAGGCTACCACTTTACCACTTTGAGTCACAGCTCTACTTTTGGTTTTTGGTTAATTGGAGTGGTTAATTGGAGCCAAGAGTCTCACAGACTTTCTTCCTCAAGCTGGCTCCGAATTGCGATCCTAAGATGTCAGTCTCCATTACAGACATGAGCCACCAGAACCTGTCTCTCACCATGTCTTAAATAAAGTTTGATTGCCCTTAGAATAAGAAGGACTAAAAGAATGTATAAATTAGTAAATATTAGTATTGTTGGTGCATCATTTCTCACACACAAGTTTATCAAATTAAATAATAAGATTTCATTTACGAGGAGTTCCGGGAAGATGGCGGAGGAGAAGCTGGAATCTGAACAAGCTCTCACATAGAAAGGAGTTTTAGAGTTCCAGTGAACAGTCCTAAGCCAGAGAATCACACCAAGTGTGTCATCACAGGACAGAGAGTTAGACAAGAGAGGGGAAGCCAAGGAAACGCAGCAGCTGCCACTCCGGCGGCGGGGCCGCGGCGGCGGCGACCACCGCCTCAGAGACATACCTGAGACACAGAGAGTCGGGGACAAAGGAGCCAGACGCAGCGGACGAGCGGATTCTACTCAACACCAACAAGAACCGACAAGGAGCGAACATCTTCATCCTGCTGTTTGCAGACCAGAGACGACCCAGGATCCAAGACTCGGCGTGAGTACAAGCCCAACATCCTCACTCCTCAGGGAGCAGAGGAGGGAAGGCCACCCCTCCCCCCCCAGCACCGGTGATCTCCATCTTGGATACCGACAAAGTTCGGAGGAGCTGCTAGCTCCAGCTCAGGCCTTGGAATAAAATGAGTCATTTAGCAGGTCACAAGAACTTAACGGCGAAGTGACCTGCCAGACTCAGCTCCATCCAGGGAAAAGCCACCCAGCTCAGGCGCCAGCCATCGGAGTGCCTTACTTCACTGGGTAACCAGAGCCAGAGGCTGCCCCTCCCTCTAGCAGCCTCGACAATCAATTGAAAAACAGAAACCCTGAGAATAGCTCCAGGCTGGGCGCTGTGAGCTTTATCACAAAATAGCCCCAGGGAAAAGCTACTGTTTATTAAAAGGCCTCAACTCTACCCAGAACCTAGCCTCATCACCACATCCCCCTCTTTTGTGACTCTCAAAGCAGACCACCCTCCCAGAAAACTAACCTGGGAGGGGGATCTCAAAATCTTGGGTAAAGCAGAGCATTTTTCTGCCTCTTCCAACCAACCGACTTAAGAAACCAATCAAGCCACAGGACCTCAAGCTGACCAGAGACTCCAACAAGAGACTGGTTGCAGACAAAAGGGAGATACAGGATTCTTCCCACTCCTCCCCCCCCCCAAAAAAAATCAAAAGACATTTTTTTCTTTTTTTTTTTTCTTTTTCTTTTTTTTTTCTTTTTTTCTTCTTCTTCTTTTCTTTTTTTTTTGCTTGTTTTTTGTTTTTGTTACCTTATATATATATATATATATATATATATATATATATAAATTTTTTTCCCTTCTAAAACTTTTATTAATCTTTAATTTTTGCCTCTTCTGAAAAAATAATTGTTTTCCAGTAACCTTTTTTTTTTCTCATCTTATAATTTTTATTTTAGGAATACGTGAATAAGAGTTTTCCTTTCTTTTCTTGTCTTCTTTCTCTTTTTCTTTCTTTCTTAATTATCTTTTTGTTTTTTATCTAGCTCTACTGAACTTCTGATCTTTTCTTCTCCCGTTCCCATCCTTAAAGCTTTTCACATCTCCTCTATGTCCCTCCCCTTCTCTGAACATATTCACATTCCACTCTAAATAGACGGTCTTTTAACCTCTATAATAACATTAATTTTTACGTTTCTATTCTTTTTCTGGTCTCTCTTTATTCCCCTTTCCGTCTCTTCTTTTTCTCTCTCTCTCTACTTGCATCCTACCCAACTCATTTCCTGCACTGTGATTAGGACATAGTTAACTCTCCCTGTGCCTCCCCACACCAATCTACTCCTATTTTTTACCCACATCTCTCCCTAATCCTAATAATTTCTGGTTTTCCAAATTCTTTTCTGCGGTTCGAAGTCCTTTAACATATAGTCGTTTGATGTTGAATAGATGTATCTGTTGAACTAGATTGTATCTGTAGACTATTGACTGTACAAATGCAAACTTTGGTTGATGGTTGCCTTAAGATAGTGTTCTAGCACAAAACTGGTGCAATCTTTATCTCAAATGGGCCGAGTAAGCCGGAAAAACACAAGAAAAATGGCAAATTCGGGTATCTCAATTCCCAACCTTGATAATCAGGGATTAGAACAGATAAAGAATAATCCAGAGGAGAGTTCCCAAATAGCTCTACAAACACTACTAGCAAACATGATAAATGAGAAGTTTGACAATGTACAAAGGACTCTGTATGAGCGTGATAGGGAGAGAGAGGAGGCATCCCAGAAGTTTATACAGGAATATCATAAGCGTGAGGAAGCTTCTCAAAAACTGATACAGGATTTGCATGAACAACTTGAGAATACTCAAAGAGAAAGGGAGGAATGGCGTGAGCAGGCAGAGAACACTCAAAGAGAACTGCAGGAATCCCACAGAAGGGAGGAAACTAATCAAAGAGTAATTCACGAATTAAGAGACCAGGTAGAGAATACACAAAGATCACTAAAGACATTCATGGAATCCATTAACAAAGAGCTGAAGGAAGTCAGGGAGACCACAAAGGGAATGCTGAATGGAACCCAACACAAGGAATGGGAGTCCAAAGAAACCATAACCAATCAACTAAGTGATTTGAGAACAAACACTGAACACCAAATTAAGGAAGTAAAGAAATTCATACAAGACCTAAAACAGAGCTTCAACAAAGAACTTGAAGCCATCAAAGCTGACCAATTAGAAGGAAAAGAGATAAAAAACAAAGTAGAGAGTCTTGACAGCAGGTTAGACCATGCAGAAGATTGAATCTCAGGGATTGAAGACAGCCTAGATATTATAGAGAAAGAACATACAACCATCCAAGACAAGTCCAAGAAATATGATAGATCTATCCAACACCTGGAAGACACCATCAGAAGGCCCAACCTAAGGATAATGGGTGTAGAGGAGCACCTAGAAACAGAAGTTAATGGTCTAGGAAATTTGTTTAACAGGATCCTAGCAGAGAACTTCCCAAACATACAAAAAGATAGGCCTATTCAGATACAAGAAGCTTTTAGAACCCCAAATAGACCAGACCAGAATAGGACATCCCACCGTCACATTATAATCCACACAGGATCAACCCAGACCAAGGAAAAGATCCTTAAAGCTGTCAAGGAGAAAAGGTTAATCACCTATAAAGGGAAACCAATTAGAATCACCTCAGATTTCTCAGCAGAGACAATCAAAGCAAGAAGAGCCTGGAATGACGTATGCCATGCCCTAAAAACAAACAACTATCAACCAAGAATACTGTACCCAGCTAAACTCTCCTTCATAACTGAAGGCCAAATAAAAACCTTCCATAGCAAAGAAAAATTGAAACAATACATCTCCACCAAACCAGCCCTGCAAAAGATTCTTAAAGATGTCCTACACATAGAAAACCAACAAGAACGCAACAAAGGCCAAGAAACTGCACCCAAACTGAGAATCCAAGAACCTTAGGAAGAACCCAGTTTTCACAGCCCCCAAGAAGGTGGATAACATGGCAGGAACCCCCAAATACCTCTCAGTCCTATCTCTTAACGTTAACGGACTGAACTCTCCAATTAAGCGACATAGACTCTCTAGTTGGATTAAAAAACAAGACCCCTCTATCTGCTGCCTGCAGGAGTCACATCTTGCCCGTAAAAACAAACATATTTTCAAAGTTAAAGGCTGGAACAAAATCTACCAAGCAAACGGCCCTCATAAACAGGCGGGAGTTGCAATCCTAATATCAGATAAAATAGACTTCAAACTAAAATTCGTGAGAAGAGATAAAGAAGGTCGCTACATACTAATTAAAGGATCTCTCCTTCAGGAAGATATTACAATTCTAAATATCTATTCGCCAAACAATGGAGCACCCAAATTTATCAAAGAAACACTACTTTCCCTCAAATCCCATATAGATCCAAAGACATTAATTGTTGGGGATTTTAACACACCACTCTCCCCACTAGATAGATCAACTCGGCAAAAACTCAACAGAGAAACCGCAGATCTAAACAGCTGCATAGATCAACTAGACTTAACAGACATTTACCGAACATTTCACCCAGCAGCAACAGAATACACGTTCTTCTCAGCAGCACATGGAACGTTTTCTAAAATAGACCACATTTTAGGCCACAAAGCAAACTTGTCCAAATTCAGAAACATTGAAGTTATACCTTGCATTCTCTCTGACCACAAGGGAATAAAATTAGATCTCAACACCAAAAGCCACCAAAGAAAGTCCGGTATCACATGGAGGCTGAACAACACACTGCTGAATCATGAGTGGGTCATGGAAGAGATTAGAAAGGAAGTTCAAATGTTCATGCTATTCAACAAAAATGAACACACAAATTACCAGCTCCTCTGGGACACAGCAAAGGCAGTACTCAGAGGCAAGTTTATAGCTCTGAGCTCCTACATCAACAAATTGGAGAGATCGGAAACTAACAATTTAATGACACATCTAAACCTCCTTGAAAAAGAGCAGCAAGATAAACCCCAATCCAGTAGACGGAAAGAAATAATCAAAATTAAATCAGAATTAAATGAATTAGAATCCAAAAAAACTATAGAAAGAATCAACAAAACAAAGAGTTGGTTCTTCGAAAAACTTAACAAAATTGACAGACCCTTAGCAAACCTTATCAGAAAAAGGAGAGAACACACCCAAATTAATAAACTCAGAGATGAGAATGGAAACATCACCACGGAAACAACCAAGATTCAGAACATTATTAGGGGATACTTCTCAAAACTTTATGCTAATAAGTTTGAGAACTTGACAGAAATGGACCTTTTCCTAGCAAATATTGACATGCCAAAACTAAACCAAGATGAGTTAAACCAGCTTAACAGGCCCATATCAAGCATTGAAATAGAAACAGCAATAAGAGACCTCCTAGCTAAGAAAAGTCCAGGACCAGATGGTTTTACAGCGGAATTTTACAAGGCCTTCAAAGCAGAGCTCACACCAATACTCCTCCAACTCTTCAATGAAATTGAAAGAGAAAGCTCACTACCGAACACATTCTATGAAGCCATCATAACCCTCATCCCAAAACCAGGCAGGGACTCATCAAAGAAAGAGAACTATAGACCCATTTCTTTGATGAACATTGATGCAAAACTTCTCAACAAAATTTTGGCCAATCGACTTCAACAATTCATCCAAAAAATCATATACCATGATCAAACAGGATTCATTTCAGGGATGCAAAGCTGGTTCAATATACGCAAATCAATTAATATTATTCATCACATCAACAGGAGCAAGAATAAGAACCACATGGTTATCTCAATAGATGCAGAAAAAGCATTTGACAAGATCCAACACCCCTTTATGATGAAGGTTCTGGAAAAATTAGGAATCCATGGAACATTCCTCAATACAATAAAGGCTGTATATGACAAACCTACAGCCAGCATTATACTCAATGGTGAAAAACTAAAGCCATTTCCTCTTAACTCAGGAACAAGACAAGGATGCCCACTCTCTCCACTTCTCTTCAATCTAGTATTAGAATGCCTAGCTACAGCAATAAGACAAGATGCAGACATAAAGGGGATCCAAATAGGGAAAGAAGAAATAAAACTCTCCCTCTTTGCAGATGACATGATCTTGTATTTAAAGAATCCCATAGACTCCACTCCCAAATTACTCAAGCTGATTCAAAACTTTGGCAAAGTAGCAGGTTATAAAATTAACCCCCAAAAATCAATGGCTTTTCTATATGCCAACAATGAGAAAAGTGTGGCTGAAATTAGGAAAGCAACTCCATTTGTAATAGCCCCACAAAAAATAAAATACCTAGGAATTAACTTAACCAAAGAAGTGAAGGACCTCTATGATGAAAACTTTAAAATCTTGAAAAAGGAAATCAACACAGAACTTAAAAAAAATGGCAAAACCTCCCATGCTCCTGGATTGGCAAGATTAACATCGTGAAAATGGCAATACTTCCCAAGGCTATCTACAAATTCAACGCAATACCTATCAAAATTCCACCCTCATTCTTCAAGGAAATAGAGGAGGCAATCCAAAAATTCATATGGAACAATAAAAGACCCCGAATAGCAAAAACGCTCCTCAACGGAAAGAACACTGCTGGAGGAATATCAATACCAAATTTCAAACTCTACTATAAAGCCATAGTAATCAAAACAGCTTGGTATTGGCATAAGAACAGACCTCAGGACCAATGGAATAGAATTGAAAACCCAGAAATGAACCTACAGACCTATAGCCATCTAATCTTCGATAAGGAAGCTAAAACAATAGAATGGAAGAAAGACAGCCTCTTCAGTAAATGGTGCTGGCAAAATTGGTTAACTACATGTAGAAAACTAAAGCTAGATCCTTATATATCACCCTGTACCAGAATCAACTCCAAATGGATCAAAGACCTTGAAGTCAAAGCAGACACTCTGAAAACATTACCGGATGGAATAGGAGAAACCCTAGGTCTCCTTGGCTCAGGTCGAAATTTTCTGAATAGAGACCCGGAAGCACAACAAATCAAAGAAAGGTTGGACAAATGGGATTGCATAAGATTGCAGAGCTTCTGCAGGGCAAATGACATAGCTGGCAAGATCAATAGAAAGCCCACCGATTGGGAGAAGATCTTTACTAGCCATACAACGGACAAGGGTCTCATATCTAAAATATACTTGGAACTCAAAAAATTAAACCACCCAACAACAAATCCTCAAAGAATCAACTGCCCAATAAATAAGTGGGCGAAAGACTCAAAGAGAAGCTTCTCTGAAGAAGAAAGAAGGATGGCCAATAGACACATGAAGAAATGTTCAACATCCCTAGCCATAAAAGAAATGCAAATCAAAACAACATTGAGATATCACCTCACTCCAGTTAGAACAGCAAAAATCAAGAACTCTAACAACAACAGATGCTGGAGGGGATGTGGACAGAAAGGAACCTTACTTCATTGTTGGTGGGAATGTAAACTTGTTCAACCACTTTGGAAAGCAGTATGGAGGTTCCTCAGAAGACTTCACATAGATCTCCCCTATGATCCAGCAATCCCACTTTTGGGCATTTACCCAAATGTTTACAAACAAGACCACACTAAAGCTACCAGCACAACTATGTTTATTGCAGCATTATTTACCATAGCTAAGATATGGAACCAACCCAGATGCCCCTCAGTAGATGAATGGATCAAGAAAATGTGGTATATATACACAATGGAATTCTATGCCTCCATCAGAAAGAATGACATTTCCCCATTTGTTAGGAAATGGAAAGGTTTGGAAAAAATTATATTAAGTGAAGTAAGCCAGGCCCAAAGAAGCATAGGTCCCATGGTTTCCCTTATTTGCAATATCTAGTATAGGTATGAGTCAAGCGGAAAAGGTCAGATAATGTGATGTTAGGAAAATGAACCCTTAAATATGTATTTTAATGTTTTCGTTTCTTTCATGCATGTGTTTCTAATGCATTTATAAGATTATTTCTTTGTTGCTTTGTATGTCCCTCCCCCACAGTGTAACCCCCGCTTTCACTATATTTGATGTCAGTATAACACGTGGAGGAGATGGGGACAAACAAGTCGTTTAAGGATTCAGGTGGACCTGTTGCAACAATGAGAAGTACAAAATGTCATGTCAAAACCAGCTTTACAATGTCGGTGTGGGGGGGGGGGAGGGGGTATAATTGGGTGGGGGGTGGGGGGTAAAATTGGGTGGGGGGAGGGGGGAGGCGGGGAAGGGAAGTGAAGGGTAAACAAAGGAGGAGGCTGCAATGCTTGGTAAGAAATGTATGCATTATCCTGCCCATGTAATTGTAGCCCCCCTGTACAGTATGTTCTCAAATAAAATAAAATACAATTAAAAAAAAAAAAAAAGATTTCATTTACATGATCAAATTACTACTCCCCTCAGAATGAAGATTCTGGCATAATCAGAAACTCTTCCCTAAGGCTAAGCCCTGCACATGGTGAGGAGACCTGCTATTATGTTTTCTTCCTGTTTGAATGTGTCATCCTGTATGTAAAAACTAGAAGCAAAAAACAGGTACTCTTTCTGCAGCATCTCTAATACACTGCCCCCCCCCTCTGCCAAGCAAATGCCGGAGTCAAAGCATTCATGGGTCACTTCCTAGAGGAGCCTGCAACCACTTCCAGATGTTCATCAGATGATCCAACCCCTTGCTTACACCTCAGCTGCTGTCCTTGAAAGTGGGGTCAGTCACTGGTCACCTACACATGAACACAACCTGTCACTGCCCTATCTGCTCCCTTACCCTCCAGTCAGGCTTCAACCCTTCATCCAACATGACTCTTTGTTTTGCAACATGAATATAAAGTGTGTAACAATTTACAACTTTGAGTGGAAGGAGATGGGAGGGCAGGGATGAGAAGGGGAAACAAAGGAGGAGGCAACAATGCTTGATAAGAAATGTACTCATTACCTTGCCCATGTAATTGTAACCCCTCTGTAAGGTATTTTCACAATAAAAAAAACTTATTAATAAAAAAACAAAAAATTCAATGAAATGGCTTCTAGCTATAGTATGCTTAAGACTGGATTCTGGGGCTGGGAAGGTGGCTTAGTGGTAGAGCACTAGCCTTGCATGCATGAGGCCCTGGGTTCAATTCCTCAGCACCACATAAGCAAAAAGAAAAAATCCAGAAGTGGTGCTGTGGCTCAAGTGGTAGAGCACTAGCCTTGAGCTGAAGGGCTGAGGGACAGTGCCCAAGCCCAGAAGTCAGGCCTCATGACTGGACCCCCCCTCAAAAAAAAAGACTTGATTGCTAAAATACCTTCTACACCCTCCTCTGCACCTAGTTCTGTCTTGCATCATGCTCTTCTCCATACTTCACAGATGGGCTATAGAGTTCTTCTGTGATTTCCTCACTTGTCGAGGTTTGTTCTGTCCACTAATATAACCAATGCCACTCACTCTGCCTCTGAGGCACTTGCCAACTTATCTGACCTAAACATTCCTATACTGCACATTTCCTTCTGTCACTTTCTCAGGAAATTCCTCTTTGATTGTCTCCTCTACCAAAGCCTAAGTGGGAGTTACTTGCTCTATAGGGCATATATATATATATATATATATATATATATATATATATATATGTCCTATATGATATATAGCATGATCTATATGATAATTTTTATACATACACACATGCAGTCTACATATATCATACATGTGTCACACATCTGTCACACATGTGTCATACATATGCCGTGTGTAACGCGACATATATGCATGCATGATATGTGATGTGCATATATCCTATATGTGCATATATTAAAATTCTATATTTACACATGGAAATTATTTGGCTATCCCTCATCTCCTCTAGATTAGAAGCTGTCATAAAGCTTCCAAGCATCTTAACATGATGCCTCATATACTAGGTGTTTTCTGATATCTGTATAGGAGAGGATGTTGCAAGTTTGTGAACGCCTTGGTGTTGCACTTGCTTCCACACAAAGTGGTGTCCATGAAGATTTCTTTGTGCTGGTTTCTGGTGACTTATAAATCCACCATCTCTGATGTTTTCCCTTTTTGAAAATCCAAAATACGAATGTACAAATAGATACAAAGTACTACTGAGCTCGTCATAAAAATGGATAAGCCTCAAGCTCACTGCTTTGTACTACAAACCCACCTTCCAAAGACATTGTTTTTGAAATATGCCTCTATTTCGTGCTGCTAAGGATTACTTTAATTAAATTATAAAAAATTTAAGTAATGTAACCTGGTTTACTGATAGCCAAAATGTGAGATCTTAATGTAATCTATCCTCGATATCTCTTCCCAGAGCTTTACACCTACACAAATATGTTTAGTTTTTCAGTTGTAAATCTATTTCTTTCTTTTTTTTAATTGTGAGAATACCATACACAGGGGTTACAATACATGAACAAGTTTCTTATCAAGCATTGTTGCTTCCTCCTTTGTTTCCTCTTCCCATCCCTCTCCCTGCCGCCCCCCCCCTCGCCACCCTCCATGCCCCCACCCTGCCAAAGTTGTAAAGTTCGTTTTTCAACATAACTTCTTGTACATCTCATTGTTGCAATGGGTCCACCTATATCCCTATTTGAACAATTTGTTTTTTCCCTTCCCTTCCCTAAATTATACCAACATCAAATACAGTGAAAACAGGGGTTATACCATGGGGCAGGGACATACAAAGCAACAAAGAAATCATCTAATAAATGTGTTAGAAACAATAGCAAGATAGAAAAACCATTTGACTCATTATCTTTGGGTTCATTTCTCCTAACATCAACTTATCTGACCATTTCTTCTTGTCTCAGACATATACTAGCTATTGTAAATAAGGGAAACCATGAGACGTATGTTTCTTTGGGCCTGGCTTACTTCACTTAATATAATTTTTTCCAAGTCTTTCCATTTCCTAACAAATGGCAATGTCATTCTTTCTGATGGAGGTATAGAATTCCATTATGTATATATACCACATTTTCTTGATCCATTCATCTACTGAGGGGCATCTGGGTTGGTTCCATATCTTAGCTACGGTACATAATGCTGCAATTAACATAGTTGTACTGGTAGCTTAGTATGGTCTTGTTTGTGATCATTTGGGCAAATGCCCAAAAGTGGGATTGCTGGATCATAGGAGAGCTCTATGTGAGTCTTTTGAGGAACCTCCATACTACTTTCCAAAGTGGCTGAACAAGTTTACACTCCCACTAACAATGCAGTAGGGTTCCATTCTGTCCATATCCCCTCCAGCATCTGTTGTTATTAGAGTTCTTGATTATAGCCATTCTAAGTGGGGTGAGATGATATCTAAATGTTGTTTTGATTTGCATTTCTTTTATGGCTAGGGAGGTTGAACGTTTCTTCATGTGTCTATTGGCCATCCTTCTTTTCTCTTCAGAGAAGTTTCTCTTTACGTCTTTAACCCACTTATTTATTGGGAAATTGTTTCTTTGAGGATTTGTTGTTGGAGGATTTAATTTTTTGAGTTCCAGGTATATTTTAAATATGAGACCTTTGTCCGTTGTATGGCTAGTGAAGATCTTCTCCCAATCCATGGGCTTTCTATTGATCTTGCTAGCTAAATATCTAGACCTTTCATTAAAAATACTATTAGAGTTCAGCAATACTTTCTAAAATTTCCTTTTAAACAATGATTTTCATTTTTAAAGCTTAAATGTTTGCAGTTTTTCCTTGTTTTTTCATTTCCCATTAAAAGATGTGTTGGCAAATTCATAACCTCATTATTATATTCTGCAAATTTATGTATGATTAATTTATGCCTAGAATAAGAAATTACTTTCAAATTAAATTGACTAAAATGTGTTTACAGACATATGTACACATATTCATGAAGAGTCTCAGATTCATTCAACCCAAAATATATTAAGGCAAATTACTCAAAGTGATGATGATGCAAATATTTTGCAACAACAAACAGAAAACATTCATAAATCATCGATATTGTGGCTAACTTCTACAAAAAGTAGTTTGGAACCCACTGAATTTCTCTCTCACACACACACTCTTTCTCTGACAGTGTTTCATCCTCTGTACACTAGCAGAATAAAATTAGATGATGCTAAGTGAAATGAACTCCAAGATATGGTCAAAAGAAGTCTGTCTTTGTTGTTGTTTTAAATGTACTATGTGATTTTTTTTTGTTTCCTTTGTATGATCTTCCCCCTATGGTATATCCCTTGTTGCCACTGTACTTGATTTTGGTGCATTGCATCTTGTATACACATTTGTCAAATCTGTGGAGGGGAAGGGGAATAACAAAATGGTGAAACAAGTACACTGGATGACCCATTAAAACAATGATTCCCACAGGACAGTATATGAGAGACAAATTGTGCATTTTAGAAAATTTTCAATACCTCCTTATTAGACTTTAGAGAACAATAAAATTCTTCACTTAAAATTAATTAATTATGCACTTAAAATTCATCACTTGAAATTAAACATAGTTCCCATCGTTTCCCTCATTTGCAATAACTAGTATATGTCTAGGACAAGTAGAAAAGCTCAGACAAGATGATGTTAAGCAAAATGAACCCCAAGATAGGGACACAAGTGGTTTTTATCTTCCTTGCTTTTGTTTCTAATGTATTTATAAGGTACCATGTGAGTTTTGGTTGCTTTGTATGTCTCTCCCCCATGGTATAACCCTGTTTTCACTGTATTTGATGTTGGTATAATCTAGGGAGGGGAAGGGAAAACCCAAATGTATAAATAGGGATACAGGTTGATTCATTGCAACAATGAGATGTACAAGATGCTATGTCGAAAAATGAACTTTACAATTTAGGTGGGTGGGGGTGGGGAATGGGGTGTGTAGTTGAGGAGGTGGGTGTGTAAATAAGCATACAGGTTGATTCATTGCAACAATGAGATGTACAAGATGCTATGTCGAAAAATGAACTTTACACTTTAGGCGGGTGGGGGTGGGGATTGGGGTGTGTAGTTGAGGAGGTGGGAAGGATGGGATAGTCGGAGAAAAACAAAGGAGGAGACAACAATGCTGGATACTCATTACCATTCTCATGTAACTGTAACCTCTCTGTAAAATATTTTCACAATAAAAAACTTATTTTAAAAAATTAAACATCTATGTATGCTATTCATCTGTTATTTATCCATCATAGTGAAGTCAACCACCTTTACTAGGTTTCTTTGATTTTGATGCTGAGATTGTACAAGTAAGTGAAATAAGCAGTATTCTTCTTTGGGAAAAGGTCACAAAATAGGTACTATTAATATATTGCAAGTAAATTTAAAATTTTCACTGACACTGCCAAATGGTATATTATGATAAGAAGTTCATCATTCACCTTCTCAAAATTCCAATTACAATATAAATTTGTAAGGTAGGCATCCTGTTCCTAGACTGTAATGATAAAACCAATGGAACATAATCAGGAAATCAGAGATTTACCTTAGTTTATTGGTGGGAAATGAAACAAACTAATAATGTGTGTGATTTTACTTATTTAGACATAGAAATAAACATACCATCTATCCTGGTGCCAGTTGTTCATGCCTATAATCTTAGCTATTTAGGAACCTGAGAGCTGAGGTCACAATTTAAACTTATCATGGACAGAAAGGCTGAAAACCTTCTGTCTCCAATTAATCACAAAAATGCTGAATGTGGAGTTATGGATCAAGTGGTTGAGCAGAACCCTGGAACAAGAAATTTCAAGGATAGTACCAAGACCCTGAGACCATCCGCAGGACAACACACATGCTCACACACATGTATTCATCTAGAAATCATTCTTGAAGTGTATTCTATATCTAATGTGTTTTGATACATGCATTTTTCTTACCTTCTCCCCTTTACTACATTTTTTCCTGTTTTTCTTGCAGACTCTATATCCTAGAAAATGAGTAGATGGAAGGGAAAGTAAGTTACATTGAATTCTGAGAATGTATTTTGGGCAATGGTAGAGAAACATAGAAGCAGTGCATACTGAGGTATGCAATATGGAATTGCATTATATAACTTGCAGAGTGCTTTCTTTCTGAAAAGATGGGGTAGGAACTCTTTACATACAGTATACTAAGGTGCTCTAAAACCCATGAGTGCATGAGAGAAACTCAGAATATCCACCCAGTCATCAACCACATAGTATCACTATATCTTAGTGCAAGGAAACAAGAGGATAAAAATCAATCAAAATCTCAAGAGAATCCAAGAGAACTAGTGCAGACTTTTAACTGAATGCAAAAATCCATGTTTCTTTTTCTATTATAAAAGAAAGAAAAAAGCACCACATAAGAAGAAAGGAAAAGAACATATACAATGAGAAGGAAGTGAATGTTATACAAGAAAGTGGGAAGTCAACTCAAAGAAGCAATTAAATTCCAGAAATCGAGACATCTACTACAACACTAAGTGATATAAGCAGACAACTCAATGGTCCCATCTTTTTATGGACCAAGAATACCATCGCCACTCATCATGTGTGTCTCCATAAACTGCTTACGGTGACTTAGGCAGGATTGACATTAATGAAACAAGGTTTCACAGTTGTATTTTAATCTGAGTTTATGTAGTAAGATTATCAGGTAACTATACTTATCCAATTAAATACAGCTTTCAGATTAAAAATTCACAAATTGCTTTTGGTTACACCTTTTTATCTCCTAAATCAAATTATGTGGTGAGAATGAGAAACTCACTGAAGGCAGGGGTGCATGCCTATAAGCCGTTGCTAGAGAAGTGGATACACCAGGCAAGCCAATTTAAAATCACTGAGCAATGAGTAAATACAACTAATGAGAGTAGAGAATAGAACCTAAAAGAATTATTGCAGAGGAGACAAAATTCACAAATGCACAGAGCCTACAAGTCTGACAGAAATTATTCAATGAAAGTTTTATTTTATCATTGTTATATGTATATGTCTCAAAAGGTATGCAAAGAAGGGATTAGGATTAATAAATTCTAATGAGACCCTATCTCAAGAACAAAATACAACCAATAAAGGTGGGGGTCATAGCACATTTAGGAGAGGGCTCACCCAGTGTGAATATAGCCCTGGGTTTAATCTTAAATACAAAAAAAAAACAAAAGCTCATCCATACTTAGGGACCTTTTCTTCTGCTCTGTCTGTTTAAATGCTTTTTTCTCTCATGGTCATGCTCTAAACAACCAAGGTAAACTTAATCCTTGTCATTCTCACTGGCAGTCTCTACCCATGGTTTAGTCTTAATTTCATCATGGTAGTAAGGTCTACCTGAAATCATCATAATTTTTATATATGTTTAGGGTTTATCCTAAAGGGCTAAGATATAAACACCTTGAAATACACCTGTTTCAAATTCATTACAATCTTTTCAACACTTACTGTAGTTCAACACTTGTAGATTGTCTGACCCTTTACATATACTCTCTATATAAATAAATGGGAATAGATGACAATCATCTGCAAATAATATCTAGCTTTAAGAATAAATTCTAAGAAAATACTCTCAACAATACATATGTTTAAAATCACTAAGGAATTATTAAATACAACTAATTATAGCATAAAATTGAACCTGATAGAATTATTGTTACACAAATACAGAAAGTCTACTAGCTTGACAGATAGAAGGTATTCGATGAAGGTTTTATTTTATCATTGTTACTTGTATTTGTCCAAAAAGGTATGTAAAGAGATGATTAGGGTTAATAAATTTTAATGTATGCAAACTATATTAGAACAAAATATTATCATATTTAATTATGCATGAGAAATTATCAGGAAGGAAGTCTGCAGAGATTTAAAGTAACATTAATAATTTATGGCAAAATTTTATATTTGCAAAAATGTTATGCTTTGTGAAATGTAAGCTCATTATAGTAACTTAAAGTGTTTAGAATACTTACTAATGTTCAGGAGAATTGGAATATTGTTAGTTTCTACAAAAAGTGATCTTAATAAAGCATACATGGCATTTATTTTATGAAACTTAGAATCATGTATCACCTAGAACAACATTGCTTAATTGCAAATTACTTATTATATTGACAGGGTTTTATAAAAATAAATTGTCATTAATATGTAACAATAAATCAAACATAAGAAATGATTTCACACCAAAGAGTATTCCCTGGGGATAATTTATATTTATAAAAGTGGCTTAAAGGAGCATTTTAAATTTTGAAGAATATTATGTTATGTTACTAATGTTGACAAATTGTGTAACTTGACAATTCATCAAAATCTAAATACGTGATTCCAAAATTAAGACTTAATTATAATTAAGATAATGTTGAATTTAGGTCATTGTAGAGATTGTAATATCAATTAAACATTTAGAAAATCCATTTCTAATTTAAGAATATTTATCAAGTGAAATTATTGAAAGGCATAGTAGAATATTTTCTTTTTTTCTTTTTATTTATTTTTTTTATATTTTTATTTTTTGGTCCGGTTGTGGGGCCTGAACTCTGGGCCTGGGCGCTGTCCCTCAGCTCTTCAGCTCAAGGCTAGCGCTCTACCACTTGAGCCACAGTGCCACTTCCAGCTTTTTTCTTTTTGCTTATGTGGTGCTGGGGAATCGAACCCAGGGCCTCAGGCATGCAAGGCAAGTGCTCCACCACTGAGCGACCTTCCCAGCCCCTAGAATATTTTCTTGAAAACACATTTTATTCTGATATAAGTTTATGTGATTAATTGCTCTTGTTAGTAAATGTGATGTTCCCAGAAATCTGTGTTGTCAAAATAATTGATCCTTCCATGACGGTAGCAGTGAATGACCATTGGTGAGGATGTACAAGGCAAACTTCTGCTCATAAGTGTATGGAATGAAATTTCATTTATATGTATATTCTTAGACTTACTTTGTTTTTACAAGAGCAGAAAAAAGTGATTTTGCATCCTACTTCTCTCTTCTCACGTCTACTTTTCTAGTAGTTTTGTATTGAAGACTTCAAGCGACCTAGGAAGAATTCAATCTATAGGTCACAGAATAGTCATTAACAGACTATCTGCATTGTCAATCAATATGTATACTCTTTGTTGCTCTCTATTTTATAAAATTGTTATAATAAAAATTATGTGGGCTGGGAAGTTGGCTCAGTGGTAGAGCGCTTGCCTTGCATGCCTGCGGCCCTGGGTTCGATTCCTCAGCACCACATAAGCAAAAAGAAAAAAGCCGGAAGTGGCGCTGTGGCTCAAGTGGTAGGGCACTAGCCTTGAGCTGAAGAGCTGAGGGACAGCGCCCAGGCCCAGAGTTCAGGCCCCACAACTGGAAAAAAAATAAGATAAAAAAAATTATGTGTGTGCATGTACATGTATTTTCTTTTTTTTTCAGATACTCAAGGTTGAACTCAGGGCCTCATCTTTGCATTCACTTTATGGATGGCTCTCTACCACTTAAGTCACAACTCTGCTTTCACATTTTGTTGGTAAGTTGAAGATCAATATGTCTGACTTGCCTATCCATGCTGGTTCCAAAACAGAATTTTCAGATCTCAGCTTCTGGAGTTTTAGGATTTTGTTTTTGAATACACGACCACTGGCTGGAATTATATGTTCATTTTCTCTTCTTTTCTTTTGTTTCCTTTCCTTTCCTATAATATTTCTTTCTTCTTTTCTTTTCTCTTTCCTTCTTACCTTCCTTCCTTTCTTTCTTCCTTCCTTCTTTCCTTTCTCTCTCTCCTTCCCTCCCTTCTTTCCTTCCTTCCTTCCTTCTCTTTCTTCTTCCTTTCTTTTCTCCTTCCTTCCTTCATTTCGTCCTTCTTTACTTTCTTTCTTTTCTCCTCCCTTCTTTCCTTCCTTCTTTCCATCCTTCCCTCTCTCTCTATCTCTAACTCTCTCTCTTTCCTTCCTTCTTTCTTTCTTTTGTTTAATACATATTTTTTATTTTAAAGATACTTTAGAGAATGGTTACTGTTACATGAATAAGGTAATGAGTATATTTCCTATCGAGTATTATTAACTCCTCCTTTTTTTCCCTACCATCCTTTCCTTCTCCACCATCCCAACTTCTCCTTTCCCCCCAAGTTATAAAGTTAGTTTTCAACGTAGTGTCTTGTACATCTCATTGATAAATTGGTCAACGTGTATCCTTATTTCAGCATTTTGTCATTTCCCTTACTGTCCCCAAATTAGAAAAATGTACATACAAGATGCATGGCACAGGAATCAAATACAGTGAAAACAGGGGTTATGCCATGGGGGAAGAACATACAAAAGAAACCAAAAAATCACATAGTACATTAAAAACAACAGTGACAAAGATTCTTGTGTCCCTAGCTTGGGGTGCATTTCACTTAGCATCATCTTATTGGTAATATGTACATAGTTTTTGAGCTTTTCTGCTTGTCCTACACAGATATTAGTTATTGCAAATAAGGAAAACAATGGGACTATTGTTTCTTTGGGCCTGACTTACTCACTTAATATAATTTTTCAAAGACTTTCCATTTCCTAACGAATGGGGCAGTGTCATTCTTTCTGATGGAGGCATAGAATTGCATCGTGTGTGTGTATGTATATATGTATATATATATATATATATATACACACATATATATACATATACATATATATATATATATGTATATATATATATATATATATATGTGTGTGTGTGTATATCTTACGTTTTCTTGATCCATTCATCTGGGTTAGTTCCATATCTTAGCTATGGTGAATAATGCTGTGATAAACATAGTTTTATTGGTAGCCTTAGTATGGCCTTGTTTGTGATCATTTGGATAAATGCCCAAAAGTGGGATTGCTGGGTTATAGGAGAGCTCTATGTGGAGTCCTTTGAGGGACCTCCATATTGCTTTGCAAAGTGGTTGAACATAAAAGCACTCCCACCAACAGTGCAGTAGGGTTCTCTTTTGTCCACATTCCCTGCAGCATCTGTTTCTTAGATTTCTTGATTATAGCCATTATAACTGGAGTGAGGTGGAATCCCAGTGTTGGTTTGATTTGCATTTCTTTTATGACTAGAGAAGTTGAGCATTTATTTATGTATCTATTGGTCATTCTTAGTTCCTCTTCGAAAGTCTAGGTCTTTAGCTCACTTATTTATTGGGCGGTTGTTTCTTGAGGATTTGTTGATGGGGGATTTAACTTTTTGAGTTCTAAGTGTATTTTAAACTTGAGGCCCTTGACTGTTGTATGGCTAGTGAAGATCTTCTCCAGTGTGTGAGCTTTCTATTGATCTTGCTAGCTATGCTCTTTTGCCATGCAGAAGCTCTGCAGTTTCATGCAATCCCATTTGTCCAACCTTTCTTTGATTTGTTCTGTTTCTGGGTCTTTATTAAGAAAATTTTGGCCAATGCCAATGAGCCCTAGAGTTTTCCTATTCCTTCCTGTAATGTTTTTGGGTGTTGGCTTTGACTTTGAGGACTTTGATCCATTTGGAGTTGATTCTGGTGCTTTTGGGTCTTCAGTTCTATTCCTTTTGTCCTGAGGTCTGTTCTTTTGCCAGTACCAAGCTGCTTGGATTACTATGGCTTTGTAGCAGAGTTTGAAATTTGGTATTAGCATTCCTCCAGCACTGTTCTTTCTGTTAAGGAGCATTTTTGCTACTTGGGGTCTTTCATTGCTCCATATGAATTTTTGGGTTGCTTTTTCTATTTCATTGAAGAATGAGGTTGGGATATTGATAGGTACTGCATTGAATTTGTAGATAGCCTTTGGAAATATTGCCATTTTCACGATGTTAATTCTCCCAATCCAGGAGCATGGGAAGTTTTTCCCCTTCCTACATTCTGCTTCAATTTCCTTTTTCAGGTTTTTAAAGTTTTCATTGTAGAAGCCCTTCACTTCTTTTCATTTATTTATTTTTATATTATGAAAATACCATATAGAGGGGTTTTTACAATTACACGGGCAATATAATGAGTATATTTCTTATCAAGCATTGTTGCCTCCTCCTATGTTTCCCCTTCCCATCCCTCCCTCCCCACCCCGCGCCAAAGTTGTAAAGTTCGTTTTTCAACGTAACGACTTGTACATCTCATTGTTGCAATGGGTCCACCTGTATCCCTATTTAGTTAATTCCTAGGTATTTTATTTTTTGTGGGGCTATTACAAAAAGAGTTGCTTTCCTGATTTCAGCTGCACTCTTCTCATTGTTGCCATACAAAAAAACCCATTGATTGCACGGTATGGTATCTGCACTCAGCAATACCTCCTGCTGATGTGTTCAAAGGACAGTGCAATAGAAATTCAATATCTGGCATCGTTGGTTTTGTTGGCTATGTCCATGGTAAACCTGGTAGTTCTATTGATACAGTATATACAGTTTGACAGTTCATATTGATAATACTTTGAATAAATGATCTCAGTAAATGCTTTTCTTTCTCTAGGCGGGCAGTTAGCAGTTGAATCAAGCTGTTGGACTTAAAGTATCCCAAAATTTGATTGTGGAATGACATTTCAAGGATTTTAGATGTGTCATCAGTAATTCTGTAATAGTGCAAGAAGCTCTAATAAAAGATTTGTGGCAGGGCTGCCTTAGATTTCAAGAGAAATCTTGAGCACTTTGATGGGTACTGAAAGAATCACAACACAATATGTGAAAATTAAATAAAAATTTATTGACTTCAAAAAAAAACTGTTGATTTTTGAGGGTTAATTTTATACCCTGCTACTTTGCCAAAATTTTGGATCAGCTTGAGTAACTTGGGAGTAGAGTCCATGGGGTTCTTTAAATATAAGATAATGTCATCTGCAAAGAGGGTAAGTTTTACTTTGTCTTCTCCTATTTGGATCCCTTTTATGCATCTTGTCTTATTGCTGTAGCTAGGCATTCTAATACTAAATTGAAGAAAAGTGGAGAGAGTGGACATCCTTGTCTCATTCCTGACTTTAGAGAAATGGTTTTAGTTTTTCACCATTAAATATAATGCTGGCTGTATGTTTGTCATATACAGCCTTTATTGTATTGAGGAATGTTCCATGGATTCCTAATTTTTCCAGAGCCTTCATCATAAAGGGGTGTTGGACCTTGTCAAATGCTTTTTCTACATCTACTGAGATAATCATGTGATTCTTATCCTTGTCCTTGCTAATGTGATGAATTATAGTAATTGATTTATATATATTGCACCAGCTTTGCATCCCTGAAATGAATCCTGTTTGATTATGACTTTGTTTGATGAGTTATTAATATTGATTGGCCAAAATTTTGTTGGGAAGTTTTGCATCGATGTTCATCAAAGAAATGGGTCTATAGTTCTCTTTCTTTGATAAGTCCCTGCCTGGTTTTGGGATGAGGATTATGATGACTTCATAGAAAGAGTTTGGTAGTGAACTTTCAGTTTCAATTTCATTGAAGAGTTGGGGGAGTATTGGTGTGAGTTCTGCTTTGAAGGCCTGGTAGAATTCAGCTGTAAATCCATCCATTCCTGGGTTTTTCTTGGTATGGAGGTCTCTTATTGCTGTTTCTATTTCAATGCTTGATATAGGTCTGTTATATTGGTTTAAATCATCTTGGTTTAGTTTTGGCATGTCAGTATTTGCTAGAAATTCATCCATTTATCCCAGATTCTCAAACTTATTAGCATAAAGGTTTGAGAACTATTCCCTTGTTGGTTTCAGATCTTTCCATTTTGTTGCCATAGGAACTCAGAGCTATAAACTTGCCTCTGAGTACTGCCTTTGCTGTGTCCCAGAGGAGCTGGTAATTTGTGTTTTCATTTTTGTTAAATATCATGTTCAGCCTCTATGTGTTACAGGATTTTCTTTTGTGGCTTTTAGTGTTAAATTCTTATTTTATTCCCTTGAGGTCTGAGAGAATGTAGAACATAATTTCAATATTTCTGAAGTTGGACAAATTTGCTTTGTGACCTAATATGTGGTCTATTTTGCAGAATGTTCATGTGCTGCTGAGATGAATATGTATTCTGATGCTGCTGGGTGAAATATGTGGTAGATGTCTGTTAAGTCTATGTAGGTGTTAAGATAAAAGGTTTCTCTATTGAGTTTTTGCCAGATTGATCTATCCAGTGGTAATAGTGGTATATTAAAGTACCCAACAATTAATGTCTTTGGATCTATATGAGATTTGAGGGAAAATAGTGTTTCTTGGATAAATTCGGATGCTCCGTTATTTGGTAAAGAGGTATTTAGAATTGTAATATCCTCCTGAAGGAGAGTTCCTTTAATTATTATGTAGTGACCTTCTTTATCTCTTCTCACTAATTTTAATTTGAAGTCTATTTTATCTGATATTAGGATTACAACTCCCGCCTGTTTATGGGGGCCATTTGCTTGGTAGATTTTATTCCAGCCTTTCACTTTCAGAATATGTTTGTTTTTGTGGGCAAGGTATGTCTCCTAAAGGCAGCAGATAGAAGGATCTTACTTTTTTTTTTTTTGTCTGTCATAGGGCTTGAACTCTGGGCCTGAGTGCTGTCCCTCAACTCTTCAGCTCAAGGCCAGTTCTCTACCACTTGAGCTACAGCACCACTTCCATTTTTCTGGTGGTTTATTGGATATAAGCGTTTCACAGACTTTTCTGCCTGGGCTGGCTTTGAACCACTATCCTCAAATCTCAGCCTCCTGAGTAGCTACAATTACAGGGGTGAGCCATAGGTGCGGGCAAGGATCTTACTTTCTGATCCAACTAGACAATCTATGTCACTTAATTGGAGAGTTCAGTCCATTAATATTGAGAGTGAGGACTGAGAGGTGTTTGGTAGTTCCTGCCCTTTACTTGCCCTCTTGGGGGCTGTGCCCTTTCTTTCTTTCTTTCTTCCTTTCTTTCACTCTCAGAACTAGTGTTTGGATCAGAGCTTTGTGAATGTCAGGCAGTACTTAACCACTTGAGTCTTATGCATAGTCCTTTTACCTTTCCTTATTATTATTTTTTGAATAGTGCTTCATTTCATTTTACATACAGGGTAGAACTGCAATATTTCTAATTACATTTCCTGTGCAGTTGGGATCACAGGCATGTGCTGGTCTGCCTAGGATTTCTTTATTTATGTATTCATTCATTTACTGGAGGTTCTGGAGTTTGAATTCAAGTCCTTGCATGACTTCCCAGGCAGATACCTTTCTGCTAAGCCATCTCTAGTCCTAGATTTCACCAGTTATTTTTGAGATAGGATCTTAATTCCTGTCTGTTTGTAATGCAAAATTGCTATTGCATCTAACTCATCCTTTAGGAAGAGTCGAGAATTTTTTTCTGTATGGATTGGCCTCAATCTGTGTTCCTGCCTATTCTACCTTCAAGTGAACTTGGATGATAGCATGTGGTGCAGATGTTTGGTTTGGGTATACTCTTGTGTGGACTCATGTGGTTTCTACAGAGATCTTCCTTATAAATATTGGCCATCATAATTTGGGAAATAGAGATGAGATGACAGTTATGAAGAAGTATTTTACATTAGCAAATTACTAGATTTTGCAAGCGGAGTTCGACAGACAGGACTCATTTAAAGAAAACCTTAATTTATTCTTTGAAAAGCTGGGAGGTGAAGCCATAATTCCTGGTTCACAAAATCATCTTCTGGCAGACCTGGTGAAGACCCGAACCCAGACTTTTTTTTTAAATCTCCAAAGACATTGCTGTGGTTTCTAATACACTGTTATTTCAGATAGTGCCAGAAAATAACTCACTGTTACATGTGATTTTATATAACCCATGCTGGGGTCTAGAAATCCAAAATACCTAATTTATGTCTTCAGACAGAATAAAAATATTCGACTATATAGAAATATTACCAACTGGATCAGGAGAAATGGTATTCCGCATGAGTGCTAGGTAAATGTTAAACACTTTATACATTGCTGCATAAATATACAACAATTAAAATTAATGTGCTTTTAGGACAACCTCCAATTTTGACTCCATTTTAATAGTGTACAAGTCCAACAAGTCCAGGATTTTAAAAATTTTTTTAAATGAGTAAGTTTCTTCTCCATTTGGAGAGGAGTCCAAGGAGGAGTCCAGTGGCATTCTCTCCAAGGCAGTTGTTAAAGTAAGAAGCTCCTCCCTATCTCCTTCACTGGGTTTTGTGTTATTTACTTGATGGTTATTTTCATTGGTGGAATGGGTGACTTTGGTCATTATGAGAGGAAGATTTTTAAGCAGGATTTCCCAGCCCCATGGGAAGAAAAAGAATTTGAGCAAGAGTCCAAGGCACTATGGGAACAAGAAGCTCCACAATGAGCCACTAGTTATCTGCCATATGTTAGGTCTGCCATCTTTTATCCCTAAAATTTCCATATAAAAAAATTGGCATTGGCTATTATACTTAGGTATGTCAATGCTGTCAAAATTAGTTCCTTAAAAATTATTATTCTCTAGAAAATTAATTGAAGCTAAAGCAAACATAAACATGCCCCTTATCATTAATAACTATGTACATTTATTTTATTTTACTTGCCAAATAACTCAAATATGTCCTTATTTATCTCTTTTCTTAAGCTATTTAAAGCTTTCCAGAATTTTGGGCCAAGGTTAATAAGTAGCAAAATAAATTTGAAAATAAAGAAAAGTTATAATTGGCAATCAACTATATTCAATGCCTGAAAATATGTGTATCTTAATACACATTTACATATTTAGTTGATTATTTATTTATATGTGCCTTGCTTTGATTTGAACTTCAATCTAAGAATTGTTCCTTAACTTTTTGTTCAAGGATGGTAGTTTATACTCGAGCCATACCTCCATCTCTGGCTTTTTTGCTGGCTAAATAAAAACAAAAGTCCCTTGGATTTGTCTGCTTGAACTAGGTTTGAACCAGATCCTCAGAACTCAGCAACCTGAGTAGCTAAGATTAGAAGCTGTAGCCATCAGTGTCCAGCCTAGTACTTAACATTTTAGCAATATTTGTTGGCTTCTTTTGAGATGTCTACCTGATTCGTTCTCAGAGTACAGAAGTGATCCAATACACTCGCTTGATCTGACATTTTGTGAAAAAGAAATAAAGCATCTTTAAAACTTCAACAACAATGAAAAGCAGACAGTTAATCTAGTCTCAAAGGACATTCACTGCTACATGTCTCCCTTGCCCAGCTTCAAAATGAAGACTCTGAAATGGTAAAAGGTCTAGACACAGGTTAGCAAAAAAGGAGAGAGGTAGAGAGAGCATTTCAAATCAGAGGCAAAATAAGCAAAATAGAAAATGAAAGGAAAGAAAATTTTGAGGAAAATAACTTACTAAAAAAAACATTTTTTGCTTCATTCAATGTTATCAAGACTCACACAGACACACATAACACACACACACACACACTCACACACACTCACACACACACACACACACACACACACGCATTGAAGCTTAAACCAGAAAGCAACATGTGAAGCAACTGTGTACCAGTGGAAGCCAATTCACTGTTTCTTTTAAAAAGTATTTATGAAGAAAAAAATGTATTTATGAAGGATTTACAGGAGCCAGACTCAGAAGCTAGGGATAAAAACATGACTGTCATTTTCTCAAAGAGTTCATAGATAAGCAAGCAAACTCACTATCTGTAGTACAAGGTGGTAAGTCTGATCTGAGAGGGATGCATAGCATTCAGTAGAAGCTGGAGACAGGGAATGAACTTATACAGAGCCAGAGAGGAAGAGATGGAAGAACATATGACTAGTTTTCTAGGCAATGATAAAATCCAATTCTGATGAGTTTATACCAGATGAGCTGGTAGAGTCAAGTAATGGTGAAAAATCACATGTCAGTAAAGTACTAAAGAAAAACAAATGGCACATTTGAGGGACCACAAACTTTTTGCTAATATATGGCTTGGACAAATTATATCGAGTAATTTATATAATTATAAATTCACTTATGCAGATAATATTAAAAGTAATCAAGAGTCAGTGAAAGGACCCTGTTTATTGCTAACAAGATTCTTGGTTATTGGGAGCCACTTAAAGATCAATGACAATAATCATTTCAAGAGCACTTTGACACAGGACCAAAGGACACTCCACCAGAAGACAGGCAGAAATTGGCTTGTTGTAGCCACCAGCTCATTTTTATTATGTAAATGTGATTTGCTTAGTTTAAAAATAATCATCTGGCAGATCAAATTATTTTTTTCAGTTTGCTTTCTTCTGGCTTAATAGTTTTGTTTTTATTTAATGTATAAACTGAATTTGCTTTTGTGTTGCACAATTGGTTCTTATTCAACATCTTATATAAAACTGGAGGTTAAAGAATAATTGTATCTGAAAACTTCAAATGTATCAAGAACCTGCCTTGCATTTTCTACCCACATATTAATGCAGTTGAGTCCAGTATTGTGATCATAGATGTCCAGAAATCAAAGGATGGGTTTAAATGAGAAAGAAGATATTCTTGCTTTATTTTATTTTATTTTATTTTATTGTGCTGGTCCTGGGGAGTGAAGTCAAAGTATGATTGCTGTTCCTGAGCTTTTTTGGCTTAAAGCTAAGGCTGTACCATTTGAGCCACAGCTCTACTTCTGGCTTTTTTTTTTTTTTTTTGGCACTAATTGAAGATAAAAGTCTCACTAACTTTCCTGATCAGAACTGGCCTCAAGCTATGATCCTCAGATCTCAGCACCCTGAGTAGCTAGGATTAGAGGTGTAAGATACCACTGCCCAACAATATCATTGCTTTAGAAAAATACTGCATGACATATTTCTCTTAATTGAGCCAATCACAACTCCTGATATCAAAATCACCCAGACTGTCAAATGATAATACCAGGGGCTATAGAAAATGTATTTCTGTGCAAGGGAGAAACAATTCAGACGCGGAATGAAAATCCCATATACATATAATGATAGGCACATCATATACATATGATGATACACACATACATATGATGATATGCACATCATATACATACAAGCATTCTACTTTTAAATATTATTCTTCTATGCAGATTTGTCTCTTTTTTATGATAATTTCAATAAAACAACTAACCTTTTTGAGGCAAAATTTAATAGAAAGAAAAACTTAGACACAGATAGACACTTGCCCTTGTAACAAGGGCAAGAAAATCTACAGCAAATTCTTTCATACTTTTCATCATATGTATAGAAAAAAATATAATAATGGCACACTGGAGCAAAAAGATGTGGCTACTTATAACCACTCAGGATATCTGATATTTTCATCCCATCTCTTAATTCCTGAAATAGGTATCATTAGTGTGTGTGTGTGTGTGTGTGTGTGTGTGTGTGTATGTGCTGTTTTTGATCTACTTAAGAGACTTCGGACTCTAATTGTTAAGATTTACCTTATAGAGGACTGAGAAATTGAGGTAGGAGGCCATGCTGAGAAGCTCCTGACTTTAGGGGGGAAAAAAATCACTTGTTACATTCACAATGCCCGGCTTGTCTATCTCTATGCGAATAAAATTCATACCACTAGCAGATGAGTCAAACACTTAAATGGCAATGATTTTCAATTCAAATGTCAGCTGTGTGATTGATAATGACAGCTTGGAGAATTTCTCTGAGAAACATATAAACTTTTGTACTAAATCCACTCAGAAATAAATACTGGTTTGATTAATGGAATTTACCATGGTGTTAGTAGATTAAAGGGGAATTATTTGATGACCCACACCATGAGGTTGATTGTACAACATAAAATATATTCTAAGCAACATTTCCTTCAAAGATAGTTTATGAATTCAAAGGATATACACACACATATATGCTAGGTTTGTTGTTTTAATTTGGCTATAATTTTGGCAATACATCTTCTTTAATGCTTTATTGTGGTTCTTTGTGTCTGGTCTTTCCTTTTCAATGTTGGTGGTTACTTTAACTTTGTTTAATCACTTCATATTTTGTTATTTTCCTGTTTGTCTTCTTTTTTTTTTTTAAGCAGAATTAGGCAGCAGCACCAAAGGAGGATATAGAAAACCACTGCCATGATAATAGAGCAAATTGGATTTTTTGACCTTTGCCCTGAGCTCTCACAGAAGTTTCTACAACACAAAAGAGATTACAGGCTCCTCCTGATGACACCCTTTGTCCTGTGTTTATCAATTTAAAAAGTTTTACCAGTCTGCACCTATTGCTCATGCCTGTGATCTTAGTTCCTCAGGGGCCTGAGTCTGAGAAAATGTCCCTAAGATTCTTCACTCCAATTAACCAGCACAAAAGCTGAAAGTTGAGGTGTTTCTCAAGTGGTACAGCATCAGTTAAAAAATAAATAATGTCCCAACCACAATAAAAGTGGATTTTGTTCCCACATGTTTGGTATCTTCTGCAGCATGTCACTAATAATTTCATTTCAGATATTCATCACTCTTAATGTTCAATGTTTTCAATGTCTGCTGGGCATTACTCTAAAGAACTAAAAGATATACCAACAGAAAAATGAATAAAATCTATTCACAGAACAAAAAAATATAAATGGCCAACAAATTTAGAGATCAGTTTTAAGTGTTATCTGTTTTGACCTAGCAATTCCTTATCCTTTTTTTTTTTTTTCCTTTTTGGTGATGGCCTTGGGATTTGAAAGCAGGGCTTTTCGCTTGCTAGGAAGATACTCTAAAACTTGAGCCACATATCCTAGCTTCTTTTGTTTTTGTTCTTTTTCAATTAGGTCTTCTGTTTTTGTCTGAAGCTGGCCTTCACCCCTGTACAGGCATGTATCCTCAGGCCCAGTTTATTTGATTGACATGATAACTGTTGATCGGTCATATTGATTGCTGTTTGCTTGAGCTGCTCTCAAACATGATTTTCTAATCCCTGCCCCAGAGAAACTGGGATTATAGATGGAAGCCACTACACCTTCACCAAGCAGTTCCTCTTAGAAAAGTCAACCTTAGTAGACTTGCAAAAACTTCCTTATTATTTTCTTTGAAGACTCTCTTATATATAAACTCCACCACAGGTAATAGAGCTTAAAGCAATACATAGTGAGCTTACAAAGTTCTTTCCTGATTTGCTGAGGAGAGAAATTGTGAGGATAGAGCCAATGAACACTTTGAAAATATAGAAACCATAAATAAAAATAAATACCTTAAGAATTAAGAATGAGTTTCTTAGATATCAGTTTCAAGTTCTGCTAATGGCTTGGTACAGGGTTAGCTTTGTCCTTTCTTCTGTGTCCCTTATTAATTAGTGTTTCCTCCTTGTCCTAGCACCAAGAAGTGTAATTTGCATACATTTACAGTACAGAGAAGACCTTTTCTGGCCAGTGTCAGTGCTAAGCTAACATCATGGTTGACAGGAATCCCAGCTTTCCAAGTGAGCAACTATTTTCATTAAGTCTTTCACCAGACAGAAAATCAGCTTTGTGGATTAGGTTGTTTGGTTGCTTTCAGGACAATGGAACTTTCAGGAGCAATACTTGGCCCTTGCAAGAAAGGAAATAGTCTAAAGATAAAGTGTCTTGACCACAGTTCAAGGAAATTCTTCCTCCAGTGCTCTTGTGGAGAAAAAAAGGATCCTCATTTTTTCCCAAACATGAATGAATTGTCTTTTTTTTTAAATTTTATTTTATTTTATTTGAGAACATACTGTACAGAGGGGCTACAATTACATGGGCAGGATAATGCATACATTTCTTACCAAGCATTGCAGCCTCCTCCTTTGTTTACCCT
The DNA here is from genome assembly GCF_024711535.1 of Dipodomys merriami. Lineage (NCBI taxonomy): Eukaryota > Metazoa > Chordata > Mammalia > Rodentia > Heteromyidae > Dipodomys > Dipodomys merriami. The sequence goes on along the minus strand of NW_027206202.1, from coordinate 7,613,551 downwards.
TCACCTCCCTTCCCAGCCTCCCCCCTCCCCCCACCCAATTATACCCCCCTCCCTCCCCCACACCGACATTGTAAAGCTGGTTTTGACATGACATTTTGTACTTCTCATTGTTGCAACAGGTCCACCTGAATCCTTAAACGACTTGTTTGTCCCCATCTCCTCCACATGTTATACTGACATCAAATATAGTGAAAGCTGTCTTATGAGGCGGGAAACAAGAACAGCATGCTGTGAACTGTTGGCCAATTATACATAGGTAAGTCAAATGAAGATGTATGTGCCCTACCCCAGAAAGTTCATGTGCACATATAGCCACAAATAAAACATAGGATGCTCAAAGAATTATCATGATCATCTCTCTTTCTCAGATCACACTTGCTTCGTGTATTAATTTGGTGGGAAAGTAAAGAATACTTCTTTCTGTTCACTGAACCTGCATGAAATGTGGTGACAGCATTATGACTGAATATTATCTAGCTGAGCCTTTGAATCCTTAGAAAAAAATCAATCAGATCAGAAATGTGCACTCACCCCAGGAAGTGTGACCCTACTGTGCTCTTCAGTGTGGCCATGGGTTAAAGTTACCCCACCATCCCTGTTACAATTGTGTCTACCTTGTAGCCCTTCCAACACATAGAGAACTTAGAACAGTTTGGATGTGACCAAGGAGAGGAAAGAGAAAAGTATCTCATCAATAGGATGTTGAGTAAATACAACATAATGCTGTATCACATAAAGGTCAAGTAATACATATTAGTTGTTTAACTAAGAGCTTGTTTTTTGGTGTCTCCAAACATACTTCTCAGCATGTACAAGACAGACCTAGTCCCTTTGTATTTAAAAGCAAGTTGAGTCAATATTTTTGGCAAAACCATTCAGTTAATTCACAGGAAGTCCAGATCTCACTAAAGAGCCTTCTCTGAATTTTGAGTGATTCACTAGTTTATTTCCTGCCTAGGAAGTCCCTTGCATTCTTTTTCCTTATTGTAATTCATGAAACTATACATGTGTACAAAGCTAAAAAAAGAGATAAGTAGGTTTCAGGCACTGGTGGCTCATACCTGTAATCCTAGCTACTCAGGAGGCTGAGTTCAAAGCCAGCCCAGGCAGGAAAGACTGTGAGATTCTTATCTCCAATAAACCACCAGAAAACTGGAAATGGAACTGTGGCTCAAGTGGCAGAGTGCTCGCCTTGAGCTGAAGAGCTGAGGGCCAGAGTTCAAGGCCCAAGACCAATGAAAAGAAAAAAAGAGAAGCAGAGCAAAATTTGCTAGTCAGGAGTAGCTCTAATATAAACACTCAAGTTTTTTAAATAAATACTTGGAGTTTCCCTTTCATGAAGAGCCAATCTCTGTTAATGGTGCTGTAATGTGAAATGCCATTGGGTAGAAAGACAATACTGTGGGGGTTTTTTTGTTTTTAATGTATTGACAGGTCTCAAATGCAGTCAATAAATGCAATCACAGGTCTGGGTTTCTTGCCTCCGCTGGTACATGCCAACAGTTGCTTTGGGATTTAGTAAAGGAAAAAAATCCATTTGGTGAGGTGTACTTCAATCTACCCATCTAGTACCTGTGGGTCCCAGTAGAAATTCACACTGGGAAATGATTATCCAGAAGCAAAGACAGTAATAAAAGTTTAGTGGTGTATCTCACAACAACAAGAAATATATATCAAATTTACAAGCAAGGGTGCATGAGTGATTCTTAGGAACTGAACATTGCTTATCCAATATTGCTCATGTTGAAATCTTGGCAGTTTATAGTAAGATCCTAATATTTAAGATTCATGAATTTATTATGAGAGAAATAAATTAGACATTGAAGACAGGCAGCAGTGGCCACACCTGCATTTCCAGCTACTCAAAAGCCAGATTAAACAGATAAATCCATATCCAATTAACCAATGAATCGCTGAGCTACAAGTATAGATGAAGTGTAGAACAGCAGCTCTGAGCCAACAAGCTGAGTGAGGATAAAGTTCTGGGTTCAAGGAAAAGAAAGAATGAGAAGGAAAAAAAGGAAATTAGACACTGAAATCAGTCTGTTAATGATATCAAGAGGTCTCTTTTGGTATATAAAAATCAATTTTATCCAGCTGGGCGCTGGTGGCTCATGCCTGTAATCCTAGCTACTTAAGAGGCTGAGATCTGAATACTGCAATTCAAAGCCACCCAGGGCAGGAAAGTCCATGAGACTCTTATCTCCAATAAACCACTCAGAAAACCAGAAGTGGTGCTGTAGCTCAAGTGGGAGAGCACTAGCCTTGAGCTGAAGAGCTGAGGGACAGTGCCCAGGCCCAGAGTTCAAGCCCCACGACCGACAAAAAAAAAAAATCAATTGTATCAAGTCAGTATTTTTTTTTTCTGATCCTAGAGTTTGAACTCGGGACCTGGGCGCTGTCCCTGAGCATGTCTGTGCTCAAAGCTAGTGCCACTGTGAGCCACAGTGCCACTACCATTTTTTTTTCTGAGTAGCCTATTGGAGATAGGAGTCTCACAGACTTTTCTGCCAAAGTTGTCATTGAACCCCAATTCTCAGTTCTCAGCCCTCCTAAGTAGCTAGGATTACAGGTGTGAGCTACCAGTACCCAATAATTTCAATAATTTCAACAACAAAAATCTATCATGAGTAGTTCACATGTTGTTTACTTGGTGATCAATAGGACCCCAGAAAGCTAATTTCTAGCATGATTATCTGCCCTAAGTCTCTATTTGGGTGGAGCAAAACTGTGAGTTCTTTATATCAAGCTTTAAAGAGAAAAAAAAAATCATAGATTGCTGGGGAACCAATGATTCAATGAAAGCTGTATTCTAAATTGAAGACATACACTTTGAGATGAAGAATTAACTGGATGAAATTCACAAAATTCAATTACAAAACATTATACAGATATGTATAGGCCTATTCTGTAGGAAGAAATGAGCCGGAATATGGTCAAAAGTGTGCAGTCAACGATCAAATAGTTGGATACATTTAAACTCTAAAAATGAATAAACCGCTCTGCTTGAGTTTTTGATAAATTTCTTCTAAATATTAAAATTTTCATGATAGAGAGAGGGCCAGAACAATTTAGAAAGATTGGGAAGCATATATAACATGCTTATCATGAGATAGAAAAGTAAAAACCTAGAGTATGCAATATAGTAGTAGTTATGTTGTTAATATACATTGATAGTTTATGATAAATACTAGGTGAAATCATTTATATGATTTATCTAATTTAATATCCATATTTAACACTGTAAATAAAGTAACTGATGATCTATTGTCACACTTAATAATTTGTTGTAAAGAGATTTTTTTAAATCAATTAACCTTAAATGAACAAATCATCTTTACTTCTAAAAGGAAGAAACTTGCCCTGTAGGTTGTTACAACCCTATGTAATCCGAGCACTCCAGAGATTCGCGTGCTTTAATGCAGCAATGTACAAATACACCTAGGGTGGGCAAATAAAGAGAACATAACTGAGAAAGATCATCTTCAAAAGAAAATCTTCCTAAGTCTGGCTTAGGTTGTACTTCTTAGCTAGCACTTTCCTAATAGAGTCTGCCTTCGTTACACTGCTCCAATCACCTGCTCAGTTGACTTCTTCCTTAATTAAACTGTGAACCCCTTGAAAGCAGTAATTAGGTTTCTTGTGAGTATATGTCACTAGTGGGGATTACCAGTACTCCTGCTCTTGCCCAGTTTTCTTACTTACTACCTGCTCAACACTTGAACCAAAATTTTTTCAAGATTTTGCTAGTTATTTAAAGATGTAGTTTTGAGGACTCTTCTACCCAGGCAGGCTTCAAAATGCAATCTCCACATCAGAGCTTTCCAAATAGCAAGACTTGCGGTTATGATTCACCAGCCCCTTGATCAGTAATCTGTCTTAATTCATCTTTATTTTCCAAGAGCCTCCATTCTCATCTTTTACAGTATAGGTATTAGATTAAGGTGTGTTAATTGAATAAACTATCAGAGGTAGAACTTGATTAATGAATGGATGCAATCTGCATTGAAGGGTTGCCTAATTTTGGGAGAATTTGCCGCGGACCGGGTTCTGTCGGGATGATGGAGGACACCTAGGGGAGGAACCTGGAATAGGATGGGGAGATGGCAAACAGACAACTCACACACAAGAGGAGTAGATGCTGAGTGTGATTTAATGCAGAGGATAACAAACTTTTATAGCAAAAGTCTCCATAAGAAAGGGCAAAAGGTTACATAATCTTACTGCAGGGCTTCATTCTTGTGTGGTCACCAGCTGGTCGCCTGAAAGGCACTTGTTTCCGGCTTATCTCTAAGAAATATAATGGGTTTTGACGTTTGTCACCATCTAACCATTACCTTATTTCTATAGAGGCCTTAATTGTCCCATAAGATCTTTCCTGTTCCTTCTTTAATAGTAAGGTCACAGAGGCCTAGATCTAGCAAGTCTCTTAGTAAATGAAAGAGAGTAACAGGAAGTTCTTTCTCCTAAGTAGTTATCTCAGCAATTGCCATACATTCTTTCTGTTCTAGCCACGCCTAGAGCTTCTTGCAACTCTCTTACAAACAATTCCTTCTGCTGAAATGACTTGGTGAAACCCCCAATACTTTTATATTTGCTTATGGTTTGTCTACTAGCCTCCATAAGAGGGGTTTCAGGGTAGCACTTAACTCTGGTGAGTTAGTCATATTTTTAAGACACTCATCAGATATTGGAGTCGTCAACACTCTTAAGAAAGAGCTTTGAATAAGGGAACGTTGACAATGAGTAGGTACAAAGAGCAGTAGAAACAGTAAAAGATTAATAGGCACTCTTAAATAGTGAGGAAAAGAAAGGCAGAAACACATCTTTCCCAGGGGGTTGTCAGCCTTTCCAGGAGTAGGCTTCTTAGAAGCCCTATTCTCCGAGGTAGACTTCGGTGAAGTCCCAAAACTCGGAGATAGGTCTCTGTAAAGCCCCATTCTCTGAGGTAGACTTCGGTGAAGTCCCAAAAGTCAGAGATAGGTCTCTGAAGCCCCTTTCTTAGGTCTGATAGATGGTTTCCCATGCTAAGCAGACTCCACTGGAGTAGGCGTGGCAAGAATTTACAAATATTATATTGAAAATCTGGACTACTTGGTATGAAGTAGTGTTTTACCCTACATGCATAAGGTCATAAGAAAAATTCATATTTCATACATGGGTGATTCCTCTGGAGGATGGTCATGAAATAAAAGATATTTGTCATGTATATTGTTTTTGTTTTATGACTTATCTGAAATATCAAATGATATCCATCAACAAATAAATTTACCCATGTATGCACAGAGAGTTGTTTATTGAATACAACAAGATTGATTTTTGCCACTTTGGCAGGTGAAAATTAAAACTCATCTTGCTTTGTTTTACTGCTTAGTGATATGCAAAGTTACAAAAACAAAACAGAAGTATTTCATATATTTCTTAGGAATTAGAGGTCAAATATTGTTTTATAATACCATGTCATTGTCTATAAAATAGAGGACCAGAATGAAAAGTTCAACTTGAGACTGAAAAATATTATTTTAGCAACCAATTTGAAGTTAGTGCCTTGTCTTTGCAGATTGTATCAGATGGTACTATTTTCTTATGCATGAAAAATTTATAAAGAAATCAGAAATTTATATTTCATGCAATTAATTAGAAGTGGTGATTAAAGTTTCCTGATTTTTGATGAACTGACATTCACCCATCTTGTAAATTTAATCCTTAGTAGATGGCTCGGTTTCTTAGGGACTCTGGATTGCAGTTGGGATCTTGGAATGCCTAAAGAAACACATCCTCAATTTGTTGCTCCATTTGCTTACTTCAGTTTTCTAATGGGTAACTCTGAGAAATGTCTGTACCTACACTGCCTACAGTGTGTCATGTTGTAGCAATGAACAAAATTTCCTTTAATACTTGAATTTTTTTAAACATTGCATGATACAACTGTGGTTTATAAACTTCTATCCAAATCTTGTTTGCTGTTTTTAAACATTTGCTCTTGTACTTTATTTTCATTTGAAATAATTCTTGACAGTACTAGAGATTTGACCAAAGACACCGTTTTGTTTTTGCTAGGCAAGCACGCTACTATGAGGACCACTCATAAAGACTCTTGGAATCTCAAGATGTTATGCAAGACAACTAGGAATTTGTTTGTTTGTTATTATTTCTGTGAGAATCTTAATAACATGCAAAGAGAAAGTCACATTGGTTGGATAAAAACCCAAAGGCCTGTGAACTACCAAAATAATATTATTGATTCTTAGACGGCTTCAAAAGTTGCCTTAGAAGTTATATTTCAATACACATATGCAGGAGATTTCGGGAAATTCTATGTGAAAATTAGCTTGGATTTAAAATGTCATTGGGGTGAATGTAAAAACATTTTGAACTGACTGAGTCTTCATTTCAAAAAGAATGAAATGAATAGTTAGGTTAGAAAGCTTGTTAAAAGGAATGTTTTTTTTCAAAATTCTAGTATTTACAGTAGTGAAGACAACCTTGTAATGTCAATATTGAATTTCATGTTTTTAATTTTTGTGATTTATTTTATGGCTTGAACTCTGGGCCTTGTAACTTGCAAGGCAAGCCCTCTCCCACTTGAACAATACCCATGACCTTTTTGATTTGATTATTTTTTGGATAGAGTCTTCAGTTTTTGCCCTGGCTGGCCTATACTATAACATTGCTTCTTATTCCCTCACATAGTCTGGATGGCAGTTGGCATCATCATGTCCACATGATTGGTTGAGATGAGGTCTAATTTACAACAAAAGCTGGTTCTAAACCTCTATTCCTGATCTCCCTCCTGAGTAGGTGGATTGCAAACATGCAATTAGATTTCTAGATTTTCATCTTTGAATTATGGTAAAATAAAGCAATGACCTTAAATTTATGAAATATACATTAAATAATTTAGAAGAAAATGTTAACATCTGCTCTTTGTTGTGAGACTGTTAAGGTAATTTTCTCGGAAATAATTCAGAAGGAATATGTGCCTGAAGGAACATGATCATAAAATTATTAAATTATAAACACTATATGTTAATAATTTATCAATTCAAGCTTGGCATGATAGTACACATATATAATCCCAGCACTTGGAAAGTGAGGCAGAAGAATTACCAATTTGAGGCCAACCTGTACTACATGGAGAGATCCTATGTCAAGAAAAACTAGAACAAAAAACAAACAACCAAACAAATAAACAATTGCTGAATCTAAATAAAAGGGAAATAATTTTGTATCAGTTTTGCAAATATAAATTTCAAATTATAATATAAAAATTACTAAAAGGCCAGGTGCCCGTGGTTCACACCTGTGATCCTAGCTACTCAGGAGGCTGAGGTCTCAGGATTTTGGTTCAAAGCCAGCCTAGGCAGGAATGTCCATGAGACTCATCTCCAATTAACCACCAGAAAACCAGAAGTGGTGCTGTGCCTCAAATGGTAGAGCACTCGCCTTGATGCCCAAGCCAAGAGGTTCAAGCCCCATGACAGACAAAAATAAATAAGTAAAAATAAATGGAAAAATTATAAGGTGGAAGGTTTGTACAGAAGTAAAATTGAAACAACATTATTCCAAGGGCAATAATAATCATCTTAAGGAAATCTTTTGCATTTGTAATTAACTATGAATAAAATTTCTAAAAATGCTAATTTGTCTGTTCTCATTTTTAGAATAATTCTAACATTGTCCTAATTCTCATTTTAAGGTGGAAAAACTTGGAAAACAGAGTAAGTCCAGTTTAAAAGACTTTGCTTGATATATATATATATATATATATATATATATATATATATATGTATGTATGTATGTATATATATGGTAACTCTACCATAGACTGTGTGATCTGCCCTCATCAAGGTCATAAATGCAAGCCGGTGGTCTGTCCTGTTTTTACTAGCCAGCTTTCAAGCTGCAGGAATTTGGGTGGTTACAGATCGCTAAGCAGCTCTATAATTTAGAATCTTGGCAAGATCAACAGTGCAGGTGCACAGTTTAAGGAAGAAAATGCAGGAAAGACTATCAGTTCGTGCACCATTACAAGTAGAAAAGGGGAAGAAATCAATGTTGGACATGTAGAGTTGAGAAAATCATTAGGAAAATAAATGGGTCTTTCATACTTTTGGGAATAACATCAAAGAATGTAGATTTTATTTTGAAAGGCATAGATGTCAGATGGGGAGAGAGAACAAGAAAGAAAAGAGAGTTTAGAGGTTGCTATTTGCAGAATTATTATTTTACTAGAAGGTGGGCATGCTCCACTGAATTTAAAATGCCTCTATTTGTAAATCAATTCATCTATGTCTGATTCTGGTGTGTGGACAAATATTTTAAATAAATGATGTCTTTAACAAAAATGACTCGACAATCTCAGCTTTAATGCCCTTAGAGTGGTGCTAATATATGGGCAGGTGATTTCTTGTTTTATTGAACAAAGTTTCTTGAATTCATATAGAAATAGAACATCATGATAACTAGAAGCATGAGCTTTCCAACTAGACTCTCTGGATTCTTTTGTTTATTTAGAAAATGAGGAACTAGTATTCATTTTCTTATTTATGTAATTGTCACCCCTTCTGTACAAAACCTTTACAAGAAAAAGAATATGAGGGACTGGGGCAAGTTTCTGGCAGTTCCTCAGTTTCCACAGAGATGGAATGAGTGTCATGACTGGATCTCTCTCACTGGGCCAACATGACAGTTCACAGTAACAAAGTGCAAGTGAAACACTCCCAACAATGCTTGAACGTACTTAACATTCACTTGATTGTACTGCAAGTCACAGGATCAAAGCTGAGGAACAGTACTCAAGCCTTGCGTTCAAGTCTCATCACCAGCACTCATCCCCCACCCTCCCCCGACACAAACACAAATGCACAAACACACACACATACACACAAAATCAAGAAAGGTAATGTAGAAGGAATCATTTACATAGTAAATGAAATGTGAACAATATATGAAACGAAACAAATGGGCATAGAACGGTGAACAACATAAATTGTGCCTCACGCCTGTAATCCTAGCTACTCAGGAGGCTGAGCTCTGAGGATGGCGGTTCAAAGCCAGCCTGGGCAGGAAAGTCCGTGAGACTCTTATCTCCAATGAAACACGAGCAAACCGGAAGTGGCGCTGTAGGTCAAGCGTTAGAGTGCTCACCTTGAGCTGAATTGCTGAGGGACAGCACTCAAGCCCAGAGTTCAAGCCACACCACTGACAAAAAACAATAAAAGAATTGCAGGTAGTTCTTTGTAACTAAGGTATGAAGTACATGGGATACTGATCATTCTTGTTATTGTTCTTTACCTTTATTTTAGCTTATATTATTTTATAGTGTGAGATTTCATCGTTAAATTTCCATACACATTTACACTAAATTCTGAATAATCTTATCCCATCTACCACTCTCCTCCCCTCCCTTATACCGCAAACAATTTCAACAGGTTTCATTGTTCTATTTTCCTATGTGCAAACAATATATTTGGACCATATTCATTGCTTTCACCCTACTTATTAAAAACCAAACTCCTACCACTATTACCCATACCCACACAGCCTATTAAGACTAGTCTTAGTTACAAGATATTTCCTATCCTCTCTTCTCATAACTTATATGTCCTCTCAGAGAGCCTGAAACCTTTTATAACATGGACATTGAAATATTTACCAGCCTAGCTGACAATTTATGTTCAAGTTTGTGTTTTATTCTCTTAATTCAAAGGTATAATAAGAGGATAGTGGTGTAAATGAATAGCCTTCAGTAATGAATAATAAATTCAAATTCTGTAGCATTTGTGTTTTCATTCCTAATTTTAATATTTTGTGGACATATTCAATCATATATGTATTTTACAATAGTCAACTATAAATTTAGCCATAGAAGACATAATCTATATAAACTGTCTGTAATGGACATATATAGTCAATTATTTCTTACACAAATTCTCCAAATAATTTTTTGCAAAGAGAATTTTTAATGGCTTTCTTTATAGATCAAGAAAATATGCACATAGAAAAATTCCTCTGTAAGTCAGGCCCATTGTAATTTGAATTACGTAAAAAAACCCTTTCAGTCAGCGTCTTGGAAGCCACTCACAAAACAAACCTATTTCATGCATAAATTATATGCAGATCCAACCCTCTAAATAAACTTTATCTTAATATCAAATATGCAGAAAGATTCTATATGTCTTAGGAGCTTTATTGACAATATGACAGGTGTGAAATTTAGTGTTACTTATATAAAATCTTTATCCTCAAATTTTCCCAATAAGCACATAAAAATGAACAGAGTAGTAAAATATCAAATTCTCATCATGCAGATTCAAAAGCTCATCAATATTTTTAATCTACATTCTCCATAACTAAATAATTTTGAAGAAATACTAAGTATTGCTTTTATTTCCACAGTAAATATTTCAGGGTTAATATATCTGTTTTTTCACTCAAAGCTTGTGCTATACTATTTGGGCCACATCAACAGTTCCAAAAGTGTTTTCGTTTTTTGTACCTTTACTTACTTTTTTTCACTCAAGGCTATCATTCTATCACTTGATCCATAGTTCTACTTCTTCAGTGTAAATCTTTAAATAAGAAATATCTCTCTGTTATATCAGGAAAATTTAACATCTAGTCCCTTGTTGTTGTTGTTGTTATTATTATTATTATTATTATTATTATTATTATATACTTTTATTCAGTTGCATGACAGTCTGGGTAGGTTTTTATGTGTCATTTGAATGAAGGATCATCATAGGACTTTTATTTCTGTAACCTATTCTCCTTTACTCATTTGCCATGCATTTTTTTTAATTTAATTTTATTTTATTTGAGAACATACTGTACAGAGGGGCTACAATTACATGGGCAGGATAATGCATACATTTCTTACCAAGCATTGCAGCCTCCTCCTTTGTTTACCCTTCACCTCCCTTCCCAGCCTCCCCCTCCCCCCACCCAATTATACCCCCCTCCCCCCCACACCGACATTGTAAAGTTAGTTTTGACATGACATTTTGTACTTCTCATTGTTGCAACAGGTCCACCTGAATCCTTAAACGACTTGTTTGTCCCCATCTCCTCCACATGTTATACTGACATCAAATAGAGTGAAAGCGGGGGTTACACTGTGGGGGAGGGACATACAAAGCAACAAAGAAATAATCTTATAAATGCGTTAGAAACACATGCATGAAAGAAACAAAAACATTAAAATACATATTTAAGGGTTCATTTTCCTAACATCACATTATCTGACCTTTTCCGCTTGACTCATACCTATACTAGATATTGCAAATAAGGGAAACCATGGGACCTATGCTTCTTTGGGCCTGGCTTACTTCACTTAATATAATTTTTTCCAAACCTTTCCATTTCCTAACAAATGGGGAAATGTCATTCTTTCTGATGGAGGCATAGAATTCCATTGTGTATATATACCACATTTTCTTGATCCATTCATCTACTGAGGGGCATCTGGGTTGGTTCCATATCTTAGCTATGATAAATAATGCTGCAATAAACATAGTTGTGCTGGTAGCTTTAGTGTGGTCTTGTTTGTAAACATTTGGGTAAATGCCCAAAAGTGGGATTGCTGGATCATAGGGGAGATCTATGTGAAGACTTTTGAGGAACCTCCATACTGCTTTCCAAAGTGGTTGAACAAGTTTACATTCCCACCAACAATGAAGTAAGGTTCCTTTCTGTCCACATCCCCTCCAGCATCTGTTGTTGTTAGAGTTCTTGATTTTTGCTGTTCTAACTGGAGTGAGGTGATATCTCAATGTTGTTTTGATTTGCATTTCTTTTATGGCTAGGGATGTTGAACATTTCTTCATGTGTCTATTGGCCATCCTTCTTTCTTCTTCAGAGAAGCTTCTCTTTAAGTCTTTCGCCCACTTATTTATTGGGCAGTTGTTTCTTTGAGGATTTGTTGTTGGGGGGTTTAATTTTTTGAGTTCCAAGTATATTTTAGATATGAGACCCTTGTCTGTTGTATGGCTAGTAAAGATCTTCTCCCAATCGGTGGGCTTTCTATTGATCTTACTAGCTATGTCATTTGCCCTGCAGAAGCTCTGCAACCTTATGCAATCCCATTTGTCCAACGTTTCTTTGATTTGTTGTGCTTCCGGGTCTCTATTCAGAAAATTTCGGCCTGAGCCAAGGAGACCTAGGGTTTCTCCTATTCCATCCTGTAATGTTTTCAGAGTGTCTGCTTTGAGTTCAAGGTCTTTGATCCATTTGGAGTTGATTCTGGTGCAGGGTGATATATAAGGATCTAGCTTTAGTTTTCTACATGTAGTTAACCAATTTTGCCAGCACCATTTACTGAAGAGGTTGTCTTTCTTCCATTCTATTGTTTTAGCTTCCTTATCGAAGATTAGATTTGCCATGCATTTTTTAAAAAGTGGTTATTTCTAGGGTTCAGTAATAGTTATTTTGGCCTCCACCACCATTGTGATGCAAATTCTCATATAGGTCTTGTGCAAACTAACTCTGAATCTCAGAATGTTCATGTGGCTAGATTAAAATTTCTATGAGTGCATATTAGTTGCTGAAAATGTGTTTCACTGTAGTATTTTTATGTATTCATGTGCTTCATGTTTACTAGAATATCCTCCTCTATTGTTTTCTTCCCCCATGATACACACAGTGAGTATGATTCAGCATAAATAATGATGTTATGCCATTTGCAGGAAAATGAAAGAGACTGGAGATCACTATGGTTAGTGAAAAAGGCTTGGTGTTAAAGGATAAATGTCATATTTTCCTCTTGTATGTGGAAAGTAGACTAGTCTACCTGAATACAAATGTGAGAATATTCAAAGGATAAGCAAGAGGGCTGAGGGGAAGAGAATCATGAAGGAATATATTGTGTCTATGTATGAAGACATCATAAGAAAGCTCACTAGATTTAATTTTTTTTCACAGTACTCATAGGTGTGTTATAAACTTCCATTAAGTGGCAGCTAATTCCCCATCCCTCACTACCAAGATTCATTACTTCATCAGGAATTGAAAATGGTAGTATTTTAAATGTATTTTTCCTACTTTATATATTAGCAGGATTTTTTTCTAGAAAGAGGAAATTTCCCTGTGGTATAGACAAGTAAAATCCTTGATTTTTTTTCTCCTTATTTACCTCCATTGAGAGTGACAAATTTGGTCTCTAGCAATCTCAAAACGCACTCAATAGATTAATATTTCCACATCATAAATTCAGAGATTGTTTCACATTCACATATGTGAAACATGTCAGATTTAATTGTCTTAATTTCCCTAAGAAAATATTTATTGTACTAAATATTACAACAAGATGATATCTACAGTAGAAAAGTAATTTTGATGTATAAAACAAAAATACTAGAGGAAAGGATTGGAAGTATGGCTCAGTGGTGGTACTTGACTAGCATGAGTAAAGTGCTACTTTCAGTATATATTTTCTATTTGATTAATTAATTAAACAAAATAAGATATATTAGAAGATGGAAGATGTACATATTGAGGAATGTTATACATAAGAAAACACTCAGACTTTTGAGGAACTTGCTGTTTTCCAAAGTGGTTGAATAAGTTTACACTCACACCAACAATGCAGTAGAGTTCCCTTTTAGCCACATCCCCTCCAGCATCTGTTGGTATTAGAGTTCTTGATTATAGCCATTCTAACTGGGATGAGGTGGAATCTCAATGTTGTTTTGATTTGCATTTTTTATGGATAGAGAAGTTGAGCATTTCTTCATGTGTCTATTGGTCATCGTTATTTCCTCTTTAAGTCTTTAGCCCACTTATTAATCGGGCTGTTGTTTCTTTGAGGATTTGTTATTGGGGGATTTAATTTTTTGAGTTCTAAGTATATTTTAGATTTGAGACCCTTGTCTGTTGTATGGTGAGTGAAGATCTTCTCCCATTTGGGCATTTACCCAAACCACCACAAATAAGGCCATATTAAAGCTACCAACACAACTATATTTATAGCAGCATTATTCACTATAGCCAAGATATGGAACCAATCCAGATGCCCCTCAGTAGATGAGTGGACCAAGAAAATGTGGTATGTATTCACAATGGAATTCTATGCCTGCATCAGAAAGAATGACATCACTCCATTTGTTAGGAAATGGAAAGATTTGGAAAAAATATATACTAAGTGAAGTAATCCAGGCCCAAAGAAACATAGGTCCCATGGTTTCCCTTATTTTTACTAACTAGTATGCATCTAGGATAATCTTACCAGACAAGTAGAAAAGCTCAAAAGCTATGCACATATGACCATATAAGATCATGCTAAGCGAAATGAACCCCAAGATAAGGAGACAAGAAGTTTTATCTCTCTTACTGTTGTTTTTAATGTACTTATAATGTACTATGTGATTTTTTTTGTTTCTTTTGTATGTTCTTCCCCTATGGTATAACTCTTGCTTTCTCTGTGGTTGATTCTGGTACCCTGCATCTTGTATATACATTTTTTCTAATTTGGGGAGAGGAGGGGAAATAACAAAACACTGAAACAAGAATACAGGTTGACCTATTTTAACAATGAGATGTACAAGACACTACGTTGAAGATGAACTTTACAACTTTGGGTGAAGGAGGAGTTGGGGAGATGGGGTGGGAAGGGATGGTAGGAAGGGTAGGAAAAAAGCAAAGGAGGGGGGTAACAATGCTCAATAGGAAATGTACTCATTACCTTATTCATGTAACTGTAATCCCTCTGAATAGTATCTTTACAATGAAAATATGTATTAAAAATAAAAGTTTATAGGATGCTAATAATACAAAACTTGTTAAAAATAAAATAAAATCATGAAACTCTACTAATAATTTTATTTCAGAAAATCTAATCTTATTTATTTATGACTATTTGTCATATTATATCCCAAAACTTTTATATGATTTACCCTATAGTCTATTATCAACTGAGTAATTGGTGTATAAGGGTATCTAGTCTTAGAAAGGCTACAATAATTGTTATTGTAACAACTTGTTTAACTCATGACCTTCAAGTCTTCAAGGTATCTGTGAAAGACTGCAGGCATTTGGCCCTTTCTCAAATATATCAGTGTGCATGTGTGCTTACCTAATTTACCAAATTTTGAGAAGAAACTTTGCTTTCTCATTCCTCTACCTTCCCCCAAAATGTCAGAAATCAATGACACACTTGAGTTGATCAATGAGCTGCAATGAAAAGATTAGAATTGGGAATCAAAGCTTTTATTGCCAGAAAGAAAGATTTACTGTATCTCTCTCTGAATTTACCATCCTTTGGATATGTTTTTTTCAAAACTTAACAGGATCTGAAATATTATTTAGTATACTTTTAGTTTAATTTTTGGCCCAATAAACTTCATAGCCATTGAAGACATTGCTATACATTATGACCTTTAGCTTTGAAATTCCAGGAGCTATTCATTTGTCAGAGCCATTAAATTCAAAATTTTATGGGCAACCTTTAAAAATTTATTTTTATTTTTTTAAGTAGTTGTACAAAAGAGTTGCCATTCAACAGAGTGGTTAATGAATACAGTGCCTACAAACCTCGCTCACCTCACCCTTTCCCTCACTTTTCTTAATTTTTGCTATGTATTTTTTGTCACTTAACAAATTAATATATATGTATATAATGCATCTTAATCTGTGTCATCATCCCTTCAAGAACTTCACTCCCCTTCGACTCACTCCTTTTATTTTTCTAAATTCTGTGGCACATACAATTCGTTCTTGCCTGCATTCTACTCATTTCCCCTGTTCATTCTATAGATTCTCCTAAAGGGACGAATGGACCAAGAAAATGTGTCATACATACACAGCAGACTTTTATTCATACATCAGAAAGAATGGAAAGACTAGGAAAAATATATTAAATGAAGTAAGCCAGACCTAGAGAAGCAGAGGATGCATAGCTACCCTCATTAGTGGGAACTAGATGTGCCTATGAATCTAGAAGTAAGCACACTGGGTAGCACCCAAGTGGGTATAAATGAATTAACTGAAGTATAAAAGAATATATGGAGAAAGCAAATAGTTACAATTCTTTAGAAAGACTAAGTCAAAGTCTAACTAAATAACAACCAGGAAATAGGACGAGCAAGGGGATAGGCAACAGGAGAAGGGAAGATTAGTAGCCTTTAAAAAATGACAACAACAACACATTTTTGTCAAGGTGATCTACAGAGGAGTTACAGTTACATAAGTAATGTAGTGAGTACATTTCTTGTAGAACTTGTTACACCTCTCTCATTTTTCTCCCACTTTCCCTCTCCCCCCCAAGTTGTACAGATTATTTCCAACATATTGTCTTGTGAATATTGCTGTTCTGTGACACCAATCAATGGCACCATGAAAGGGAAAATTCCTTTTTATCTTTTTACAAAATACCAGGAAGAATATATCTGTTTGAGCTGAATGTGAAGAGATTTTAATTGAATTTTATATCCAAATGAAATGGTTGTTATTCTTCACCAGTAGAACTATAGTTTACACAAGTAAGATCAGAAATAGGTTTCCATGTTTAAGCAGCTCCAAATTATCAGGAAATAAAGAGTTTAACTTGTATCAGAGTTATTTATGCCATTTTTAGTATGTGAGGAAAACCACAAAATTGACATCCAGTGATTTTACAAATTTATGAAACACATTATGATGTTTTGTTAAATGTGCATATTGTATGTGAGTAATAAACATATTCTACATTTCACATAATTCCCATTTCCTTATGGTTAAACCATTCAAAAATCTTCTCTTGTAACTGTTTTAAAATATATACTGTATTATTATTGAGTATGGAACCTATCTGACCACATCTTTTACTTAATGTCCACTACTACTCTTATTATTACTATTATTTTCCACTCAAGGTTGATGCTCTACCACTTGAGCCACACCTCAAGTCCATGTATTTGCTGATGAACTTTTCTGCCCAGGATGCCTTTATATCTCAATCCTCCACATTTCATTCCCCTGAGTAGCTAGCATTATAGGCATGAGCCACTAGCACCTGGCTCAGCACTGCTCAACAAGTTTTGGTGAGGTCTCATTAACTTATTTAAAATAAAGTTTGAGAAATACTTTTAATAATTGTGTGGCTCAAATTGAACATACAACCAGCCATGTCAAAAATATTTTACATAGAATAAAGTTATGAACATACTGCCTTATAGTTATTGTAATCAATCTTTGAGAAATATACATATATATATACATATAATAATATGTATATACATGCACACATGTGTATTAATTTTATTGTAAAGGTGATGTACAGTGGGGTTACAGTTACATGACTCAGTTAATGAGTATATTTAATTTGGAACAGTATCACCTCCTCCCTCATTCTCTCCCAGTTTTTCCTCTCCCAACTTTCTCCCCCCCAAAAATTGTATAGTAAATTTCCAACATAGTGTTTAGTGGGTTCCACTGCTGAATTGGTTTACCCTTTGTCCCACTGTTTCTGTGCTTCCTCTTCTCTTCCCAAAGCAGATAAACTTATAAACAAGACAAGGGGTACAGAAATCTAAAACAGAGAGAGAAAGGAATAAAATAATGAAAACAGGAGAGAAGAAAAGGGGAAAAAAGGAGCCACAAACAGTATAATAAAAAATCTCTTAAGCCAGGAGCCGGTGGCTCACACCTGAAATCCTAGCTACTCAGGAGGCTGAGATCTGAGGATCAAGGTTCAATGCCCAGGCAGGAAAGTCCATGAGACTCTTGTCTCCAATAAACCACTAGAAAACCAGAAGTGGTGCTGTGGCTTAAGTAGTAGAGCACTCACCTTGAGCTGAAGAGCACAGGGACAGTGCCCAGGCCCACAACCGACAAAAATAAAACAAAACAAAAAACAAATTCTTTTAGAAGTACTCTCTTTTCAACCTTGTATCATCTAATCAACCTTCATATCTCTGTATTTGTGGTCTTTACTGTTATTATTGCTTCACAGAAATGAATCATATGGTAACAACTTCTTTGATATAACATCATTTTCTTGGCAAGCTTTTTGTTTTTAAAGATCATATCATTAAGTGCATCATCATTTTCCTGATTGTGTCTGAGTATATTTTGCTTTATGTAGTTAATTAAGCTATACTGCTGTTTGCTTACTGACATAGAGAATATATCCAATTGGGGGCTATTAGGAATAAAATAAGTGTGAATTTCATGAATAACCCTTTCCTATACACCCAAATTGTCATTTATATTAGTGAATACTTCAATGTGTAACCATTGGATCAAGTAGCAGGTCAATGTTTAATTTGACAAGCAAATAGCATTCTGTTTTCAAAAGTGTGTTTCTCATTTCTTTCCATCCTCTAAGCACTTATATTCAATCTTCATTTTTAACATTCTTGGTGTAATTGCAAACAAAAGTAGTTTTATAATTTATATGTGTTGATGGAATTATTTTACCTGTCAATGTTGGGACTAAACCACTGCAAGGACAGCTTAGTGTGCATCTAAAATCTGGAGTCCTTGGGGCCGTCTTATGCAACTTTTTAGAACAAACTCATTCTGTCTCGACTCAAATACAAGAAGTCTTATTTCCTCAAATCAAAATTTTTCTTTTTAGCTTAGTATAGGTACCATGTTGTTTTGTCTTCTTGAAACTATTTCTAGGCTGAAAATGTGGTCATCATAGGTCTCATCTCTTTGTGTCCTTAAGGTATAAAATGCTATCTACAAAACATTACTTTTCAATTTTCAAGCTGCTCACAGCAGAAGGACTGTCTTGTACCAGCTACTTCATCATGGATCGCACACATTTATATTATTTGACCCTTGGTCATATCCTTAGCAAGCTCTCCATGAGTTTTATTGACTACCTGTTTCCCAGGGGTCAGCAGATTTCTACTATCAGACCACAGAATCTTGGAAGAGTAGTGGTCATGTTAGATGCCAAGTAAATGGCATAAATCTGAGACCTAGAGTGAGCATTCTGTCGTGACAATTCTACATTTTTTACTTTATAGTATGTGACTTTGATCCCTTTCCATGTATTGTTCACTTTTCTGTATCTAAACAGTCTACTTTTTACATCTTGTTACAGGAATATTATGAAAAATAAAGGAATGAACATTTTACATGGGAAGAGTTTACAACAGTATCTGTACAGAGAGTTAACATTTAAATTCTCATTCATGTTTCCATGCTCTTCCTTCTAATCTACCTTTTAAAATGGGCTTTGTGTTTATGCATTTTCCTGTGGCCTCTGGTGATAATTCTCCAAACTTTTGTTTATCTCCCTGTTTTTGTCAATCTTCCTTATCATTTGACTGGCTAAGTTTCATTATCAAAGTTATTATTTAGAATATTCATATTTATCATCTTGTTGATTAATATTCACAAAATGATAAGAATTAAATATTGTAGAATGCTGCACTTAGGTAGCAGAGTTGTTGGAGAGTCACATACACTTAGCTAGTGGAATTATTTAACCTACTTTCATCCATGTTGTTTTATCTCCACCTCTTTCCTATCTGACCCACAAAATGGCTCTATGTTTATTGAAACATTATAACCTTGTGTTTCTGATAAGCATTTTTCTCTCTTTTAATACTGGAGGAAATATAGCAGCAGAAGTTTTTTTTTTTTTCCCAGCTTGACATTTTTCAACATCAGCGTTCAATAAAATATAAATTCACTTTATTGCTTTATCATTTTGGTCTCTTTTTGCCCCATTTTGTCCGTAATGATACCACATGAAGAATAATGTCAAAATTCTTGATAGAACTCCTATGTATGTTATCTACAGCATTCTTTCATATCCCATGAGAGATAGATGGCATTTAAAATTGTTGTTCACTGAAACAATGCTATACTATGTTTTAGAAACCACTTTCTTCTTTGCACATATGCAGAATTAACACATGTAACAATGTAACAGGGATTTTTTATAAACTTTACATATGGTAAGAAACTTCTGAAAACACACTATGGTTGTAGAGACCTCAGTTAACTACAGGTCTTTTCCTGGAACATGTAGCATTTTACAAAGTTAGGAATTCTGTGTCAGAATTTCTATGATGAAATCTGATAAAAATTTAACACTAAAAATACCCAGTATCTTTTTTCCTATTCATACAGATGCTGGTTATTTAATAAAAATACTCCTTTTCTGTATATAATTACTCATGAAAATATATTTCAATTGTAACATTAAAATGAATCAAAGGATTTTATATTTAACAACCCAAAATTATATTTCATTGTATCATATAAGTACTTGGCTGACATCTTATACTTTATGTCAGATAAATAAAATATAAATTAATATCTATTTTTACAAACATAATTAGAAGGGTAAAATTCTTTATATTCTCAAAAATATTTTTGATATGATGTTCTTTTTATATCTTAAGACTTAAAACATTATTGTTCATAATTATATTCTATACAGAATGATTCTTTTATCCCTATTCAATAATTCAAACTAACTGGGAAAGCAAATATTGGATATCTTTTCACCCCAAATAAATTTAGTAATAAATAGACATTACTTTTTCTTTTCTAGAACTATTTCTGCATTTGAACATTTCTCAATGATGTAAATTTTTATATTTGCTTTGAGTCTCAAAAATCTGTATTTATTTGAGGTATAACAATTTCAAAAATAATGTAATTCACCCATTTCTATTAACTCAATGTTTAAGGATGCTTCCGAATACATATTCTAAATTCCTAGTACATTTATTTACTGATTATTATCATGCAGTATAGGACTCAATAAAAATTCATAGAGGTGTAACTGGTCTGGCACAGATAGCTGATATTTCTTGTTTTTGTCTTAGAAGGACACCAATTTGTAAGATTAAGTGTGAAGAGGACTCAAAGAATAGCAGAGAATGCATTTCTGCTTAGCCCCTTTCTCATTTCTGGAGCAAGAAAGGACTGCAGGCTTCTATGGAGAGAATCTGCCACAGGTAGTGCAGCAGAATCCTGCCAGCTAGAATTCTGATGCCACCTGTCAGTGTGCTGAGATTGCTGTCTTTTGAAGGATGGGCCTCATTGCCCTAGTTTTCCCATTAACCCACTTTCTACCACACTGCTCACTTGCCCTTCTCTTGGACTGACTGCTGTGTCTTGTCCTATCTTTCATACAAAATCTTAAACAGTTTAAGAGGAAGCTCTTAATTTAGGATTTCAGTATCACGGGAGGCAAGTGCCTTAGAGAAGTGAAGCACAATTCTATCTCCCTACCTTCCAGGATAAAAGCATGCTGTTTGGATAAGCACTGAAAATGATTCAAGGAAAAGAGTCCTAGCTAAAAATAGATAAATAAATGAAGTCAGACATGAAGAAATCTTTTCAAATGGTTCATAAAACAGTATGCCACTCTTTTATATGTCCTTAAAAATTGAAAAGTTTGAAGGGTAAATTCATGCTGGTGATCTGAAGCAAAAAAGAAATATTCATGTTTGCAAAATAAACATTTCTAGACAAGAAATTCTCTGAGTTAAAAAAATGTGATGTTATGGGGAAATAATGGAAATTTTTGAAGCGTGTGTTTATCCACCTTAGAATATATCATGTTTTGAAGAAATTTATTCATAACGGAACAAATAGCTAATAAAGGAAAAATGACCAATCTTAGTAAAAAAATTCATCAATGCATGAGTAAAAGGCTTTTCTTTAGGCAAATATAACCATCATATTCAAGGTGTAACTTGAGGAGATGAGTGGGGTTCAGATAAATCTGGAAGACTGTGACCGGAATGACACTGATTAAGATTCATTTATACATAAACTAACATGTTAAATTAAAACTTCCTTGACAACTACTTATAGAAAATAAAAAAATTAAAAATAAATGGTCTGGTCCAATAAAAAGTTTGCTAGATTTGAGGTCTGAAATCTGAACTAATAGACTAATATTTTTTAGCTATCAACTTAATAATGTAGTTTCCCACTGAAATTATAAATATGCATATTTATTATAAATACTACATTTTAATACTTAAAAACAATATATTTTCTTATTTATTCAAAAGATTATGAACAGAAGGGTTACAACTATATAAGCTAGGTGATGAGTACATTTCTTTCCAGACACTGCTACCCCTCCCTCATTTTCTCCTGGTTGCCTTTCCCCACTCCATTTCACCCAAAGTTGCAAAGTTTGTTTCCAACTTAGTGTCTAGTGAGTATCATTGTTGCATTAGTTTATCCTTTGTCCTGCTTGCTCTGTGATTCCTGTTTCCTTCCATGGATCAAATAAACTTATATATAAGACAAAGTGTACAGCAAACAAAACCAAACAAAAAAAAGGCAAAAACACAAAAAAAAAGAAAGAAAGAAAAATGAAATAAATGCAAACAGTACATTATAGAAACATGTTTCTCCAATTATTGGAGTTGATTATGATATATTTCATTATGTGTGGTTATATGCAACTAGCAATTGGTCTATTGTGATCCTCTGCTAAGAATGATATAGACATAATCCAGTTATTAAAAATGAGGGGAACTGTGCAAGCTATGTTTCTTTTGCTTGGGTCTGTTTCACTTAATATAATTTTTCCAGGTCTTTCCATTTCCTTATGAATGAGGCAATGGCATTCTTTCTGATGGAGGCATAGAATTCCATTGCGTATATAAACCACATCTTCTTGATCCATTTGTCTACTGAGGAGCATCTGTATTGGTTCCATGTTTTAGCTATGGTAAAAAAAAATGCTGCAGTAAACATAGTTGTGCTGGTAGGTTTAGCATAGTCTTGTTTGTGGTCATTTGGGTAAACGCTTAAGAGTGGGATTGCTGGGTCAGAGGGAGCTCTATGTTTAGTCTTTTGAGGAACCTCTGTACTGCTTTCCAGAATGGCTGAACCACAGCCAGTTTACATTCCCACCAACAATGTAGTAGCATTCCCTTTTGGCCACATTCCCACTAGGATCTGTTATTACTAGATTTTTTGATAAGGTGATTCTAACTGGAGTAAAGTAGAATCTAAATGTTGTTTTGATGTGCATTTCTTTTATGGTCAGAGATGACGAACATTTCTTGACGTGTTTATTGGCCATTCTTATTTCCTCTTCAGAGAAGTCTCTCTTTAAGTCTTCAGCCCACTTGTTTAATGGGGTGGCTGTTTCTTTGAGGATTTGCTTTTGGGTGATTAATATTTTGAGCTCTAAGTATATTTTAGATATGAGCCCCTTGTCTGTTGTATAGATATTGAAGATCTTCTTCCAGTCTGTGGGCTTTCTATTTATTTTGCTAGCTATGTCTTTTGCCATGCAGAAGTTCTACAGTTTAATGTAATCCCATTTATCTAACCTTTCTTTGATTTGTTGTGTTTCTGGGTCTTTATTAAGAAAGTTTTGACATGTGCCAAGAAATCTTCCTGTAATATTTACTTTTACCTCAAGATCCTTGATCATATGGAATGATTCTGGTGCAGGGTGATATATGAGGGTCTAACTTCCAATTTCTATACATACATAACAATTATGCCAGCACCATTTGTTGAAGAGGCTGTCTTTCTTCTATTCTGTTTTTTCTTTATTGGCTCCCTTATCAAAGATTAGGTGGCTATAGGCCTGTGGGTTCATTTCTGGATCTTCAGTTCTATTCCCTTGGCCCTCAGGCTTCTTCTTGTACCAGTACCAAGTTGTTTTTATACTATGGCTTTGAAATAGAATTTGAAGTTTGGTATTGATATTCCTCTAGCACTGTTCTTCCTGCTAAAGATTGTTATTGCTGTTCAGGGTCTGTATCAGACCTAATGTAAATATGTGTCTTTATGTTAGAGGGGAATACTAGTGGCTGAAATTTCTGGGCTTGGAAGATGGATGTTTAAGTTTATAAGTAACTTTCACCAGTTTCTCATTGTGGCTGAGGCATTTTACAAGCCCATTTTCACATGACATATTACTTATCCTTTGCAACACTTGACACTGGTGTTCTTTTTAATTCTGACTGTTAGAATAAACGTATGGTGCTATCACATTGTGTTAATAGATTACATTTCACTAATGCTAATTATGTGGAGCATATTTGTCTGAAATTCTTAATCAGTCAAATGTTTTTGAAAGTTGTCTATTGAAATTTTAGACCATTCTTAGAAATCCGGCTAACTTATTTGACTGAGTTACAAAGTTCTTTCTCTATTTTCAATGCATGTTATCTGACAGATTATTGTGAAAACTACCTCCATTCTGTTGCTGGAATTTTGTTTTTTACATCAATTATTTTCCAAGAAGGAACATATGAATTTTGATGGTCTATGTTTTCTGATTTTTTTCTTTATACTTTATGCTTTTTACATCACAATCAAGAACTTTTAGCCTACCTAAACATGTATAGATTGTTCACGTATGTTCTACTTAAGAAGTTTCCCAGTTTGGGCTTTTATATATAGGAATATAATCCTTATTCCAAGTTCAGCTTTACAAATCATTTAATCGCAACTAAATGTTGATCTTAACACTTTTCCCTTGATTTTTAATTCATGAAACTATTACAAAGAAACTCAGCAATGTAAACAAAGCTTCATTTCTTACAGCATGGAGTTGGGATAACTTTAGTTCAAGACATTTTCTGCTATCCAACATCTTACTTCTCATTAACAGAAGGGAAAAAGAAGGAGGAAGGACATGTGCAATATAATACAGGTAAGGCCAGCTTTGTGCTTAATCAACATAAAACCTGAACATAAAAACGGTCCCAAAGATGAATAATTTTGAATTCTCTATATAATAATTATAACATTGTAACTAAAGAGTTGGATGATTACATTTATTTTAATTGATACATTAAATCACAAAATTATACATGCTAATGTAACATTTTAATACATGCATGCACTGTGTAATATTTAGACAAATTAAATGTGTCTATCTTTAAATACTTAATTACTTCTATATTGCAAACACTTTCAAAAATCCTTCATTCTAGCATTTTTCATTGAAATAAACAATCCATTATTGTTTATAGACATCCTGATGTACAACAGCACACCTGAATTTCTTCTCCTCTGTACCTATAACTAGGGACCCATCGACCAACTTCTCACACTTCCTTCTTCTCTACTTTCCCCACATCTCCCTCATAAACTACCATTCTACCCTTGCCTTCTACGCAAGGGATTTTTTGTAAATCCTTCATATAAAGTGAGATTATACTGTATTTGATTTTCTGCACCTGCCTTATTTCAGTTAACATAATATCCCCTAGTTCTATCCAGGTGGCCAAAAATGTTAGAATTTCTTGCTTATTTATGACTGAAAGATATTCAAGTCCATATATGTTCACCTTTTCATTATCTCTTTGTAAGTTGATAAACAATTATGTAATTTCCAGGTATGGAAATTGTTACGACTACGACAGTCCATCTGCAAAGAAAATGCAGATGTCTCTGCAATATACTTGTTTCATTTCCCTTGAATATACATCCCCTAGTGGATTTTCTGGCTCATATGGATGAATGAATTTTGAAGACCTTCCATACTATTTTCCATACAGCTGGATTACTTTAAAATTCATATCAACCTTTACATGGGGTCCTTTTCCCTTCATATCCTTACCAAAGCTTGCTGTTTGGTCTTTTTTGACAGTAGCTTTTCTTTGTTGGATACATAATATCTCATTTCATTTTTATTTGTGTTTCCCTGATGATGAATGCTGTTTATTATATATGACTGCTATTTGTCCATTTAGAGAAATGTCTATTCTGGCCTTTTTCCTACATTTTACTTGGTTCATTATTTTTAATTCTCTGTTGGGTTAGTTACACACACATATTCCTATATACATATGCACATATGTATTTACATATGTATGCCAATCTGTAAATAATTGTTTTACTCTTTTCACTGATTCATTTCTATGTAAAATATTTTTAGTTTGAGGTAATCCTCCATTTGTCTGTTTGTGCTTTATTTTTCTGTGCTTTTGGGTAGAAATTTAAAAATCCATTGTCCAGACTGAAACTAAGAATATTCCTTTATATTTTGCTATTGTAACTTTCAATTTCAAATAATATGTTTAAGTTTTTAATCCATTTTAGTTGACTGGTATACAGTATGAGGGAAAGATCCAATTTGCTTCTTCTGCATTGAGAATATCTGTCTCGGTTTTTTTTCCTGAAGACTAAATAAATCCATCATTAACTAGTACATTTAATTATATCTTTTCTCGTTTTGAAAATTCACAGTTTTTGTCTATATATTGTATTAATTGCAACTTATTTCATACTGGAATCATTTCCTATAGAACAATGAGAATTAAAGTTTGAGGAGGTCTTTGTATATGAGCATTTGTAGTTTATAAATAATACAAATAGGTTAAAACAATAAAGGTAACTACTGTACTTTTTTTACAGTAGCTCTCTTCGGTATGGGAAGAATATATTTCTGTTTAGCATTGCGTTTTATTTTTGTGTCTTGAATTGGTAGTTATAAAAGCAGTACGGAGATTCTTTAAAAAAGCTAAAAATGTAACTACTACTGTATCATCTCGTATTCCCAGTACAGGGCACATCCAATGAAATCAAAACCATTATACCCAAGAGCAACATACACTCAGGCTTATTGCAGTAATATATGTGTATATATAATAACCAATATATTGGGCTAAGAAAGTGGCTCAGTGGTAGAGTGCTTGCCTCGCACGCATGAGGCCTTGGGCTCAATTCCTCAGCACCACATAAACAGAAAAACCAGAAGTAGCGCTGTGGCTCAAGTGTTAGAATGCTAGCCTTCAGCTGAAGAGCTAAGGGACAGCACCTAGGCCAAGAGTTCAGGTCCCATGATCAGCAAAAATAAATAAATAAATAAATAAATAATATGGAGCTAACCAATGTGTACAATAATTTTAAATAAAGAAAATTCAGTGTATACACATGATGGGAGATTATCTAGCCATCATAAAGGAAATCGTATAATATGCAGCAACTTAGATACAATTAGAAAACGATATGTTAGGTAAAATTAGCCAGGCACAGAAAGACAAATATTATGAGTTCTCTCTTTTGTGATGTCAAGAAAGAAGATAGTCAGTAGCCATCTACAGAGATGATCAGTATAAGAATTATTACAAGTTTTAGGAAGAATAAATTCTAATTTCTATAAATAGTACAGTAACTATCATCCATACTAATTGATGATAAATTTTAAAATAAGCAGAATAGTCTGAAGATTTACAAGACATAAAAATGATAAATATTTGAAGGGAGGGAAATAGTAACTACCCTGCTTTACTCATTACACATTTCATACATGTATGACTACCATCTTATTATACATCATAAACTGTATACATGATACATGCCAATAAAAAAAATCTCATAGACTTGGAGAATAGTGGTTTGAGAGGCAAAGGAGAGATTGGACATTAAGTAAAAGATGTAGTCAGATAAGGTCCATACTCAACAATAATAGAGTATATATTGACTATAGTCTACAGGGCAATATTTAACCATAATAAATGAGATCTGCTTATGAACTGGAAGATAAGAAATTGTGTGAGGAATTCTTATGGGTGGGTACTTATTGTAAACTCTAGGATGATCTTAAAAAATAATTATGTGCTCCTATTTCATGTTACTTTAGGGTTATCGCTAAAGGAAGCAGAACTAGGTCACGTATATGTGGTGACATATCTTATAAAAATGCTTACCAACTAATCTACAAGGAGCATTTTTTATTGTGAAAATAACGTACAAAGGGGTTAAAATTACATGGGCAAGGTAATGAGTACATTTCTTATCAAGCATTGTTTCCTCCTTCTTTGTTTTGGTAAGGGATAGAAGGAGCATATTTTGGGTGTATTTTTTCTAAAGGTCACAGAGATCTTTCAGGTATTATTGATTTTTAAGAAATGAATGATAACCATTTTAAAGATGTATCAAATAATTTTTACAGTCATGTATTTAGTATAATGAGCAGTTTGTAAACATTATTTATATTTCCAAATTCAGCCTTTCAGGAGGTGTTACAAATGAAGGGGAATAGTTAATATTCAGCTAAGTATAGAAACAAGTAAGAAGTAAATTGCAAAAATAGACTGTAATTTGCAATTGTGTTAATCTCATTTAAGTCAAATTATGCTAGATACCTTTCATCCTATCACTGAAGATATGGCCTAACAGTTCTCCTGGTTAATTGACAGTTTTGTCAGACACTTCAGTGACTGGATGTGGCAATATTATGACATCTAAGGCTAGAGAGCAAAACTTCTCTGCTTGCTTTAGGATGAAAACAGAGCAATTTTCAGAAGCTGACAGCCTTGCTTCTTTAAGCCATGAAAGCTGCCTGAACATGTCAGCTTGCTTTCATGGTACTTTTATTGAAGTGATGCAAGAACAAAAGTTATTTCAGTGCTGACACATTAACACTGGATTTCTTTTGTAATACAATACGAGTGTTACAGGTCCATTGAAGTTGGTATTGGCAGTGTTTAAATATCATTAAATCAAACATTAAAAAAACTGGAAAGTCCAAAGGAACTGTTAATAATTATTAGGAAAGGAGCAGACCCAAGAATGTCACGTAACTCTTAGGCCTTATTTAAGTTCTATTTTTTCTTTCTATGTTTTATTTAAGTTCTTTTATTTTCTATTCTTTACCCTTTAACTGTTTTTGGTGTAGATTTTGAGCTCAAGTTCTTTTACTCTCACTTGGATTTTTCACTCAAGGCTAACACTTGAATCACAATTCTACTTCTGTTTTTTTTAATTGGTTAATGGGAAATAAGTATATCAAGGACATTTTGCTTAGAGGCTGGCTTCAAACCAAGATACTCTGCTCTTCACCTTCTGAATAGCTAGGATTCCAGGAGTAGGTCACATCACCTACCTATTTAAACTTTCTTACGTAATTATTTTTGTAAGGTCCTCTCAGTTACTGTCAGTAATTGTAAATTCTTTTTAACTGATAATAAAATTAGAAAGAAGAGCAGTTAATGATAATAATAATTCCAGATTTATATAAGGTTTATGGCTCAAAAGAATATTTCATAAAACTAGTTTCAGTACTTCATTTTCTTATGTTAGGGCTTTAAAAGATATAAAAACCAAAAAGTCATTTTATTAAAATTTAATATTTAATATCATAGGTAAGAATAATGGAAGGTTTTGTCATTATCATTTATCTTTTTACATAGTTACCAAATAAATGACTTACCAGCAAAATGGATAAAATGACATAAGATAAAACATATTTTTCCACTTTGTTCAGTGGCTATCCATGAACTGTTACTAAATATTGGAATAATCAGTCTTTTATTCTTGGTAGTCAAGTCTACTTTGTGCAGGGGAAACATGTCCAGACAAGCAGCTCTCAGATGACTTGTGACAATATTCAACTCAATCTTAATCGAGAGCCCTTCAATTTCACACATATGGTGGTAGGATTAACCCAATTATTTTCTGAAGCTGAGGGGAAACTTTTACATTTTCCGTTGGACAGCATCCTTCAAAAACTAGGAAACAGGATTTTGATATCACAACAGGTTCTGATAAAGGCAGAAAAATCAGTTAGTGTTTATTAAATTTTAACACTCAGATGCAGTGTTCAGAAGGAAGAGACTATGAGTCCATCTTAATGCACTCGGTTCTTTAATTCTCAGAAATGTGTGAAACATGAGACTTTCATTTAACACACCTATCAGGTAAAATACTTTGAGTGCATCAAGATCTTGGTTCTGGCACAGAATATACAATTATTTGTACATATATTGATACATATAGCACATAAATGTGATTCTGAACATTTATGTGTACATATTTTGTTACCTACTTTATCTATATGCCCCTATTACAATACATGTGTGTTATGTATATATGTTTGTGTGTATGTGTATATACATATATAATACATATATACATGCACACATATACATTTGTACCATCTACATATATATATATATATATTATACACACACACACACACACATATCTTCCATTATAAGTACACACATATGTTAGATCGAACTGAGAAAAATCGCCCCTTCCCTTTCTTTTCTCTCCATGTGAAATTGCATGCAGACCCCTTCCCCTTTGTTCTTTCTCCTTGCAAGACTTCACTTGGCCCTCCCTAGAAGTCCCCACCCAGCACCTGTTTGTAATCCAGGTAATTAGCTATTGTGCACCTGGGGGAAGTGGGAGGTCTTCTAGGCTGTAAGGTCACTTCATCATCCACTAGGGTCACACCTCCTTCTCGTCCCTCCCCTTTATAATCTCTTCACCACTAGTTCAAGCTGCTACATGCTACACCCTATTCTTGTGTGCAGCTGAAAGTTTGATTCTCCCAAATAAACTCTCTTCTGCCTGAACCACCTAGTGGTCTCCTTTTGTCAACCCTTATATCTGGTGCTGAATCTCTTTCCGAGAGTCAGTCTGACTCCTGGCCACCCCTCCTCAGACTCAAACTATTAAAGAATCCCCAGATTGGACCTCTCACCTTTATCATTGCTGGCTTGTGCATCCAACCGTGCCATCTCCTGTCTACGTTTGGTGAGCGACTCATGTCTATGGGCTGATACTCTATTTGTCTCTCTTTCAATATGGTGTCACACCAAAGGAAGCCCCTGTGCCTTTTGGCCTGTCTCTTCTCATTTCAGGGACTCCTGAAGTGAGAATTTGACTCTTATTCTAAAAGACTTGTGTGGAATAGAACACCTTCCATCTGCTGCCCCTTTGTCCTCATCAAACTCCCTCTTCGTGTTTCTTACTCCACTGGCATCCCATAAATCTCTCTGGGATGGGAGATCACTTGGGATGTGTCCTACACTCTTTATATACTCTTCTAATCAATGACTCATAAAGTCAAAATACCTTACTTTCAGAGATCTGTACAATTTCTGCCAATGCAATGATAAATGGTCGATACATTCAGGCTTTTTTTTTACTCTCCTTGCTCATCTTTCTACCTGTCTCTCTAAGCCAACTTCCTCTGTTGACCTTCACCCCTGTACCTGGCAGGGTTGTGTTGCTCACACATGTTGGGGGTGGGCATAAGCTTCCAGCTGTCTCCTCTGGAAATGTAATTTTCTTTGACTTGTAAATGTAGTAAGACCAGTTAAATATCTCTCTCTCTCTCTCTCTCTCTCTCTCTCTCTCTCTCTCTCTCTCTCTCTCTCTCTCTCTCTCTCTCTCTCTCTTTCTCACTTCAATGTCTCTCTCATTCTGTCTCTTACTTGAATGGTCTAGTGTTGTTTATTTCCCCACGCCAAAAATCCCCAAATTTAGACAGATAGCATACTCAGAGTAAACCTGTACTTTTTGGTCACTGGGACACAGACAATAGTCCATTTATTTTCTCTTTCCTGAGTTTACTCACTTCAGAATCTGGATTCTTATTTTCTCCCTTAAGGCAAAATTCCTCTAGGAGGCTACAAAAGGCCCTCTAGAAAAATCCCTTCCTCTCACTCTTTCCTTACCCAATAGCACCATCTAATCGTTAAAACATTCACTCTCTTTCTTTCCTCATTCGTTTTTTAATTGTGAAAATACCATACAGAGGGGTTACAATTACATGGGCAAGATTATAAGTACATTTATTATAAAGCATTGTTGCTTCCTCCTTATTTTCCCCTTCCCATGTCTTCCCATTTCCCTCCCCTACTCCTCGCCAAAGTTGTAAAGTTTGTTTTTCCACATAACGACTTCTACATCTCATTGTTGCAATGGGTCCTCTTTAAGCCTTTCTTTCTGTACCTTTGTTGTGGTCCCTCCTTCCCTTAACAGTGTCTGCAGGAATTTAGAAGAAGTGCTGCCTTTTCCTCTTTTTTTTTTTTTTTAATTGTATTTTATTTTATTTGAGAACATACTGTACAGAGGGGCTACAATTACATGGGCAGGATAATGCATACATTTCTTACCAAGCATTGCAGCCTCCTCCTTTGTTTACCCTTCACTTCCCTTCCCCGACTCCCCCCTCCCCCCACCCAATTTTACCCCCCTCCCCCACCCAATTATACCCCCCTACCCCCCCACACCGACATTGTAAAGCTGGTTTTGACATGACATTTTGTACTTCTCATTGTTGCAACAGGTCCACCTGAATCCTTAAACGACTTGTTTGTCCCCATCTCCTCCACATGTTATACTGACATCAAATAGAGTGAAAGCGGGGGTTACACTGTGGGGGAGGGACATACAAAGCAACAAAGAAATAATCTTATAAATGCGTTAGAAACACATGCATGAAAGAAACGAAAACATTAAAATACATATTTAAGGGTTCATTTTCCTAACATCACATTATCTGACCTTTTCCGCTTGACTCATACCTATACTAGATATTGCAAATAAGGGAAACCATGGGACCTATGCTTCTTTGGGCCTGGCTTACTTCACTTAATATAATTTTTTCCAAACCTTTCCATTTCCTAACAAATGGGGAAATGTCATTCTTTCTGATGGAGGCATAGAATTCCATTGTGTATATATACCACATTTTCTTGATCCATTCATCTACTGAGGGACATCTGGGTTGGGTCCATGTCTTAGCTATGGTAAATAATGCTGCAATAAACATAGTTGTGCTGGTAGCTTTAGTGTGGTCTTGTTTGTAAACATTTGGGTAAATGCCCAAAAGTGGGATTGCTGGATCATAGGGGAGATCTATGTGAAGTCTTTTGAGGAACCTCCATACTGCTTTCCAAAGTGGTTGAACAAGTTTACATTCCCACCAACAATGAAGTAAGGTTCCTTTCTGTCCACATCCCCTCCAGCATCTGTTGTTGTTAGAGTTCTTGATTTTTGCTGTTCTAACTGGAGTGAGGTGATATCTCAATGTTGTTTTGATTTGCATTTCTTTTATGGCTAGGGATGTTGAACATTTCTTCATGTGTCTATTGGCCATCCTTCTTTCTTCTTCAGAGAAGCTTCTCTTTAAGTCTTTCGCCCACTTCTTTATTGGGCAGTTGTTTCTTTGAGGATTTGTTGTTGGGTGGTTTAATTTTTTGAGTTCCAAGTATATTTTAGATATGAGACCCATGTCGTTGTATGGCTAGTAAAGATCTTCTCCCAATCAGTGGGCTTTCTATTGATCTTGCCAGCTATGTCATTTGCCCTGCAGAAGCTCTGCAACCGTATGCAATCCCATTTGTCCAACCTTTCTTTGATTTGTTGTGCTTCCGGGTCTCTATTCAGAAAATTTCGACCTGAGCCAAGGAGACCTAGGGTTTCTCCTATTCCATTCTGTAATGTTTTCAGAGTGTCTGCTTTAAGTTCAAGGTCTTTGATCCATTTGGATTTGATTCTGGTGCAGGGTGATATATATGGATCTAGCTTTAGTTTTCTACATGTAGTTAACCAATTTTGCCAGCACCATTTACTGAAGAGGCTGTCTTTCTTCCATTCTATTGTTTTAGCTTCCTTATCGAAGATTAGATGGCTATAGGTCTGTAGGTTCATTTCTGGGTTTTCAATTCTATTCCATTGGTCCTGAGGTCTGTTCTTATGCCAATACCAAGCTGTTTTGATTACTATGGCTTTATAGTAGAGTTTGAAATTTGGTATTGATATTCCTCCAGCAGTGTTCTTTCCGTTGAGGAGCGTTTTTGCTATTCGGGGTCTTTTATTGTTCCATATGAATTTTTGGATTGCCTCCTCTATTTCCTTGAAGAATGAGGGTGGAATTTTGATAGGTATCGCGTTGAATTTGTAGATAGCCTTGGGAAGTATTGCCATTTTCACGATGTTAATCTTGCCAATCCAGGAGCATGGGAGGTTTTGCCATTTTTTAAGTTCTGTGTTGATTTCCTTTTTCAAGATTTTAAAGTTTTCATCATAGAGGTCCTTCACTTCTTTGGTTCAGTTAATTCCTAGGTATTTTATTTTTTGTGGGGCTATTACAAATGGAGTTGCTTTCCTAATTTCAGCCACACTTTTCTCATTGTTGGCATATAGAAAAGCCATTGATTTTTGGGGGTTAATTTTATAACCTGCTACTTTGCCAAAGTTTTGAATCAGCTTGAGTAATTTGGGAGTGGAGTCTATGGGATTCTTTAAATACAAGATCATGTCATCTGCAAAGAGGGAGAGTTTTATTTCTTCTTTCCCTATTTGGATCCCCTTTATGTCTGCATCTTGTCTTATTGCTGTAGCTAGGCATTCTTATACTAGATTGAAGAGAAGTGGAGAGAGTGGGCATCCTTGTCTTGTTCCTGAGTTAAGAGGAAATGGCTTTAGTTTTTCACCATTGAGTATAATGCTGGCTGTAGGTTTGTCATATACAGCCTTTATTGTATTGAGGAATGTTCCATGGATTCCTAATTTTTCCAGAACCTTCATCATAAAGGGGTGTTGGATCTTGTCAAATGCTTTTTCTGCATCTATTGAGATAACCATGTGGTTCTTATTCTTGCTCCTGTTGATGTGATGAATAATATTAATTGATTTGCATATATTGAACCAGCTTTGCATCCCTGAAATGAATCCTGTTTGATCATGGTGTATGATTTTTTGGATGAATTGTTGAAGTCGATTGGCCAAAATTTTGTTGAGAAGTTTTGCATCAATGTTCATCAAAGAAATGGGTCTATAGTTCTCTTTCTTTGATGAGTCCCTGCCTGGTTTTGGGATGAGGGTTATGATGGCTTCATAGAATGTGTTCGGTAGTGAGCTTTCTCTTTCAATTTCATTGATGAGTTGGAGGAGTATTGGTGTGAGCTCTGCTTTGAAGGCCTTGTAAAATTCCGCTGTAAAACCATCTGGTCCTGGACTTTTCTTAGCTGGGAGGTCTCTTATTGCTGTTTCTATTTCAATGCTTGATATGGGCTTGTTTAGCTGGTTTAACTCATCTTGGTTTAGTTTTGGCATGTCAATATTTGCTAGAAAAAAGTCCATTTCTATCAAGTTCTCAAACTTATTAGCATAAAGTTTTGAGAAGTATTCCCTTATAATGTTCTGAATCTTGGTTGTTTCCGTGGTGATGTTTCCATTCTCATCTCTGAGTTTATTAATTTGGGTGTGTTCTCTCCTTTTTCTGATAAGGTTTGCTAAGGGTCTGTCAATTTTGTTAAGTTTTTTGAAGAACCAACTCTTTGTTTTGTTGATTCTTTCTATAGTTTTTTTTGGATTCTAATTCATTTAATTCTGATTTAATTTTGATTATTTCTTTCCATCTACTGGATTGGGGTTTATCTTGCTGCTCTTTTTCAAGGAGGTTTAGACGTGTCATTAAATTGTTAGTTTCCCATCTCTCCAATTTGTTGATGTAGGAGCTCAGAGCTATAAACTTGCCTCTGAGTACTGCCTTTGCTGTGTCCCAGAGGAGCTGGTAATTTGTGTGTTCATTTTTGTTGAATAGCATGAACATTTCAATTTCCTTTCTAATCTCTTCCATGACCCACTCATGATTCAGCAGTGTGTTGTTCAGCCTCCATGTGATACCGGACTTTCTTTGGTGGCTTTTGGTGTTGAGTTCTAATTTTATTCCCTTGTGGTCAGAGAGAATGCAAGGTATAACTTCAATGTTTCTGAATTTAGTCAAGTTTGCTTTGTGGCCTAAAATGTGATCTATTTTAGAAAACGTTCCATGTGCTGCTGAGAAGAACGTGTATTCTGATGCTGCTGGGTGAAATGTTCGGTAAATGTCTGTTAAGTCTAGTTGATCTATGCAGCTGTTTAGATCTGCGGTTTCTCTGTTGAGTTTTTGCCGAGTTGATCTATCTAGTGGGGAGAGTGGTGTGTTAAAATCCCCAACAATTAATGTCTTTGGATCTATATGGGATTTGAGGGAAAGTAGTGTTTCTTTGATAAATTTGGGTGCTCCATTGTTTGGCGAATAGATATTTAGAATTGTAATATCTTCCTGAAGGAGAGATCCTTTAATTAGTATGTAGCGACCTTCTTTATCTCTTCTCATGAATTTTAGTTTGAAGTCTATTTTATCTGATATTAGGATTGCAACTCCCGCCTGTTTATGAGGGCCGTTTGCTTGGTAGATTTTGTTCCAGCCTTTAACCTTGAAAATATGTTTGTTTTTATGGGCAAGATGTGACTCCTGCAAGCAGCAGATAGAAGGGTCTTGTTTTTTAATCCAATTAGACAGTCTATGTCGCTTAATTGGAGAGTTCAGTCCGTTAACGTTAAGAGATAGGACTGAGAGGTATTTGGGAGTTCCTGCCATGTTATCCACCTTCTTGGGGGCTGTGAAAGCTGAGTTCTTCCTAAGGTTCTTGGATTCTCAGTTTGGGTGCAGTTTCTTGGCCTTTGTTGCGTTCTTGTTGGTTTTCTATGTGTAGGACATCTTTAAGAATCTTTTGTAGGGCTGGTTTGGTGGAGATGTATTGTTTCAATTTTTCTTTGCTATGGAAGGTTTTTATTTGGCCTTCAGTTATGAAGGAGAGTTTAGCTGGGTACAGTATTCTTGGTTGATAGTTGTTTGTTTTTAGGGCATGGCATACGTCATTCCAGGCTCTTCTTGCTTTGATTGTCTCTGCTGAGAAATCTGAGGTAATTCTAATTGGTTTCCCTTTATAGGTGATTAACCGTTTCTCCTTGACAGTTTTAAGGATCTTTTCCTTGGTCTGGGTTGATCCTGTGTGGATTATAATGTGACAGTGGGATGTCCTATTCTGGTCTGGTCTATTTGGGGTTCTAAAAGCTTCTTGTATCTGAATAGGCCTATCTTTTTATATGTTTGGGAAGTTCTCTGCTAGGATCCTGTTAAACAAATTTCCTAGACCATTAACTTCTCTTTCTAGGTGCTCCTCTACACCCATTATCCTTAGATTGGGCCTAATGATGGTGTCTTCCAGGTGTTGGATAGACCTATCATATTTCTTGGACTTGTCTTGGATGGTTGTATGTTCTTTCTCTATAATATCTAGGCTGTCTTCAATCCCTGAGATTCGATCTTCTGCATGGTCTAACCTGCTGTCAAGACTCTCTACTTTGTTTTTTATCTCTTTTCCTTCTAATTGGTCAGCTTTGATGCCTTCAAGTTCTTTGTTGAAGCTCTGTTTTAGGTCTTGTATGAATTTCTTTACTTCCTTAATTTGGTGTTCAGTGTTTGTTCTCAAATCACTTAGTTGATTGATTATGGTTTCTTTGGACTCCCATTCCTTCTGTTGGGTTCCATTCAGCATTCCCTTTGTGGTCTCCCTGACTTCCTTCAGCTCTTTGTTAATGGATTCCATGAATGCCTTTAGTGATCTTTGTGTATTCTCTACCTGGTCTCTTAATTCGTGAATTACTCTTTGATTAGTTTCCTCCCTTCTGTGGGATTCCTGCAGTTCTCTTTGAGTGTTCTCAGCCTGCTCACGCCATTCCTCCCTTTCTCTTTGAGTATTCTCAAGTTGTTCACGCAAATCCTGTATCAGTTTTTGAGTAGCTTCCTCACGCTTATGATATTCCTGTATAAACTTCTGGGATGCCTCCTCTCTCTCCCTATCACGCTCATACAGAGTCCTTTGTACATTGTCAAACTTCTCATTTATCATGTTTGCTAGTAGTGTTTGTAGAGCTATTTGGGAACTCTCCTCTGGATTATTCTTTATCTGTTCTAATCCCTGATTATCAAGATTGGGAATTGAGATACCCGAATTTGCCGTTTTTCTTGTGTTTTTCCGGCTTACTCGGCCCATTTGAGATAAAGATTGCACCAGTTTTGTGCTAGAACACTATCTTAAGGCAACCATCAACCAAAGTTTGCATTTGTACAGTCAATAGTCTACAGATACAATCTAGTTCAACAGATACATGTATTCAACATCAAACGACTATATGTTAAAGGACTTCGAACCGCAGAAAAGAATTTGGAAAACCAGAAATTATTAGGATTAGGGAGAGATGTGGGTAAAAAATAGGAATAGATTGGTGTGGGGAGGCACAGGGAGAGTTAACTATGTCCTAATCACAGTGCAGGAAATGGGTTGGGTAGGATGCAAGTAGAGAGAGAGAGAAAAAGAAGAGACGGAAAGGGGAATAAAGAGAGACCAGAAAAAGAATAGAAAGGTAAAAATTAATGTTATTATAGAGGTTAAAAGACCGTCTATTTAGAGAGGAATGTGAATATGTTCAGAGAAGGGGAGGGACATAGAGGAGATGTGAAAATCTTTAAGGATGGGAAAGGCAGAAGAAAAGATCAGAAGTTCAGTAGAGCTAGATAAAAAACAAAAAGATAATTAAGAAAGAAAGAAAAAGAGAAAGAAGACAAGAAAAGAAAAGAAAACTCTCATTCACGTATTCCTAAAATAAAAATTATAAGATGAGGAAAAAAAAGTTACTGGAAAACAATTATTTTTTCAGAAGAGGCAAAAATTAAAGATTAATAAAAGTTTTAGAAGGGAAAAAAAATTTATACATATATATATATATATATAAATATATATGGTAACAAAAAACAAAAAACAAGCAAAAAAAAAAGAAAAGAAGAAGAAGAAGAAGAAAAAAAAAAGAAAAAAAAAGTCTTTTGATTTTTTTTTGGGGGGGGGGAGGAGTGGGAAGAATCCTGTATCTCCCTTTTGTCTGCAACCAGTCTCTTGTTGGAGTCTCTGGTCAGCTTGAGGTCCTGTGGCTTGATTGGTTTCTTAAGTCGGTTGGTTGGAAGAGGCAGAAAAATGCTCTGCTTTACCCAAGATTTTGAGATCCCCCTCCCAGGTTAGTTTTCTGGGAGGGTGGTCTGCTTTGAGAGTCACAAATGAGGGGGATGTGGTGATGAGGCTAGGTTCTGGGTAGAGTTGAGGCCTTTCAACAAACAGTAGCTTTTCCCTGGGGCTATTTTGTGATAAAGCTCACAGTGCCCAGCCTGGAGCCATTCTCAGGGTTTCTGTTTTTCAATTGATTGTGGTGGCTGCTAGAGGGAGGGGCAGCCTCTGGCTCTGGTTACCCAGTGAGGCAAGGCACTCTGATGGCTGGCGCCTGAGCTGCGTGACTTTTCCCTGGATGGAGCTGAGTCTGGCAGGTCACTTCGCCGTTAAGTTCTTGTGACCTGCTAAATGACTCATTTTATTCCAAGGCCTGAGCTAGAGCTAGCAGCTCCTCCGAGCTTTGTCGGTATCCAAGATGGAGATCACCGGTGCTGGGTGGGGAAGGGTGGCCTTCCCTCCTCTGCTCCCTGAGGAGTGAGGACGTCGGGCTTGTACTCACGCCGAGTCTTGGATCCTGGGTCGTCTCTGGTCTGCAAACAGCAGGATGAAGATGTTCGCTCCTTGTCGGTTTTTGTTGGTGTTGAGTAGAATCCGCTCATCCGCTGCGTCTGGCTCCTTCGTCCCCGACTCTCTGTGTCTCATCATAACCACTGCTGAGATTTGATCCTTTGCAGCATTTACAGTCAGACCCACAGAGGGATAAATGACTCTTACTAATATTTATTGGTCAAACTAAACTTTTATTCTTAATTAGTTACTGGTAAGCCTGGCCTAAAAACCATTTCTATTGATCTCCTTGTTGCTTCAATTGGAAATAAAAAAGAGGCTATGGACAAAACTTTCATTTAATCTGTCAGTCACTCACCCCACTAATGTGGGACAAGGTCAACTGGGAAATGTCATCCCAGCAAGGAGCAAAAATGCCAAATGGTAATGCCAAAAGTCTCTTCTCAGCAAGAAGAGACTTCCCAGATACACCAGGACAGAGCTAGTCTGGCAATGAAGGTCCACCTAGAGGTAGTTGGGAAGAACTGCTCAGATAAGAGGGGATGGTTTTAGATCCTAAATGGAGTCATTTTGTGATTACCCTTTAAAAATTAACAAGAGCCAGGAGGTAAAAAGAAAGTAGCTTATAAACATGTCTATTGATGTCTATACCTATCTATTTCTAACAGGGCAGGAACATATATATCTATATCTATATCTATCTATATCTATATATAGATCTATCTATCTATATATCTACCCCTAATACCTGTAACCCAGGTAACTGGCTGCTAGGCAGTGCTAGGCTCTGAGGTTACTTCCTCCACTCCAGTCACATCTCCTTTTTGCCTTTCCCATTATAATCTCTCCTCTATTAGTCTGAGATGCTACATGCTACACCCTAGTCTCCTGATTGGCCCAAAAGTTTGACTCTCCTAAATTATTTTCTGCTTAAACCATGTGGCGGTCTCCTTTTGGCAACCTTCACAATATACACCTATTTTCTCTCTGTATATATGTGTATATATGTGTGTGTTCAAATTCATAATTTTTAATTGTTTTATCAAAGATGATTTCAACTTATCAAGCTACATTTTAAAAATTTATAAGTTCCACTTAACATACATTAAAACTTTATTCTTGATGTAAAACACATCTTTGTCTCCTGTGGTTCAGATCTTTTAGACTGTGCAGTCTAACTCCAAATATTCTATTTTATGCTCAGATATTTTCAGACTTCACATTGAAATATCTGTAGTGAAGACCGTGATAATAAACATATAACATTGACATGACAGAAAAAGAAAGTTTATAAAATGAATTTTACTTAAATTTATCAAAGTATAGCCTTTGATTTAATCAAAATCATGATTGATTTAATCTTTGTGAAAAAGAATAAAATTTAAAGTCAAGAGATGTCTTTTCAGATGGTGCCATTTAACTAGAGTTGTAGCCTCAAGCAATTTACCTTGTGCATATGGATTGGTTTCCTTTTCTGTAAAATAAGAACAATAATACCAACTCTCTGAGTTTTGCCAGAATTAAAGAAAATAATTATATTTATAGAGATACCACACTGATTTCAAATTAGCATGTAAAAAAAGTTATTCATGTAAATTCTTACTACAATTAATCCCAAATTATAGTATTCCCTATATGATCTGAACTAAAATCCAGTGCAATTACTACAAATATTCATTGTATAATTGTCAATCATATTTTCCTTGTTAGAATGTAATGTCCTTTCTGTGTCTTCCCATATACCACAATGCATTTCTGAGTCATGACTAATACAGACCTGTGTAAATTATTTCTATGAAAGGATTTGTAATATTCCCCTAGCAGCAATTGAGAAAAGATATTTCAGTGTATTGTCATGATCAATTTTTTTCACAGAAATTTATTTTCTCTATTTTATCAGATGGAGTCATATACTATATAAGTTAAAATATTTGTTAAAAGTTGCTGGTCTGATATTTCTCTCTTGTAAAACATTTTTCTCTCTAAAATATTTCTGTCTTCCTTTTTTCCCCAATGGCTAATGTATGATCTGTGCTTTGAAAACACCATCCACTCATTTTATTTTCATAAATACTTATATTGTAACAAATATAAGTGTATAAGTGATGTCCAATTTAGGACACCTTGCTCATCTGCCTCTTTAGACATGGCTCAAAAGAGTATTTTCTTTGTTTTCACAAGTAGAGATTGGGATTCCATTCACTTAGGATATAGTGGGCAGTTGGGTGGTATAGTGGGTAGGTGGAGGTATGTAGCTTGGCATTCAGCTTTGGCATTCGACAAATAATTACCTTCACTGTTAGCTACATTTTGTTTGACTCAGGGGCGGATATTAAAATATTTTAAAAATTTAAAGAATATAAGAGGTAGAAGTAGCTTATAAATAAGTTGGATGGTATGTAACTATATACATATGTAGTAACTGAAAAATATGAAAATTTCAAGGGAGAACTCAAATAGTCTAATTCCTTAGAAAGGCAAAGCCAAATTCAAAAAAATCAACACTGGAAATGAGTACTTGAAAGGGGTAAGGGGGCCAATGGTAACAGGGTAG
Source organism: Dipodomys merriami (assembly GCF_024711535.1). Lineage (NCBI taxonomy): Eukaryota > Metazoa > Chordata > Mammalia > Rodentia > Heteromyidae > Dipodomys > Dipodomys merriami. The sequence goes on along the minus strand of NW_027206202.1, from coordinate 7,571,971 downwards.
AAAAATGAAGAGGCAGAGAAGGGGAGAATACAGTCAAAACTTGCATGTGTATCTTATAAAATTAAAAAAGGGAGGAAATGCATAGTTAGGAAAGATGGGGAATGTTGAAGAAGGTGACATTGATCAAGATGTACTGCATTCATAAACTGTTTTGTTGAACAGCAACTACTCTATACAGTTACTAAAAGACACAATTTAACCAAAAGAAATTAGTAGATAACTGGTGAAATCAGTCCTGAATCTACAACCCAATGAAATTACAACACATTATATAATTTCTTTTTACCAATTTCTCAGAAACTGAAATCTCATGGATCTCTTTTAACATTTTTAACTACCATCACTTTCTCTTCCTCTGACTTTTTTAATACTCATCACCTTAAAATGAAGCTGATCTTGTGATTCTGATTTATGCATGGATTAAAGTGTATTTTCTAACCTTTTATGGCTTTAAAAATATTCACTAAGTAGTTGTAAAAGGAGCTTCAATTCCAGATAAAAACAAACGAGTACAACACATATTGGTCACTGTGACTGCTTCCATTCTTCTCTTCCTTTCCCTTCCTATCTCTACCCTCAAGCTATGTAGTTAAATTTGACCAAATATGCATAGAATATAATGATGGTATTTGCTCACTCTTTCTCCCTCTAAGAGATAGATATTAGATATTAAGATTAGATATTTTCTAGTTTAAACAAAAGTAGAATCATGTAGAACCTTCATATTTTTCTAAGAAATGTGAAAAGGTCAAAAAAGAGCTCATGTGCAAGCACCATGCACATGTGTGTGTGTGTATGTGTGTGTCTGTGTCTGTGTGTGTGTCTGTGTGTGCATGTGTGCACATGAGCATGAATACTTATGGCACACTGTTTTTTCTTTTCTTTTGCATTAATAAATCTGATTTTTATGGGTTATTTGGGGACAGCCTCTCAGAACTTTTCTAACAGTCATTTTTTTTCTTCAAATACTAAAGAAACTTCATTTTCACAGCACAATGAAATAATGATTAATATACATTTGTGTTATTTCTTACAAGATTGAAGCCAATGTCAAATCAAAGCAAGTAACTAAACTAAGGAATGGATTTTTAATAGGAGTAATTTAATATGCATTATTTTTATATAAAATTTTGTTTTTTTGAATATGTTGTGAAGGAATTGTCTTGAGATAGAATTATAGTAATATTATAGGATAAGAATGCAAGATGTTTCCTGGTTATTTGTTTGTTTGTTTTACAGTCCTGGGGCTTGAACTCAGGGCCTGGGAACACTGCCTAAACTGCTTTGTGCTCAAGGTTAAAGCTATACCACTTGTATCACAGCACCACTTCTGGCTTTTTCTGAGTAGTTTATTTTAGATAAGAGTCCCATGGACTTTCCTTCAAGGGCTTGCTTTGGATTGCAATCCTCAGATCTCATCCTCCTCAGTAGCTAGGATTCCAGGTGTGAGCCACCAGTCCCTGGCTTATGGGTTCTTTAGTTGACTACGTCTCTTAATATTTGGTTGTTTTGAAGAGTGGTGACAGATACTATATTAATTTCATAAGAAAATGAATTATTTTTCCTGGGTAATAATAATGATATAAATATAAATACATGTACACATATGTGTGCTGAATTGTAGGACAATAAATAAAACAGTTCTTTGCAAATATGCATCGTACATAACAAATATAAAAAATCTTATATACAAAAAGATTCATTATTTAAAAAGACCCTCATCTGTTCATGTAGAAGTAGCAAGGGGTAAACAAATGCATCAATAGTACTCACTGGACACTATGTTGAAAATGAGCTATACAACATATGGGTAGAATGGGAGGGAAAAACGGAGACAGTGAGGGAAAGGTTGGCATTATTTAAAAGGAAAGGTACCCTATGCCTAATTTATTCCACTGTAGTCCCTCTGTTTTCAGCATTTTCAAATATTTTTTAAAGAACCCTACTGTAATAGGGTTCAATACTGTAAACTGCAAAGTATTAGACAATTCTATAGGAAGTTAATATAACCTCATATTTTATACCTAGCCCATATACCAGCCATGTGTATGACAGAATAACATTTTTAAATATGTATTATCTCAATATTTTCACCTCCCAATTTCTTTCTCAGAAATTACTAAAGAATGGTTTCCTCTATAATTAAGGTAGAAACAATAAAGATAAATAAACCAGATCTAGGAAAACAAGCAAGAAGAGGGTAACAAAGAATTACCAGATTTTTAAGCATATAAATTAGAAAACTGTAAAGTCAAAGAGAACATATGGACAACAAATTCTAAAAATGAGGCTCTATCTCAGAGAGGACCAGAAGTGGCTCAGCCTACAATCCTATCTACTGAATAGCCTGAGATCTGCAGGATCACATTTCCCAGCCAGCTCAGGTAAAAAGGTCTATGAGATTTCATCTCCAAAAATAAAATCTAGGCTGGAGGTACGGCTGAAATGGTAGAACATTGGTTAAGTTAGCAAGCTAAGCAAGCATGAAGCCCTGAGTTCAAACTGTGTTATATTATATAGATAGATAGACAAATAGAATGATATAGACAGACAGTCAGACAGATAGATAACAGGAAACTACATTCATGGCTCAGATGATAGAACAAGTGCTAACAAGTGTGCGGTCTTGAGTTCAAACCAGAATATCACAAAAAATGATGTATAACTAATTAATTGAAGTAGACTATATCACGTACCTATTTGGAATATAATACTTACATAGTCATAAAATAAGCCTATTAAATAATACTTGATGTAAGACTTGAATAAAGTATTGAATAAATAAAATAAAAAGACAGAGAGAAGGGATTGGAATATATTGACTGTTAATAAAGATTTGCAATTATGTCCATTCTTAGGACACTAATTCAACATTCAAAAATAACTATATAAAATATTTGAGTCAGGCACTGGTGGTTCACGCCTACAAACATAACTACTCAAGAGGCTGAGATTTGAGGGTCCCCATTCAAAACCAACCTAGGGAGATAAAAAGATAAATGAGAAAGTGAGGTCCTGGGTACAAGCCCCCAAACTGACAAAAAAATAAAAGAAAAAAAAGTACCTGAAATTACAGCCTTATATTAAAGCATAGAATTAAATAATTTAAAGGGATTTCCTTTAAGGAATGAGCTCTGAATTTTAGAAGAGTTTGGACTATATTTTTTCCCACCTCCCTCTGCTGTTTCTTTTCCTTCCTTCCTTCTTTCTTTTTTCTGCTTCCTTCCTTCCTTCCTTCCTTCGTTCCTTCCTTCCTTCCTTCCTTCCTTCCTTGCTTTCTTCCTTCCTTCCTTCGTTCCTTTCTCCCTTCCTTCCTTCAATTTCTTCCTTCCTTCCTTTTTTCCTTCCTTTCTTATTCTAGGATTTACAGTATTAATTCACTCCTTAACAAAGTACATCTATTGAACCAAGAACAAAAATTAAAGATAAATTCCTATACATTTAATGCTCTTTCTATATTTTGAATAATTTACTGTGTACTTTCCAAGGAAGGCATTGCTTTTTCATTTCATTGTAATTATGTGTAGATGAGCAGAGATGGTTTTATTTTATTGCTCATATAGCTAGCTGATTGTTTTCCACTGCTAAGATAGTAAACTAGAAACACAAGGTATATGTACATAAATATTTCATGACTTGTTCAAATTTATTTACTAATTTTACTATTTTGCTATATTTATTAGGTAGATATTAAACTGAAGGAAGAAATTAAATTTTAGTTATCAGTATAATTGTATTTAGTAATATAATATTTAGCAGCTTAATTTAATAACATTTCCTCAACTTCACTTAATACAATGAAGTGGTTGTATTATTGCTATTTTCATTTAAAATAAAATAAATATCCATGACATGTATTTCTGACATGCAATTGCAAGAATCCCTAATTCAAGTTGGCAAAAAAAAATTCCAAAAGACAATTTGCTTTCTAGGAAGATAATTTAGTAAGCTGTTTGATTATTTAGTATTTTCAATGACAGGGCCATATTGGGAAGAATTGGATATTTAAAGGTACTGAGTTTAACCGATAGTACAGATGCTTTACTTTGGAGCATGTAGTAACTCCTAGTGTCCATATAATACATTTAGTGAGCACTAGGGGAAGCAAATTAAATCATCATTCTCAGAGAAAGTTACGATAACTTTCCTCAATGACCAGTTGTCCCAAAGGCATAGTCTTATATGACTTCAAACTATTGTGCCATCCTTGGGAAGATAAAGATGTTTTATACTATGTTCAAACTAGATCTTCATAGCCCTTAAAGTTGGGGAATGAAAAGTATGGCTGTCAGTTCCCTATCTTGTGTTACTGGGAACAGATACTTCCTTATGTTGAGTGGGAACACATAGGAAATCAAAGGATGAAACAAGAAAATAGAACTTACCTCCCAGTTTTAGAACAAGTTAAACACTGCTGAATTTCACTTCTTATCAGAGAATGGTATTCTGTTATTTTCTACGTTAAAAGTAACATCTCAAGCACTTCACCTCAGACCTATTTAGAGATGTCTTTAAGTCATGTTGGGGTGATGATTTATAAATAAAATAGCATAAAATGTTATGGCTTCTTAGCCTATTGATTTCATCACATTTCCCAAGGCATTATTTCTGTATAAATAAGAAATTAAAAATTACAAAATACTATAAAATTACGTTAAAAATTAGATATTCTCAATCAAGGTAATAAAGTTGAAAGATGAAAATAATGGCTTGTCAAAACTGAAACAACCAACTCATGTATGCTCATTGCTAGAAAAAGAGTTCTTCTGAAAAGCGGGAAATCTTATAATAGAAAAAAATCAATAATCCATTTCTTCTGCTGCTTAGTTCTAAGAACTTTATGAAAACCAATTATTTTTTAATTTATTTCCCTTGGGATTTTTGTGATTTATAACAACAATAGAATACATTTTGTTTCTTAGAGTTCTTAACTTGAAAATCTGCAAATTAAACCCACTGCTCCCCATATTCCAACCCACCCTTAGGAGCCCACATTATCTTTGCCAGGCTCTGCTTCATGTTGTTAGTCGATTCTGGTGACAATTGCTTCCTATTGTTGCTAATCTCTGGTTGTCGTCACCATAGCCAATGCTTAAGGTCCCTAAGAAGCCAATTCCCTTCATCATAATCCCGTCTTATTACAATCCTAAAGCACATCTTCTTGAGAATTTTCACCATAAAGATGTAGTTGATAGAACCAGAAAATTTTTTTTTGCATAAAGGAACAAAAAAATGTATAATCATTTATGTTACTTTACATCTGCCAGAATCTTAAATGAGTTCAAGTAATGTGAGCTATCTGGCTGTGTACTACAAATTGTTAGCATGAAGCAGGGCTTATTTTTAAAGTACAAAAGGACAATTAGCTTTAGAATTTACATTTACATTTAAAATAGCATATTCAATCAGGTGCTGATGTCTCAGGCCTGTAATTCTAGTTATTCAGGAGGCTGAGGTCTGTGGACAAGGTTCAAAGCCAACTGAGGCAGACAACTCTGAGGGACTCTTTTCTCCAACTAATTAAAAATAAGAGAAATGAAGGTGTAACTCAAATAGGTAGGGCACCAGCCTTGCCTGACAAAAACCAATCCAAACAACAAGGTCCTGGGTTCAAGCACCAGTACCAATCAAAAGAAAAAAAAAGACATCTATGGGACAATATTTTTCTAATAAGTGAGGAATAACATTGTATGTATTTATGTCATCTAATGTATGTCTGATGTTTATCTTTAATAAAAAAGTAGAAAAACAAAATACTGTAAGAAGAATGTTGGCAGCAGTTTAAGAGGGACTTTTTGGTGTGAATTCTTGGTAATTTCCTACATTTTCATGATAAATGTAACACACAAGATGAGCCAAGCCTAAATAATGCAGCAGTATGGGCTGTCACTCTTTCTCCATTGATCTTTGTGACCTATTTCTTAGTATAGGTTACATTTCTCATTTTTCAAAGAGTAAGGTGAAAATGGATGCCATGTCGAAGGAATATGTCTATTAAAGTAAACCAAGTGGAATAAAAAATAGCAAGGTAAGGATATAAAAATGTTTAAAGGGTGATTTTTCACTTTAAAAAAGAGATTACTCACTGAGAATAAAAGAGATGACTGCCTGGGAAAATGATATGGTTTGAAAATAATCTAAGCTAAAGGACTCCACTGTAGACACAGGGATCTGAACTGTGGATGCTATAATTCAACCCAGACCTTCCATGTCCCAGGACCTAACCGTGATGCATGTTGCCTTTAGGAAGGAAGAATGACAATAGTGATAAAGATGATAGTATGAATTCCACTGCTCTTCCATTTGTCAGTGTATCACTTTGAAATTAAGGCCCACTCCCATGAATTTAATGGCTCCAAACTTATCCAGAGCTGATAAAAATGATCAAAATGCCTGATGAAGAGCTTCCATCTGTCATGGGTCTTTATCATGCATTGCCACCTAAGTCCCTTTTTGTTTTGCGGCTTCCAATTCTTCCTCCTAACTAATGTCTGGCTCCTCATTTGCTTTTTATCTTACATTCTGCTTCTTATTTGGGCTTTCTTAACACAAGTTCTTCTACCCAAGGACTTCTCCATGGAGAGAATTTTCTCTCTTTGGCCCAGAATGCTGTACACACTCTTGACATTTCTTACAAAATTATTAGGCAACATTCTTATAATTTCTGCTATACTCAGAGACTTAAAGACATTGTTCTTTTATTTTATTTCTCATTCCACTCACAGTCAGCTAAGTGCAGGGATGAGAAAGTACTTGGTAAATACACTGAATAGGTTCTCTGCATTAGTTGAAGCTATGTCAAATTGATCTGTCTTACCTTTCTGAACTACCTGTCACTGTCCAAAATATGGAGTTCTCACTCCTGTCAACCTATTTCTATTACCCTCAAAAATCTCGTTCTCAGTGGTTGCTCATCATATCTACTGCTCCAACTACTCAAGGGGTCGAGTCGTAGAGAACAGTGCAACAAAGTCAGCTGGGACAGAAGAGTCCATAAGACTCATTTCTAATAAACCAGAATGTTGGAGTGGCTCGAATGGTAGGAGCCAAGAGGAAGTAAGCCAAGCCAAAACTCCAGGACCTAAGTTCACGCCTTGGTCCATCTAGCATTCAAGTGTGCACGTGCACATGCACACACACACACATCATTTTTTTAAATCATATTTTTGTGTGTGATTTCTATCATAGAAACAATTTTTTAGTCATCTGTCCAACCATTTGTCAAGCTTCTTTAAAATTTAATTTAATTTCAAAGTGATGTACAGAGGGGTTACACATACATAAATAAGGTAGTAAGTACATTTCTTGCCAATATTGTTATCCCCTCCATTGTTTTTCTCCCAATTTCCTCCCCCAAAATGCCCCCATCAAGGTTTTATTCAACTTTCTCTACTCACATTAGACAATATTTCTCGTTATTTTTCTGATTTTTTTTTGGTCGGTCGTTGGGCCTGAACTCTGGGCTTGGCGATGTCCTTCAGCTACAGTGCCACTTCTAGCTTTGTCTGTGTATGTGGTGCTGAGGAATCGAACCTAGGAGCTCATGCATGCAAGGCAAGCACTCTACCAATGAGCCACCTTTCCAGCCCTTCTACTTTTGTTTCTATCATAATAAAACTCATTAGTTGTTTTGTATTTCATCTCTATTGAGAACAACAATAAGATTTACTATAACTAAAAGCATACTGCAGGGGAGTGAGGGTGGAAGGCAAAGTACTGGGTAATATGCACTGTTCACACTAAATCCTCATCTTCCAAAGTACATATAATGATATTATTATGGTTGTCACAATTTTACAGTTGAGGAAGTTCAGAATTTCTGTGTTTAATAAGATTTCTAACTTTGGGCTGGGAAGTTGGCTCAGTGGCAGAGCGCTTGCCTTGCATGCCTAAGGCCCTGGGTTCGATTCCTCAGCACCACATACGCAAAAAGAAAAAAGCTGGAAGTGGTGCTGTGGCTCAAGTGGTAGAGCGCTAGCTTTGACCTGAAGAGCTGAGGGACAGCGCTCAGGCCCAGAGTTCAGGCCCCACGACCAGATCCAAAAAAAAAACAAAAAAAGATTTCTAACTTTATAATAAGTAGCATAGCTAGAGTCAAAGCTGAGGTTTCTGATACACAAGCTGGGGTATATAAGTCTTCCTTGACACCTCCATTAGCCGAAATGTACCTAAAGACAGTTACTACGATATTGTTTTCTCTTTTTTTTCCAGAGTGTCTAAAATATTGAACCAAAGGAGTTTGCTGGATGGCCGCTTAAATGGATATCACATTCTGCATTGTTTTTTTTTTCCCCTTCTAAGTCAACGATACTCAAAAATAATACACATGAAGGTAAAATATTTTAAGTTAAATGAAAAAAAAAACATTTCCTCATTAGTCACACCTTTAATACCAGCACTCAGAAGGTAAAGGAAGAAAGATTGAAAGTGCCAAGCCACCTGGCCTGCATAGCAAGACCCTCTCTTAAAATAAATAAATAACCAGAAGGAGGTGGAGAGGAAAAAATGATGGGGGATAAAAACAGCACAATAAAACTTATTAATCAGTTATAATATTAATTCAGTTATAAAAAAGGAAGGAGAAGAACAGGAATTAGATAAGAGTAACATATGGGGTGAATTTGATCAAATATATTATATGCATGTATATAAATGTCTCAAAACTTCCATGTATAATTCATTTATGCTAATAAAATGACAGTTAGTTGATTGCTACATTATTTATTTTGTCAGTTATGGGCTTGAATTCAGGCCTGGTTGCTAACCCTGTGCTTCTTTGTACTCAAGGCTAGCACTCTACCACTTGAGCCACAGCACCACTTCCAGGGACTTTTCTGCCTGGGAAGGCTTTGAACCATGATCCTCAGATCTCAGCCTCTTGAGTAGCTAGGATTACAGGCATAAGCCACCAGTGGCTGGCTAATTGCTATATTTTATGATAGATTATGAAAATCATGTGTGGATAACCATCATTGCTGAATATAAATTGTGAGCATTTTAAAGGTGTCCTTAACATTTTAGTAGAGCAAGATCCTAAAAATAAATATGTTCTTTCCTTTTTCTATTATTCATTGAATATGAATAATGGATCCAAGATTTCATTATCTACCTACTCTCAGTTGTAAATTTATAAACTGATCTTGTACAATGAATTTAATTTTGACCTGAGTTTTTGATAATCAACAATACATGGAAGGATACTTTCTGGTCTTGTTAAACAGTAATATTCTCTGAATAATTTGTATCAAAGGTGCCAGTGTCAATAATAATATATCTGACTTTAGTTGGAAAATTATTTTTGAAAATGTGTTGTGACACTATTAACAAGCTAACAGAAATGAAAGGCACAGCAAACATGGGCCATAGATATTAAAAGTGTTGCAGTGAAAGATTTAAAGAGGGAAGCCAGGCTCTAGTGACTCATGCTTGCACTCCTAGCTTACTCAGTAGGCTGACATGTGAGAACCACAGTTTGGAGTCAGACCAGGCAGACAAATGTCTGAGATTCCTATCTTCAGTCAACCTATAAAAAGCAGAAAGTGGAAATGTGGCTCAAGTGGTAGAGTGGCAGCCTTTAACAAAAGAGCCAAATGAAAGCATGAAACCCAGAGTTCAAACCCCAGTACAGGTACACACACACACACACACACACACACACACACACACACACACACACACACACACACACACACACACACACACACACACACATTAAGAGAAACAGCATCATCATCTTCATCCTGGAAACATTTGTAGGTATGTAAACAACAAATGTTTTGCCCAGATGATGCCAACCTGCCAGCTGTTGGGCAATTCCAAGTGACAGCATTTCCATATGAGCCTTGCTTATTATGAAAGCATGTCTTTGATAGTTTTAGTTTTCGCTTGCCTGTTTCACAGATACACAGAATTTATTTTTATACCCTAACAAGTTTGACAAAATATGTTGAGTGAAAAACTTGTTATATTTGAAACTGGATTTGAGGGCACTAGATAAAATGTTTCAAAGCCAGTGCTTGCTAGATCTGAAATTATTTTGGGTTTTTTTTGTTTTATTTTGTTTTTGTTTTCTCTCCAGCCACCCTTCATGTCAAGAAACCTAAATTTTCCTGGAAATGCTTTGCTCATGATACATAGTAGGACAACATGAAACTAAAAAGCAAGAAATCAGCTCAACTACTTTTGACCTGGGTAAATCATTTACAATCAACATGTCTCATCTTTGAAACTTTTAAACTCTTTATAGGTACAACCAATGGTACTATTTGGAAAACTAATGCTGTTTGATTTTAAATTTTTAAACATTTTTGAATAATTTGGGATGAAGGAACACCTCTAACATGAAGTGAATATAGACTGAAGAGCTACTAAAGTCCTTAAAAAGAAAAAGAGGAAAGGATCTGGTTGTTTTATCTGGAAATTAACATACCAAACTGCAAATGAGCCATACAAACACACACACACACACACACACACACACACACACATACACACAGACACACACATACACACAGACACACACATACACACAGACACACAAAATTTGATGCTTTAAGGAAAAGAGCAGAAGCTTCACAGCATTCTTTTGACTTGAACATTTGTCTCTCTGAGCTGATTGATTTTAAGAAAACAAAAGCTGTCCAATTAATGAGTATCTGTAAGGGTCCAAGTATTCCAGGAATTGGGGCAGCTACCATTGAGACACCTCTGAGAGCATGTCTTTTTGTCTTTTTGTTTTGTTACACACACACACACACACACACACACACACACACACACACACACACACACACACACACACACACACACACACACACACACACTGTTTTCTCGACCCAAGAAAGAATTTTCTTTTCTATTGAATTTTCCTTCTATGCCTTTGTGTTCCTTTTTACTTTCAGGCTATTCCTTAATTCTCTCTGCTTCAACAGAATCCACAAGTAAATTTTGAACTTCACATTCTGCTAAACAACTGTCTATTAAGGGATTGTATACTTTATACTTTCATTTCTAGGTGTAGATCTTTATACTTTAAGACTGGTGGAAAAGAAAATATTTGAGGATGTCATGTTTATCTTTCCACTACCAAGTTAAGAAACTTGAAGGGATATTTCAAGCCACCTTAACTCTGAACTAAATTATCAGCCATTGGAATTTTGGGAAAATGATGACTGAGTACACCATTTGTTGCATTCCCTTTGTATAGTTCAGATTCTGTCTCCATTTCTAATGTGACTTCTGATAAGCCTCACTCTCCCTCTTCCTTATGACCCCACATCATGCCCTGCTGAACAGAAAGGCCAAGGCTCCTTCTTTCGTGAAAAACTTCAAGCCACAAACAGGACCCCAAAGCTTGGCTTCACCATAAAACCACTGCTAACAAACAAACCAATTCCCTTTCTTACAACTTTTAATATTTTAAGAACTGCTTGAAGTCATTTGATTTTCCCCATAAAGGAAAACATCTCTTCATACTCTATTAGTGAATGGAGAGCACTGTGGGTTTTGTTGTTGTTGTTGTTGTTTGGTCGGTCATGGGGTTTGAATTCTGGGCCTGGGTGATGTCCCTGTGCTCTTCAGCTCAAGGCAAACCCTTTACTGCTTGAGCCACAGCGCCACTTCCGGTTTTCTAGCAGTTTATTGGAGGTAAGAGTGGAACAAACTTTCCTGCCTGGGGTGGCTTTGAACAGTGATCCTCAGTTCTCACCCTCCTCAGTAGCTAGGATTACAGGTGAGAGCCACCAGTGCCCTGCTAACTGAGGGCTTTTTGTTTGCTTGTTTAATTGGTGTTGTTTGGTCATTCTGAGGATCAAACTCAGGGCCTCCTCATACATGCTAGTGAGTGCTCTGTCACTGGACTATATTCACTGTGGCAAGCATTCTCAGTCCTAGATAGCCAACCAAACTTTATATGAATGTCCATTCCTTTGTTTTATAATGTCCACCACACTGTGACAGCTCTGGTAAACTGAGTGATGTCCCATTTATTTTCACAGTGGTAATTTGTAAGTTCCTGGAAAACTTTCCCATTCTCCTATTTTTTCCTTCTATTTTAATCTGCTGCCATATTTTCCCAAATTTGATTTTTTGCTTAGATAAATTTTACCATATTCATGAATACTTTAAATCCATCACAACTCCTCTTGTAACCTTCCTATCTCTGCAAGTATAGTTGGGAGGGAAACATGGGATGGTAACACTGCTCAAAAAAAATGTATTCATTATCTTATGAAACTGTAGCCTCTCTGTATATCATCTTTACAATTAAAAAAAAGAAGAGTTCACCCACTTCTCTACAGATCCCAGACCTATAGATGTTTTGATATTTTCTTTTCTTATATCTTATTTTGTTTATTTATGTTCTGATACTATGGTTTAAACCCAGCATCGTGGCTTTTGCTTGACTTTCTTGCTCAAGCCTGTTTCTATTATTTTGCTAGTTCATTGGAGTTTCATAAATATGTATTCCTTGTCTGGTTTTGAATGGCAATCCTGGATCAAGCTTCTAGGTAGCTGAGATTATAGGCTTGACCCATTGGTACTAATACCTCTTTTTAATATATTTTCTTCTGGTGTTCAAAATAAAAAATCACACCTCCACTTATTTTAATTTCCATTTATTTTTACATATGTTGCTAATTATATATGAAGAAAAATATTGTTGTGTAGAAAATGCCTGTTTTAATGACAGCATGTATAGCTATAATGTAATTCAAACAAAAACTTACAAATATATAATATATCTGATTATAAAAAGTATATGATATGTAACATATGTTCTTATGTTTTTCCTTTACACATATGATTGTACACAAACACTGGTGGACAATATATATAATTCTGAGTATATTTGACTAAGAAATGTACAACTGTTTTTAAACAATAAACTATATCATAGATAATATTAATATAACAAAATGACTTTTGCCAGATTGAAGCCAATTCTTATTACATATCTCCTAGGTTTCTCAGAAAAGTGAGATTCATGGAGATGATCCAGTGAGCAACACTGCAGTTTACTGCACAATTACGGTGCATATTAAATCACACTCCAACTATGAGACAGATACATTTTATTCCTTCAGAGTTACTTTTCATTATTTTCAAGAAAACTATTTCTGTACTGCCAGCAATTCTAAGGTCATCTTTTTCCATTTTTAATACAAAAGTGTACCAAAAAGTTTGGCTATGTTCATGAAAGCAAACAACTTGAGAAAAGGTATTAAATTCTTCATAGAGATTATTTTTAACTTTTTTTCAAGACATATAACTTTATACTATACAAAGTATATTTATTATTTTTAGTATTTTAGAATGTCAATGAAATGCAGGTTTTGAAAATAAGTCTTCTATCCCAACACCATCAGATTTATTTCATTTTTAATGAAAAGGAAAGAGGCATTCTTAATTTTTCATGTTGTTCCCATACAGATGTTTTAAATTGAGAAGCTATCCTTCCTAGGAGAATTTTATGATATAATTTTTAAGTCCTACTCCACCAGGTGTTAATAAACACTCTCACCTGAATCTTTAGCAGAAGTAAAAGACTCTTGTAGGAGAGCAATGCACAAAGAAAGTCAGAGAAATTTCAGTGTTCTCAATCTGAAACACCCATTCCTGTCCCCGGGGAATGGCACATGAGCTGCAATTGAGCCCTGTAGAATGTGATTGCGCACCAGAGTTTAAAAGTTCAAGTGTATTCTCCACACACCATCAAAACAAGCAGGATGTACCAAAGGAGAAAAGGTGTGGCTAAATCTCCTCTGTTCATTTACCCCCTAAAACAGAGACATACTACTCATACCTCTCCTCTAATCCAAATCCAGAGTAATAGTCTAGATTACCTTAGCAATTTTTTTGAGACAGGATATACTTTTGTGAATGTTATTCCTTCATATTTTATGACTCCTCTTTTTAAGACATGAATGAGCACAATGAACAAAAAGGAAAGAGTATCAAAGTGATACAGTTGGGCACCAATGGCTTACACCTGCAAATCACGGTTTAAAGGCAGCTGGGGCAGGAAAGTCTATGAGACTCATATTTTCACTAAACTACCCAAAGAGTCAGAAATGTAGCAATGAGTCAAGTGGTAGAGCAAAAGAAGCTTACAGACAGTGCCTACATCCTGAGTTAAGTCCCAGGATTTTCATAAATAAATAAATAAAACTAAATGAAAAAGAAATGGAAAGAAGAAAGTTTACTCAAAAACAAGAGAAGGTAGTTCTAAGATATTGTTCCTGATTGAATAATAAACTTACTCATTTTTACTTGTGTTTTTCCATCAAGTCTTGGATTTGTAACTAAAAAGTATGAGAGGGGCCTAAGGAAGTCATGAATATTAGAAAAGACTCGGGGATTAATGGTAGTCATGTCTGGCTGAGAGTAAAATAACAAAGTCAATCATCTTTCCATTCTTGCCATGGTGATGTGTGAGACACTGTGACAAGTACTGACGCAGAACAGAATCTGGCCTGTGTCCTGAACTCCCAGAAATTAACAGCTTCAACTGCCAGGTCCAGTGGACCCACTGCACATGATCAGCAGATCCCTGCCACTGTGACGCGAAGGTAGCAGTGGGCACGTGGTCCCTAGCCGTTTACTTTGCTTTAGAATCACAACCTGCTGACTTAGTTTCAAAGAAAAGGAACATGATTGCCATGCTGCATTCAGAGTCCTTCCCCCCCAAACAGAGTAATGATGCATTTTGGTGTCCATACACATTCCCCATATCTCACAAACTCTCTTAAAAAGAAAGAAAAGAAGCAAGTTGGTCTTCTTCAAAGGAAAACACAAAACCAAATCAAAAAACAAAATATAGTTTATGAAAGAAAATTCTGCACCAGTTAGCTCATTTGGTGACTTTCTAGGCCCTAAGTGACGGTAATCCCAACCTTACTGGAGCCTACAAGCCTCTTCTACCTACTTCGGGGCTCAGAGCTTCAACTTCCATCCTCCCTCAGACACTCCAATGTCAACAGGATTTATTCTGTGTCTGACAAGCTCCTGCTCCAGGGCTTTGAGACATGCTATTCCTCTGCCCAGCAAACCTCAGCCTTTCCTCATGCCATAGTCAGTGCCACATGTATTTCACATCTGGATTCCACTGTTTCCCTCAGTCTCTACGACAGTTCAAGCTGCACCCCACTTTTGTTTTTCTTCATTTTTGTCTTTAAATAGTTTGCAAGGTAGTTGCCATTTAACATTCATTTTTGCATGCAATGTGTCTTAATCAAAGTTGCTCCTTCCATCATTTTCCCTTATCCCCTTAACAATTTGTATATTAATCATGAATATATCTATCCAGTGTTCTCCTTTCCATTTACCTGCTTCCCTTCTACTCATCTTCCCATTCAAACAATTTCAACTTTCCAATATCCATTTTGTTAACTATCTGTTATTTATTCAGAAGGTTTATTAACTCCTTCATATACCATACTTTAGTTGACATGATAACAAATATAGGTATAGGTCCCATTTTGTGTTTATATAGGAGTTTATGTTTAGGGTCTCAGAACTATATATGAAAGAAACCATGTGCTCTTTGTTTTTCTGGGTCTGAATTACTTTGGTCAATATTATGATTTTCCCAAACCCATCTATTTTCCTGCAAATTACATGAATACATCCTTCCTGATAAAAGAATAAATTTCCATTGTGTGTGTCAGTAAGACACACACACACACACACATATCACGTGTCCTTGATCCACATTCATATATTGTAGGCTATACAGGTGCTTTACTTGTTTTCTGCCAGGAAATCTTTCGTATAAATATCCCCAAAAGTGGTATCACTGAGTCATACATTTCCTCAGTAGAACTGAATTGTCTCTTTATGTGCTTGTTGACCATGTATTTAGCAGAAAGATGGTTTAAAACAATATAAAATTCTATATGCATGCATTTTTCTGTATGTATGTAGACAAAAATAGACAAATATTAACCATGAGATTAAATGGTGTTTCATTTCCTTCTCTTTGCATCTGTACTTTTTGAAACATTATAAAGTTATTCTACAATGACCAAATAAAATCAATGAAGATAAGGGGAGATAACAATGGGTAAAACTGTGTCCACCAAACAAATGCTTTAAAGTCCTATACCCAGAGCATGAGAATTTAACCTTATTCAGATAGAATGCATCTTTGAAGATATTATTAAGATGTAAGATACACAGATTAGGGTACCCCTAAATCCAGTTTCTGATGCTTTTATAAAAAAGACACAAATACAGGGCCACATAGAGGAGGAGGAAGGCCATGGGAAAACTGGGCAAACATAAAAGACATGAAGCAAACTAGGATGCCCCAAGGATTATACTCACAACCAAAATAAGCCAGGCAGAAGAAAGAAAATCCTCCCATAGAACCTTCAGAGGAAGTAAGATTCTAAGAAACATCTGAACATGAGAATGCCAGATTCCCGAACTGTGAGAGAATACACTTCTGTTATTTTACAACATTGTTGTTTCTTTCTTTGTTACAGTAGTCCTGGGAAAACCATTCAGAGCATTCAGCGGCCTATGAAAATCTTCTACTCATATCTTTCCTTCAATTGGAACATTCTGAGCAAGGCAATGCATTTTGTACGTATAATTAACATTTTAAAATCAGGGCTGGTGACTTAAGCCTCACATCTTTGTGATCTGTGTGCAGGTTTGTGTTTGAATTTGTCTTTGTGTCCTCTACACCAATTTCATCTCTAAAGAAATGTGTTGGCAGGAGGGGGTCAGACAGGGTTGCTTGACACTCTATGTGAGAGTGTCAGGGTCCTTTCCTAACTGAGCACAACCCTGGGTAGCACATATTTGTTAAAAACTAACAGTGGCTAATTTAATCAGTTTTACCTCTTCCTATCTTGAATAACATCTAACACCTTAAGGGGTAGAACTAGTACATTTTTTAAATGCTCCCTTTAAGTGAATAGTCAATAGTCAGTTCACATGGAATCAATTCTGTTTATAAAAACAAAGCATCAAATGGCTTTACCAGCCGGGTAGATCCCAGGCTAGCCAACTGGGAAGAGATGAGACAATCCAAGAGCTATTTGGCAAGATTCAGCACTTGACAAAAGGGACAGTTGTCAGCAGCAGCATCTGAAAGCTGAAAATGAAGGCAGAGGGTAGCTTAGCAAGCACTGAGATGCTAGCCTCTGGTTCATGGCCCTGTGTATGTTCAGCAGAAACTCTGCCACTTGAGCCATGCCCAGAACATTTGCCTTCAGCATCTTAAGTTTCTACAAAACCCCAGCACAGATCTGGTCATTTAATAGTTGCTCAAGAATAATAAAATTACTATTGCTGTTATTGTTATTGTTTTGTTTTGGGGAGCAGTTGTTCAACTGACAAAGTGTGTTTAGTTTCATGGATGGGTTCAAAGAAGGCAAATATAGTTTCTGTTTCTAGCAAGCATTTAAAAGTCAAGGCATTTGATCTGCTTACCCTCAGACTTTATCAGCTAAGATATGAGAAGGTTGGAGGGGGGTTTTGAGAGCACCAACCTCATATGACCTTAACCATAACTCAGAGAGAATAAAAAAAGATGACAGTTTTCTTTCCATTGCTCACTTTCACAGTCATTGAACCATTTTCACAGTTGTTTTTTTTTACTCAGATGTAATGTATAATGTTAACTCCACTCTGGGGGCTAATAAGACAATAGAAAGAAATCCTCAGTTGGGTGCCTATGGCTCATGCTTGTAATCCTAGCTACTAAGGAGGCTGAGATCTGAGAATTACAGTTTGAAGCCAGTCCAGGGAGCCAAGGTAGAAAAGGCCAGGAGAATCTAATCACTAGTTAACAACTAAAAAGTTGGAAGCTGTGTGGCTCAAGTCATAGAGTACAATCCTTGAGCAAAGAAAACAAAAACAAAAACAACTCAGGGGCAATGCCCAGGGCCTGAGTTCAAGTCCCAGGACAGGAACTAAAAAGTCTCCTCAATTTTTATTGACAAAATATTTTAAATAAAATGAGAACTATCTCCAGTACATGGTAGAAAGAGGCTGAGTTTGAGGTGCTGACATTAGAGAAGATGGTAGAAAAAACATTGTAACAATTGTATGATTCATAAATAATCCATACATTTGTCAAGATGGATTTTGTGTATATGTATAAAGAAACATAAATGCATGACCATTAAAACAGCAGGAAAGAAGGATTACATTATCAAGAAGCACTGAATTAATAAATTGATACCTTGAACTGAAAGTCCTTTGTATAACTACTTAAAGATAATAAAGATTAAAATAAAATAAATAAGACAACCGTAGAGATGTCCTCATTGTGGCAGAGTTTCAGAATTTTTTCTTCATATTGAATGTACTATAAAAATGAAATTTGTGTTGCACACCAATGGCTAACACCTGTAAACCTAGTTACTCAGGAGGCTAATATCTGAAGATTACAGTTAGTTCAAACACAGCCCAGGGAGACATGTCTGTGAGATTCATATCTCCAATTAACCACTAAAAGCCAGAAGTGGAACTGTGGCTCAAGTGGTAGAGCACTAGCCTTAAGAACAAAGCTCAGAGACAGTATCTAGGCCCAAAGTTCAAGCCTTAAAACTAGTACACACACACACACACACACACACATACACACACACACACACACACACACACACACATACACACAATACAAACAATATCTTTCTCTCTTTCTCTCGCTATAGTATTTTATAGTTAATGTATCTTATGTGTATATTCCCCAAATTACAATGCAGCAACTTTCTTTGCATATAAATGATATTTATTCTATATTTAAATCTGCAAGAAATGTTAAATTAAAAGTTTTATGTCAGCCGGATGCTTGTGGCTCATGCCTGTAATCCTAGCTACTCAGGAGGCTGAGATCTGAGGATCGCGGTTCAAAGCCAGCCCAGGCAGGAGAGACTGTGAGACTCCTATCTCCAATAAACCACCAGAAAAAAACCGGAAGTGGCACTGTAGCTCAAGTGGTAGAGCACTGGCCTTGAGCTGAAGAGCTGAGGGACAGCGCCCAGGCCCAGAGTTCAAGCCCCACGGCCGACCAAAAAAAACTTTTTTTTATGTCAATGCAGTTACTCAGTCACACTTAATAACTGACTTCATCACTGCTCTGTTCTGTTATAAATGTTTGCACATAACTTCAGGCTGCCCATTAAATCATTTGTTGGTACCATTCTCAGGTGTACTTTATGAGGTCCACCAAGTCAGTCCCGCACAGCCTGCATCTCCATGACTTCTGTTCCAGTGCTATCCAAGATTTTCCCTTGTCTAAATACAATTCAGACTACTCACTTTGTGGGCTCCAGTGGACTCAGGTAATTTTTCTATTCTAGTCTTTATAACTGGGTGAGATCATTTCAGAACTTACCTTGACTTCTGCTCTCCCTTTCTGTAACCAGAATATATGCTCATTTCTTTTGTTATTTTACTTTTTCTTTCCTTGATGGTAATTGGAATTTTTTTTTTGGTACTTGGAATTTTTGAACTTAAGGCAGGTACTGACCAGCTTGGTTTGGATGAACATTTATATTAAAATTTTAGTATGTAATACATGTTTAATAAACAATTGCTTTTCAGAACTGTTTGAATATTAAATAACAAATGGGAGTTGTGATTCTGATGGTTTTATAAACTAGGTTATTTTATTACCACAGCCTATAATATACCATCTATGCCTACTGTATAAACATTTCGGGATTAGGCAGGAAGGATTGCTTTATAAACTAATGTTTCAACATTCCACAGTCGCCAACTAATAATACAAAATGCAAACAATAGCCATCAAATTCTTGAACTGTGTCCAAAATTTTTTCCATTAAAGAGAAAGGAAATAGGAAAGGAAGAGCTCTTGGTAAAATACAGGTTTCTCATATCTCCATCAATAGGGTTGCTTTCACAATATCATGCTTTATTTTCTGTGGTTATAACAGATTACTTGAGACTGGGTAATTGACAAAGATAAGAAGTGTATTTTGGTTCATGGACTAGGATCTGGGTAGACCAAGAGCAGGCTACTGATTATAGAATGTCAAGCGAGCATGTTCAAAAGAGCAAAAACAATAGACACAACTGGTTAAGTAAGAATTTGCTCTCCCAACAACTAATGAGGTCCCAAGAGAAAAACATTAATCCTTACAATTCCCCAATCATTTATTAAGACTCCACTCTAACACCATTAAATTGCCAATTAAAATTCACACACATGGTGTTAAACCACATCTAAGACCTAGAAGGTTGAGTAGGCATGCCTGATGAGCAGTATTGGTTATGTAAGGGGAGTTAACAACAGGAAATGAATCATGGCTTCCTTCCATTAGCACTACTGACTTTAAGCAAGTACAAAATTTGATGTAAGCAAATTGCAAAGTAAACCTGATTAAGTAAACTAGGAAAGATGACATTAAAGAGAAATAGTAATTTGTATGCATCTGGTAGGAAAATTGTCAATTATGTTGGTATCTGCCTACATGGCTGCCAACACAGACACTGACCTCTTACTTTGGCACTACCAGAAATCTTCTGGAGTTTTTACATAAGCACTTCATGATCACAGGAGGTAGTGGCAGGAAAAGTACCATTCAACCTGTCAATACTAAAGCAGTGTTTTGCAGAAAAGGGTTTTGATATAGAAATAGAACTTCCTGCAGGCACAGAAGGCATATTTAAAACAATATAAAAGTAAACTGGTTCAATGCTCTTCTTTTCAGATGAAAACACAAGTCTCTTTTGTTCATTATATCTCTTCCTTGCCCTTCTATTATCATCTGCTGTCAACGTCTAGTGCATTGGGGTCGCTGGGTAAGGGTCACAAAATCACCAGGACACAGGGGATGCACAGTGAAAACAGCAATTGCCACTGCATGCTGTGCTTTATTGTTAGTGGGTATTTAAAGACAAGCAAGCATAATCTTTGCCAAGATTTGGTCAGAAAACATTCACACAAAAAATTCCACAGATACATTTTTACTTAACCTATGAGACAATGTCTAGGTATATTATTATCTAAACTATTTTAGAGCAAGCTCAAACTACTTCTCCAATCTCAGGAAAATGCTTGACCAGCTGTTCATCTATGCTTAAGCAAGCAGAAGAGCCACTTCCTCAGCTCCCAGGAGTCTGTGACATGTGTTTTGAGATAGGGAGAGAGAACATTTTCCCTCTGTAGCCTGGTGTTCCAAGAGCTTTCCTAATCCCAAACCAGTCCTCAGATAATCCCGAGGCTGGAGCCTGCATCATGCTGCCCCCTCAACATAGACCCTGAGTCTTCACAATCTGCTACTTTGAATACATATTAACAGAAATGTAATTTTAACACTTCCCTGCACACACAGAATAGTTTTATTTTTTTTTCTTTTTTTGTCAGTCGTGGGGCTTGAACTCTGGGCTTAGACACTACCCATGTACTCTTCAGTTCAAGGCTAGCACTCTACCACTTGAGCCACAGCACCATTTCCTATTTTCTGGTAGTTAATTGGAGATAAGAGACTCACTTGCTTTCCTACCCAACCTGGCTTTGAACCAAGATCCTCAGATCTCAGCCTCCTGAGTAGCTAGTATTAAAGACATAAGCCACTAGCACTGGGCTAGTACTAATCCATGTCCCTACAAAATATTTTATGTTTGCCTAAATTCTTTATCTTAGTTACCAGTCAACCAAGTAGGCTAATATTTATAGCAAACATTTAAACAACTATGTGCAATTCAATAGGGAGGAAGTGAATTATAAGTAAAGAAAAAATGTCCTAATTCATTCATTATCATTTTATGTGGAAAAGAGAAAATTCTACGCATCAAAGTGCACTTACCAGCGTGAAAGCTGTTTCAGATTAAAAACCCAAAACAAAGAATAATTTTACTAGTATGTTTTACTAACAGAACATCATCTCAATGAACAGAATTTATCATATAGGACAAAGGAAATGTTGTTAAATTTATAATATTATTGTTACTAATATTGTGTCAAATTCCACTACACTAAAAAGACACGAGACTGGTTATATATTATATTGGACATTTGCATGAGCATAAAGTTTACAGCATAATTTTGAGCAAGATGGAAAGAAACATAGAAAGACAATATCAGGTGTGAAGTCTGATAAAGTGCCTATGCAGAAAAGAGAAAAACACAAGGAACATAAATGGAAGTTCGAAGACTGAAGTAAAAATGAGAATCATAGCTTTTTTTTGATTTGTTGCTAATTTCTTAGTTTTTGACTATAAAGTTAACTTAAGAAAGCTAAAGCCACTACTAAAATTTAGTAGAGTTTGTCTTGGATAATTAACTGTAAAATATTACGTGTACCTCCTGAACTTTATGTAAGTTATCCGCTATACTATTTGAGAAGCTACGCTAATAAGACAAACAGGTAGATAACAGATGATATGTAGATAGATAGATATATACATAGATTGATAGATACATAGATGATAGATAAAAAGGATAGGTAATATGAATAGATACAGATGAGCTGATAGGTAGATATATTAGCACAAGTTCAATGTTGAGAAAATAAAGGGATAGAATATTCAGTTTATACTGAAATACAAACATACATGATAGATTGATAGATAGATAGATAGATAGATAGATAGATAGATAGATAGATAGATAGGTAGATAGATAGATAGATAGATAGAAATGATAGGTAGAAGTCAACACAAGCTCAATGTTAAAAATTATGAAGATGGATTATTCACCTTTGTGCTGCAACATGTAAGTATTGCCATCATTAATGGTGTCCTCTGCCTAATGGATGAGTTGATAGTGGTCTGATTTTGCTTACTGTTCTATTTCTACTGTGACTATTACCTCTCATTTATTCCACCCACAATAATCATAAGTCTCCCCAGAAATGAACCTACAGACCTATAGCCATCTAATCTTCGATAAGGGAGCTAAAACAATAGAATGGAAGAAAGACAACCTCTTCAGTAAATGGTGCTGGCAAAATTGGTTAACTACATGTAGAAAACTTAAGCTAGTTCCTTATATATCACCCTGCACCAGAATCAACTCCAAATGGATCAAAGACTTTGAACTCAAAGCAGACACTCTGAAAACATTACAGGATGGAATAGGAGAAACCCTAGGTCTCCTTGGCTCAGGCCGAAATTTTCTGAATAGAGACCCAGAAACACAACAAATCAAAGAAAGGTTGGACAAATGGGATTCCATAAAGTTGCAGAGCTTCTGCAGGGCAAATGACATAGCTAGCAAGATCAATAGAAAACCCACGGATTGGGAGAAGATATTTACTAGCCATACAACGGACAAGGGTCTCATATCTAAAATATACTTGGAACTCAAAAAATTAAACCCCCCAACAACAAATCCTCAAAGAAACAACTGCCCAATAAAGAAGTGGACGAAAGACTTAAAGAGAAACTTCTCTGAAGAAGAAAGAAGGATGGCCAATAGACACATGAAGAAATGTTCAACATCCCTAGCCATAAAAGAAATGCAAATCAAAACAACATTGAGATATCACCTCACTCCAGTTAGAACGGCAAAAATCAAGAACTCTAACAACAACAGATGCTGGAGGGGATGTGGACAGAAAGGAACTTTACTTCATTGTTGGTGGGAATGTAAACTTGTTCAACCACTTTGGAAAGCAGTATGGAGGTTCCTCAAAAGACTTCACATAGAACTCCCCTATGACCCAGCAATCCCACTTTTGGGCATTTACCCAAATGTTTACAAACAAGACCACACTAAAGCTACCAGCACAACTATGTTTATTGCAGCATTATTTACCATAGCTAAGATATGGAACCAACCCAGATGCCCCTCAGTAGATGAATGGATCAAGAAAATGTGGTATATATACACAATGGAATTCTATGCCTCCATCAGAAAGAATGACATTTCCCCATTTGTTAGGAAATGGAAAAACTTGGAAAAAATTATATTAAGTGAAGTAAGCCAGGCCCAAAGAAACATAGGTCCCATGGTTTCCCTTATTTGTAATATCTAGTATATGTGTGAGTCAAGCGGAAAAGGTCAGATAATGTGATGTCAGGAAAATGAACCCTTAGATGTGTATTTTAATGTTTTTTTCTTTCATGCATGTGTTTCTAATGCATTTATAAGATTATCTCTTTGTTCCTTTCTATGTCCCTCCCCCACAGTATAACCCCTGCTTTCACTATATTTGATGCCAGTATAACTTGTGGAGGAGATGGGGAAAAACCAGTTGTTTAAGGATACAGGTGGACCTGTTGCAACAATGGGAAGTACAAGTTGTCATGTCCAAAACGAGCTTTACAACGTCGGTGGGGGGGGTGGGGAGGGGGGAAGGAGAAGGATTGGGATGGGGGGTAGGGGGGAGGCGGGGAAGGGATGTGAAGGGTAAACAAAGGAGGAGGCTGCAATGCTTGGTAAGTAATGTACGCATTATCCTGCCCATGTAATTGTAACTCCTCTGTACAGTATGTTCACAAATAAAATTAAATTAAATTAAAAAATAAAATAAAATATGAGAGCATTTCTGAAAAAAAAAATTAAACATTCACACAGTGAGGAGGATATCTTTAGGAGAAGAACACCAGGACTCAATAGCTTTGTGCATACGATCATATAAAATGTTGCTTATGGAAATAAACAACAAATGGAAGTAAAAAAAAATCATATGTCTCTGGTTTCCTCTGATCTTAGTTCTTATTATTGTACAAGTATCTTCATGCTTGAAAACCATCTCACTTTTAGAATGTTATTTACCACACACACACAGCTCTGCTGCCTCTTTCTAGAAGCATTTAATCTTTTCATGGAAAAAAAATTGATGTCTTGTCTGACTGGCCATTTTCCACTTCAATTTTCAAAACTTAATTGAGGGTTCAAGAAAAAAAAAGGGACTCAGAACTGTGAAAACAAGAATACAGTTGGAGGACTCACATTTTCCAATTTAAGGTCCTTACAAATTTTCAGAAATCAACAAAAGAACAGACAAAGATCAATCTGAACAGAATTTATAGCTAGGAAAATGTATATTTATAATATTTTATAATGTGCCGTATTAAAAATATAACATGATATTCTACATAGCTGTGAATATAAAGTGAAAAATACATATTTTTCCATATAAAAAATCTCCTCAAAATTAGAAAATTTTGTGCATAAACAATATTACAAATGCAGTGGAGAGAGGCAACTTGCAGATAAGAAAAATATTTATAAAGCAAATCTGAGCAGATGAGCAGAATAGCTCAAAGGTTATGTACCTATGACCATATAAGATGATGCTAAGTGAAATCAATTCCAAGACATGGACACAAGAGGTTTTTCTTTGTTTTTGTTGTTTTCAATGTACTACGTGATTTTTTTTCTTTTTTTTTATATTTTATTTTATTTGTGAACATACTGTACAGAGGGGTTACAATTACATGGGCAGGATAATGTGTACATTTCTTACCAAGCATTGCAGCCTCCTCCTTTGTTTACCCTTCACATCCCTTCCCAGCCTCCCCCCTCCCCCCTCCCGAGTCCCAATCCTTCCCCCCCTTCCCCCCCTCCCCCCCCCCACCGACATTGTAAAGCTCGTTTTGGACATGACAACTTGTACTTCTCATTGTTGCAATAGGTTTTTGTTTCTTTTGAATGTGCTTCCCCTCTATGGTATATCATTTGCTGTCACAGTATTTGATTTTCATATCGTGGTATATGCATTTATTTGAATTAGGGAAGGTAAGGAGGGCAACAGAATGGTGAGACAAAGGACAGGGGTTGAACCACCGCAGCATGATTTACACAAGACAATATGTTGGAAGTGATCTGTACAACTTGGGGGTTTGGGGAAGGGAAAGTAGGAGAAAAATGAAGGAAAGTGTAACAAGTTTGACAAGAAAAGTACTTATTACCTTATTTATGTAACTGTAACCCCTCTGTACATCACCATGACAATAAAAAAGCAAATAGCAATAAACAAGTGAGAACTGGAGAATAAAAAGGCAATGAAAATTAAATAAATACCTCTACTCCAATGAAAAGCAGATCAAATAATAGGTATTTCTTCAAGAAAGATACTTAAATAGCCATTGAGCACATTGGGAGTTTTTCAATATCATAAGTAATGAAGAGGAAGAAAATAAAAACCACAGTAATTTTTCTCATTAACAGGATTTCAATTTAAAAGACACAAAATTCCAAATTAAAGGGTATAGAAAAATTGCACTTCTAATATATTATTGGTAGGAGCTACACTCTCTGTAGCTCCTATAGAAAATGGCTTGGTTGTTCTGCCAAACGCTAAATCCGGATTTACCATACAATCCAACATTTCTATTCCTAGATGTATAAGGAAAAAATTGAGAGTATAAAAATATGCTCACACAAAACTTGTATATGAGTATGTGTAGCATGATTCATAAGAGCTAAAAAGTTAGAAAAGCCCAAATTCCTATCAGTTTGTGAATGGATAAAAAATAATGAAATCCTACTCAGCCATAAAAGGAAACAAGATAATATAGATATATAATACAAAATATATGAGCCTTGAAAAGACAACTCCAAATGAAAACAGTCTATTGCCAGATTTTATAAAGCACATGGTTCTATTTATTTAAAATGTACAGAAAGGGAAATTTATAGAGACAAAATGTGCAGCAGTTCTGTTCTCAGAAGCTAAAGGGAAGTTAAAATGGAAGTGACTGTAAGGGCCTCCAGGACTCTTTTCAATTGTGATGAAAATGCATTGGATTAGGCAAATGACATATAAATTGAGGTTACCTTAAAAATCAGTGAGGTCCACACAGTTGAAAATGGTGAATTGCATTGTATGCGCATTGTGTCTGTTCTGAAACTAATTAGCCAAATTTGTATCTCCTGTGATTGACTTTTTAAAGTAGGGAAGGAACTTATTCTCGTACAATCTGCTGTTCTATTTTAGATGCACTGTCTGTGATGATCTCCCACCTGTACCTTAGTTCTTTAGACTTCTTACATCTTGAGGAAGAGGAGTCTTCCTTTTGCTTTCTTGTGTTTCACTTAGAATCCCTTGGGTAGAGTTTACTGATTTTGAAGAAAAGTACCCCTACCAAGAGTAAATATATCATGAAAAA
Organism: Dipodomys merriami; assembly: GCF_024711535.1. Classification (NCBI taxonomy): domain Eukaryota; kingdom Metazoa; phylum Chordata; class Mammalia; order Rodentia; family Heteromyidae; genus Dipodomys; species Dipodomys merriami. The sequence continues at coordinate 7,544,926 of NW_027206202.1, read as the reverse complement.
AAGAAAAAGGTATGATTGTTTCTTTACTTTAGTAAAACCAAAAGAATGCTAACCAGTATTGTGAAGAGTGTGTTGTCTTTCATGACCATTTAAAGAGTGGCTGTACTATGCCATAACCTTAAGGTATATTTCCCAGACCTGTTTAACAAAGTACTTGGGAAACAGAAAATTGTCCATCTGCTCTAGGTCTCCTCAACAGGGAGGGTGAGATAGTAGGAATGGGTAGTTGTTCCAGCAATGGGGAAGATTCATTAAGGTACGAGATTATATTGCACAGCTTAAAAAATAAATCTTACTTAGGTTTGTCACCCTGTATAATATGGCCCAGAAAAGAGTCATATTTCACATATATCTACTTCACATTTACATGTGTGTTACAGTAGTCTTAATTAAATGAGTTATTTTCATATTTATTACATTCCTGATACTATACCCATTTACCCTTGCCATGAGAAAAAATATTCAGCATTTCTTTCTTTTATTTATTATTTATTTCTGAGCTTCAAAAAGGTGTATAATTTATTTACATCTTTACTTATTGCTTTGAGTGCTGGTGTTAAGACATTAACTCAGAACCTGAGTACTTTCCTTTCTTTTTCGCTCAAGGCTGAAGCTCTACCACTTTAGCCACGCCTTCATTTTTGCCTTTTTGGTGTTAATTGGGGATAAGAACCTCAAGACTTTCTTGCCTGGTTTAGCTTTGAACTGCAATTCTCAGATGTCAGCCTCTTCAATAGCTGGGATTACAGGCTTGAACCACTGACAAGTTCCACAAGAAATGTACTCACTACCTTACTTATGTAACTGTATATCACCCCTCTGCACATCACTTTCCAATAAAATAAACATGAACAAGAAACAAAAAATAGACAAATTAAATTTAAACTAAGTTTTATTTTTCTGTAGTTCTCTGGGAAGAATTATACTACTCAACCCAGGCAGAACATCAAGTAATGATGTTCCATTTTCTGCTTTTTCTCAGACATAATATTCACTCTTTTATTCAAGACTGATTTGTTCAAGTATCTAGGTAGAAGTTGTAAGGACTAAAGTTGAAATGCAAGACATCAGTTTGTAGACACAGTATTTAATCATGCATCTGAGGAGTCAAGCATTTTACTTCTTTATCTTTAATGTGAACAGTAATGAGAGCATTAATTATCTCCCAGATTCCCAGCATTGGCAGAATTCTAAAACGGTGAATCATTGCTCATAGACATCTGCAGAATTAGGAAACTGGGGGGAAAATAAACAAAAGGGCACAAATATTCCAGATCTTTGGACCTTTTCCAAGAGCTCTTGGCCAAGGGAAATTCATAATACCTGCCGCACGACCATCCAGCCCAACCTCCTCTTTGCTCACAAGTTCTATCTTTTGATTAGTGATTGTCATCGATGTGGGATGTGACTGTCATTATTCGCAACATTGACTCTGAGCTTTCACTTTATTCTCCTCCAATCTGCTGAACGATGACTTAGAACTGTCTGTTCCCCTCAGCCTGCCAACCGGGGCTGCTCCTGGCCCCTCCGGTGTTCTGCTGTACTGCCAGAGGCTGCACTGGAGGCTACACTTCATTGCCTCTTTCAAACGCCAGCCCTGCGCTCATTATCCCAATTCAACTTGGTGCCACGCCAAAGATGGCTACTCTGCTGCCTGCCTGGTATTCATTCTAGGCAACGTTCTGTGTACAAACTCCAGATAAGCATCAAGACTCGCATCCTGACCTCCCTCTTTAAAAAAAATAGTAATTTAATTGTAAAAGTGATGTACAGATGGGGTTACAGTGATGCGTACATTTCTTGTCAAAACAGTTGTACTCCTCCCTCGTTTTCTCCCACTTTCCCTTCCCCTTTCAAGTTGTAAAGTTCATTTCCAACATAGTGTTTTGTGAGTGTCCCTGTTGCATGGTTTCACCCTTTGTCTCACCATTTTGTGATTCTCCTTCCCTTCCTCAAATCAGATATATGTATATACAAGACACAGGGTGCCAAGAAAAAAAATCACTGACAACAGGGGATAAAACATAGGGGGGGGAAAAAAACGAAAGAAAAGAAGAATTTCATACAGTACATTAAATAAACACGCAAACACACACACACACAGACATCTTGGAGTTCATTTCTCTTAGCATCATTTTATACCATCATATGTACAAATCATATTGTAAAGTAAACCTGACCTAAGGAAGCTTAAGTTCCAGGGCTTCTTTCATTTTTAATAATTAGTATATGTCTAAGATAGTCCTGACAGAGGATCACAATAGCACAATAGTTATGATCACCTCCTTCTTTACTTCATCTGATGTGAGAGGATCCCAGACCTAAAAGAGGACGGGTTAGCATCATTTAAGGGGTTCTCATCATTTAGGGGGAGCACAGGGTAGTCCTACATCTTTATCTCATTCTAGGAAGTCTCCATACCAGCTCTCCATACCAGCGCAGTTATTCAGTCCTGGTTGGGTTATTTTGCTGTTGGTGATGTTTTGTATTCTTATTTTTTGCCCTCTTAAATTGCCTCTCATTCTATAAAACTAGGACCTTTTTTATACTTATTGTAATATTCCAATTGTAAATACACCCTGATGTAGCTAGAACACCAAGAACTCCACTTTCCTACTTCCTATAAATATTGCTCTCTTCTGAAGTCACCAAATAGATTTTAATATAGAGTTGGTGTTTTCAGGGGGCTGTAAATAAAGTTTGGAATCATACACAAATGAAATGTAATAAACATAAAATTGTGTATCAACTATCATTACACTTGAATATATCAAAATCTTCTTATCATTGAGATCTATCTGACCCATTTCTTTCTTTTTTTCTCTTCAATTTTTTTAAATCATCTTTAAGTAGTTTTACAAAGGAGTTGCCATTTACCAAAGCAGTATAGGAATGCAGTGCATCTTGATGAATGTCACCCCTTTCTACATTCTCACCCATCCTCCTTCCCAACCTACCCCTCCCCTTACTCATCTTAATTTTAGGTTATGTATTGACTTTTCTTGCCTTTTAACCAAGTAGTTTATGTGTACAATGCCTCTTGATCTGTGTCAGCCCTTCAACATCTTCACCCCCACTTCAACCATTATATTTCCCTTATATTTCTCAATCCTGTGGTATATAAAATAAATTCATGTATTTCCCCCTCTTCCCCTTTCATTCTTCTTCCTCTCTTCCCTTAGCCCCACACTAACCTCTTACAAGTGCCCATTTCCTGGTAGTTATTTTGTTGGACTTTGATTTATGTTTTTAAGACTCTCCACAGAGAGTCTAAAAAGTATAGCTATTTTCGGTTCCTAGTTTCAGTAACCCTTTCTCATTACCTCCTGGGGAATGACAGGTTAGTCTTCCCTCACACAACCACACTGTTGCCATAAGAACTAGACTGTGTGCCAGGACATCCAAGATTAGAGTAGGAGTGCAAGTTCTGAGTACTTGTCTCATCAGACCTGGCCGTGTTGTAGGTGCTAGTTTCTTCTTGGTAATACTGATTTGCTTGGTGAGTATCAAATCATAAGCCAGAGCAGGACAGTTAACATTGAACAGTTAACATCCTAATAAGGAACAGATACTCACAAACTACCCTAATGGTGAACTTAGCATATTTTTAAAATTGTATTATCTTAGAGGCATGCTAAACATCTTACCTCTTTCCTTTCACTTTTTATAATAATAAAGTCAAAGAAGCTGCTATTAAGGTTTCTTCTTATATGCATTTTCTAGGGAGATGACAGAAATGATCACAGAGGAGATGGCATGAACAGCAAAAAGTTGTATCCTCACAGTTGCAAAAAGTTATAAGTCCAAGATCAAAGTAAAAGGAAAATCTCAAATAGTATACTTCCTTAGAAAGGCAAAAGTAAAGTTCAGCAAAATAAAGCACCAGGATTCAGATACTCAAAAGGAATGGGGTGGAATCAAGAAAAAAGGGTCCGAAGAGTGGGAGAGGGCTGAGTGAGACTATTGAAAGGGGTGACATTGATCAAGGTATATTATAGTCATAAACTGCTTTGTTGAATGTCAACTACTACAGGTAATAATATAAAACAATTAAAATACATCTGTAAGCACAAAAGGAAAATTCCATTCTAACTCAATAAAAAATAAATCTAGTACTGGTAAGGATGGTTTCTTCTAAGCCCTCTCTCTTTGGCTTTCAGGTGCCCATAGTTTCCTTGTGACTTACATGGTCTTTTCTCTGTGTGTGTCCTAATCTCTTCTTATAAAGGCAACAATTGTATTAGACTAAGGCTCATTCCAGTGCCTTCATTGTAATTTAATTATCTCTATTTGCAAATATAAATTCATTCTTTGGTACCAGGGGTCAGTATTTCAGCATGAGAGTTTTAGGGAAATGAATTTCTTCCAAGATCACCTCTGCTGAAAATCACCTACATTACACAGTCACATATTTAGTAAATCTTAGACTCAATCTAACTACGATCATCATACCACCTGCAAAATGCTTGTTATTCATTGTGATTACTCTTAGAAAACTTTTGCCTTATAAACTGTTCTGGTTGGTCTATATAATATTATGTTATTTGACTTTTAATACTGGTTGCTTGGTTTGGTTCAGTTGATTTTATGTGGCAAAGCCTTTTCCGGTTCCCGGGACATCCCGGGAAAAGGTTTCTCCATACTAATATACAGGTTGACATTTATGAAGAATTCCAAACCTCTCTTGGAATATTGAAATGAATGAGCTTTTCAAGGATGCCATGGTTACAACTTAAGTGTGTTTGTAGAACAAGTGAAAAAATTTCAATAAGGTATATTCTAATAATATACCTTCTAATACACATTCTAATAATAATTGCCTATGTTATCTGTTAGGCTGAATAGTTGAAACTGTAAGTGTCTGTATTATATTTTAAAAAACTGTCACTTTTTCCCCAGGATAAAATTATATATTCTATTCTATGACTGAAATTGAAAAATCACCCCAGGGAATGGGTAGAGAAGGCTGCATAAGAGTTTTGTTAAGATTTGTATTTAAAATTAAAAAGCAGATTTTTTAATGTGGTTACCAATGGACTAGAACAGAGCATGCTGAGTAAAAGATTAGTTCAAATACACAGATTTTCCAGACTTTACATTATTCCCCAAATTCAATTACAAATCTAATTGCAACTTTAATTTTTAATAATTACTTGGATCTGCGTTTTGTTTGCTTGTTGATTTTGGTTTGATTTGGACTCTTTTGCTTCCTACTGTCTCATAAAGAGTGTCTCCAGGAGATGTCAGTTTTGCTATCACCATGCCACCATTCCTACTTTCCACACTGCTTTTAACATAACATCTTACATAACATACTATAAAATGTACAATCTTAGGTGCAGAATGTACATTTTTTGTACAGACACAAAACTGCAGAATTTGTGTCTGGAACAGGGCAGCAAACCCAGGGTATAATTAATTACAGAATAATAATCCATTCAATGACTTATCTAAGAAAATTAATTCCATGGTCAAATATATTTGAGAGATCTTTCAGAATATATACAAAATTCATTGTATACAAAACTAACCACAACCATAAAAAGTCTAAATTGGGGGTAGGGGGGAGGCTGGGAAGGGATGTGAAGGGTAAACAAAGGAGGAGGCTGCAATGCTTGGTAAGAAATGTACACATTATCCTGCCCATGTAATTGTAACTCCTCTGTACAGTATGTTCACAAATAAAATAAAATAAAATAAATAAAAAAATAAAAAGTCTAAAATTTCCATTGCAAATAAATTTATATAACCCACTTTGGCTTTCATCTTTCTTAGAATTTTTAACGGACATACACTTGGTAATATTATCAAGTCACAGGTTCCAGGGAATTGCAGAGCATGGGAGGGAGAAAGAAGAAAAGGTTCCAGCTCTCATATATCTAACAGAAGGGAATAGGTGTGCAATCATCACACAGGGTGTGGACATGCGTATAAATTGCTATGTTTGTGAATGTGAAGATGACCTTAGTTCTTCTTCCTTGGGTGTCTGGTAAAGGGCAGTTCATGTGTTACAGTTGCCTGCAGACAGAGCTAATTTCACATGCAAAAGACCTAATAATTTATTGCAAAATTAATATATGATCATATATCAGAAGCTTAAGGCTTAGATGATTTTCCTTCAAAAATATAGTATTCCAAAGATTTAATTTTTCAACTGTCTCTGAGAAATTTAAGACTGAATGGCTGTTGAGAGACAAAACAAAAGTAGACCACATTTTTATTTTCTCATTTAGGATATATCTCTCAAATAAAATTGTATAGGACTAAAATTTACAATGCCAGCAGTTTGAAGCAAATGTAATAACACTTTAAAGTATCATTATGAGATTTATTTTCACATACTTAAAATTCAATACCTCTTCAGAGAATTCTGGAATTGGAAAATGTTTACTTTAGGAACACTCAACTATGTGTTGGTTCAACACTAAACCATAAAAGAATTCATGAAGCATACTTAACATGTGGCTCTTAGAATCTGCTTTGTAAATTCAGTTTTCACATAATACAAGGGTAAAAAAAACACACACAGCAGTCCTTGGTAATGAAGATTGTGTACAAAAATGGCCTTACAGAAATATAAAACATAGATAACCATCACATTCTACATAAAGTCACAATTTTAGAGGTCTACTTCCATTTGCTTTTCACATCTCTTTATGAAAAGAATCCTCAGTAGAAGTGACATTGGTATCTAAGCTTTTGGAATTTAGCTAGAAGATTGGATTTTAAATTTTACATGGTTTTAATTAATTCAGGGCAAAACATTGCTTGTGGCTATCATACTGCCCAACACCAGTCTGTCTCGCCTTTCTAACACATAAGCAGAGATGGAGTTAATGTTTCTGTGGTCAATGTAGTAGTGTCCTCTTCAGATGCTATCAGGTGATGTTTCATCTGACCAGGGAGCTTGCCATGGTTTCTGTGATGTTTAGTGGCAGAGATCCTCCAGATTTTCAAATTTTCAGTGTTGGTTTTAAGTATAGAAAATTACGTCATTCAATATGTTGTCATGCTTATCTTGGAGATGCTTATCTTCAATGCCTAGTTGCAAAAGGGACAAGAAGACTTGGCCATGATGGGGGCATGTGGCTCATGCCTGTAATTCAAGTTATTCAAGAGGCTGATATCTGAGGATGGCAATTCAAAGCCAGCCTGAGAAGGAAATTCCATGAAATGGTCATCTGCAATTAACCCCTAGAAAACCTGAAAGTGGTTCTGTAGCTCAATGACTGCTAGCCTTGAATGAAAAAGCTCAGTGAGAGTGCCCAGGCCCTGAGCTAAAGCCCCACAATTAAAAAAATAAAAGAAGACTTGGCCTTATATTGGGAGGAATATTGGCTCATGTATGTAACCTTAGCCACTGAGAAGCTTTCAATCTGGAAGATCATGGTTCAATATCAGCCTAGGCATAAAAACTCCAAGACCAAAGTATAACTAACAACAACAAACAAAAGAGGTTATAGAAGTGTAACTCCTTCAGTAGAATGACAACCTTGCCAGTGAGAGGAGCTGAGTTCAAATACCATTCCAGTGACATATAAAAGTATTAATAATGGGCTGGGAATGTTGCTCAGTGGTAGAGTTCTTGCCTTGCATGCATGAAGCCCTGGGTTCGATTCCTCAGCACCACATAAGTAGAAATATAGCCGGAAGTGGCGCTGTGGCTCAAGTGGTAGGGCCTAACCTTGAGCTGAAGAGCTGAGGGACAGTGCCCAGGCCCAGAGTTCAGCCCCCACAACCACCAACAACAAAAAAAGTATTAATAAAAAGGACTAGGCATTTGGCCCACTAATGGTCCTATCTGTTAGATCACAAATTCACTTGTGTTTGGATCACTTTTCTTCTTCCTCATCAAGCAAGGTATGTTCCTAACAGAGAGCTATGTCCTCTGTTTCCTGCAAATGTTAAGGTCCAATAGAAGTCCTATAAACCAAATCCACTCTCACAACTTGCACCTGGAGATGTCAGCCAAGTTTACTTTCTAACAAAACAAAACAAAACAAAACTTGTGTCTCTTTAAAATACGAAGTATGGAAAAAATTAGAGATGACAATTTATCATGTGTGACAGTTTATATAAATTAAATGGTCACAATAGAAAATACACATGTATTATTTTATTTAAAAAGGAAACATACAATTAGGGGAAAGGGAAGACTTATCAACTTTTCACATCTTTGGTTGGAACTGAAACTATCAGTATCTGTGTATATACACAGAGTACTGTATTTGTACTACCTATGCAATTCTGGGGCATTGCACTCTTCCTTGTGTTTTTGGCTCAACGTGGCACTATACTACATGAGCCATACCTCCACTTCCAGCAAGTTTCTGGTTACATGAGTGATTTCTCTTCTTAGGCTAACTCCTATGTCTCGGCCTCCTGAGTAGTTACTATTATTACAAATGTGACGCACCAGTGCTTAGTTTTACAGCTTTCTGTCTTCCAACATCTATTTCCCAGACCTCTTCCCTAGGTTTGTCAACTGAAAAGACTTAAACAGTGATAGTTCAGCACTGGTCGATAGACTCAGTAATTATATATTCATTTCTAAATAACTTTCTCAACTGAAATAGTACTAATTCTCTTCTATTTACAAATGAAAAGAATTAGTAATATTTAAACTAATAAATTGTTCTTGATATAAAACAGAACAAAGATAAATGCACAAACAGAGGAAGCAAATCTTTTACTTACAGTACTATGATCTTTAATAATATTTTAAAAGAACTGGGTTTAGAAAATTTACATCTGGCAACCAACCTAGTAATGAATGACTTAGGCAAGAATCATTAATGATTGTTAAAACTAGTGGGTAAAGTTTGGAAAAATAGAATACCTATACAGTCTCAAGATATAGCTTCACATATTATTTATGAAATGGAGAGGAAATAAACTATTGCCAAAACCTGTCACATGCCATGTTAAGTAACTGAATATTAGCAGTGTCAGGACTGACATCTCCTGATACAATGACTTGAGAAGAACAAAATGTAACTATGAAATGTTTCTGCTAAAGAAAAATATGTAATCTGAATTAATTAGAGAGAAACACCAAATAAACTAGAATTGGGAGATATTTCACAAAGGAAATGACATGTACTCTTGAAAAAATGTGAAGTCATAAAACCCAATTCTGGATCAAGGAACTGATTCAGATTATAGAATATCAAGATGCAATGAAGCAACTGTGCTCACAGAATGCATTTGGATTAGGAGTAAAAGCACCTGTAAAATTCATTTTTACAACTAATGAAATTTGTACACCATGACGAAAACCTATTTTTGTATTAGTATTAAGTTTCCTGACACCTATGGCTTTATTGTAACATTATCTGTGACTCTATCTGTCCTTACATGTTACAGACTGAAATTTTCAGAAAGAAAGAGGAAAGATAGCTACCACTCGGTATCAAACAATGCATATACATGTACATTAAATGGTACTTGAATATTTTGTATACAGTTAAGAACAAATTTACTCAGGTTTGAACTCAGGTCTCACGCATGGTTGCACTCTCTTTTGATCCATGAGCTCACCTCAGCATATGTAGTGTTCTTTCTTTCTTTCTTTCTTCCTTTCTTTCTTTCTTTCTTTCCTTCTTTCTTTTTGTCAGTTGTGTGACCTGAACTCTGGTCCTGGGCACTGTCTCTGAGCTCTTCAGCTCAAGGCTAACACTCTACTACTTGAGCCATAGCACCATTTCCAACTTTTTCTGCTTATGTGATGCTGAGGAATTGAAACCAGGGCTTCATGCATGCAAAGCAAGCACTCTACAACTGAGCCACCTTTCCAGAGGACAAATTGTAATGCTGATGGAGCAAACACAAACAACTGATGAATCTGGGTAAATGCTATGAGAAAGCTTTGCACTACTCTTGCAATTTGTCTTCACACTTACATCAAAATTTCAAATAAAGGGATCCAAATAGGGAAAATGAAGTAAAACTCTCTCTCTTTGCAGATGATATAAACGTGCATTGAAAGAACCCCATTGACTCCACTCTCAAGTTACTCCAGCAGATACAAAATTTTGACAAAGTAGCGGGGTATAAAATTAACCTTCAAAAATCAATGGCTTTTCTGTATGCTAATAACTAGAAGAGCAAGGCTGAAATCAGGAAAGTAACTCTTTGTAATAGTCCCACAAAAATTAAAATACCTAGGAGTTAACTAAATAAGTGAAGGACCTCTATGACAAAAACTTTAAAATCCTGAAAAAGGAAATTACAGTAGAACTTAGGAAGTGGAAAACCCTCCCATGCTCCTGGATTGTAAGGATCAGCATTGTGAAAATGGCAATACTTCCCAAGGCTATCTACAAATTCAATGTGATACCTATCATTATTCCAACCTCATTCTTCAAGGAAATAGAAGAAGCAACCCAAAAATTTATATGGAATAATAAAAGATCCCAAATAGCAAAAACAATCCTTAGCATAAAGAACAGGAAGGAATACCAATAACAAATTTCAAATTCTACTACAAAGCCATAGTAATCAAAACAGCTTGGTACTGGCACAAGAACAGACCTCAGGACCAATGCAATAGAACTGAAGATTCAGAAATTAGTCCACAGACCTACAGCCACCTAATCGAAAAGGGGGCTAAAAGTAGAGTGGAAGAAAGACAGCCTCTTCAGTAAATGGTGCTGGCAAACTTGGTTAAAGACCTGTAGAAAACTAACGCTAGATCATTATATAACACCCTGCACCAGAATCAACTCCAAATAGCTCAAAGACCTCAGAGTCAAAGCAGACACCCTGAAAATATTACAGAAAGGAATAGGAGAAACCCTAGGTCTCCTTGGCACAGGCCAAAATTTTCTTAAAGAAGACTCAGAAACACAACAAATCAAAAAAAAAGGTTGCCCAAACGGGATTGCATGAAACTGCAAAGCTTCTACTGCAAAGCTTCTGCATGACAAAAGACATAGGTAGCAAGATCAATAGAAAGCCCATAGATTCGGAGAAGATCTTCACTAGCCATAAAACAGACAAGGGCCTCATATCAAAGATATACTTAGAACTCAAAAAATCAAATCCCCCAACAACAAAGCCACAAAGAAACAACCGCGTGATTAATACGTGGACTAAAGAAAGACAGACTTCTCTGAAGAGGGAATAAAAATGGCCAATAGACACATGAAGAACTGTTCAACTTCTCTGGCCATAAAAGAAATGCAAATCAAAATAACATTGAGATTCCATCTCATCCCAGTTAGAATGGCTATAATCAAGAAATCTAATAACAACAGATGTTGGAGGGAATGTGACCAAAAGGGAACCCTACTTCTTTGTTGTTTGGAATGTAAACTTGTTCAGCCACTTTGGACAACAGTATGGAAGTTCCTCAAAAGACTCAACATAGACCTCCCCTATGACCCAATAATGCCACTTTTGGCCATTTACCCAAAGGATCACAAACTAGGCCATACTAAAGCTACTAGCATAACTATGTTTATCACAGCATTATTCACTATAGTAAGATATAGAACCAACCCAGATGCCCCTCAATAGATGGATGGATCAAGAAAATGTGGTGTGTGTGTGTATGTGTGTGTGTGTGTGTGTGTGTGTGTGTGTGTGTGTGTGTGTGTATTCTATGCCTCCATCAGAAAAGATAATATGATCCTATTTGTTATGAAATGGAAAAACTTGGAAAACTTACATTAAGTATAGTAAGCCAGTCCCAAAGAAACATAGGTCCCATGTTTTTCCTCATTTGTAATAACTAGCATGTGTCTAGGAAAATCTTACCAAACAAGCAGAAAACCTCAAAAGCTATGCACATATGACGCATGAGATTATGCTAAGTGAAATGAACCCTATGATAGGGACACAAGAGGTTTTTATTTTTCTTGTTGTCGTTTTAAATGTACTTATAATGTACTATGTGATTTTTTTTGTTTCTTTCACATGTTCTTACCCCATGGTATAGCCACTGTTTTCACTGTATTTGATTCTGGTGCCCTCTACCTTGTATATACATCTTTCTAATTTGGGAAAGGAAAGGGAAATAACAAAATGCTGCAACAAGGATACAGGTTGACCCATTGTAACAATGAGAAGTACAAGACACTATGTTGAAAATGAACTTTACAATTTAGGGGGGTGAAGAAGGTGTTGGGAAGGTAGGGAGGGAAGGGATGGTAGGGAAAAACAAAGGATGGGGTAACAATGCTTAATAAGAAATAAACTCATTACCTTACTCATGTAACTATAACCCCTCTGTATGGGAACTTTACAATAAAAATATATGAAAAATTCAAAATTGCAAAAATTAAACTAAAAAAATTCTTATTTCTACCAGTATTGTTGAGAAATACAAGGAGATCCAGTCTACATTCTTTTGTGACTCTTCTCTCTGTGTCTGTTTCTCTACATATATATGCTCAAATAAATATTATAATATAATGTACATACAATATATACATATCTAATTATGTTACATATATATTATTTATGTTATATATTTATATATTGTATGTATTTTAAATAAAACATAGTACATACATTATATTGAATGGTCAATACAAATAATACTATGGTTTAGCATTGTTCTAGTTATACAAATTGAAATGATTTTATGCAAATTTTTTGGAAAAATTCAGAAGACCTGATTGTTAATGAAATGCAATAATAGGGGTTGTTATTAATTTAGGGCTTACAAGGGGATTGCTATTGTCTTTATATTGTTTTACAATTTGATTAGTGAATATAAAAATAACATGGAATTTTGTCATTTTATACCTGCATATTAGTCATGCCTGCAATATTTTCTGTAGGATTTTTAAGCCTATCAAGAGAAAAATCCCACATTACAGATAACAAGCCCTGAACATTGTAGATTTGGACACATGAAAATTGAGTGGGAGGATGAAATATGTTGATCAACAGACTTTTTCATTCCTCAGGTCTATTACTATTCTTTAGATTATTTTATGGATATTTCCTCATTTATTGCCAAAATCCATGAATTGGACTCATTATTAAAGAACATTGTGAGTCTTTGAGAAAGGTATCTGCATTTTCCAACAGTAAGTATAACTAGAGAAATGACAGATTTTAAATTTATTCCAACAAAATATCCTACATAATTTCATAGATGAACAAACTCACTTTTTGTTAATATTGTTTTTTAAAATAATTAATTGTTCTATTTATTCACTTTATAAAGTGTGGTTACTGTTTGTGATAGACGTGCTCTTAGATATGGTAACCACAAATAGTTCAATCAAATTTTTTATGCTATAATTGGTACAGTTTTTGGTTTAGAATTTTCTATCTGTATTTTATATTTTTCTTTGAATGCTGCCCACCAGCATATATTGAATGTAAAACGAAATCTCAACTTCTTCAGCATTAAATTTAAATTGTTGATTTGGTATCAGATCACATTGTCTCCGTTATTTTCTTACCTCCCTTATTTAACTTGTATGATAAAGACAAAATCATATTGGTAGAATATGACTAGACCACAAGTTAGACAACTCAGAATTCATTGGCAAATATTTTTAAGCAGATGATTTTTATTATTCTCAGAATTCACTACATGTTTATGTAGAACTCTGATTCTTCAACCGAGTAAAATCTCTATTATTGGCCACTTGTTTAAAGTAAAGATTTCCCAGCACAACAATAAAGAATATTTTGAATGACAAATGTATTAGGGAACACACTGATCTCTTAAAAACAATAACCACTCAAAATTGTTCTCCATAGGCTATAATCTTAGATATTTCAATGATCAACAGGAAGTTTCCTTGCAGAGGAAGATGAAATTTGTGTTAACAAAACTGGCTTTGAACTTATATAACTCATATTTTTCATATTTGATACTTAAATTTATGAAATTTTTTGGTGCTTAATAATCCTCTTTAGGGTTTCTAACAGTCAAGTGGAAATATATATTTCATGCACATCTAAGGTTTTAGAACACATGCCAAGAAACACAAGTCAGAGAGAGTGAAATGGAAAGAATGCAGGCACATTTTATTTTTCCCCAACCAAGTGTCAAGGCATTTCATGCTGTGAATATCTAACACATTGCTTTGACAACTAGACACATATTTATATTTTCTGCTGTTCTAGTCAGGGTATAGTTCAACATTGTCTCAGTTGATTTAGTACCAACTCACGTCAGTCTTTAGACATTTGTACTGGTAACTGGACCAGGAACGCCTGGTGAAGACGTCACAAATTACAGTGATGTTCTTTATTCTTTGAATGGTTTTGGTTGGCAGGGATAATATGGAACGAGAAGTAGATAAACAACACACAGGTCCACTGAATTGTAACACTGGGAATATTAAATAAACTGTGTTGTTTGATACACTTCACTAGAGTAAAACCACTGAGAAGTCATTGTTCTGCAGAATTTCAACCAAAGGATAAAAAAGATTCATAAGAGCACAGAATGGTTCATAGACACAAAGCTTCAAATCTATATGGATTTCAGTAAATAAAGTATAAGGACATTTCAACACCAAATCAAATTGAAAGAAATAGCTTTGATTTTGATTTATTTGCCAGGCAGTTACTTGCTGTAGCACTAAAATTAACATAATATAACAAATACTATAACCAGCATAAAATTTGTAAGATAAATGAAGAATGGTTTTCTATTACATATTTTAGGCCTACCAAAAGGACTATTTATTAAAGATAGTTTTCATTTCTCTTTCTCATTCTCTTATTTTTATATTTATACCACAACTCTCTAGCTTTCTTTGTGGTTTTAACATATGTAGCTAACGAATGATTTTAGAGAATATACAACTCCTTCTAGAAGTTACTGATGGTGTTATAGTTATGGTTTTACTGTAAATCACACACCATTTATTTGCGTGTCTGGCTAAGCTATTCAGTGTTTATATGCTTTAAGTTTGAGGATATACTTTTGCTATAGAAACACTTAAAAAACATACACATATATTCACACAGGTATGTATGCATGTGTATGCAATGTTGAAACATACATTGGTATAGTTGAAACAGCAAAAGACACTGAAGACATCCTCACAAAGGTGATCATCAAAGCTGTGTGCCTCCCATCTCCCTCACCGTCCATCAGGCTTAGACTCTGGAAAGGCACAGGAGGGATTCTCTACAACAAAGTTTACTAAATCAAAACATCTACTCACAATTGGTGGACCATGAAAGGCTAAACCCATTGTTTTCCACACTGTCATTTACAAACAAATACTTTTCTTTATTGACACCTGCCACCTTTGACATACTCTGCAGGGATTTCCACCCACCTCTGTATATTCTGCATGAGGTTGTAACCACTTTTTCTTCTTGTTACTTTGTCTCCTGCAGCCTATTTTGAATCATCCCCCTCTCACACAGTGCAAAACTTGATTCACTACCAAGTTGTGTGGTTCCTTCTTGCTCTACATAGTTACAAAAAGATGGTTTTTGTCAGTTACTGGGCTTGAACTCAGGGGCTGGGCACTATCCTTGAGGTTTTTTTCTTGCTCAACACTAGCACTCTCCCACTTTGAATCAAGGCTCCACTTCCAATTTTCTAGTGGTTAGTGGCAGTTGGCTTCCAACTGCGATCCTCAGAGCTCAATCTCCAGAGTAGCTAGGATTACAGGCATGAGCCACCAGTGTACAGCTACAGGGAATTTTTTTTGTATATTTGGGAAGTATCAAGGGATTAAGAAAATACATTAATGTGTCCGATGAACATAAAAGATTTTTTTAGTAAAAAGAATTTCATATTATTTAATGTACATATATGAATGGAATCAAGAAACTTGGGTGGGGTGAAGATATGGGTCAAGGAGGGAAATGGTGGTATTCTCACAATGCATTGTACCCAGAGATGAAACGTTGATTTGACTCCTACTACTTAATGATAATAAAGCTTTACATATGTACAGAATATCTCAAGGCATTCTTTTCTGAATTATGAGAAGATGTGTAATTTAGCCACTATTTACTCTCTGCTCTAATTCCATACTAACAAATAATTATGAGGGTATTAACAAGATGGGATATCATGTGGAGTTTTCTTTAGACAGCACAATCCACTTGCATTATATTCTGTGGAAATGAACACTGATATTCTCTTTTATGCAATTTATTTAATTTTTATTATCTCTAAATAGTTATACAAAAGAGTTTCAATTAAGAATGCCAACTTATGAGTACAATGCACCTTGAATAGATAGAAATATTTGGTTATGCTCCCTAGCAATAAACAACTGATACTGACAATGAATAAATATTCCATAAGACACATTTTGAGCTTAAACAGTGAAAGCATGCACACTATGTTTGAGGTGTTTTATTTCCAAGTTTTAGCTTGAAAATTTTGTATCATGAGAAAAGTCAGTCTTGATAATCTAAGGTTTATTATGGTCAGTGAGTAATTGGACTCAAAACTCATTGAAGTGGTATATATACACAATGGAATTCTATGCCTCCATCAGAAAGAATGGCATTTCCCCATGTGTTAGGAAATGGAAAGACTTGGAAAAAATTATATTAAGTGAAGTAAGCCAGGCCCAAAGAAACATAGCTTCCATGGTTTTCCTTATTTTCAATAACTAGTATATGGCTGAGACAAGCAGAAAAGGTCAGATAAGTTGATGAAATGAACCCTAAGATAAGTATTCAAAAGTTTTTTTCTTTCTGGTGATTGTTTCTAACATATTTATAAGATGATTTCTTTGTTGTTTTGTATATCCATCCCCCATGGTATAACCCCTGCTTTCATTGTATTTGATGTTGGTATAATTTGTGGAGGGGAAGGGAATAAACAAATTATTTAAACAGGGATACAGCTGGACCCATTGCAACAATGAGATGTACAAGTCCTAATGTCATAAAGCAAACTTTACAACTTTGTGGGGGGAGAGATGGGAAGGGATGGTAAGGGGAAACAAAGGAGGAGGCAACAATGCTTGATAAGAAATGTACTCATTACCTTGCTCATGTAATTATAACCCCTCTGTACGGTATTTTCACAATAAAAAATAAATTAAAAAAAACTCTTTGAAGTGATGAGGCATTCTTAGCTAAGTAAGTATGGGGATACAGGAAGTATCCATTTGTCATTTATGGTACAAATGTTTAATTGGTGCATCTTTTCCATAGAAAATAGTAAATGGTAGTGTGAAATGTAAAATAATGTATAGAGAAAACAAAAATGTTAATATTTTAATAGGCTGAACAATCTAAGTGGATCAAATAGACTAGGCACTACACCATTAGATTTACTTTGTTTATAGTGAAAACCAAATGATCTGGTTTTAAAATAACACTTAGGAGTTTTATTTGTTCCAATCATCTTCATTAGAACTTTGATTCTCTAAAATTAATTACAGAAATAGAGTTATTAATATTGTAAAACAAAATAGTTTTAAATTAAGTTCATCTAATAATTTAACTGACAGTATTGTAGTATATGAAGTCAGCTAATTGGTTGACGTTAAAAAAAAACATTATTTATAGGTTTTATTCATAATCCACACCGTTCATTCTTATTTATTCCTACCTCTAAGGTAAAAAATCTATGAAGTATTGTATTATATTTTTAAAAATCAATAAAACCATAAGACATAAAGTTATTGAGAATATTTCAGAGAATATTGAGAATATTTCAATGACTCAAAGCCAGCAATATAAATCATGGTAGTTAGTCAGAACTTCTTCTATTCTAGGCCAAAAAATAGAATGAATTTTAGTTTTGCCTGTTCTTTCTACTATATAAAACTACATCTGTAAGTAGGAAGTTTTCACTCCATCAACATTATATTTTTAATGTAAATTTTCTTGTGAGATCTATACAAGAGAATTGAGGAACATAGTAGATATTACCATTTACTTCACTGGTATTTAATCATTAGAATTAAGAAGCCCATCTAGAAATTTTTGCATAGTTGTTCACTGTTGTTTAAGTATGTAGCCAATGTTATTACTCAATATTTTAGAAGTATTTCTTTACACATTCTAAATAAATAAGAGAAACAGAAAAACACCAATTGGCAATACCACATTAATAGTTGCAACAGTCAGGAGCTATTGATAATTCTTCATATTCCTGGGGTAAAGTATGAGGAGAAATAGGATGCTCACAGTCTCATAGCATCTCTCAGGAGATACTTACTATTCCAAAGAAAAACAACACAGCAGGAAACCCAACCAACATCACAGCAATAGAGGGAATAAAGATAAGCATCATGACGTGAGACATGCAAAAATCTGTGGACCTATTGATATGCTATCAGTAGATTGTAAGATTTCTCCTACTGAGTTCCGGGAAGATGGCGGAGGAGAAGCTGGAATCTGAACAAGCTCTCGCATAGAAAGCAGTTTTAGAGTTCCAGTGAACAGCCCTAAGCCAGAGAATCACACCAAGTGTGCCATCACAGGACAGAGAGTTAGACAAGAGAGGGGAAGCCAAGGAAACACATCAGCTGCCGCTGCGGCTGCAGGGTCGCGGCGGCGACCTCCGCCGCGGGGTCATACCTGAGACACAGAGAGTCCGGGACAAAGGAGCCAGACGCAGCGGACGAGCGGATTCTACTCAAAACCAACAAGAACCAACAAGGAGCGGACATCTTCATCCTGCTGTTTGCAGACCAGAGACGACCCAGGATCCAAGACTCGGTGTGAGTACAAGCCCGACGTCCTCACTCCTTCTCAGGGAGCAGAGGAGGGAAGGCCACCCCTCCCCACCCAGCACCGGTGATCTCCATCTTGGATACCAACAAAGCTCGGGGAGCTGCTAGCTCCAGCTCAGGCTTTGGATAAAAAAAGTCATTTAGCAGGTCATAAGAACTTAACGGCAAAGTGACCTGCCAGACTCAGCTCCATCCAGGGAAAAGTCACGCAGCTCAGGCGCCAGCCATCGGAGTGCCTTGCCTCACTGGGTAACCAGAGCCAGAGGCTGCCCCTCCCTCTAGCAGCCACCATAATCAATTGAAAAACAGAAACCCTGAGAATGGCTCCAGGCTGGGCACTGTGAGCTTTATCACAAAATAGCCCCAGGGAAAAGCTACTGTTTGTTGAAAGGCCTCAACTTTACCCAGAACCTAGCCTCACCACCACATCCCCCTCTTTTGTGATTCTCAAAGCAGATCACCCTCCCAGAAGACTAACCTGGGAGGGGGATCTCAAAATCTTGGGTAAAGCAGAGCATTTTTCTGCCTCTTCCAACCAACCGACTTAAGAAACCAATCAAGCCACAGGATCACAAGCTGACCAGAGACTCCAACAAGAGACTGGTTAAAGACAAAAGGGAGATACAGGATACTTCCCACTCCTTCCCCCCCCAAAAAAAAATCAAAAGACTTTTTTTTTCTTTTTTTTTCTTCTTCTTCTCCTTTTCTTTTTTTTTGCTTGTTTTTTGTTTTTTGTTACCTTATATACATATATATATATATATATAAATTTTTTCCCTTCTAAAACTTTTATTAATCTTTAATTTTTCCCTCTTCTGAAAAAATAATTGTTTTCCAGTAACTGTTTTCTTCTCATCTTATAATTTTTATTTTAGGAATATGTGAATGAGCGTTTTCCTTTCTTTTCTTGTCTTCTTTCTCTTTTTCTTTCTTTCTTAATTATCTTTTTGTTTTTTGTCTAGCTCTACTGAACTTCTGATCTTTTCTTCTCACTTTCCCATCCTTAAAGTTTTTCACATCTCCTCTATGTCCCTCCCCTTCTCTCAACATATTCACATTCCTCTCTAAATAGATGGTCTTTTAACCTCTATAATAACATTAATTTTTACGTTTCTATTTTTTTCTGGTCTCTCTTCATTCCCCTTTCCGTCTCTTCTTTTTCTCTCTCTCTCTACTTGCATCCTACCCAACCCATTTCCTGCATTGTGATTAGGACATAGTTAACTCTCCCTGTGCCTCCCCACACCAATCTATTCCTATTTTTTACCCACATCTCTCCCTAATCCTAATAATTTCTGGTTTTCCAAATTCTTCTCTGCGGATCGAAGTCCTTTAATATATAGTTGTTTGATGTTGAATAGATGTATCTGTTGAAATAGATTGTATCTGTAGACTATTGACTGTACAAATGCAAACTTTGATTGATGGTTGCCTTAAGATAGTGTTCTAGCACAAAACTGGTGCTATCTTCATCTCAAATGGGCAGAGTAAGCCGGAAAAACACAAGAAAAATGACAAATTCGGGTATCTCAATTCCCAATCTTGATAATCAGGGATTAGAACAGATAAAGAATAATCCAGAGGAGAGTTCCCAAATAGCTCTACAAACACTACTAGCAAACATGATAAATGAGAAGTTTGACAATGTACAAAGGACTCTGTATGAGCATGATAGGGAGAGAGGGGAGGCATCCCAGAAGTTTATACAGGAATATCATAAGCGTGAGGAAGCTACTCAAAAACTGATACAGGATTTGCGTGAACAACTTGAGAATACTCAAAGAGAAAGGGAGGAATGGCGTGAGCAGGCTGAGAACACGCAAAGAGAACTGCAGGAATCCCACCAACGGGAGGAAAGAGAACTACAGGAATCCCACGAACAGGAGGAAGCTAATCAAAGAGTAATTCAGGAATTGAGAGACCAGGTAGAGAATACACAAAGATCACTAAAGGCATTCATGGAATCCATTAACAAAGAGCTGAAGGAAGTCAGGGAGACCACAAAGGGAATGCTGAATGGAACCCAACAGAAGGAATGGGAGTCCAAAGAAACCATAACCAATCAACTAAGTGATTTGAGAACAAACACTGAACACCAAATTAAGGAAGTAAAGAAATTCATACAAGACCTAAAACAGAGCTTCAACAAAGAACTTGAAGCCATCAAAGCTGACCAATTAGAAGGAAAAGAGATAAAAAACAAAGTAGAGAGTCTTGACAGCAGGTTAGACCATGCAGAAGATCGAATCTCAGGGATTGAAGACAGCCTAGATATTATAGAGAAAGAACATACAACCATCCAACACAAGTCCAAGAAATATGATAGGTCTATCCAACACCTGGAAGACACCATCAGAAGGCCCAATCTAAGGATAATGGGTGTAGAGGAGCACCTAGAAAGAGAAGTTAATGGTCTAGGAAATTTGTTTAACAGGATCCTAGCAGAGAACTTCCAAAACATACAAAAAGATAGGCCTATTCAGATACAAGAAGCTTTTAGAACCCCAAATAGACCAGACCAGAATAAGACATCCCACCGTCACATTATAATCTAAACAGGATCAACCCAGACCAAGGAAAAGATCCTTAAAGCTGTCAAGGAGAAAAGGGTAATCACCTATAAAGGGAAACCAATTAGAATTACCTCAGATTTCTCAGCAGAGACAATCAAAGCAAGAAGAGCCTGGAATGACATATGCCATGCCTTAAAAACAAACAACTATCAACCAAGAATACTGTACCCAGCTAAACTCTCTTTCATAACTGAAGGCCAAATAAAAACCTTCCATAGCAAAGAAAAATTGAAACAATACATCTCCACCAAACCAACCCTGCAAAAGATTCTTAAAGATGTCCTACACATAGAAAACCAACAAGAACGCAACAAAGGCCAAGAAACTGCACCCAAACTGAGAATCCAAGAACGTTAGGAAGAACCCAGTTTTTGCAGCCCCTATGAAGGTGGATAACATGGCAGGAACTCCCAAATACCTCTCAGTCCTATCTCTTAATGTTAACGGACTGAACTCTCCAATTAAGCGACATAGACTGTCTAGTTGGATTAAAAAACAAGACCCTTCTATCTGCTGCCTGCAGGAGTCACATCTTGCCCATAAAAACAAACACATTTTCAATGTTAAAGGCTGGAACAAAATCTACCAAGCAAATGGCCCCCATAAACAGGCGGGAGTTGCAATCCTAATATCAGATAATATAGACTTCAAATTAAAATTCGTGAGAAGAGATAAAGAAGGTTGCTACATACTAATTAAAGGATCTCTCCTTCAGGAGGATATTACAATTCTAAATATCTATTTGCTAAACAATGGAGCACCCAAATTTATCAAAGAAACACTACTTTCCCTCAAATCCCATATAGATCCAAAGACATTAATTGTTGGGGATTTTAACACACCACTCTCCTCACTAGATAGATCAACTCGGCAAAAACTCAACAGAGAAACCGCAGATCTAAACAGCTGCATAGATCAACTAGACTTAACAGACATTTACCGAACATTTCACCCAGCAGCATCAGAATACACGTTCTTCTCAGCAGCACATGGAACGTTTTCTAAAATAGACCACATTTTAGGCCACAAAGCAAACTTGTCTAAATTCAGAAACATTGAAGTTATACCTTGCACTCTCTCTGACCACAGGGGAATAAAATTAGAACTCAACACCAAAAACCACCAAAGAAAGTCCGGTATCACATGGAGGCTGAACGCCACACTGCTGAATCATGAGTGGGTCATGGAAGAGATTAGAAAGGAAATTCAAATGTTCATGCTATTCAACAAAAATGAACACACAAATTACCAGCTCCTCTGGGACACAGCAAAGGCAGTACTCAGCGGCAAGTTTATAGCTCTGAGCACCTACATCAACAAATTGGAGAGATCTGAAACAAACAATTTAACGACACATCTAAACCTTCTTGAAAAAGAGCAGCAAGATAAACCCCAATCCACTAGACAGAAAGAAATAATCAAAATTAAATCAGAATTAAATGAATTAGAATCCAAAAAAACTATAGAAAGAATCAACAAAACAAAGAGTTGGTTCCTCGAAAAACTTAACAAAATTGGCAGACCCTTAGCAAATCTTATCAGAATAAGGAGAGAACACACCCAAATTAATAAACTCAGAGATGAGAATGGAAACATCACCACGGAAACAACCAAGATTCACTACATGATAAGGGAATAATTCTCAAAACTTTATGCTAATAAGTTTGAGAACTTGACAGAAATGGACCTTTTCATAGCAAATATTGACATGCCAAAACTAAACCAAGATGAGTTAAACCAGCTTAACAGGCACATATCAAGCATTGAAATAGAAACAGCAATAAGAGACCTCCCAGCTAAGAAAAGTCCAAGACCAGATGGTTTTACAGCGGAATTTTACAAGGCCTTCAAAGCAGAGCTCACACCAATACTCCTCCAACTCATCAATGAAATTGAAAGAGAAAGCTCACTACCGAACTCATTCTATGAAGCCATCATAACCCTCATCCCAAAACCAGGCAGGGACTCATCAAAGAAAGAGAACTATAGACCCATTTCTTTGAAGAACATTGATGCAAAATTTCTCAATAAAATTTTGGCCAATCGACTTCAACAATTCATCCAAAAAATCATACACCATGATCAAACAGGATTCATTTCAGGGATGCAAAGCTGGTTCAATATACGCAAATCAATTAATATTATTCATCACATCAACAGGAGCAAGGATAAGAACCACATGGTTATCTCAATAGATGCAGAAAAAGCATATGACAAGATCCAACACCCCGTTATGATGAAGGTTCTGGAAAAATTAGGAATCCATGGAACATTCCTCAATACAATAAAGGCTGTATATGACAAACCTACAGCCAGCCTTATACTCAATGGTGAAAAACTAAAGCCATTTCCTCTTAACTCAGGAACAAGACAAGGATGCCCACTCTCTCCACTTCTCTTCAATCTAGTATAAGAATGCCTAGCTACAGCAATAAGACAAGATGCAGACATAAAGGGGATCCAAATAGGGAAAGAAGAAATAAAACTCTCCCTCTTTGCAGATGACATGATCTTGTATTTAAAGAATCCCATAGACTCCACTCCCAAATTACTCAAGCTGATTCAAAACTTTGGCAAAGTAGCAGGTTATAAAATTAACCCCCAAATATCAATGGCTTTTCTGTATGCCAACAATGAGAAAAGTGTGGCTGAAATTAGGAAAGCAACTCCATTTTTAATAGCCGCACAAAAAAATAAAATACCTAAGAATTAACTGAACCAAAGAAGTGAAGGACCTCTATGATGAAAACTTTAAAATCTTGAAAAAGGAAATCAACACAGAACTTAAAAAATGGCACAACCTCCCATGCTCCTGGATTGGAAAGATTAACATTGTGAAAATGGCAATACTTCCCAAGGCTATCTACAAATTCAACGCGATACCTATCAAAATTCCACCCTCATTCTTCAAGGAAATAGAAGAGGCAATCCAAAAATTCATATGGAACAATAAAAGACCCTGAATAGCAAAAACGCTCCTCAACGGAAAGAACACTGCTGGAGGAATATCAATACTAAATTTCCAACTCTACTATACAGCCATAGTAATCAAAACAGCTTGGTATTGGCATAAGAACAGACCTCAGGACCAATGGAATAGAATTGAAAACCCAGAAATGAACTTACAGACCTATAGCCATCTAATCTTCGATAAGGAAGCTAAAACAATAGAATGGAAGAAAGAAAACCTCTTCAGTAAATGGTGCTGGCAAAATTGGTTAACTACTTGTAGAAAACTAAAGCTAGATCCTTATATATCACCCTGCACCAGAATCAACTCCAAATGGATCAAAGACCTTGAACTCAAAGCAGACACTCTGAAAACATTACAGGATGGAATAGGAGAAACCCTAGGTCTCCTTGGCTCAGGCCGAAATTTTCTGAATAGAGACCCGGAAGCACAATAAATCAAAGAAAGTTTGGACAAATGGGATTCCATAAAGTTGCAGAGCTTCTGCAGGGCAAATGACATAGCTAGCAAGATCAATAGAAAGCCCACCGATTGGGAGAAGATCTTTACTAGCCATACAATGGACAAGGGTCTCATATCTAAAATATTCTTGGAACTCAAAAAATTAAACCACCCAACAACAAATCCTCAAAGAAACAACTGCCCAATAAAGAAGTGGGCGAAAGACTTAAAGAGAAGCTTCTCTGAAGAAGAAAGAAGGATGGCCAATAGACACATGAAGAAATGTTCAACATCCCTAGCCATAAAAGAAATGCAAATCAAAACAACATTGAGATATCACCTCACTCCAGCTAGAACAGCAAAAATCAAGAACTCTAACAACAACAGATGCTGGAGAGGATGTGGACAGAAAGGAACCTTACTTCATTGTTGGTGGGAATGTAAACTTGTTCAACCACTTTGGAAAGCAGTATGGAGGTTCCTCAAAAGACTTCACATAGATCTCCCCTATGACCCAGCAATCCCACTTTTGGGCATTTACCCAAATGTTTACAAACAAGACCACACTAAAGCTACCAGCACAACTATGTTTATTGCAGCATTATTTACCATAGCTAAGATATGGAACCAACCCAGATGCCCCTCAGTAGATGAATGGATCAAGAAAATGTGGTATATATACACAATGGAATTCTATGCCTCCATCAGAAAGAATGACATTTCCCCATTTGTTAGGAAATGGAAAGGTTTGGAAAAAATTATATTAAGTGAAGTAAGCCAGGCCCAAAGAAACATAGGTCCCATGGTTTCCCTTATTTGCAATATCTAGGTATGAGTCAAGCGGAAAAGGTCAGATTATGTGATGTTAGGAAAATGAACCCTTAAATATGTATTTTAATGTTTTCATTTCTTTCATGCATGTGTTTCTAACGCATTTTTAAGATTATTTCTTTGTTGCTTTGTATGTCCCTCCCCCACAGTGTAACCCCCGCTTTCACTCTATTTGATGTCAGTATAACATGTGGAGGAGATGGGGACAAACAAGTCGTTTAAGGATTCAGGTGGACCTGTTGCAACAATGATAAGTACAAAATGTCATGTCAAAACCAGCTTTACAATGTCGGTGTGGGGGGGAGGGGTGTATAATTGGGTGGGGGGAGGGGGGAGGCTGGGAAGTGAGGTGAAGGGTAAACAAAGGAGGAGGCTGCAATGCTTGGTAAGAAATGTATGCATTATCCTGCCCATGTAATTGTAGCCCCTCTGTACAGTATGTTCTCAAATAAAATAAAATTAAATTAAAAAAAAAAAAGATTTCTCCTACTGCTCCTGACTCTATTCGTTAGAAATTTTCAGACATGCTCAATTGAGGGACCTTCTACAAAACATGTTCGCATTCAGATGTGTGGAAGGAAGAATAAATGGGGAAGAGAGAGGAGGAGAGAAGGGTAAAGGCGGGGAAAGGGGAAGAGAGGAATGAAATGTGCAGAGGTTCGGAAAAGACTAGTAGCAAAGTGGGGAACTTTGAATAAAATCTGTAAATCTTTTATTACATTGATTGTGTGAATTAGATGATTTTAACATTCTTATTACAGGAGAATGGAAGATAGGTACCAAGAGTCTGTATATACTACATTAATGAATTTTGAAATAAAAAGAAAAAATATCATCTTATGAGTCCTTAAGACTTTGCTAAAATTTTGCTGACTATGACTGAATTCTGCTTTTATAAAATAATCTGGGTCAAGAAATTTATTAAGAGTAAATATTGTCAACTAGACAACTTACCAAAATAGGTAGATATAGTCTACTTTGGGCAACTTGATACAGACAGCTGCCAAGTGTAGCCTACTGAATCAGAGTAATTATAGCACATTACAATAAGATTAATGAATGAGAAGCTAGACTACTATTTACAATGATATCTAGAAATTGTATGTAGACAACTAATAATATTTAGTTCAAAATTTGAAAGACAGATAAAAGGCCCACAAAGTACAGTGAGTTCCTAAAAACAAATGCTTGTGTGGATTATAATAGACAAGGCAGTAAACCACAAACTGTAATTACATTAAAAAACCTTTTTAATCTGATTCAATGTACTATCCCCTTGGAGAAAGTTACTAATTGATTGGTAATGCTAGTACAAATAGAGAGAAGACAGCTGGATTTGAGAAAGATTAATAACATTTTTTATAATATTTGGAGGAAAGAAGGAAAACACTCACAGAATATATGGACAATTTTATTTTGATAAGTTTAATTGCTAATTAAATTGTCATGGTCAATAAGTATCACCCTGGATAAAAAGTGTAAAGAGGCAAGCTGGGAAGGTGGCTCAGTGGTAAAATACTTGCCTTGCATGCATGAGGCTCTGGGTTCGATTCCTCAGTACCACATAAGCAGAAAAGGCCAGAAGTGGTGCTGTGGCTCAAGTGGTAGAGCCTTAGCCTTGGGCTGAAAAGCTGAGGAATAGAGCCTAGGCCCAGAGTTCAGGCCCCCGACTGACAAAAAAAAATGTGTAAAGAGGGCAGGGAAGGTATCTCAGTGGTAGAGCACTTCCCTTGCATGCATAAGGCCCTAGGTTGGATTCCTCAGCACCACATAAGCAGAAAAAGCTGGAAGTGGCTCTGTAGCTCAAGTGGTAGAGTGCTAGCCTTGAGCTGAAGAGCTGATGGACAGCACCCAGGCCCAGAATTTAGGCCCCACGACTGACAAAAAAAGAAGAAAAAGAAGAAAAGAAAATGTGTAAAGAGCATTTTCCTCAGCCGAATTAAATGTACAGGGTATTTGTCAGTGATACAGCCATTGGACAGAAACTCACTGGTGCAGAGAGCTGCTCCAAAATCAGGCCTCTTCTCTTGGCCACAGAATTCCGACTACCATGAAACATAACAGCTTACTGAGAAAAAGGATATGTGATACTAAGATTGTGGTCAGATGCTGCCAGAAACAGGAGGAATCAATAAGGCTCCTTCTCTTTGTGTAGACTTCTCTAGCATCTCCTTTGACAGCTTCCCTAGCCTTAGAAATGGCTGACATAGACTGTCAAAGAGTTACTACAGCTGATTTAAGGCACTTTTGACATTTCACATGTATGTATTTGTTCATGTGTGCAATAAGATATTTACTGTCTCTTTAAAAATGTGCAGTTGTGCAAATTTTGATTTTGTTATTTCTTGGTTAATTTAGCTAGCATCAACTTACAAATCACAGCCCAAAAAGTACAAGAACAAACTCACCAATGCTCGGGTAACCAGGTGTGGAAGGGTCTCCTCGAGGCTTCAGGGTCACCTTGAAAGTGTCATGGTTAAGATTTTCAGTCTTTGGTAAATCACAAGGCTCAATATATAGAAGAACACCTCCAAATACAGCCTTTTCCAACAAGGAAATCTAAAAGGGAAATAAACTATTAAAACTATTATCATATACATTGCAAGTTCAGGTATTATCATTCACAAATGTGCTTTAAATAGGATGATTCTTGTTGATTATTGTTATTAAGAAGACAATTATCCCATGCAAAGATTTTTTGTTACTTATCCCTGCCCTTCCCTCCTGTAGGTTCTATGATATGTGTAATATTTAGTCAGCATTCTCACATTGTTTATGTGAAATATCACTCACTAGCTCATGGAATTTCTCATCATTTCTTTTGTAATTGTCCAAGTAGATTTAGACTTTCTACTTCCATGAAATTAAGAGAGCATCAAAATATGCAAGGCTCTACAGTAAATACAGTGGTTCTGATCATCTCCCTGCCTTTCCCTAAAGCAGGAATCACAGCAGCATTGTGATACATTTCCTCCAGTGCTAAGCCTGTCAAGCTAGTTACTAAAATGAAGAAACCATTTCCCATTGTCAATGTTCTGAACCTTCCAGATGTCCTAGCATATCAGTCATCATATTCTCTACCATGGATGCTCTACCAGACCTGACAGCCAGGCTAGTAAGGGGTTGTCTCATAACCCCAGGAGGAGCCTAGGGATCAGCTTCTATCTATCCTGTCCTTAAAGGTTTAGAAATAGTGCTGGGAAGGTGGCTCAGTGGTAGAGTGCTTGCCTCTCAGGAATGAGGCCCTGGGTTTGATTCCTCAACACCACATGCACAGATAAAGCCAGAAGTGGGAGCTGTGGCTCAAGTGGTACAGCTCTAGCCTTGAACTGAAGAGCTCAGAGACAGTGCCCAGACCCAGAGTTCAAGCCCCACGACTTACAAAAAAAAAAAAGAAATTAGAAATAGCCCAGCTTACCTGAGAAGGCATTTTTAATATAAAGAGACCACTTCACTCTGTTTTTTATCTTTTTTGGTTTTTTTTTTTGTCGGTCGTGGGGCTTGAATTCTGGGCTTGGGCACTGTCCCCACTCTGTTTTGAGTAAGTGTGCAATATGTAACAGGACAGATGAACTTAACCTGCTTATGTATTCCCTGTTCTAGCTGGGTAAACTCTTATTTTTATTTTTGGAAAGCATCTTAGCATGACTCACCTGATATGAGGAACAATAATCACTATTTGCTGATTCTATTTGCTTCCCATGAGAGAATAAAATAAATTAGATGATATTAAATAAGAGTAAGATGAAAGGTTGAATAAAGACAGCTACTGCTGATAGTTTGGCTTAACTTGCCACCTATATCTCACTTCCTAATTATTGCTTATATTGTTTAGTGAGTTTTGCAATACGTGAGAAACAGGGGTCCTTGTGGCCTTGGATGGACCATTAAAGAAGGTAAGGGTCGCTGGGCGCCCATGACTCAGGCCTGTAATCCTAGCTACTCCCAAGGCTGAGATCTGAGGGTCGCAGTTCAAAGCTAGCCTGGTCAGGAAAGTCCGTGAAACACTTATCTCCAATAAATCACTAGGAAACCAGTGGCTCAAGTGGTAGAGCACTCTCCTTGAGCTGAAGAGCTGAGGGGCAGTGCCCAAGCCCAGAGTTCAAGTCCCACGACCGACAAAAAAAAAAAAAAGGTAGAGGTCATGCTAATTTTCTCTATCATTGCACATTCTGCATTGACTAAACAGGCTTGGAGTAGGCATTGAAGGGTAATGGTAGCCAGGTGCCAGGGGCTCATGCCTGTAATCCTGGTTACTCAGGAATCTGAGCTCTGAGGATCAGGTTCAAATCAAGCCATACTAAGAAAGTCTGTGGAAACCCTTATCACCAATTATTTATTAAAATAATGCAGAGGTGGAGCTAAGGCTCAAATGTCAAAGCCTTGAATGAAAATAAAAAGAAAGAAAAACTAATGGACAGTGTTCAGGCCCTAGTTCAAGCCCCAATACTGGCACACATAACACATAAAAAAAGAGTACTGCAAATAAGAAAGTACATGAAACAGGTGTTAACACCACAGCTATTCTTAAAGAAAATGGAGCTTGAGGAAAATTCTTAGTATCCATTTCTACTGGAAACAAATAGACAAACATATCAATTTACATACATCACGACTCTAACTGCATAAAGGAAACAACTGAAAATGAAAACCACCTAAAAACAGAATACACACATACTACACTAACAGCATTTTCCTCTCCTTTAAAGGTGTTCTGTACTTTCCAATTTGGGATGTAAGGTAAAACTTATACTTTATAACAAAAAATTTAATAGATAAGATTGAGAACCTAATAAGGTGTAGCTGACTAATGACTCCAATTTGAATTCTTTAACAAAAAACTTAGATTGAATCATTCTCTCTGTTTTCTAATGGAGAACAAGAAAGAATTTAAGGGGAAAATAGGGATGATGAAAGGGAAAATGAGCAAAAGGAATATGAAAAAGAGGGCCAAATTTAAGATTTACTCTTCCAAAGTCCACCATAAGTCCAAGGAAGGGCATCAAATGGTCCACATGCTGTAATAGTGTGCCGTGTATGTGTGTGTGTGTGTGTGTGTGTGTGTGTGTGTGTGTGTGTGAATGAGGATTCAAAGCTTCTTATTTCACTTGACCTTTTCACTTATAGCTGGCTCCCTATCAGTTGAGCTGCACTTCTACTTCCGTTACTTTTATTGGTGGTGGTGATAGTAAATTGGAGATAAGTAAAGAATGTTTTAGAATTTTCAGCTTGACGTGGGTTTAAACCACAAACCTCCGATTTCAGCCTCTGGAGTAGTTAGCACTATAGTTATGAGCTATTATTATCCAAACTGAAATAGTCATTATTTAAAAGAAAAGTTTTATTTTGTAAGTTCTACTTACTACAGGAGAATATATAAAGAAAAATATAAGCGTGTCTAACAAAAATTGTGTTAAATATAAACATGTCTAGCAAAAATTGTTTTGAATATTAAAAATTGGTTTCTTGGTATTGAAGTGATTCATGTGCTCAGACAAAAAATGATACAGACAAAAAAGAAATTTCGTAGATGGGTGCCGATGGCTCATGCCTGTAATCCTAGCTACTCAGGAGGCTGAGATCTGAGGATGGCGGTTCAAAGCCAGCCAGGGCAGGAAAGTCTGTGAAATTCTTATCTCCAATAAACCACCAGAAAACCGGAAGTAGTTCATGTGGTAGAGCGCTAGCCTTGAGCTGCAGAGCTGAGGGACAGTGCTCAGGCCCAGAGTTCAATTTCGTGGAACAATCTCCAAAGAGTAGTAGTTACATACAAGTACACGAAACATTCTACTAACAATACGTACACACTTGCCTATATTAATAAAAACATTTTATTTTTAATACATGTGTAAATTATAAATAAATAATTTTACATCATATATGTAGTATATCAGAGATATTATAATATCACATATATGTGATATAAATAATATAATACTACAAGGCTAGAAATTATTTAATTCTGCTAGTTGTACAGATAATTTTTATTTGTTTTATATTATACTACAATAAAATACTTGTAACTAAATCTTGGCATAAATGCCTATTTTTAAGAAACATTATCATAAGTGCAATGGATAGGTCAAAATATTCTTTTATATATGATATTGCAACATATATATATTAGTACAGTAGTTCTCTTATTTATGCTTTTAATTTTTATAGTGCCAGTCTCCCTTTTAATTATTGTTCACAAATATGACATGGTAATTTCTAGAAATAAAAAATCCATATGCTTGAAGCACTCTGTGTACAACACATTCATAACCTATATGTGATTATTCATTAGTCACAATCTTCTTCCTGGTTATTAGACCAAGTTTCACAGTATTGAGGTGCTTGTGTTCATGTCCCTGTATCACAGTGCCTCCATCATTCAGTTCATCTCCTCCCATGAGCATTGGTCATCTCAGTTCATGAAGAGAAGAGTGAATGTAGTGCAATAGGTATGTTGAAAGAAACCATATTCGTATACATTTTGTTCTACAGAAATTCCACCTTTTGTTGATAGATCACATATAGTTTAGTGTAAGCATTGTAAAATTCAATAGATGAATGAATAAATGAAAAATCAAGGCTTATGACATGGCTCAAGTGGTAGAATACCTGATTAGCAATTTGTAGTCACTCACACAGCTTTTGTCTTAGAAAAAATTATGTTAAGTGAAGTAAACCAGATACACAGAAACATAGGTTGCTTAGTTTCCCTCATTTATTGTAACTAGAGCCTATAAATCTGCAAGTAAACACACTGGATGGTAAAACACCACAGTGAGACCAAAGGAGGAGATTTGTTAGGAGAGGATCACAAAGCCTCAATAGATATGTGCATATGATTATATAAAATGCTACACATAAAAATAAATGAGATTTTTCATTACATTTTTTAATTGTATTTCTCCTTTGTTGCTGTTTTTGTTTTCTGTACTTTTTGTCTTATATGTAAATTTTATCTATTTGGGGGAGAGTAAGGGTGGAGAGGAATGGTGGAACAAAGGGTGAACAAATGTGCTAGTGATACTCACTAGACACTGTGTTGAGGAAGTATACAACATGTGCAGGGGCAAGACATGAGGGAAAAACTGAGAGAGAATTAGGAAAGGGGTAACATTGTTCAAAAAGAAATGTTCTTATTGCCTGATTTATAGAACTGTACTCCCTCTGTATATAATATTTAAAATAAAACTAAGACTAAAAAATAAGTAAAACAAAAGAAATTAAGTATTTCTTAAAAACTGTTTTTAAGACTTGAGGGTGATTTCTCTGTTCCCTATATAACGGAAGCCATTTTTATACAAGGAAAACACTGACATACATTGATAACAAAATTACATAAGGCAAGGCCTTTGCTCTCAAAAGTTCTTTCTACCAGTGGGATGTCTAAAATTTTATCTTGTATAATAACCTCAATTTACTGAGCAAAAGTGGTTCTATCAGCAATATGTTTACTGGACACAAAGAAGAAAGTAGAAATCACCTTCCTTCCTTCCTTCTTTCCTTTCTTCCTTCTTTCCTTCTTTTCCTTTCTTTTTTTTAATTTAATTTTATTTCATTTGTGAACATACTGTACAGAAGAGTTACAATTACATGGGCAGGATAATGTGTACATCCCTTTTTTTTTAATTTCATTTTATTTTATTTGAGAGCATACTGTACAGAGGGGTTACAATTACATTGGCAGGATAATGCATACATTTCTTACCAAGCATTGCAGCCTGCTCCTTTGTTTACACTTCACATCCCTTCCCAGCCTCCCCCCTCACACCCATAACAATCCTATTCCTTCCCCGCCCTCCCACCCCCGCACCGACATTGTAAAGCTCGTTTTGGACATGACAACTTGTACTTCTCATTGTTGCAACAGGTCCACCTGTATCCTGAAACAACTGGTTTCTCCCCATCTCTCCACAAGTTATACTGACATCAAATATAGTGAAAGCAGGGGTTATACTGTGGGGCAGGGACATACAAAGCAACAAACAGATAATCTTATAAAAGCATTAGAAACACATGCATGAAAGAAAAAAAACATTAAAATACACATCTAAGGGTCCATTTTCCTGACATCACATTATCTGACCTTTTCCGCTTGACTCACACATATACTAGATATTACAAATAAGGGAAACCATGGGACCTATGTTTCTTTGGGCTTGGCTTACTTCACTTAATATAATTTTTTCCAAGTTTTTCCATTTCCTAACAAATGGAGAAATGTCATTCATTCTGATGGAGGCATAGAATTCCATTGTGTATATATACCACATTTTCTTGATCCATTCATCTACTGAGGGGCATCTGGGTTGGTTCCATATCTTAGCTATGGTAAATAATGCTGCAATAAACATAGTTGTGCTGGTAGCTTTAGTGTGGTCTTGTTTGTAAACATTTGGGTAAATGCCCAAAAGTGGGATTGCTGGGTCATAGGGGAGTTCTATGTGAAGTCTTTTGAGGAACCTCCATACTGCTTTCCAAAGTGGTTGAACAAGTTTACATTCCCACCAACAATGAAGTAAAGTTCCTTTCTGTCCACATCCCCTCCAGGATCTGTTGTTGTTAGAGTTCTTGATTTTTGCTGTTCTAACTGGAGTGAGGTGATATCTCAATGTTGTTTTGATTTGCATTTCTTTTATGGCTAGGGATGTTGAACATTTTTCATGTGTCTATTGGCCATCCTTCTTTTTTCTTCAGAGAAGTTTCTCTTTAAGTCTTTTGCCCACTTCTTTATTGGGCAGTTGTTTCTTTGAGGATTTGTTGTTGGGGGGTTTAATTTTTTGAGTTCCAAGTATATTTTAGATATGAGACCCTTGTCCATTGTATGGCTAGTAAAGATCTTCTCCCAATCGGTGGGCTTTCTATTGATCTTCATAGCTATGTCATTTGCCCTGCAGAAGCTCTGCAACTTTATGGAATCCCATTTGTCCAACCTTTCTTTGATTTGTTGTGTTTCCGGGTCACTATTCAGAAAATTTCGGCCTGAGCCAAGGAGACCTAGGGTTTCTCCTATTCCATCCTGTAATGTTTTCAGAGTGTCTGCTTTGAGTTCAAGGTCTTTGATCCATTTGGAGTTGATTCTGGTGCAGGGTGATATATAAGGATCTAGCTTTAGTTTTCTACAAGTAGTTAACCAATTTTGCCAGCACCATTTACTGAAGAGGTTGTCTTTCTTCCATTCTATTGTTTTAGCTCCCTTATCAAAGATTAGATGGCTATAGGTTCATTTCTGGGTTTTCAATTCTATTCCATTGGTCCTGAGGTCTGTTCTTATGCCAATACCAAGCTGTTTTGATTACTATGGCTGTATAGTAGAGTTGGAAATTTGGTATTGATATTCCTCCAGCAGTGTTCTTTCCATTGAGGAGCGTTTTTGCTGTTCGGGGTATTTTATTTTTCCATACAAATTTTTGGATTGCCTCTTCTATTTCCTTGAAGAATGAGGTTGGAATTTTGATAGGTATTGCATTGAATTTGTAGATAGCCTTGGGAAGAATTGCCATTTTCACGATGTTAATCTTTCCAATCCAGAAGCATGGGAGGTTTTGCCATTTTTTAAGTTCTGTGGTGATTTCCTTTTTCAAGATTTTAAAGTTTTCATTATAGAGGTCCTTCACTTCTTTAGTTAAGTTAATTCTTGGTATTTTATTTTTTGTGGGGCTATTACAAATGGAGTTGCTTTCCTAATTTCAGCCACACTTTTCTCATTGTTGGCATACAGAAAAGCCATTGATTTTTGGGGGTTAATTTTATAACCTGCTATTTTGCCAAAGTTTTGAATCAGCTTGAGTAATTTGGGAGTGGAGGCTATGGGATTCTTTAAATACAAGATCATGTCATCTGCAAAGAGGGAGAGTTTTATTTCTTCTTTTCCTATTTGGATCCCCTTTATGTCTGCATCTTGTTTTATTGCTGTAGCTAGGCATTCTAATACTAGATTGAAGAGAAGTGGAGAGAGTGGGCATCCTTGTCTTGTTCCTGAGTTAAGAGGAAATGGCTTTAGTTTTTCACCGTTGAGTATAATGCTGGCTGTAGGTTTGTCATATACAGCCTTTATTGTATTGAGGAATGTTCCATGGATTCCTAATTTTTCCAGAACCTTCATCATGAAGTGGTGTTGGATCTTGCCGAATGCTTTTTCTGCATCTATTGAAATAACCATGTGGTTCTTATTCTTGCTCCTGTTGATGTGATGAATAATATTAATTGATTTGCGTATATTGAACCAGCTTTGCATCCCTGAAATGAATCCTGTTTGATCATGGTGTATGATTTTTTGGATGAATTGTTGAAGTCGATTGGCCAAAATTTTGTTGAGAAGTTTTGCATCAATGTTCATCAAAGAAATGGGTCTATAGTTCTCTTTCTTTGATGAGTCCCTGCCTGGTTTTGGGATGAGGGTTATGATGGCTTCATAGAATGTGTTCGGTGGTGAGCTTTCTCTTTCAATTTCATTGAAGAGTTGGAGGAGTATTGGTGTGAGCTCTGCTTTGAAGGCCTTGTAAAATTCCACTATAAAACCATCTGGTCTTGGACTTTTCTTAGCTGGGAGGTCTCTTATTGCTGTCTCTATTTCAATGCTTGATATGTGCCTGTTAAGCTGGTTTAACTCATCTTGGTTTAGTTTTGGCATGTCAATATTTGCTATGAAAAGGTCCATTTCTGTCAAGTTCTCAAACGTATTAGCATAAAGTTTTGAGAATTATTCCCTTATCATGTAGTGAATCTTGGTTGATTCCGTGGTGATGTTTCCATTCTCATCTCTGAGTTTATTAATTTGGGTGTGTTCTCTCCTTATTCTGATAAGATTTGCTAAGGGTCTGTCAATTTTGTTAAGTTTATCGAAGAACCAACTCTTTGTTTTGTTGATTCTTTCTATAGTTTTTTTGGATTCTAATTCATTTAATTCTGATTTAATTTTGGTCATTTCTTTCCGTCTAGTGGATTCGGGTTTATCTTGCTGCTCTTTTTCAAGGAGGTTTAGATGTGTCATTAAATTGCTAGTTTCAGATTTCTCCAATTTGTTGATGTAGGAGCTCAGAGCTATAAACTTGCCTCTGAGTACTGCCTTTGCTGTGTCCCAGAGGAGCTGGAAATTTGTGTGTTCATTTTTGTTGAAAAGCATGAACATTTGAATTTCCTTTCTAATCTCTTCCATGACCCACTCTTGATTCAGCAGTGTGTTGTTCAGCCTCCATGTGATACCGGACTTTCTTTGGTGGCTTTTGTTGTTGAGTTCTAATTTTATTCCCTTGTGGTCAGAGAGAATGCAAGGTATAACTTCAATGTTTTTGAATTTGTACAAGTTTGCTTTGTGGCCTAAAATGTGGTCTATTTTAGAAAACGTTCCATGTGCTGCTGAGAAAAACGTGTATTCTGATTCTGCTGGGTGAAATGTTCTGTAGATATCTGTTAAGTCTAGTTGATCTATGCAGCTGTTTAGATCTGCGGTTTCTCTGTTGAGTTTTTGCCGAGTTTGTCTATCTAGTGTGGAGAGTGGTGTGTTAAAATGCCCAACATTTAATGTCTTTGGATCTATAAGGGATTTGAGGGAAAGTAGTGTTTCTTTCATAAATTTGGGTGCTCCATTGTTAGGTGAATAGATATTTAGAATTGTAATATCATCCTAAAGGAGAGATCCTTTAATTAGTATGTAGCAACCTTCTTTATCTCTTCTCACGAATTTTAATTTGAAGTCTATTTCATCTGATAATAGGATTGCAACTCCCGCCTGTTTATGGGGGCCATTTGCTTGGTAGATTTTGTTCCAGCCTTTAACATTGAAAATGTGTTTGTTTTTATGGGCAAGATGTGACTCCTGCAGGCAGCAGATAGAAGGGTCTTGTTTTTTAATCCAACTAGACAGTCTATGTTGCTTAATTGGAGAGTTCAGTCCGTTAACGTTAAGAGATAGGACTGAGAGGTATTTGGGAGTTCCTGCCATGTTATCCACCTTCTTGGGGGCAGCGAAAACTGGGTTCTTCCTATGGTTCTTGGATTCTCAGTTTGGGTGCAGTTTCTTGGCCTTTGTTGCGGTCTTGTTGGTTTTCTATGTGTAGGACATCTTTAAGAATCTTTTGTAGGGCTGGTTTGGTGGAGATGTATTGTTTCAATTTTTCTTTGCTATGGAAGGTTTTTATTTGGCCTTCAGTTATGAAGGAGAGTTTAGCTGGGTACAGTATTCTTGGTTGATAGTTGTTTGATTTTAGGGCATGGCATACGTCATTCCAGGCTCTTCTTTGATTGTCTCTGCTGAGAAATCTGAGGTGATTTTAATTGGTTTCCCTTTATAGGTGATTACCCTTTTCTCCTTGACAGCTTTAAGGATCTTTTCCTTGGTCTGGGTTGATCCTGTTTAGATTATAATGTGACAGTGGGATGTCTTATTCTGGTCTGGTCTATTTGGGGTTCTAAAAGCTTCTTGTATCTGAATAGGCCTATCTTTTTGTATGTTTGGGAAGTTCTCTGCTAGGATCCTGTTAAACAAATTTCCTAGACCATTAACTTCTCTTTCTAGGTGCTCCTCTACACCCATTATCCTTAGATTAGGCCTTCTGATGGTGTCTTCCAGGTGTTGGATAGATCTATCATATTTCTTGGACTTGTCTTGGATGGTTGTATGTTCTTTCTCTATAATATCTAGGCTGTCTTCAATCCCTGAGATTCGATCTTCTGCATGGTCTAACCTGCTGTCAAGACTCTCTACTTTGTTTTTTATCTCTTTTCCTTCTAATTGGTCAGCTTTGATGGCTTCAAGTTCTTTGTTGAAGCTCTGTTTTAGGTCTTGTATGAATTTCTTTACTTCCTTAATTTGGTGTTCAGTGTTTGTTCTCAAATCACTTAGTTGATTGGTTATGGTTTCTTTGGACTCCCATTCCTTCTGTTGGGTTCCATTCAGCATTCCCTTTGTGGTCTCCCTGACTTCCTTCAGCTCTTTGTTAATGGATTCCATGAATGCCTTTAGTGATCTTTGTGTATTCTCTACCTGGTCTCTCAATTCCTGAATTACTCTTTGATTAGCTTCCTCCTGTTCGTGGGATTCCTGCAGTTCTCTTTCTTCCCGTTCGTGGGATTCCTGCAGTTCTCTTTGCGTGTTCTCAGCCTGCTCATGCCATTCCTCCCTTTCTCTTTGAGTATTCTCAAGTTGTTCACGCAAATCATGTATCAGGTTTTTTTTATTTTAATGCTTTTTTTTTTTTTTGGTCAATCATGGGGCTTGAACTCTGGGCCCTGGCGCTGTTCCTCAGCTCTTCAGCTCAAGGCTACCGTTCTACCACTTGAGCCACAGCGCCACTTCCGGCTTTTATTCTTTTTGCTTATGTGGTGCTGAGGAATTGAACCCAGGGCCTCATCCATGCAAGGCAAGCCCTTTACCACTGAGCCACCTTCCCAGCCCCTCCTGTATAAGTTTTTGAGTAGCTTCCTCACGCTTATGATATTCCTGTATAAACTTTTGGGATGCCTCCTCTCTCTCCCTATCACGCTCATACAGAGTCCTTTGTAAGTTGTCAAACTTCTCATTTATCATGTTTGCCACCAGTGTTTTTAGGGCTATTTGGGAACTCTCCTCTGGGTTGTTCATTATCTGATCTGACCCCTGATTATCAAGATTGGGAATTGAGATACCCGGATTTGCCTTTTTTCTTGTGTTTTTCCAGCTTACTCTGCCCATTTGAGATGAAAATAGCACCAGTTTTGTGCTAGAACACTATCTTAAGGCAACCATCAACCAACGTTTGCATTTATACAGTCAATAGTCTACAGATACAATCTAGTTCAACAGATACATCTATTCAACATCAAACAACTATATGTTAATGGGTTTTGAACCGCAGAGAAGAATTTGGAAAACCAGAAATTTTTAGGATTAGGGAGAGATGTGGGTAATAAATAGGAATAGATTGGTGTGGGGAGGCACAGGGAGAGTTAGCTATGTCCTAATCTCAATACAGGAAATAGGTTGGGTAGGATGCAAGTAGAGAGAGGGAGAAAAGGAAGAAAGGGAAAGGGAAATGAAAAGCGACCAGAAAAAAATAGAAATGTAAAAATTAATATTATTATGGAGATTAAAAGACCATCTATTTAGAGAGGAATGTGAGTATATTAATAGAATGGTAGGGACATAGAGGAGAAGTGAAAAACTTAAGAAAATGCTTAAAATATTATATAGGTATGAAGAGGTAGTACTGCTGTTAAGGAATTTAAGTCTCAGAGGTTTTGAATTGAGTAATAAATTTGTGGATTAAGTGTGTACACAATGGGGGATAGGGTCTACTAGTTAACTACAGGTTTATCTGAGGATGTGCAGGAGAATAGTTAAGTCACATACAGAAGATCAAAAGAGAGGAAAAGGTGA
This sequence comes from Dipodomys merriami, assembly GCF_024711535.1. NCBI lineage: Eukaryota > Metazoa > Chordata > Mammalia > Rodentia > Heteromyidae > Dipodomys > Dipodomys merriami. The sequence continues at coordinate 7,505,119 of NW_027206202.1, read as the reverse complement.
AAAGGATTAGAAAGGGAGAGAAAAAGATCAGAAGTTCAGTAGAGCTAGACAAAAAAACAAAAAGATAGTTAAGAAAGAAAGAAAAAGAGAAAGAAGACAAGAAAACAAAGGAAAACGCACATTCATGTATTCCTAAAATAAAAATTATAAGAGGAAAAAAAAGTTACTGGAAAACAATTATTTTTTCAAAAAAGGCAAAAATTAAAGATTAATAAAAGTTTTAGAAAAGGAAAAAAAATTATATATATATAAGGTACCAAAAAAAAAGAGAAAAAAAAAAAGAGGAAGAGAAGAAAAAAAAAAGTTCTTTGATTTTTTTTTTGATTTTTTGGGAGGGGTGGGAAGAATCCTGTATCTCCCTTTTGTCTGTAAACAGCCTCTTGTTGGAGTCTCTGGTCAGCTTGAGGTCCTGTGGCTTGATTGGTTTCTTAAGTCAGTTTGTTCGAACAGGCAGAAAAATGCTCTGCTTTACCCAAGATTTTGAGATCCCCCTCCCAGATTTGTTTACTGGGAGGGTGATCTGCTAGGTTCTGGGTAGAGTTGAGGCCTTTCAACAATCAGTAGCTTTTTCCTGGGGATATTTTGTGAAAAAAAAAAAAAAAAAACTCACAGAGCCCAGCCTGGAGCCATTCTCAGGGTTTCTGTTTTTCAATTGATTGTTGAGGCTGCTAGAGGGAGGGTCAGCCTCTGGCTCTGGTTACCCAGTGAGGAAAGCCACTCCAATGGCTGGCGCCTGAGCTGGGTGACTTTTCCCTGGATGGAGTCGAGCCTAGTAGGTCACTTCGCCGCCATTAAGTTCTTGTGACCTGCTAAATGACTCGCTTTATTCCAAGGCCTGGGTTGGAGCTGGCAGCTCCTCCGAGCTTTGTCGGTATCCAAGATGGAGATCACCGGTGCTGGGGGGGGGAGGGGTGGCCTTCCCTCCTTTGCTCCCTGAGAAGGTGTGAGGATGTCAGGCTTCTACTCATGTCGAGTCTTGGATCCTGGGTCGTCTCTGGTCTGCGAACTGCAGGATGAAGATGTCCGCTCCTTGTCGGTTCTTGCTGGTGTTGAGTAGAATCCGCTCGACCGCTGTGTCTGGCTCCTCCGTCCTGGACTCTCTGTGTGAGCGCTCAGTTATGGCCCCGGCTGGGCTGCTTTCTCAGCTGCGACCCTGCCGCCGCTGCCGCCGCTGCCGCCGCTGCCGCCGCCGCAGCGGCTGGCAGGCGCTCAGATGTGTCTTTTTGCCTTGGCTTCTCCTCTCTTGTCTAACTCTCTGTCCTGTGATGGCACACTTGGTGTGATTCTCTGGCTTAGGACTGTTCACTGGAACTCTAAAACTGCTTTCTATGCGAGAGCTTGTTCAGATTCCAGCTTCTCCTCCATCTTCCCCAAGAACCCCTTCCTTTCCTTTCTTCCCTCCCTCCATCTCTCATTTTCTTCCTTCTTTCCTACTAAAAGTATCTTCAAAACAGTTTCCTGACATTGGTTATCAGGAGAAATAATAAAATATTTTAATTTTCATTAAGCTTCTGTGAGATGTAAAATATAAGGAACACGGAAGTTTTATTAGTTTATTGTTATTATAAATGTGGTATTCAGAGGGATTACATTTATATAAGTCAGGTAATGAGTACATTTCTGTTTGGACAATATCACCTTTTCTCTCCCTTCTCTCTGTTTCTAGCCCTACCTTTCCTCACCCAAAAGATTTTTTTAAAATTTTAATGTCATGGTGATGTACAGAGGGGTTATAGTTCCATTAGTAAGGTAATAAGTACATTTCTTACAGAACTTGTGATCCCCTCCCTCATTTTTCTCCCTCTTTCCCTGCCCCTCAAGCTCTACAGATCACTTCCAACATAGTGTATTGTCAATATTGCTGTTGTATTGGTTCCCCCTTTGTCCTTTGTCTCACCATTTATTTTTGTTCCCCTTCCTGTATAGTTCATTTTCAACACAGTATCTAGTGAGCAGTACCAATGCAGCATTTGTTCACCTTTTGGTCTTCCATTTTATGCCCTCTTTTATCCTCCCCAACACACATAAATAAGCAAGAAAAGAAAGCAAAAACGCAGCCCTTCACTGGACTTTTGCTGTTAGGTTTCTTTGGAAATGAGGTGACCATAAATGAAAATTTTATTAAAGGTGAAATTGACTCTTATATGCATACTTTGAACATTGCAAATAGTATTCATATTTTAATTCATTTTACCTATTTCATAAGGATTTTAGAATATTACAAAAATGCTATTATTGCCTAGTGGCAATGGCTCATGACTGCAATTCTAGCTAATCACAAGGCTGAAATCTGAGGATTGCAGTTTAAAACCAGACAGGACAAAAAACAATCCAAGACACTCCTCTTCCAATTAACTAGTAAAAAGTGAATGCTAGACCGGAAGCATGTGTGAAATGGTAGAGTACGAGCTGTGAGTGAAAAAGCCGAAAGAGGATAGTTCATGCCATGGTACAATCACACACACACACACACACACACACACACACACACACACACACACACACACACATGTAAAGACACATTGACACACACAGACAATGACAACAAATGCTAGAAAGACTTTTGCTCAGATTCCATGTTATTGGCAAAATGAATTACATGGAATATTAAGATATGAAAAATATTGCTTTCAATATATTTTCCACCAAAAATGTGCAATTGTGTAAGAAACAAAAAATTGTCCTGCTTTCTCATGAGCATGTTGTTGATGTCAGAATAAAAAATCTAAGGAAAAATGAGGAGACTCCCTAAACAGCTTCAGATTTCCACGTTTCCCTTCAGATCTGCATATGTTTAATGAATGTGTCCATACGTGGTGTTTACTGTGTCTGTCTTGCAAATTCTATTATCATAATTCCATCAAGTATATAATTAGTATGATGATCCATGTGAAACCAAAACATTAAATTCCTCATAAACAGTGGTATACAGGACAAGATTTTATTACTCCCTCTATGTCTCTTTATTGTAACTCATCAGGCTAGAAAACACTTGTAGGCTACTGCTTTTCTCCATATTTCATTAATATGATCAATTTCATTTGGTCTAGGAAAATATGACCTTCAAGACCAAAAGCTATCATTGGTATCTGTATTCCATATTGATATCCTTCTCATTTTTCTGACATGTTATCCGGATCAAATGTCCAACTAATAAAATATGATAGTCTCAACATGTATCTTTAGTACATGATATGGCTTTTGACTTGGGTGTAGACAAGTTAACAGTATTATGTGAGCAGTACTATGACTCACATGTCAGTAGTAACAACTGAAAACAAGCTCTAGAGTTGTAAGTTAATCATTACCATACATTCGGGGTTTAGGAGACTTCAGATAATAAGAAACTCTAAATATGATAAAGTGGAAAATTGGATAATTGGGTTGCTTGTATGGTTAGGAAGTTTTGTCATTTTGAAAAATAAGTGAATTATGTGGAACCTTGGGAAATAACCTTTGTTGAAACCTTTATTGCCCTTGTAAGTTCATGTATTCTCTTCTCCTCTCATTATGTATTAACTTGAAATGTCTCTGGCCTATTATAACACATTTTAAACATCCAGATGTTTCAGGTATTTTAAAATTATACAGACTACTTCATTTATACAATACCTTCTTGAGTCTTATGAAGTGGAAGATACTAGTAGAAATTAACAGTGGGAATTTCTTTTACTTGGTAAAATAGAATAAATATAATCCTAAATTTATTTACATTACTTAAATGGAAGGCTACTTCCGTATTTGTCACCTTTAATCACCCTCTAAGATGCAAAGGGATACAGGGACATAGAAATTAAAGTTAATTTACTGGGCACTGATCCTAAATGAAGAACAAAAATTAAGGAAGAAGGAACATTATCTAAATTACACTATATCCACTGAGCAGTGCAAAATGACTTCTTCAGAAAGAAAAAGAGGCCAGGGATCCAATAGAAAGAAAATCATATAAAAGGCAGACATAAAGGAATCTTGGTTGTGATGCATGTTATTATTATTTCAGTTTCTCAAAAAGAATTTGAAACATGCCAGGGTTGTCAGTGAATAGAAAAAAATGAAGGTTTTACCTAACATTTAAAACAACTATTTTTGGTAATTGCATAGCTTTTTTCTAGGCTAAGTAAAGTACATGACTTCCAAAGAGTAAAAGTAATAATTACTGTGATATCAAGTTGATTAACAATGGAACTTTTCTACCTTTAAATACTTTATTTATTGGGTATTTGGAGTAATGATCAGGGTAAGAACATTTGATTGTAGAAAATTTGGATCATAAAAGAATTACAAGGATTTGCTGAGTAGTATTAAAATTCTTTTTTATGTAAATATATGCTTATATTTTACATAAGATTGAACTATTTTGAATGTTTTATATCACTGCTCAGATTAGACAATCCTGTAAATTTGATTTATATTATTTGTAAAATTTTAAGCTTATAGCATAAACATTCCCATGAAGACAATTTACAGTTGCTGAAATATTTCTAACACTTGTGATAAAAATGTTTAAAAATGCATGCTTGTTTTTTAAGCATCTTAATTGTTAGTAAAAAAAATACTAAAATGGAATTATTTAGGATCCAAAGCATATCCATAGATTTGTATTTTAGCTTTTTAAAATATCTCCAGATCTTTGAAATCTAAATATGTAAAAAACCACTTGTGTCTAAATGCACATACAAAGAATTATAACTAAAATACACATAATACATTCTTTCTGTGACACTGCTGCCTGACCTGACATAACATTATTAAAACTAAGGAACTATCATTTATAGACTCTAAAGATGAGAAGACTGTTATTATTTCACCAACTTTTTTGTTTGTTTGTTTTGTTTGTTTTATTGTGAAAATACCATAGAGAAGGGTTACAATTACATGGGCCAGGTAATGAGTACATTTCTTATCAAGCATTGTTGCCTCATCCTTTGTTTCCCCTTCCCATCTCTGCCCTCCATCCCCGTCTCCCCCTGACCCCTGTGCCAAAGTTATAAAGTTCATTTTTGACATAACGTCTTGTACATCTCATTGTTTCAATGGGTCCACCTGTACCTCTATTTAAACAATTTATTTTTCCCCTTCCCCTCCACAAATTATATCAACATCGAATACAACTTTTCTCACTAATATTCTTTTTCTGTTCCTTGATCTAATTTGAGAAAACCACGAAACATGTACCTTCATGTCTCTTGCAATGTTCATTATATAGTTAGCTGATATTCGTTTTTTTTCCCAACACCTGGACACTTTCAAATTATATTGAGTAGTACTTTCAGAGAATTCTAATCATTATGATGCAGCAAGGCTGCTTAAGAAAAATAGCATTTTGCTTTTTCCCTTCCTTTCCCAAATTAGAAAAATGTGTAACAAAATTCTGAAATAAGGATACAAGTTGAAGGATACAAGTTGACCCATTGTAACAATAAGATATACAAGACACTATGTTGAAAATGAACTTTACATATTGCGGGGTAGTGGGGAGGGAAGGGATGGTAGGGGAAAAACAAAGGAGGAGGTGACAATGCTCAATAGGAAATGTACTCATTACCTTACTCGTGTAACTGTAACCCCTCTGTACAGTATTTAATAAAATCTCTTCCTTTATCCTAACATTTTATCTAGGAGTTCTGGATAGCAATATGGCATTCTAATGAGTGACAACAACTCTAACTTGTAGTTACATTTCTTTATCCTAGGATGCTTCTCTCCAGAACTACTACTTTTCCCTTTTCACTTCATTAACACAAGAAACTAAATCCAGCCTCAATTAAGGACGGTGAGCTTTCTAGGTGAGACAAGTATCAAACTTTATTTATATACATTAAAATTACTGAAACATGAGACAACTAACTCTTTTGGAAAATGGATTTTGAGACAATGAGAACACTTTCACCACAAAATTTCTTCTATTCATTCACTTATTCCAAACATCCTAATGATAGCAATTTTTAGTTTCCTTTTAGTTTTCCTTCTTAGAATTCCTCTGTGAAAATAAACCGAATTTTACAAAAAATTTCAAAGTCTCCCTCTCTATATACACAGGTATACTTTATTTTGAGATCAAAATATAATTCAGCATTATTTTTATTTATTTTTAACTTATGAAATAAGAGTGGTTGAAATCTCAATCTCACACTTGCAAGGGATACACTTTACCACTAAGCTGTTCTTCCAGCCCTTTTATTTTTATTTTTCACTATTTATTTTTCAGATAAGGTCTTTCAAAGTACCCATAGGGAATGTGATTCCCCTATTTGAGGCTGTCATTTTACCTGATATGACTGGCATGTGTCATCACAATTAGCTGTTTTTGTTTTGTTTTGTTTTTTTTTGCATTATTCCAGTTTGTTCTATTGGGAGTTCACTTTGCTTTTCATTAGTTTTAGAATAGTTTTCCCTATTTTTTAATCTTTTTAGTTTTTTATCTTGTTTTATCTGCGATTTGTGCTTTTTTTTAATTTTATATTATTTTATTTGAGAACATACTGTACAAAGGGGTTAAAATTACATGGGCAGTATAATGCATACATTTCTTACCAAGCATTGCAGCCTCCTTCTTTGTTTAACCTTCACCTCCCTTCCCAGCCTCCCCCTACCCCCAGCCAATCATAACCACCTCCCACCCCCCCGCCACACCGACATTGTAAAGCTGGTTTTGACATGACATTTTGTACTTCTCATTGTTGCAACAGGTCCACCTGTATCCTGAAACAACTGGTTTCTCCCCATCTCCTCCACATGTTATACTGACATCAAATAGAGTGAAAGCGGGGGTTACAATGTGGGGAAGGGACATACAAAGCAACAAAGAAATAATCTTATAAATGCGTTAGAAACACATGCCTGAAAGAAACGAAAACATTAAAATACATATTTAAGGGTTCATTTTCCTAACATCACATTATCTGACTTTTTCCGCTTGACGCATACCTATACTAGATATTGCAAATAAGGGAAACCATGGGACCTATGTTTCTTTGGGCCTGGCTTACTTCACTTAATATAACTTTTTCCAAACCTTTCCATTTCCTAACAAATGGGGAAATGTCATTCTTTCTGATGGAGGCATAGAATTCCATTGTGTATATATACCACATTTTCTTGATCCATTCATCTACTGAGGGGCATCTGGGTTGGTTCCATATCTTAGCTATGGTAAATAATGCTGCAATAAACATAGTTGTGCTGGTAGCTTTGGTGTGGTCTTTTTGTAAACATTTGGGTAAATGCCCAAAAGTGGGATTGCTGGATCATAGGGGAGATCTATGTGAAGTCTTTTGAGGAACCTCCATACTGCTTTCCAAAGTGGTTGAACAAGTTTACATTCCCACCAACAATGAAGTAAGGTTCCTTTCTGTCCACATCCCCTCCAGCATCTGTTGTTGTTAGAGTTCTTGATTTTTGCTGTTCTAACTGGAGTGAGGTGATATCTCAATGTTGTTTTGATTTGCATTTCTTTTATGGTTAGGGATGTTGAACATTTCTTCATGTGTCTATTGGCCATCCTTCTTTCTTCTTCAGAGAAGCTTCTCTTTAAGTCTTTCGCCCACTTCTTTATTGGGCAGTTGTTTCTTTGAGGATTTGTTGTTGGGTGGTTTAATTTTTTGAGTTCCAAGTATATTTTAGATATGAGACCCTTGTCCATTGTATGGCTAGTAAAGATCTTCTCCCAATCGGTGGGCTTTCTATTGATCTTGCTAGCTATGTCATTTGCCCTGCAGAAGCTCTGCAACTTTATGGAATCCCATTTGTCCAACCTTTCTTTGATTTGTTGTGCTTCCGGGTCTCTATTCAGAAAATTTTGGCCTGAGCCAAGGAGACCTAGGGTTTCTCCTATTCCATCCAGTAATGTTTTCAGAGTGTCTGCTTTGAGTTCAAAGTCTTTGATCCATTTGGAATTGATTCTGGTACAGGGTAATATATAAGGATCTAGCTTTAGTTTTCTACATGTAGTTAACCAATTTTGCCAGCACCATTTACTGAAGAGGCTATCTTTCTTCCATTCTATTGATTTAGCTCCCTTATCGAAGATTAGATCGCTATAGGTCTGTAGGTTCATTTCTGGGTTTTCAATACTATTCCATTGGTCCTGAGGTCTGTTCTTATGCCAATACCAAGCTGTTTTGATTACTATGGCTGTATAGTAGAGTTTGAAATTTGGTATTGATATTGCTCCAGCAGTGTTCTTCCGTTGAGGAGTGTTTTTGTTATTCGGGGTCTTTTATTGTTCCATATGAATTTTTGGATTGCCTCTTCTATTTCCTTGAAGAATGAGGGTGGAATTTTGATAGGTATCGCGTTGAATTTGTAGATAGCCTTGGGAAGTATTGCCATTTTCACGATGTTAATCTTTCCAATCCAGGAGCATGGGAGGTTTTGCCATTTTTTAAGTTCTGTGTTGATTTCCTTTTTCGAGATTTTAAAGTTTTCATTATAAAGTTCCTTCACTTCTTTAGTTAAGTTAATTCTTGGTATTTTATTTTTTGTGGGGCTATTAAAAATTGAGTTGCTTTCCTAATTTCAGCCACACTTTTCTCATTGTTGGCATATAGAAAAGCCATTGATTTTTGGGGGTTAATTTTATAACCTGCTATTTTGCCAAAGTTTTGAATCAGCTTGAGTAATTTGGGAGTGGAGTCTATGGGATTCTTTAAATACAAGATCATGTCATCTGCAAAGAGGGAGAGTTTTATTTCTTCTTTCCCTATTTGGATCCCCTTTATGTCTGCATCTTGTCTTATTGCTGTAGCTAGGCATTCTAATACTAGATTGAAGAGAAGTGGAGAGAGTGGGCATCCTTGTCTTGTTCCTGAGTTAAGAGGAAATGGCTTTAGTTTTTCACCATTGAGTATAATGCTGGCTGTAGGTTTGTCATATACAGCCTTTATTGTATTGAGGAATGTTCCATGGATTCCTAATTTTTCCAAAACCTTCATCATGAAGTGGTGTTGGATCTTGTCAAATGCTTTTTCTGCATCTATTGAGATAACCATGTGGTTCTTATTCTTGCTCCTGTTGATGTGATGAATAATATTAATTGATTTGCGTATATTGAACCAGCTTTGCATCCCTGAAATGAATCCTGTTTGATCATGGTGTATGATTTTTTGGATGAATTGTTGAAGTCGATTGGCCAAAATTTTGTTGAGAAGTTTTGCATCAATGTTCATCAAAGAAATGGGTCTATAGTTCTCTTTCTTTGATGAGTCCCTGCCTGGTTTTGGGATGAGGGTTATGATGGCTTCATAGAATGAGTTCGGTAGTGAGGGTTCTCTTTCGATATCAATGAAGAGTTGGAGGAGTATTGGTGTGAGCTCTGCTTTGAAGGCCTTGTAAAATTCCGCTGTAAAACCATCTGGTCCTGGACTTTTCTTAGCTGGGAGGTCTCTTATTGCTGTCTCTATTTCAATGCTTGATATGGGCCTGTTAAGCTGGTTTAGTTTTGGCATGTCAATATTTGCTAGGAAAAGGTCCATTTCTGTCAAGTTCTCAAACTGATTAGCATAAAGTTTTGAGAATTATTCCCTTATCATGTAGTGAATCTTGGTTGTTTCCGTGGTGATGTTTCCATTCTCATCTCTGAGTTTATTAATTTGGGTGTGTTCTCTCCTTATTCTGATAAGGTTTGCTAAGGGTCTGCCAATTTTGTTAAGTTTTTCGAAGAACCAACTCTTTGTTTTGTTGATTCTTTCTATAGTTTTTTTGGATTCTAATTCATTTAATTCTGATTTAATTTTGATTATTTCTTTCCGTCTAGTGGATTGGGGTTTATCTTGCTGCTCTTTTTCAAAGGAGGTTTAGATGTGTCATTAAATTGTTAGTTTCAGATCTCTCCAATTTGTTGATGTAGGAGCTCAGAGCTATAAACTTGCCTCTGAGTACTGCCTTTGCTGTGTCCCAGAGGAGCTGGTAATTTGTGTGTTCATTTTTGTTGAATAGCATGAACATTTGAATTTCCTTTCTAATCTCTTCCATGACCCACTCATGATTCAGCAGTGTGTTGTTCAGCCTCCATGTGATACCGGACTTTCTTTGGTGGCTTTTGGTGTTGAGTTCTAATTTTATTCCCTTGTGGTCAGAGAGAGTGCAAGGTATAACTTCAATGTTTCTGAATTTGTACAAGTTTGCTTTGTGGCCTAAAATGTGGTCTATTTTAGAAAACGTTCCATGTGCTGCTGAGAAGGACTTGTATTCTGATGCTGCTAGGTGAAATGTTCGGTAAATGTCTGTTAAGTCTAGTTGATCTATGCAGCTGTTTAGATCTGCGGTTTCTCTGTTGAGTTTTTGCCGAGTTGATCTATCTAGTGTGGAGAGTGGTGTGTTAAAATCCCCATCAATTAATGTCTTTGGATCTATATGGGATTTGAGGGAAAGTAGTGTTTCTTTGATAAATTTGGGTGCTCCATTGTTTGGCGAATAGATATTTAGAATTGTAATATCCTCCTGAAGGAGAGATCCTTTAATTAGTATGTAGCAACCTTCTTTATCTCTTCTCACGAATTTTAATTTGAAGTCTATTTCATCTGATAATAGGATTGCAACTCCCGCCTGTTTATGGGGGCCATTTGCTTGGTAGATTTTGTTCCAGCCTTTAACATTGAAAATGTGTTTGTTTTTATGGGCAAGATGTGACTCCTGCAGGCAGCAGATAGAAGGGTCTTGTTTTTTAATCCAACTAGACAGTCTATGTTGCTTAATTGGAGAGTTCAGTCCGTTAACGTTAAGAGATAGGACTGAGAGGTATTTGGGAGTTCCTGCCATGTTATCCACCTTCATAGGGGCTGCGAAAACTGGGTTCTTCCTAAGGTTCTTGGATTCTCAGTTTGGGTGCAGTTTCTTGGCCTTTGTTGTGGTCTTGTTGGTTTTCTATGTGTAGGACATCTTTAAGAATCTTTTGTAGGGCTGGTTTGGTGGAGATGTATTGTTTCAATTTTTCTTTGCTATGGAAGGTTTTTATTTGGCCTTCAGTTATGAAGGAGAGTTTAGCTGGGTACAGTATTCTTGGTTGATAGTTGTTTGTTTTTAGGGCATGGCGTATGTCATTCCAGGCTCTTCTTGCTTTGATTGTCTCTGCTGAGAAATCTGAGATAATTCTAATTGGTTTCCCTTTATAGGTGATTAACCTTTTCTCCTTGACAGTTTTAAGGATCTTTTCCTTGGTCTGGGTTGATCCTGTGTGGATTATAATGTGACAGTGGGATGTCCTATTCTGGTCTGGTCTATTTGGGGTTCTAAAAGCTTCTTGTATCTGAATAGGCCTATCTTTTTGTATGTTTGGGAAGTTCTCTGCTAGGATCCTGTTAAACAAATTTCCTAGACCATTAACTTCTCTTTCTAGGTGCTCCTCTACACCCATTATCCTTAGATTGGGCCTAATGATGGTGTCTTCCAGGTGTTGGATAGACCTATCATATTTCTTGGACTTGTCTTGGATGGTTGTATGTTCTTTCTCTATAATATCTAGGCTGTCTTCAATCCCTGAGATTCGATCTTCTGCATGGTCTAACCTGCTGTCAAGACTCTCTACTTTGTTTTTTATCTCTTTTCCTTCTAATTGGTCAGCTTTGATGGCTTCAAGTTCTTTGTTGAAGCTCTGTTTTAGGTCTTGTATGAATTTCTTTACTTCCTTAATTTGGTGTTCAGTGTTTGTTCTCAAATCACTTAGTTGATTGGTTATGGTTTCTTTGGACTCCCATTCCTTCTGTTGGGTTCCATTCAGCATTCCCTTTGTGGTCTCCCTGACTTCCTTCAGCTCTTTGTTAATGGATTCCATGAATGCCTTTAGTGATCTTTGTGTATTCTCTACCTGGTCTCTCAATTCCTGAATTACTCTTTGATTAGCTTCCTCCCGTCTGTGGGATTCCTGCAGTTCTCTTTCTTCCCGTTCCTGGGATTCCTGCAGTTCTCTTTGAGTGTTCTCAGCCTGCTCACGCCATTCCTCCCTTTCTCTTTGAGTATTCTCAAGTTGTTCACGCAAATCCTGTATCAGTTTTTGAGGAGCTTCCTCACGCTTATGATATTCCTGTATAAACTTCTGGGATGCCTCCTCTCTCTCCCTATCACGCTCATACAGAGTCCTTTGTACATTGTCAAACTTCTCATTTATCATGTTTGCTAGTAGTGTTTGTAGAGCTATTTGGGAACTCTCCTCTGGATTATTCTTTATCTGTTCTAATCCCTGATTATCAAGATTGGGAATTGAGATACCCGAATTTGCCATTTTTCTTGTGTTTTTCCGGCTTACTCTGCCCATTTGAGATGAAGATAGCACCAGTTTTGTGCTAGAACACTATCTTAAGGCAACCATCAATCAAAGTTTGCATTTGTACAGTCAATAGTCTACAGATACAATCTAGTTCAACAGATACATCTATTCAACATCAAACAACTATATGTTAAAGGACTTTGAACCGCAGAAAAGAATTTGGAAAACCAGAAATTATTAGGATTAGGGAGAGATGTGGGTAAAAAATAGGAATAGATTGGTGTGGGGAGGCACAGGGAGAGTTAACTATGTCCTAATCACAATGCAGGAAATGGGTTGGGTAGGATGCAAGTAGAGAGAGAGAAAATAAGAAGAGACGGAAAGGAGAATGAAAAGAGACCAGAAAAAAAATAGAAACGTAAAAATTAATGTTATTATAGAGGTTAAAAGACCGTCTATTTAGAGAGGAATGTGAACATGTTGAGAGAAAGGGAGGGACATAGAGGAGATGTGAAAAACTTTAAGGATGGGAAAGTGAGAAGAAAAGATCAGAAGTTCAGTAGTGCTAGACAAAAAACAAAAGATAATTAAGAAAGAAAGAAAAAGAGAAAGAAGACAAGAAAAGAAAGGAAAACGCTCATTCACGTATTCCTAAAATAAAAATTATAAGAGGAGAACAAAAAAGTAACTGGAAAACAATTATTTTTTCGGAAGAGGCAAAAATTAAAGATTAATAAAAGTTTTAGAAGAGAAAAAAAATTATATATATATATATATATATATATATATAATTTTTTTTCTCTTATATATATATATATATATATATATATATATATATATAAGGTAACAAAATAACAAACAAAAAAAGAAAAGAAGATGAAGAAAAAAAAGAAAAAGAAAAAAAAGTATTTTGATTTTTTTTTGGGGGGGAGGGGTGGGAAGAATCCTGTATCTCCCTTTTGTCTGTAACCAGTCTCTTGTTGGAGTCTCTGGTCAGCTTGAGGTCCTGTGGCTTGATTGGTTTCTTAAGTCGGTTGGTTGGAAGAGGCAGAAAAATGCTCTGCTTTACCCAAGATTTTGAGATCCCCCTCCCAGGTTAGTTTTCTGGTAGGGTGATCTGCTTTGAGAATCACAAAAGAGGGGGATGTGGTGGTGAGGCTAGGTTCAGGGTAGAATTGAGACCTTTCAACAAACAGTAGCTTTTCCCTGGGGCTATTTTGTGATAAAGCTCACAGCGCCCAGCCTGGAGCCATTCTCAGGGTTTCTGTTTTTCAATTGATTATGGTGGCTGCTAGAGGGAGGGGCAGCCTCTGGCTCTGGTTACCCAGTGAGGAAAGCCACTCCAATGGCTGGCGCCTGAGCTGGGTGACTTTTCCCTGGATGGAGCTGAGTCTGGCAGGTCACTTCGCCGTTAAGTTCTTGTGACCTGCTAAATGACTCGTTTTATTCCAAGGCCTGAGCTGGAGCTAGCAGCTCCTCCGAGCTTTGTCGGTATCCAAGATGGAGATCACCGGTGCTGGGGGGGGGAGGGGTTGCCTTCCCTTCTCTGCTCCCTGAGAAGGAGTGAGGACGTCGGGCTTGTACTCACGCCGAGTCTTGGACCCTGGGTCGTCTCTGGTCTGCAAACTGCAGGGTGAAGATGTTCGCTCCTTGTCGGTTCTTGTTGGTGTTGAGTAGAATCCGCTCGTCCGCTGCGTCTGGCTCCTTTGTCCCGGACTCTCTGTGTCTCAGGTATGACCCCGCAGCGGTGGTCGCGGCCGCGACCCTGCCGCCTCAGTGGCAGCTGCTGGCAGGCGCTCAGATCTGTCTCCTTGGCTTCCCCTCTCTTGTCTAACTCTCTGTCCTGTGATGGCACACTTGGTGTGATTCTCTGGCTTAGGGCTGTTCACTGGAAATCTAAAACTGCTTTCTATGTGAGAGCTTGTTCAGATTCCAGCTTCTCCTCCGCCATCTTCCTGGAACTCTATTTGTGCTTTTTTTTAAATGGAAGCAATATTAATCTCTAAACTATACTTTTCATGTGTCTTGTTACAATGCTAAAATGAGTCAGTTCTTCAGAATATCCAGGTTCATTTATTGAGAATACTATTTGCTAACTAAGATCCTGTATATTCTTGAGTACTGGGATATGAGTGCACTAAGACCTCAGTTTTAGTTTAAAGCGCAAAGGGCCTATGTGTTCACCTATGCATGCTTCTATACTATGTTTATTTCAAATTCTGTCTGTTGTGTGTTAATTTAGGTATGTTATGCTTATGCTTATTTCTCTGACTGTAATTCACTACCAAAGGTGTCAGTCTATTCCTTTCCCTCCTGCTTATTAGTTTGTAACTTCCTTCTCTGGCAGTGAACAGCTTGTCTCCTTCATGTACAACTTATTTCCTTATTTGTTCAACCCTGTATACATATAGAGAAGTTTCACTAAGAGCAAACTATGCTCCAATGAGGAACAAATCTACTAATGTGGATTCTTATGTTCTTCCTTTTACTTCTGCTTAAAATCACAAAGTTAGATTCTGTTTTCAATGCCTCTTGGGTCAGCTAGTTTTTCCCTGCCCTTTGGGGCAGCTGTGATCAACTGTTGATTTAACTCATTTCATTTTGGGATTCCCAGATACTAGCCTGACATTTAAAATTGAATGGATTATATTTACTAGTTACTGTATTTCTAGGTCTATTGGGTTTGTAATGCCTACATTTTCATCCACCACTGTTATGTTAAAAGGTAACATATTTATTGTGTAGACTGTTTTGTATTAATTATTTCTTCACTAAATCCCAAACAACCACTAGTTTATTTCTTTTTTCTTTCATGCATTTTAATTATTAGGGTAAAGGTAATGTACAGAGAAATTACAGTTACATAAGTCAGACAAAGATTACATTTATTTTTGAACAACATCATGCCTTCCCTCGCTCTCTCCCAGTTTTTTCTTCTGTACCTACCAATAAATTGTATAGTTCATTTTCAGCATAATATCTATTGAGTACCACTGCTGCATTTATTCACCCCTTGTCCCACCATTTCTGTTCACACTCTTTCCTCCCAAAAACAGATAAAAATAAACAAAAGAAAATCAAAAGAAAACAAAATAAGTAACAAAGATAAAACCTCTTATTTCCCTTTGCTGGAGTTCATTTTGATAAACATTATTTTATATAATCAAATGCACATTGTGCCTACGTGATACTCTCTTTAAAATATCCTCCTTTGAGCTGGGCGCTGGTGGCTCACGCCTGTAGAAGGCTACTCAGAAGGCTGAGATCTGAGAATCATGGTTCACAGCCAGCCAGGGCAGTAAAGTCTGTGAGACTCTTATCTCCAATACACCACAAGAAAACCGGAAGTGGTGCTGTGGCACAAGTGGTGGAGTGCTAGCTTTGGGCTGAAATGCTGAGGGACAGCACCCAGGTCCAGAGTTCAAGCCCCACTACAGACAAAAAAAAAATCCTCCTTTGGTTTCCTTGTGTGTGAATGCCTAGAAACCTCTATAATTTATCACATTCAAGTGTGTATTTTTGCTTTGCCATTCAGTGTGTTTACTTGTAAATTTATAGGAACATTCTACTTACCACAAATGGGGGAATCAATGCAACTGATGTTTCTTTGAGTTTAGCTTACTTCACTTAGTATAATTTTTTCAACTCTTTCCATTTCCTTATAATAGAACAATATCATGCTTCCTGATGGATCAGTAGAAATTCATTCTGTATATATACTGAATTTTCTTGATCCATTCTTCCTATGAGGGCATCTGGGTTGAATCCATACCTTGGCTATGGTAAAGAATGCTGCAATGAACATGGTTGTGCTGGTAGCCTGTTTCCTAGACTTAAAGCCTTACATATTACAGAATTTTACATAAATAGAATCATACTTTATGTAAACGTTCGGGTTTTTCACTTTCATGAAGTTTTAAGACTCATGCATGTCCTATATGAATCTATAGTTATTTTAATCTGTAGAGAGAATATAGCATGGTTACTAGGTTATCACCATGGACTGTTAATTTCTGAGAACAATGTGTAGAAATTCCAATTACAGTGCAGATTTACCTTCCAAATCTGCTTTAAATTCACATATTGTGTGTGTGTGTGTGTGTGTGTGTGTGTGTGTGTGTGTGTGTGTGTGTGTGTGTGTGTGTGTGTGTTTGAATGTCATGCTCGTCTTGAACTCACTGTGTTGCCCAGCTGGATTTTCCTTTGCAATCCTCTGTCCTCTGCCTCCATATTTCTGGGGATAGTGGCTTATACTATCATTGATGTTTTTTTAATAACTTGGAAAGTATACACATCCACTTTTATATTTAGTTATATTGCTTTCAAATAATTGTTTGAAATAATCTGAATACATCTGTCCATCATTTAATAACCTGTTGTGTAGAAAATAAGAGATTGATAGCACAATAGTTCCAAGTAATTCACCCATGTCCTATTATTTCCATTATTTTTCTCTTTCAATTCATTGCAACAACTTTTGCTAAAAAAATAATCCATTTTTAGTACAGTTATAGAAAAGAAAAAAGCTTATGCTGTATTTTCACTGCTTCCATCTCTGAAGTGGAACTTCTCCTTGTAGAGAAATGTTGGGACAAAAATCTCACTCTCCCTGAGTGATAATAGGAATGGGAAAACTTACAGCTTGTTCTGTGTTCCCTTACTGATGATAGAGTAATCTAAATTCCTCAGAAGAAAAGTAATAGATAAAAGTATTTGGGATAAAGGATGAATTAATTCAGCAGTGACACCCACTAGACGCTATGTTGAAATGAACTATACAACTTGTCAGGGAACTGGATCAGGAGGGGAAAAACCTGGGAGAGAACAAGGGAAGAGGTGACACCGTTCAAAAAGAAATGTACTTAATACAAGACCTATGTAAATGTTACCCCTCTGTACATCACATTTACAAGGAAAAATGTTTTTAAAAGGTAACAGAGCAATGTAGTAAGTTTAGAAATACAAACAAAATTAGTAAAGCTAAAGTACATTTTAATATGGTTGCCTTTGCCCACTACTCAAGCTAGTTTTGATTTCACTCTATAAATCACTCTTAATCTGTCACCTACAACAATTACAGGTCTCAGAAGCACAGCTTGTCTCACATTTAGGGTACCTTCAAGGGGCTGCTGTGCAGTTCTCTCTGCTGTAACTCTACCTGCTGTAGACTGCATGCTCAGAGTCTGACTGCCAGAGTGAAAAACAAGAGAGGTGAAATTACACCAAGAGGGGAGTTTGCTCTACCAACAACCTAATTGCCTCCAAGAACCCTTGAGGAGGTCTAAGTCTGAACATTCTTCAGGAAGATAAATTTTTAAAAGTCATGTTTAATTTCACTCTGTCATTTTGAGGTTATGGAGATACTCATATTTTATAAATTAAATTAGATAAGCATATTATTATCCATCTCCTTTGGCTTATCAATACATCTTGTCCTACTGTAAAACTTACCTGTAGGTTTGCCTGTATCCAACAAGGTAACCTGAACCTAGAACTGGGCAGAAGGGACACAAGATGGTAACAGCTGGTAAGTTGTGTTTGGGTTTATCTGTGCTTGTCTAGAGTTTAGTCTGGGCACCTGGGCACAACACTCATGTTTGAGGACCTGAAAAGACAAGACATAGAAACAAGACCAAATTCTGACACAAAGTGCTAGGGGGAAAAATACATGTAACATAATGATCTTTGGTGTAATAAGTGAAAATACTATTAAGAGATAATTAGTGTTTCATCAGGCTCAAGTTGTTTAAAATCAACTTTGTCAATACCAAAAAAGAAAACCATGGTATTTTCTAACAAGATCTTTTGGACAACACTAATCTTATGGCTTCCCAAAAGTTCCATTTTTTGATAGAAAACAGTTGGATGAGCAAGCAAAGTTGGAAAATGAAATACTAAGAATAAAGCTGAAAAAAGTAACACATTCACATGTCACTAATGTAACACATTAACATGGGATCTGTCTAACTAGTTATCTTTTGGTCTGTCTTTTAAGTTTTCTAATAACATACTCCACAGCATTTCACTATAATATTTTATCTCTCTTTTCGATAAGCTTTGTGATCATCTCTCCTCCAAAGCTGTTCAATTTTACAAAGGTCTGTAGTTTTCTGATCTTATCTGTTTTAAGATAACCTTTTAAAACTCTGCTTTACTGAACCAGACACTCAGGTTGTTTCTCAAATAGTATTGCTTTGGAAAATAAATTTCTTTACAAATTGTATTTCCAGTTCATTATATTCCAAATTCTTGGATTTTCTTCTTCTTCTTCTTTCTCATCTCTTAATGTCCCAGTCATACAAAGTAAAGTTCTTTGTACATAATATCACTATCAATGGTCTTTACCAATGCCCTTTATTAAAAGAACTAAAGTTCTTAAAGAAGTATTAATCAGATCACACAGACAAGTTGTGGCAGTGTTTACTAACTTACTGGAAATATTTTACACTGGAGAAATGTCTACACCGTAAATAACAAAAGAGAAGAGAGACATATGATTTTCTAAAATATTACCCAATCAAGGAAACTTCAGATAGTTAGATGTGAAATACATTTTTTTGTGGATTGTGGGGCTTGAACTCTGGGCACTGTCCCTCAGCTCTTCAGCTCAAGGTGAATACTCTGCCACTTGAGCCACAGCACCACTTCCAGTTTTCTAGTGGTTTCTATCAGAGATAAGAGTCTCACGGACTTTCCTGCCCAGGCTGGCTTTGAACCATTATTCTCAGATCTGAGCCTCCTGAGTAGCTAGGATTACAGGTGTGAGCCACCATGCCCAGCTTGAAATACATTTCTTATTTTCAAAAAGAAACTATATCGTTGAAGAAATAAGCAAAAATGTGGAGTCAACAAAAACGTAATACTAAAGAATTGTGTATTTCTTAAATTTTAATGAGAACATTTTTATACTGCTCTTGGGAAATCAGAAAGGAAAAAGTTTTCAGATGAAATTTATGAGTTGTTTTATTTATTTAATTGAAGACTAACTTTCATACACTAGAAACTTGGTATCTTGATTTCACTGACTGAGTTTTCCTTTTCTTTTTTAATGGCTATCTACTTTTATCATTTATAGTTAATATATTATTCTTATCAGTATATGATTTTTCACAAATAGTGGTTTAAAGTAACACAGATTTGTTATGTTATTCTAGTCAGAAGCAACATTGGGACACATTTGGATCACATTTGCATCAGAAATGTGAACCCCCAATATTGAGCAATGTGAATTCATTTCAGGAAGCTCTCGGTAAGAATCTCTTCCTGTCTTTCCAACTTCTGAAGCAACACTGCATTTCTCTGGCCATTCTTCAATAGTCCTCATATCCCTTTCATTCTATTTTCTTCCTGCAATCATAGGTGAGATTGTATTATGACAAGTCCAGGTAACTTAGGACCATGGTTCAAAGCCAGCCTGGGTAGAAAAGTACATGAGACTCTTATCTCCAATAAACCACTAAAAAACCAGAAGTGCCACTGTGGCTGAAGTGGTAGAGTGCTCGCCTTGAGCTTAAGGGCGCAAGGACAGTGCCCAAGCCCAGAGTTCAAGCCCCATGACCAACAAAAAAAATTCTATTTCTTCTTGGTTGTAATTTGTTTCATTTTCTTTTTTTTTTTCTTTTTTTATTGTGAAAATACTGTACAGAGGGGTTACAATTACATGGGCAAGATAATGAGTACATTTCTTATCAAGCATTTTAACCTCCTCTTTTGTTTCCCCTTCCCATCCCTTCTTATCCTCCCCTACCCCCCCACCCAATCCTCCCTGCTCCACCCCCACCGAAGTTGTAAAGTTCATTTTCGACATAACAACTTGTACTTATCAAACCAACTTATTTTTAAAATAAAATCCTCTTTACTTTTCCCCCATAAATGATGTCTCAACAAAATTTTATGGTTCATACCTAAGTATGATTATTAGTAATGGATGAAATGTTGCTTTGTATAGCCAATAGCATATGCATTTCTCTATCTCCACTCACTTAGAGTGAGGATTTTTCCTCTGAGTTATTTCAGGTTACCTGTTGCTTTCTACATTCAGCTTCAGTCTTCCTATTTTCACTGAAGGTGATACTGGGACTATGTTGGTTGGATAGCTTTCACTTGAAGCAACACAATACCCAGAAATCAACATTGCAGGAAGAAAGCTCTATTTTCTGCCTGGTATCAGAGATTGTACTACACAATCACATGTCCTTATTGCATCATGGTAAGAAGCAAATGATAGAACAGTGCCATTCTCCTCCTGAGGACTGGCAGCCAAGGGATAGCCTGCCACTTGAGTCCCAATATCTCCTCTAGGGACATGTCCAGTGACCTAATTCTTCCCAATGCGCCCTGTTCTTCTAGGTTCTACTTCTTCTCAATAGTACCAAGAGAAGGAGGTCAAGCTTTTCATACATGTGACTTTGGAGTACACCACACATCCATATTAGAATGGCATAAGCTGGAGATGGAGGAAAGGGTCAAACCATACATCTGCATGGCTGTACAACTGGATAAGCATTGCATACAGTACTTCAACTCATATTCCAGTAGTAAAATCTTAGTTGTGAATCAGCAAAACTGAGTAGCTAGCTGTACTTGTCTTAAGGATGTAAAACACAGGACTCACATGACCTAAGAAACATGTCCAGTTGCCACTTGTCTGCATATTATGTTAAGTAGTCAAAATTTGATCAAGAATCTTTCCAGGTACATCCAGCATATGACTCTGTCATGAGAGAATTCCAGAGACAGGTGATCTTGATTCACCCTTTCCATCTACTTCTCTTCTTTAAAAGATCATCTGTGGGCTGTAGGCACTGGCACCTAGGATGACTACATTGACAGATGCAGAGTTTCCTGTTTGTTTCTCTCCTTATCAGTGTTCTCAGATCTGAAACTCCGGCCCCAGCTGCATCTGTCCACTCAAAGTCTACCTTTCTCAGGCTTTTTCCTCAACACATTTTTCCTTTTCCCAGGAAAATCCCCTGCACACATCCTGTAACTGGATGAAATATACATATGTTTTTCTGTTTCTCAAAGAACTCAATGAGTCAACAGCAGTCCAGAGTTCCAATATTATGACCCTGAAAGGGAGCTGCTAATGAAGAGCCATTAGCTATTTCTTCTAGAAGCCATGAAGCTTCAGTGCATTTGAACAAACCACAAAAATCACTGAAAGAATTTTTGGATTGCATCTTCTCAATTTGTCTAGAACTATCACCTTCAAAATACACTCAATTAAGGGACCATCTCTCTGGCACAGAGGTAACACTAATGAAGTTAATATATGAGATTTAATGAATTTCTAGTTTTAAAACACTCCCACAAACTCTAAGCAGATTATCTAAAAGAATATTTCAGTGAGCTGATAAAGAAACAGCTCAGTTTCAAGCACAGAAAAATATCTGGCAGAGTAGTAATTTATCCTTTGGATGTAAGCTAAGTATGTCTAACATATGGTAATAGATCTTCCACAGATAGCATTCCTGGACCCTGTAATGAATCTCAGTAGTAACCATTTCCAAAACTTAGACTTCCTGCTCTAGTATATCTCTTATGAAGGACAGTATTAATACACAACAAAGCCCCAAAATATTACTTTAAAAGTAGTAACTAAATGTTTAATTAAATCTGTTTTATATGTAAGATTAAATTGCCAGGTATTTTTAAATAAATAAAAATAAAACATATTGACTTTGTTTTTTATTTAGTTAAAATGTATTCATCACTGCTTCCACCTTAAATCAGTGTGGAACCTAATTTATTATCAGTTCAAGTACAAGACATAAGCTTTCATGATGATTTCCTAAGAAATAAAGTTCTAATTTATTTTATTATATTAAATAGCTCATGAAACTTTTCTTATCTGCAGTACAGCTTTGCAGAGGGGAGGAGAAAAATAATCAGATTTTGGAAGCTTAGAAGAACAGGGTGTGGCTGAGCCTTGCTTAGAAAATCTGCTGTATATAACAGATGCACCAATGAAGTCCAAATAATTCTAAATGAGCGAAAACTTGTAAAACCAAAAGTTTTAAGGATTGCTATCTTTATAAGCCTGACATACAAGGTCAGAAAATGTGATGCTAGGAAAATGAACCCTTAAATATGTATTTTAATGTTTTCGTTTCTTTCATGCATGTGTTTCTAACGCATTTATAAGATTATTTCTTTGTTGCTTTGTATGTCCCTCCCCCACAGTGTAACCCCCGCTTTCACTCTATTTGATGTCAGTATAACATGTGGAGGAGATGGGGACAAACAAGTCGTTTAAGGATTCAGGTGGACCTGTTGCAACAATGAGAAGTACAAAATGTCATGTCAAAACCAGCTTTACAATGTCGGTGTGGGGGGGGGGAGGGGGGTATAATTGGGTGGGGGGAGGGGGGTAAAATTGGGTGGGGGGAGGGGGGAGGCGGGGAAGGGAAGTGAAGGGTAAACAAAGGAGGAGGCTGCAATGCTTGGTAAGAAATGTATGCATTATCCTGCCCATGTAATTGTAGCCCCTCTGTACAGTATGTTCTCAAATAAAATAAAATACAATTAAAAAAAAAAGAAAAAAAACTTGTTTTATGCATCAGATAATTGTGGTTTCCACTGAAATATGAACAATCAAATCAGTAGTTCATGTATTTTATGCTGTATGTGGGCTCACAAATGGATGGTTTACATGATTTTATAACTATATCATAAACTTCAGTGCATTTATTTCAGGATAGAAATAATTTCACTGAACTTATCTATACAATTGAAGCAATCCCAGGTCAACATAAAATTTGAAGAGACGAAGTATATATAATTTGTTTTCACATAGCGCTAGATGAGAAGGCTGCCTAGCTTTGGTGATATATTTCATCCCATGTATACATTTGTTTGCCATAACAGTCAAGGCTTGCAAACATATATGATGATCATTTATATTATCTCTACTTTGTGTCCTACTTTTCATGCTAATATTGCTCTGTTTGGGATATTTTATATTTTATCCTGCTTTTATTTTCCTCATAACTTTTCTAGAATCACATAAGTCCATTTTAGATGTGTTCTAAATCATACTTTTAAAATGTACTTACTTTTAGCATAAACACTTATTACTTACAAATAATTAAATGAATGTCTGACCTCACCTCAAGAGCTTTAGTTAAATTGTAGATATAATGAAGTATCAGTAATAGAGAAGGGTATTAAGCATGCTAACAAAATCTGCACAATGAAGAAATACAAGACAAGATTTCATCATAATGAATAAGATAAAGGGAAGACATCAGCATAGATTTATAGTTTATACTAAAAAAAGTCTTAAACATGAAAGAATTGATTAAATGTGACGTTAAAACAAATGAATAGGATGATGGGCTTACTATATGTGAGATACCATAGTTGAATTATAACTAATTCTATTTTCTAGGTATTTTATTAATGCATCATATTTACTATTGCAATGTTAAGAGTTTGATGCCAGAAATAATGTTATTTTTTTAAAATAATCATTCTTTTTACTGTAAATTTTTAGAATTTGTTAGTTTCATAGTAGTTGGTAATAAAAACATACTATAAATTGCCATGGAATTATGTACATGAACTTTGATAAGTAGGCATATTCTTGCATTAAGTGTCGTTAAGATTTATGAGTACCCATTTCAAAAGATTCATTGATAAAATTAAAATGAATATTCACATTTAATTTTCATCATTATTCATACATATTGAATGATTACAGATTGACTGTTTTCTGGAAAGTTTGAAATTGAATTATTTAATAAAACAACACAATGTTAAGGAAGAAATTAATGAAGTCTTGTGTTGAGAAAGCTTATTTATTTATTTACTTATTTATTTATTTTTATCTAAAAGTTTGCATGGAGTACTAAAGTATAAACATTGTATAGGCCAGCCCATGCATGTTTCCATTTTGATACCTGTTTTTTTAAATAACATTCCTTCCTTAGGTTGACCTATTGTTCCCTAATTTATTATGCACAAAGACACATATGTCAAATAATTTTTCTATAATTGAATTCACACTTGTGACATAAATCTGTATAGAGCCGCTCTTTCCTTCTGTCTTTGCGTATTTATGAGTGCATATAGTCAGGCTATAATTTGGTGCTAACATCTTTGCTCATTTTCTAATCAATGCTGAAAAACAAATGCTAAACCCTTACTTCGGACTTGATTCCGGAGGTCATGAGGGACGAGAGCTGAGAGTTGAGCGCACATGGAGAGTGGGCCGGCATCAGTGTCTGCTTGGCAGAAATACCTCATTATCTCATAACCAAAGATTATAAAGGTTATTTCTCAAGGTATGGAAAAAGAGAAAAAAATCGTATTCAATCATGCTGTCCAAAACGTGTGTAGCTGTAAAGAGACTTGTTATTAGACAATATATTTTACTTCAATATCTCAAAAAAACCCTGAGGACTCCAATCACATGATTAAATTTTTGTCTTTGAAATTTGATGAAGTCAAATTATTTGAGCATTTGAAATAAGACACATAACTTTTTTTTAAAATTTTATTTTATTTTATTTGAGAACATACTGTACAGAGGGGCTACAATTACATGGGCAGGATAATGCATACATTTCTTACCAAGCATTGCAGCCTCCTCCTTTGTTTACCCTTCACCTCCCTTCCCAGCCTCCCCCCTCCCCCTACCCAATTATACCCCCCTCCCCCCCCACACCGACATTGTAAAGCTGGTTTTGACATGACATTTTGTACTTCTCATTGTTGCAACAGGTCCACCTGAATCCTTAAACGACTTGTTTGTCCCCATCTCCTCCACATGTTATACTGACATCAAATAGAGTGAAAGCGGGGGTTACACTGTGGGGGAGGGACATACAAAGCAACAAAGAAATAATCTTATAAATGCGTTAGAAACACATGCATGAAAGAAACGAAAACATTAAAATACATATTTAAGGGTTCATTTTCCTAACATCACATTATCTGACATTTTCTGCTTGACTCATACCTATACTAGATATTGCAAATAAGGGAAACCATGGGACCTATGCTTCTTTGGGCCTGGCTTACTTCACTTAATATAATTTTTTCCAAACCTTTCCATTTCCTAACAAATGGGGAAATGTCATTCTTTCTGATGGAGGCATAGAATTCCATTGTGTATATATACCACATTTTCTTGATCCATTCATCTACTGAGGGGCATCTGGGTTGGTTCCATGTCTTAGCTATGGTAAATAATGCTGCAATAAACATAGTTGTGCTGGTAGGTTTAGTGTGGTCTTTTTGTAAACATTTGGGTAAATGCCCAAAAGTGGGATTGCTGGGTCATAGGGGAGATCTATGTGAAGTCTTTTGAGGAACCTCCATACTGCTTTCCAAAGTGGTTGAACAAGTTTACATTCCCACCAACAATGAAGTAAGGTTCCTTTCTGTCCACATCCCCTCCAGCATCTGTTGTTGTTAGAGTTCTTGATTTTTGCTGTTCTAACTGGAGTGAGGTGATATCTCAATGTTGTTTTGATTTGCATTTCTTTTATGGTTAGGGATGTTGAACATTTCTTCATGTGTCTATTGGCCATCCTTCTTTCTTCTTCAGAGAAGCTTCTCTTTAAGTCTTTCGCCCACTTCTTTATTGGGCAGTTGTTTCTTTGAGGATTTGTTGTTGGGTGGTTTAATTTTTTGAGTTCCAAGTATATTTTAGATATGAGACCCTTGTCCATTGTATGGCTAGTAAAGATCTTCTCCCAATAAGTGGGCTTTCTATTGATCTTGCGAGCTATGTCATTTGCCCTGCAGAAGCTCTGCAACCGTATGCAATCCCATTTGTCCAACCTTTCTTTGATTTGTTGTGCTTCCGGGTCTCTATTCAGAAAATTTCGGCCTGAGCCAAGGAGACCTAAGGTTTCTCCTATTCCATCCTGTAATGTTTTCAGAGTGTCTGCTTTGAGTTCAAGGTCTTTGATCCATTTGGAGTTGATTCTGGTGCAGGGTGATATATAAGGATCTAGCTTTAGTTTTCTACATGTAGTTAACCAATTTTGCCAGCACCATTTACTGAAGAGGCTGTCTTTCTTCCATTCTATTGTTTTAGCTTCCTTATCGAAGATTAGATGGCTATAGGTCTGTAGGTTCATTTCTGGGTTTTCAATTCTATTCCATTGGTCCTGAGGTCTGCTCGTATGCCAATACTAAGCTGTTTTGATTACTATAGCTTTATAGTAGAGTTTGAAATTTGGTATTGATATTCCTCCAGCAGTGTTCTTTCCATTGAGGAGCGTTTTTGCTGTTCGGGGTCTTTTATTTTTCCATGCAAATTTTTGGATTGCCTCTTCTATTTCCTTGAAGAATGAGGGTGGAATTTTGATAGGTATCGCGTTGAATTTGTAGATAGCCTTGGGAAGTATTGCCATTTTCACGATGTTAATCTTGCCAATCCAGGAGCATGGGAGGTATTTCCATTTTTTAAGTTCTGTGTTGATTTCCTTTTTCAAGATTTTAAAGTTTTCATCATAGAGGTCCTTCACTTCTTTGGTTAAGTTAATTCCTAGGTATTTTTTTTTGTGGGGCTATGAAAAATGGAGTTGCTTTCCTAATTTCAGCCACACTTTTCTCATTGTTGGCATATAGAAAAGCCATTGATTTTGGGGGGTTAATTTTATAACCTGCTACTTTGCCAAAGTTTTGAATCAGCTTGAGTAATTTGGGAGTGGAGTCTATGGGATTCTTTAAATACAAGATCATGTCATCTGCAAAGAGGGAGAGTTTTATTTCTTCTTTCCCTATTTGGATCCCCTTTATGTCTGCATCTTGTCTTATTGCTGTAGCTAGGCATTCTATTACTATATTGAAGAGAAGTGGAGAGAGTGGGCATCCTTGTCTTGTTCCTGAGTTAAGAGGAAATGGCTTTAGTTTTTCACCATTGAGTATAAGGCTGGCTGTAGGTTTGTCATATACAGCCTTTATTGTATTGAGGAATGTTTCATGGATTCCTAATTTTTCCAGAACCTTCATCATAAAGGGGTGTTGGATCTTGTCAAATGCTTTTTCTGCATCTATTGAGATAACCATGTGGTTCTTATTCTTGCTCCTGTTGATGTGATGAATAATATTAATTGATTTGCGTATATTGAACCAGCTTTGTATCCCGGAAATGAATCCTGTTTGATCGTGGTGTATGATTTTTTAGATAAATTGAAGACAATTGGCCTAAATTTTGTTGAGAAGATTTGCATCAATGTTCATCAAAGAAATGGGTCTATAGTTCTCTTTTTTTGATGAGTCCCTGCCTGGTTTTGGGATGAGGGTTATGATGGCTTCATAGAATGAGTTCGGTAGTGAGGGTTCTCTTTCGATATCAATGAAGAGTTGGAGGAGTATTGGTGTGAGCTCTGCTTTGAAGGCCTTGTAAAATTCCGCTGTAAAACCATCTGGTTCTGGACTTTTCTTAGCTGGGAGGTCTCTTATTGCTGTTTCTATTTCAGTGCTTGATATGGGTTGGTTAAGATAGTTTAACTCATCTTGGTTTAGTTTTGGCATGTCAATATTTACTAGGAAAAAGTCCATTTCTGTCAAGTTCTCAAACTTATTAGCATAAAGTTTTGAGAAGTATTCCCTTATAATGTTCTGAATCTTGGTTGTTTCCATGGTGATGTTTCCATTCTCATCTCTGAGTTTATTTATTTGGGTGTGTTCTCTCCTTTTTCTGATAAGGTTTGCTAAGGGTCTGTCAATTTTGTTAAGTTTTTCAAAGGACCAACTCTTTGTTTTGTTGATTCTTTCTATAGTTTTTTTGGATTCTAATTCATTTAATTCTGATTTAATTTTGATTATTTCTTTCTGTCCACTGGATTGGGGTTTATCTTGCTGCTCTTTTTCAAGGAGGTTTAGATGTGTCATTAAATTGTTAGTTTCAGATCTCTCCAATTTGTTGATGTAGGAGCTCAGAGCTATAAACTTGCCTCTGAGTACTGCCTTTGCTGTGTCCCAGAGGAGCTGGTAATATGTGTGTTCATTTTTGTTGAATAGCATGAACATTTGAATTTCCTTTCTAATCTCTTCCATGACCCACTCATGATTCAGCAGTGTGGCGTTCAGCCTCCATGTGATACCGGACTTTCTTTGGTGGCTTTTGGTGTTGAGTTCTAATTTTATTCCCTTGTGGTCAGAGAGGATGCAAGGTATAACTTCAATGTTTCTGAATTTAGACAAGTTTGCTTTGTGGCCTAAAATGTGGTCTATTTTAGAAAACGTTCCATGTGCTGCTGAGAAGAACGTGTATTCTGATGCTGCTGGGTGAAATGTTCGGTAAATGTCTGTTAAGTCTAGTTGATCTATGCAGCTGTTTAGATCTGCAGTTTCTCTGTTGAGTTTTTGCCGAGTTGATCTATCTAGTGGGGAGAGTGGTGTGTTAAAATCCCCAACAATTAATGTCTTTGGATCTATATGGGATTTGAGGGAAAGTAGTGTTTCTTTGATAAATTTGGGTGCTCCATTGTTTGGCGAATAAATATTTAGAATTGTAATATCCTCCTGAAGGAGAGATCCTTTAATTAGTATGTAGCGACCTTCTTTATCCCTTCTCACGAATTTTAATTTGAAGTCTATTTTATCTGATATTTGGATTGAAACTCCCGCCTGTTTATGAGGGCCGTTTGCTTGGTAGATTTTGTTTCAGCCTTTAACATTGAAAATGTGTTTGTTTTTACGGGCAAGATGTGACTCCTGCAGGCAGCAGATAGAAGGGTCTTGTTTTTTAATCCAACTAGACAGTCTATGTCGCTTAATTGGAGAGTTCAGTCCATTAACGTTAAGAGATAGGACTGAGAGGTATTTGGGAGTTCCTGCCATGTTATCCACCTTCTTGGGGGCTGTGAAAACTGGGTTCTTCCTAAGGTTCTTGGATTCTCAGTTGGGTGCAGTTTCTTGGCCTTTGTTGCGTTCTTGTTGGTTTTCTATGTGTAGGACATCTTTAAGAATCTTTTGCAGGGTTGGTTTGGTGGAGATGTATTATTTCAATTTTTCTTTGCTTTGGAAGGTTTTTATTTGGCCTTCAGTTATGAAGGAGAGTTTAGCTGGGTACAGTATTCTTGGTTGATAGTTGTTTGTTTTTAAGGCATGGCATAAGTCATTCCAGGCTCTTCTTGCTTTGATTGTCTCTGCTGAGAAATCTCAGGTGATTCTAATTGGTTTCCCTTTATAGGTGATTACCCTTTTCTCCTTGACAGCTTTAAGGATCTTTTCCTTGGTCTGGCTTGATCCTGTGTGGATTATAATGTGACGGTGGAATGTCCAATTCTGGTCTGGTCTATTTGTGGTTCTAAAAGCTTCTTGTATCTGAATAGGCCTATCTTTTTGTATGTTTTGGAAGTTCTCTGCTAGGATCCTGTTAAACAAATTTCCTAGACCATTAACTTCTCTTTCTAGGTGCTCCTCTACACCCATTATCCTTAGATTAGGCCTTCTGATGGTGTCTTCCAGGTGTTGGATAGACCTATCATATTTCTTGGACTTGTCTTGGATGGTTGTATGTTCTTTCTCCATAATATCTAGGCTGTCTTTAATCCCTGAGATTCGATCTTCTGCATGGTCTAACCTGCTGTCAAGACTCTCTACTTTGTTTTTTATCTCTTTTCCTTCTAATTGGTCAGCTTTGATGGCTTCAAGTTCTTTGTTGAAGCTCTGTTTTAGGTCTTGTATGAATTTCTTTACTTCCTTAATTTGGTGTTCAGTGTTTGTTCTCAAATCACTAAGTTGATTGGTTATGGTTTCTTTGGACTCCCATTCCTTGTGTTGGGTTCCATTCAGCATTCCCTTTGTGGTCTCCCTGACTTCCTTCAGCTCTTTGTTAATGGATTCCATGAATGCCTTTAGTGATCTTTGTGTATTCTCTACCTGGTCTCTCAATTCCTGAATTACTCTTTGATTAGCTTCCTCCCGTCTGTGGGATTCCTGCAGTTCTCTTTCTTCCCGTTCGTGGGATTCCTGCAGTTCTCTTTGAGTGTTCTCAGCCTGCTCATGCCATTCCTCCCTTTCTCTTTGAGTATTCTCAAGTTGTTCACGCAAATCCTGTATCAGTTTTTGAGGAGCTTCCTCACGCTTATGATATTCCTGTATAAACTTCTGGGATGCCTCCTCTCTCTCCCTATCACGCTCATACAGAGTCCTTTGTACATTGTCAAACTTCTCATTTATCATGTTTGTTAGTAGTGTTTTAGAGCTATTTGGGAACTCTCCTCTGGATTATTCTTTATCTGTTCTAATCCCTGATTATCAAGATTGGGAATTGAGATACCTGAATTTGCCATTTTTCTTGTGTTTTTCTGGCTTACTCTGCCCATTTGAGATGAAGATAGCACCAGTTTTGTGCTAGAACACTATCTTAAGGCAACCATCAACCAAAGTTTGCATTTGTACAGTCAATAGTCTACAGATACAATCTAGTTCAACAGATACATATATTCAACATCAAACAACTATATGTTAAAGGACTTCGAACCGCAGAAAAGAATTTGGAAAACCAGAAATTATTAGGATTAGGGAGAGATGTGGGTAAAAAATAGGAATAGATTGGTGTGGGGAGGCACAGGGAGAGTTAACTATGTCCTAATCACAATGCAGGAAATGGGTTGGGTAGGATGCAAGTAGAGAGAGAGAGAAAAAGAAGAGACGGAAAGGGGAATAAAGAGAGACCAGAAAAAAAATAGAAAGGTAAAAATTAATGTTATTATAGAGGTTTAAAGACCGTCTATTTAGAGAGGAATGTGAATATGTTCAGAGAAGGGGAGGGACATAGAGGAGATGTGAAAAACTTTAAGGATGGGAAAGGGAGAAGAGAAGATCAGAAGTTCAGTAGAGCTAGATAAAAAACAAAAAGATAATTAAGAAAGAAAGAAAAAGAGGACAAGAAAAGAAAGGAAAACGCTCATTCACGTATTCCTAAAATAAAAATTATAAGATGAGGAAAAAAAAGAAGTTACTGGAAAACGATTTTTTTTCAGAAGAGGCAAAAATTAAAGATTAATAAAAGTTTTAGAAGGGAAAAAAATTTATATATATATATATATATATATATATATATATATGGTAACAAAAAACAAAAAACAAGCAAAAAAAAGAAAAGAAGAAGAAGAAGAAAAAAAAAGAAAAAAAAAGTCTTTTTATTTTTTTTTGGGGGGGGGAGGAGTGGGAAGAATCCTGTATCTCCCTTTTGTCTGTAACCAGTCTCTTGTTGGAGTCTCTGGTCAGCTTGGGGTCCTGTGGCTTGATTGGTTTCTTAAGTCGGTTGGTTGGAAGAGGCAGAAAAATGCTCTGCTTTACCCAAGATTTTGAGATCCCCCTCCCAGGTTAGTCTTCTGGTAGGGTGATCTGCTTTGAGAATCACAAAAGAGGGGGATGTGGTGGTGAGGCTAGGTTCTGGGTAAAGTTGAGGCCTTTCAACAAACAGTAGCTTTTCCCTGGGGCTATTTTGTGATAAAGCTCACAGTGCCCAGCCTGGAGCCATTCTCAGGGTTTCTGTTTTTCAATTGATTATGGTGGCTGCTAGAGGGAGGGGCAGCCTCTGGCTCTGGTTACCCAGTGAGGAAAGCCACTCCAATGGCTGGCACCGGAGCTGGGTGACTTTTCCCTGGATGGAGCTGAGTCTGGCAGGTCACTTCGCCGTTAAGTTCTTGTGACCTGCTAAATGACTCGTTTTATTCCAAGGCCTGAGCTGGAGCTAGCAGCTCCTCCGAGCTTTGTCGGTATCCAAGATGGAGATCACCGGTGCTGGGTGGGGAGGGGTGGCCTTCCCTCCTCTGCTCCCTGAGGAGTGAGGACGTTGGGCTTGTACTTATGCCGAGTCTTGGATCCTGGGTCGTCTCTGGTCTGCAAACAGCAGGATGAAGATGTTCGCTCCTTGTCGGTTCTTGTTGGTGTTGAGTAGAATCCGCTCGTCCGCTGCATCTGGCTCCTTCGTCCCCGACTCTGTGTCTCAGGTATGACCCCGCAGCGGTGGTCGCCGTTGCGACCCTGCCGCTGCAACGGCAGCTGCTGGCAGGCGCTCAGATGTGTCTTTTTGCCTTGGCTTCCCCTCTCTTGTCTAACTCTCTGTCCTGTGATGGCACACTTGGTGTGATTCTCTGGCTTAGGACTGTTCACTGGAACTCTATAACTGCTTTCTATGGGAGAGCTTGTTCAGATTCCAGCTTCTCCTCTGCCATCTTCCCGGAACTCCAGACACATAACTTTTTATAAGATATATATTTCTTGAATAAATTGTATAATTATTTAAAAATAAATTATGTGCTGCAATTGTGAACACACCATATTACAAATAATTATAGCAGAAAGGAGACTTAATGCCTCATTTTGTATTATTTTAATTTCTAGTATTAGAAATGGTTATTTTCTGTAGCATATCTCTACCACAGTTACTGTCATAATTACACATATTTTAAAATTTGCTTTCTAACTTTTTGTACATAATAAAAATAAAAGATAAAATTTTTCCAATGTAATGTGTGTACATGTGTAAAGACAAAGACAATATAAACCTATCAGTAGTCCCTTAATCATATATGAATTTCAAATAAGGATTTATATGTAATAATTCAAATAGATTTATTTTTTCTATTTTAAAGACTTTCATAGCTTCAAATAGTTAAAAGAAAAATTTGCAAGAGATAACTTTGATAAATTTGTGTAGTGAAAATCAATAATTAGGAAGGAAGGGAGGGAACTTAATATTCCTTTTAATCATATTTCTGGGAAAATAGATTTCTTAGATATTGTACTAAAAAAAGAAAAAGAAATCTTCTCTATCATTTGCATTACTTGAGATGCTGTTTAAAAATTATATTATATAACATGAAAAATTAATAAAAGTTTGAAATCAAGAGCAATTTATCATTTTATACATTTCAAATATATATGAAATATAATTCTTGACATTATGGAAAATTGTTCCAAAATAGTTGATGAAAGAATTTTTGGTGTAAATACTGTGTTTCTGAAACATTTGTATTTTAACTTTCATACCTAAACTACAAAGTTTAAAAGTTGTATCAAATTCCTGCTTCACGAAAGGTTATACTACAATTCTTCAATTGCTGTATTTTTTTCTGGTATTATTTTCCATAAATACAAAATGTATTTATATCCCTTTAAATAAAGTTGAGCAAAGGAAGTTATTATATTTGTTGTACATTATTTAAAAATTGAACTATATAACTTGATGATAGAGATGAGAATAATGAAAGAGAAC
Source organism: Dipodomys merriami (assembly GCF_024711535.1). Taxonomy (NCBI): domain Eukaryota; kingdom Metazoa; phylum Chordata; class Mammalia; order Rodentia; family Heteromyidae; genus Dipodomys; species Dipodomys merriami. The sequence goes on along the minus strand of NW_027206202.1, from coordinate 7,471,718 downwards.
TATGGAAGGATTGATCATAATCAAGATATATTGTACTCTGAATATGACTGATTGTAACCTCTTTGTACAACTACTTAAAAATAAAATTAAAAAATAAATAATTTTAAACCTACACTTTAAAAATGACAGGAATATAAAACATGTAGTGTCTGTGGTATGGGTACAGGGAGGGAAATTGGAGAAGGTGAATATTATTAAAATTATTTTTGTATGCTTGTGGACATTGAACAGTGAATCTAATCATTGTCATATACATATGTATACACATATATGTATATATATGTAATGAATAGTTGGGTAGTAGAGCATATTTAAATGATGTAAAATGATATCTGTGATAGATAGATAGACAGACAGACAGATAGATAGATAGATAGATAGATAGATAGATAGATAGATAGATAGATAGATAGATAGATAGATAGATAGATGAGTTTTAGATGATAAAGATACACAGACTATCATTTCTGTCTTTCTAAGAAAGCCTGATTAAAATATGCACATTATAATCATCTGGCTGTAAATCATAAGTAGGCAGGTAGGTAATAGGATCATGCTATCAATGACTGACTGTTTTACTTCTACTTAAGAAATCACATCAAAACACAATGTATTAATACAACACGTTTTGCTTGCAAAGTCCACTGTGGATTAGAAACTTGAGCTGAGCTCAGAGGAGTTGCTCTTCTGAGTGGCTTCATGTAGCTACTGGGTGCTCTGTTGACACTGTGGCTTTGCAGTTGTTTTATGTGGCTCTTCATCTCCAGTGATTTCACTTCATTCCATTGTGGTCTCATGCCTGCAGTTTAGAAGGCAAAGAAAGTCTCAGGGCTTCTGGAGTCATCTACTGAAATCTCTAAATGTCATCTTGTGCACCATTCAGTTGATCAATTGAGGTCATACATTCAATCCAGATTCAGAGAACTAGGATATAGAATCTGTATCTTTATAAACAACAAAGATATTGCCAAGAAGCCTGTACACAAAACTAGGGGAATTTATTATAGATATTTTCCCCTCCTTCCCCAAAACACATCAACCCAAACAACTAACACAAAAATTGTATGTAGTAAATCAACTACAAAGAAAGCAAAATTTAATTTCCTGATTGGACATATTCTATTACTTATGACAACATAACCTACTGTACATATCAAAATAGAAATGTTCTAAGTGATTTTTGTGTGTGTGCTTATTTTCCAATCTTAACTTCAACTGAGTCAAATTTTTTTTTCTCAAACAGGATACCATGCTTACTGAATGCACAAAACACTTTGATCCACATTATTTACTTTGTGAAAATAAGAGGGTAAAAGAGTGCCATTGACATATGTATCATGCATTTCCACAAAATAAAACATTCAGATGTGACTGTATGTGAAAGGCATACTTCAGTATTAAAGATAAAATATAAGATACATTATTTCAATAAAATTGCCACAATTTTATCTCTACCTTCCATATCAAAATGGGCCTTACTTGTCAGTTGCTAATAACAAAGCACCAAGATGGCCCATTCACACTGAACATATTTATTGATGTATTTATTGAAGGTAAAAGTGTTGGTATTAAAGGGAGCGATGGATGTGGAAAAGTGAAAGAGGATACAGAACATTTTCTCCCATGATGTCATAGTGACACTACTCTAGGATGGCCTTGTTTACCTCCTTGACCTGCTTGTCGTGGTCTTAAGAGTAGTTGAAGAATTAAACTAATTCTTTTGTACTGATCTGAGTAGTATAGAGTCCATGCATGTCCCTTGATAATCTCTTCTAGAGTATGCTATGAATTCCTGTCAATCGTGTCTCCCTGTTGTACAAACTAAACGAATCCTGCTGTGAATTAAAAACACTTCTATGTTGTCTAGAGTCTCACTGGAAATGAAGAACAGCTGGTTATAATACTCCTGCATATAGTTAAAGGTTACAGAAACTTTCATTTGAAGTAATATGAATAGAAAAACTTTATTTCTTAGAATATTACCTTTACAAGTTGATTGAAGATCTTTCAATGATCATGTGCCACAAAATACTATTGCCTACAAAAGAATACACCAGTAAACTGTCATTCCTTGCACATATTTTTCTTTCTTACCTTATATGTGCTGATAGCATTGAACTAGACATGCTTAATATACTTTTCCATTTGAGCATGACCATATCAGGTTTTGAGTATGAGCATGCAAACATTATATGTAAAGCACCTTAAGCATAATTTAAAAAGTATAAATTTATATGGATTTAGTTTATGGTAGTATTTCTTTTTCTTAATTTTCACATTTAGGTTGAGTACAAATAAGATTTAATCTAGCTGGCATATGTCAAATAGATTCATATTCAATGTCTCATCTGTTTACTATTTAATACAAAATTGCAAACAGAATGAAAATTATTGAAATATAGTTTGCCTATTTCAAAGATTACACCTTGAAATTGAATTTTTGTGAAGACTAGGGCTGACGAAAGAATCTTTACCTCACACTGGCTTGTCTGCCTTTCTTGTTTTCAGCTGGGGCTGGAATATGGAAGTGATGATTGCAGCCTGGCAATTTGATGATTCATTGAAGATGGAATCTGGAAGACTTTTCTGCACAAGATGTTTTTGATTCCCAATTCTAACCCTGTCAGCCTCTGGAGTAACTTGGAGCTTGAACATGAACTACAGCTGACATAGATTTTTAATATGTTTAATATTTATATAGGTCAATAGGAACTTTGTTCTTTATATTCAAATTGTGTCTTATCAAAACTCCATATAAATGTATAAGCTCCAACAAAATTAAGACTTTTTCTTCATTCTAATCCACACTATATAGTATTATCCTATTTTCATTATGCACAATTTAAAAAAATAACAACCAAATCTTTAGGACCCAAAGCTGTTGGTAGTCTGGTATTAAAACAAAACTGTCTTCTTGTTTATAGTAAAATAAAATAAAAGGTAATTAGAAAGCTTTTTCAGATTGGGTGGAACTTGGTATAATAAGTATCATTATGTTGGTTCTCTTCTTTCTGAGTATTTTTGGACACTCCCTATGCAATTTAAGAAAAGAAATAATCTAATTATATAGTTATAATATTGCTTATATAGAAAGAATAAGCATGAGCTCATCTATGAACTTTCTACCAGATACCTTAGGCAGAATGAAAACTTCTCTAAAGAGATTTTTACAGGCAAAGCACTTGACACTTTATTTAATCATTTTCTGCCATGAGTTAGATGAATCTGGGAAGGGGTTGTATGGAATCCTACCTAGTAAAATTTATTAGGCAAAGACAATCTTCTATTGTGACTGTTAAGTAAGTTTCTTCATACTTTATCAGATGTGTATTCCATTTTTATATAGTAGCTTATTTTACCTTTAGACATCATATGTCATTAGGAGTTCTTTCACTGAATTGTTAAAAAATCTACTTAGAGTCTGTCACTGTGCAGAGCCCAATACAAATGTTATTTTCCTTAAACATTACTACATTTATGTTCAGCCTCTTCTGGGTCAATTGGATATTGTCATCCAAAGATGGGATCAATTCAGATTGTCCCATCTTTGGGAAAACTTGTCCATGACTCTGCCACTCATCTTGGTTGTTGAGATTATTCTCTTGTGGAAGACTGGAGACATATGAGAGCTGGGAATAGCTGAATCTTACAAATTTACTGAAGGGATACCCAAGGAGAAAAAAGCAATAATAAAGTATGTTTTTCTTGAGAAAGTTGAAAATGTAGTGGATTATCTCTGTGATAATAGATTAAATTAAATAATATGATACAGTAGTTCATAATCTTAATAATTTTCAAATACAAAATATTAAAATAAGGATAATGTCATCGATTCCAAAGTATGATATCATGTGTGCCATTTAGACTTAATTGAACATACTATTTCTATGGTACATATGAAAATCAATCTATAAAGGTATAATAGTTTTTATGTCCTAACTGGAATTAATTTTCTAAAAGTAAGTTGAAGAATCTGAATGGAGTGTGTGGATTCAGCTTTATTTGAAGAATTTTTAGAAGTTTGTATCTCTGGAACAATTCCAATTTACATCTATATTAGGCCAAGTAAGAAATGAGGGATCCAAGCAGAATAAATTATGCATGTCCAGATTTCATCTTGTTATTAACAGAAAGAGTACCAAAACAGCATGGTTTTGTAAACATATAATGTCATCACTCAGGAAGTAGAAGTAGGAGGATCTCAATATCCTATGTATCTTATCTCAAAATAACAAAGTTGGAATGAAAAATAATATACCACAAATAAATTTTTTCATTGCAGCATTTAGGTATATATAGCCCTTAATTAGCTATGCTTTAAATTATTAACTTTGAAGGATAAGAGTAGATGTGAGAAGTAGAGAAGAGATATGGAAAAAAGGAAAATAGAAGAAGTGGCATATATGAAATTAAACATGGGATTTTGTCACATTTTATTCTACAATGCTGAATAATAAAAAATAATATTCCATTTTGGTTAAAACCCACTAAAATATACATTAATCTTACTGTTGCCAATTAAAATTTACTGTTTATGTCTAGCAATTTAATTTCTCATTAAAGTTAATCACTATTAATCATCATCACTGTCAAAAACTTAGGTAGCATTAGATAAACACACTGGCAGGAAAAATCAAGTATGTTATACAGCTGGGTGCCTAATGGCAGGCTGTTGCAAATTCAAAAATTCACTTTCTCATTACTGGTGTGCATATGGTTACAGATTGATTTCCGTATAAATCTATAAAACATTGTGTGGCATAGGATCATTTGCTCATCTGGAAGATTAATTTAAAATTCATTTTCTATGAGGTAATGAATCTACAAAACTACAGAAAGAACTATTGTAGCTTCAAATTCCAATATTGCTAGGTCTTACCATCATTTGTATGTTCCTGAACATATTTTACTTTGTAAATGATTAATGTATATTTCAAGCATAATTAACTTGATATAATAACCCTTGTTTGTCTTGCATTGTATCATAAATCAAGCAAATATATGTTGCAGTATTTTTAAACACTTAATTTTCACTTGTCCACAAATTCCACCTATCATAAAACCTTTTCATTCAGAGTATCTTGGAAAAAAAACTGATGATGTACTTTATGGGAAGGTGTTGCTGGCGTGGCATAAGATGAATCATAGATTATATCATTGAAATGTACCAAAGCAAATGATATTTTTGAAATTATTAGAATTTTATTGCTTTTTCAGATCATTTTGGAAACTATTCTGTAGTAAAAGATTATTACCATTCATGCATGTGCATTAGCACATATCCAGATGCCAATATTGAACCAGAAATTATCCACTGCCAATTAGTCAGAAGTCAAAAATGCAAATTTTCTGAAATATTTGAATTTTGAAGGAAGAAATATTCCATTCTCACAAAATAGTCAATGATTGAATCCAATCATATGTCTTTGAATGAAAAAGATTTAATGTGGTCTCAGATTTTGCAATGTTCTCCAAAACTTTGTGGTTATAAACTAATTATTTTGATAAAAAGAATGAGTGACATACCAGGTGCTGGTGACTCAGGATTGTAATCCTAGATATTCAGGAAGCTGAGATCTGAGGATTGAGGTTCAAAGCTAGCCCAGGCAGGAATGTCTGTAAGACTCTTATCTCCAGTCAACCACCAGAAAACCAGAAGTAGGCTGTGGCTCAAATGGTAGAGTGCTAGTTTTGAGCTGAATAGCTGAGGGACAGTGGCCAGGCCCAAAGTTCAAGCCCCATGACCAAAAAAAAAAAAAAAAAAAAGAATGGGTAACTTAATTTAAACTGCTAGTATGCAGTTACTACCTAAGTATATATTCTTTGCAAACTGTTTACTTATATGACCACCTTTCAACAACAACAAAAAATGTTGAATTGAAATGCAGTTAGATTTAGATATAAGGATAACTTGGTGGAAATAGTGAATGTATCCTAATTTTAATAGTTTTAGCAACATAGAAAAGCACAACATAAAAAAACAAGTTACATGAGTGTATTTGACAATAAGTTCTTCCTTTTGTAGATTCTTTTATCAAGAAATTTAAAAATTATCTATAATACTTCATATATACAAACAAATTCTATTGATTTTCATATTAGACAAATATAATAGTAAAATGGAAGTATAACTTCACTCAAAATAATGACGGATTTTTTTCTATGTGGTTTCAAAGTGACATGAAAATGAATGGTTCTGAAAATCATCACGTTAAGCAAAGTCACAGGTTCTCTTGCATATGTGGATTCTACACCCAAAAGATCAACATATACATGGCAAACATAAACATATACGTATATGTGTATAAATTTGTACATACATATACATATATGTAAATATGTATATATGCAAACATATGGTATATATATATATATATATATATCACATCCACACACATGCACATATGAGATTGTTTGAATGGATTAGATGGAGAAAAGAGAGGAAAAGGGAGATTTAACGATAGTAAAATACATTACATGGGTTATTAAAGAGCTGTGAAGCTGTGGAATGATAGGTGTTCATGGACAGAAGGAAGGTGTGAGTAAGTGCGTGGGTCACTCTAATTACAGTACCCAAAAAGAAAATAATGACAAGAAAATAAAGCAGGTCCTGTTGGAAGCTTTGAATACTAATGAGAAAGTGTAGAACAGTCTGGTGAAGAATACTTTATTTTAACACTGTATGTATATTAGATTTGACTTTCAATTTCATTACCTAGAATCTGAAACAAAAGATCTGTATAGAGTATGCAAATACATCAATAATTATGATTACCTTAAATGTTTAACCCAAATTTCTAGCCAATTACTGTTATTTTACACATAGAAATATTTACAAATAGAACTGTGCATTGTCTTTAGCTTGTCTTGAAGTTTTGTGATTGTACAGTTATTATGAATTAATTCATCATGTATATTATTTTGATAGTTTGGAAGGTATATTTGGGACTGTGTTTAGCTCCACGATGAGATTTTCAACATTTTTATATAGTTTATGTTTCATGAAAAACAGCAACTCTTGCATGCTATGTATAAGTGATTGAAACCTAACAGAGCTTTGATTTGACTATGACTCCTTTTTCATTTGAAAATATTATAGTAAGTAAAATGCAGCATAGTGACTGTTTTTTTCCTGTTACATGATCAATGATATAAACTACTTCCACCTTAAAGACACTTGCATAATCCTCTAGCTTATAAAATCATGAATATTTACCTGATTGAGAAAGGTGTTACATAATTGTTCATATAAAGACAGAAAAATACTGAAAACAAATAGCAATTACCACCACAGAATGAAAGCTTGTTTATGTAGAAATGGTTTATTAGTAATATACACTATAATAGGATTTCCAGGTGTTATTCAGTGCTTAAAATTATAATTCTGTGTTTGAAATCAGAAGCAAAAATTAAACAAGATTTTAACAAACATTTCCTTGTTGTCCAATTAATTGAGAATATCTGTTCCCTAATAAAACACTTGTAGTCATTTATCTTTAATATAATTGATTAACACCTTAGATTGAACATTTTTCTCTCTTTAATAACCTTTCTGACTCCTTTAAATAATAAAATGATGAGAATACACATAGATACTCCTATATTTCCACATATTGCTTTACAAATTGAATGGGCATATTGAACAAAAAATTACAAGATTTGAATATTATTCACCTCACGTAGATAAGGAATTTAATTGCATTAAGTAATTTCATGTAATCATGTTTTTCCATGAAAGAGTACCTAATAGAAATTATATAAGGATCCAAAATTAAGGCATACTCAATTATAATATTCAGCAAATAGGAAACTCCATAAATAAAAGTATGCAGAATTTTATTTCTGAAACAGTATATTGTTTATATTAGGTTTGTACTTGATGAGCTTAGTGAACCGAATACCTACCAGTTACATTTTTTTGGTTGTAAATATGCTCAGAGTAATCTAGCGGTTTCATATGTACAAGTCTTCACAGTTAGTTTTTGTATTAAGGAAGTGGTTCAGTCCATTTCCTCCATTTTCTCCCTCCTGTCATTTGCTACCTTTATTCACTCCAAATTCTTGATTTCCATGATGTCAATCCACAGGAAAGGGGCTGGGAAGTGGCTCAGTAGTAGATCACTTGCCTTGCATCCATGAGGCCCTGGGTTTGATTCCTCAGCACCACATAAGCAAAAAGAAAAAAGCTGGAAGTGGCACTGTGGCTCAAGTGGTAGAGCGCTAGCCTTGAGCTGAAGAGCTGAGGGACAGTGCCCAGGACCAGAGTTCAGGCCCCACCACTGGACCAAAAAAAAAAAAACCCACAGGAAAATGTACAGTCCATTTTCCTGTACTTTGTTAGATTTCAAGGTAGCATTTGTTTCTTGCCCTTAGTACTATTTCTTCCTTCTATGGAAGCACTTTGTCTTTTACTTTTGCCTTCTTTTAATTTTTCACACATTATCCTTTTCTCCTTTTAAAACCATTCTTTTATCCTGTGGAAATTCTCTGTTTTTCTGTCCTTAACAGACATCTAACTTTGGAACTACTTGAGACTGAAACTAGAGGTACTTAAGCTCATAGTTTTCAATCCATAGCATATTGCAGTCTTGCATGTAAATATTAAAGGCTTGCCAGTTATGAAATGCAATATAAAACTATGATATATATATAGAGATAGATAGATAGATAGATAACCTTATATTTTCACTTTTATTCCCTATTATTCTAACCTATTTCCTATTGGTATCCAACCCTAGGCCAAAAGAATGCCACATAAATACTGTACTACTATGCTATACTTCTAACCCTTCTTTTTGAAATAGAGACAGGGTTTCACTATGTAGCACAAAGGCTGGCCTTAAATTCTATATCATCTGCCATCCACCCAGCTAGTCGTTGAAATATAGATGTGTATATTTGAACTTGGTTTGAAGAGTAAATTATAGCAACTATAGTAAAAGTACAGCAACTTTATCTTACCCATTAACTCCAGTTACATTTCTGTTTTCTTTTGACATTTCTTTGATGTCTAACAAGGCTCATTACAAGTCTTCCCAAACCCCATTTTTTTGGTTTCTTGTCTCTCCCATATGCTTGATTTGGGGCAACAGGCCCTTTACCTTATAAACCCTGACTTAGTAAATGGCTTATTTAAGCATAAAGACTAAATAGTACATCCAACTTCATTTTGAGAAAATAATTTGCTAATTTTTGAGAAAATAATTTCTATTATTCATGCACGCAAGGAAAAATGCATTCACAGACATGCACACACAGGTCTACACAATCTTCACATGATAAGCAATGAAATCTATTTTATAAATTTGCAATGAATACTATAAATTACCTAACATTTATTTTGCTATCATTACATATTTGAGAAGAAATGAGTTGAGAAATTGAGTAACAAAAGCTTTGTAAGACCGACACTTGGCTTTTGTTGGCTTTTATCCTTTCTTCTTCTTCTTCTTCTCCTCCTCCTCCTTCCTCCCCTCCTCCTCTCCCTCCTCCTCCTCCTCCTTCTCCTTCTCCTCCTCCTCCTCCTCCTCCTCCTCCTCCTCCTCCTCCTCCTCCTCCTCCTCCTCCTCCTCCTCCTCCTCCTCCTCCTCCTCCTTCTTCTTCTTCTTGGTAATAATGAAATTTGAATGCAACCTGTCAGCTAGAATGCTCCACATTGTCTTTCATGGAAACAAATTAAAGAGTTGTATTGCACTATATGCTTTAGAATATAATGCATCATTATTTATTTTGTAATAGTTTTTCATCTCATCATATTAACATATTTTAATTATAGAACAAAATGGATTTCATTTCAATATTTTCCTACATAATTACCTAGATACAGTGTATGTTGATTATATTCTCAACTCGATTTTTCTATCTCCAATGCCTCTAACTTTATTATTTTTCTCTATAATTTAACTGATAGGATTCATTATGACATTTTCACATGTTCATATGTTGTACATTGATTCTAGACACCCACCACTCTCCCTTTCCCCAGCTCCTCTTCTTGCCTTTATCATTAAATGTGCTTTTTATACTTTTTTTCTGAGTCTCTGAAGTTTCTTTTTTATACATATATTTTATTGTTATTGTAAAAGTTTATGTACAGAAGAATTAAAGTTACTTAAAATGAGTACATTTCTTTTGGAACAGTGTCACCTCTTCCCATGTTTTCTCCCAGTTTTTCCCTCCACTTCCCCATAAGTTGTATGTTTCAACATAGTGTCTAGTGAATATCACTGCTGCATTTGTACATACTTTGTATGCTTACTCTTACCCTCCCCAAAACAGAAAAAAAACTTACATACAAGACAGAAGTAACAGAAAACAAAAACAGTGACAAAGGAGAAAACAAACAAAAAAAAAAAAAACAAAATAACACCAAAAAATAACTCATTTCCATTCTTGGAGATTATTTTGATAAACATCAAAAGCACATAGCATAAGAATATCCTCCTTTGGTTTCACTGAAGGAATGTTTAGAGTGCTGTATACTTTATCATGACCAAGTGTAATTTCTTTTGTCTTTTATTATCTAGTATGTTTACTTGTAGATTTATAGGCATACTCTAGTTACCATAAATGAGGGAAAACATGCAACCTATGTTGCATGACAAGATTATGCTTGTAGACCAATGGAATTGAAAAGAAGACCCAGAAATAAATCCATAGACCCATAATCACTTCATATTTGATAAGAGAGCCAAAAGTACAGGACAGAAGAAAAGCAAGATTGTCAACAAATGGTGCTTTGCAGAAGTGGCTACCTACATGCAGAAAACTGAAGCTAGCTACTCTTATCTCCAATTTAACACCAGAAAGCCAGAAGTGGTGCTGTGGCTCAAGTGGTAGAGTGCTCACCTTGAGCTGAACTGCTGAGGGATGGCACCCAAGGCCAGAGTTCAAGCCCTACAACAGACAAAAACAAAAATTACCAATGACATAGAGAAATTGCCATAAGTAATTTCATGTAAGTATTATCAGTGAATTATCACACAGATGAAATTTATGATTTAACGGTTTATTATGGTTTTATTTTCATTTAAATGATATAAAAGTAACATTGTTCTACAGAATTATAAACTTTGTGTCATGCTATTGGACTGGGGTTATATAATCTTTAAAATCCTGCTAAAATATTATCTTAAAATTCTGATATTTTGTAGTCACTATGTGTGTAAAGTTCAAAATACCTTTTTATAGGTATATATGTTTGCAGTTTTTATGGAAATATGCGATGACATTGGTACAGCTGGGCTTGTTTAACTTCATCCTTCTGCCTAATATTTCACAAAGATACAATAAGGCTTTTGTTTTTGTGTTTTTTTTAACTCCTTGCATAAGCGGGTGAATCAGCTCAGCAAGGATTTTGCTTAGGTCTTTTCTTCTTCTAACAATGTGTTCCATATCTTTCTTGGAAAGAAAGCCTGTATTTCAGTCATGATATTGGTATTCTTTTTTATAAAGCTAAACAATTATGTGGCTGTAAGGGAAAGAATATCTCAGCCTTTTCATTTTCTTTTTATTCATCTTTCTTTTGTGTGTTTTGTTTTAACAATTCACTTTAAGGAAAGATTAAAATAGTCTGCTTTACTTTTACCATGTAAGGTCTCTGAATCAACTGCGAGATTGGAATACATGCAATGAAATTAGTTACATTATATTATAAATGAATAAAATGAGGTTAGAAAGATTCACACTAGACTTCACATTAGACTTCACACTAGACTTCATGCAATTGAGCATGGAGGCACTGTATATCTGAATGATATTGTGAAATTTATCTCAATGGTAAATCCTCCAAAAGGCACTAGGAGTAAAGATTAAAAGTAATACTCCAATTTTTAAAGAATGTCCTTTGGAAAACTATGATTATATTAGTTGTCTTGCTGTGTTTGTAATTACTTACATAACCCAAGCCTCAACAATCAATAAAATCATCAAGCTTGTGATATGTTAATTTCTCTGTTATCTTCTAATGCCCTTTCCTTCTCCCAGTTTTAGTTTATGGTCAAAGACACACAATCAATTCTCCTGCACTCTCTTGCTTTCTTTAACTCAAACAGTAAAATCATGCCCTGTCAAATCCAGATATCCAGCTGCTCCTTATCTGCAACCATAAAACTTGTCCAGAGGGAAGAGAAGACAACATGTTGTAAATGAAATTTACAAATTGGGGGAGGGGTATTGGAGGGATTGAAAGAAAAACGAGGGAGAGGGTAAGAACGTTTGACTAGAAGGGAACTCACTACCTTATGTATGTAACTGTAACCCCTCTGTATGTCACCTTGACAATAAAATTAAATTTAAAAGCAACAAGAAGAAAACAACACAAGTTCATTGGCTGAACAATAAATGTAAAACATGGACTTAAAGAGGAAACTGTATTCATGTTAACGGTGATTTCATATCTTAGCACTTTCAGCTAGTTAATATCCATCCCATTTTTCTCTGAACTCCATACTTCATTTCCCTAACCTGCACCCTGGAACTTTTGTCTCCTACCAATGAAGACTATTTGAAGAAATTTCAGATTTCTACCTCCAAATACAGTCAAATATATTGATTGTATCATCTCTCTTATCTAATCATTGATAAATCCTAGAATACTAATGGTGTGTCAGTAGCCCTCAAATGTCCTGTCGGTTGAAATTAAAGTCTATAATTATGGATGGGGTAAAATCTTCTATATTTCTGTTTTATAAAATACTGATTGATATTTTACATTTTTTAAAAGTATGATTATGGCAAGAACACAAAGATATTTTCATTAACATTAAATTTCTGTGATATGTTGAATAAAATACATTGTAAGTCAGCATAAATATACTGAAATTCCTCACATTTGAAAACATAAGACTTTTTCTTGCCTTGATCCTATTTTTGTTATCAACAAACATTCTTCACTTTAGTTTCCATAGGCAGCAAATATCTGGAAGTATTAGTTATTAAAACAGCTTTGAAATTCCATGGGCTGTCCTTAAACCATGCTGATCATGTATTTATCCTCACTCTAGCAAAGAATGCCATTTTTGTTGTCAATAGTTCTACCTTTTCTAAACCTGTCTGACTCATCACACATTTTACATTACCTTTCATTTTGCATTAGCTTTCAGAATCATATACTTAAGAATTTTCCTCCTTGGAAGTGGCACTGTGGCTCAAGTGGTAAAGCGCTGGCCTTCAGCCGAAGAGCACAGGGACAGCACCCAAGCCCAGAGTTCAAGCCCCACAACTGACAAAAAAAAATATTTTCACCTTAATATACTTTCTCTAAGGACTACTTTTCAGCTTTGCTTTCCTGGCCTTCTTTATTTCTTTTTTTCACTTCTATTGTGATAATGTTGATTTAAGACAAAAATCTCATTCACAATCCTCTTCTACCTCTTCATTCTAGTGATGTGTATTTATGCAAAAATATCTCAGGGATTCATGAGTAAGAAACACAATCCCTAGTACAGTTATGTCTCCTAAAACTCAAGACTTAGAACTTCAACTGTATGTTCAACTTTCCTAGTGAAGTATCTAATAATTATTTCATATTATACATGCCTGAGGTGAAACTCTCACACCTACTCCACACACCATCCTCTCAAACTCACTGATAACATTTTATTTTTCTACATCTTAAGGCATAAATAGTATGTGAGGTCAAAAGTGATTTTTTTCCTTTGCATCACACATTTGGAAATGAGACTGGGTCTGCCTTTAAAATGTCTGATCTTCTCACCTGTCCTCATTCTGGCCTGAGCCACCATTTTGCTTACACAAATCACTGTGATGAAGCCTCACAATTGCTGTACTCCACCTTCGCCTCTCTCTACTCTTCTGGAAGCTGCAGTGATTACTCAAATCTTTGTGTGAAATTCATTGCTTCTTTGCTCAAAACCCAGTGCAAAGTTCTCATCTAGCTAAGAGTAAAATCAATATCTGTAAATTGAACATACATCCATTTGTGCTTTAGTATTTGTTTCTCTGCAAGTTGAAGTTCGTTCTGTACTTCCCATGGCTACCTCCAGTAGAATCAAACTGTGATAGGGCTGGAGGGGCATTTCTCATGTCTTCCTGGATCATGCCTGTCGCCTTTTACCATTTTGATCACTTGTGACTCTGGTCGTTCTGCCTAGCTACTCTTTCTCTATATATGGTTATGGCAGATGGTTTTACCACTAAGCATTAGCCCGGATGGGCCCTTTGTAGAGAAGTCCTAACCTTTATAAGTGATTGCACATTTTTATCCCCATATTTTATTAATGTTTCTTCTTGAAGTCTGAAAATAGTGTCTGAAGAATGTGTCATTATTTTAAAGGGTTACTTGTCTTTGGGTTGTGGATGTTTACAATGTGTTTCCTTAAGATATTTTCTTGTTCTAAAAGAAAGCTTACTATCTATGTGCCTTATATGAGACCCATTGCCTTTTTCATAGGATATTTTTTGTATGAGTGTCACTATGATTCTTACGTGGTCCATGTTCAGTTATATTACCTACCAAATGTACACCTAACTGATGCCTAACTGGGAATAAAGTAAAGGTCAGGAGTGATGATCAAGTGAAAGACAGAAGAGGAGGTCTAACAACAAAACACAAAAAGATAATCTGTGTGTGTGTTTGTGTGTATATATACATATGTGTGTGTGTGTTATGTCAATAAATTTATTATCTTTCTGAAAAATTCTTCTTAGGATATTGTATGATTTAGGTCTTAGCAGTCTGCTTCTGAGCTCTGAGGAAGCTGACCTTCTCTTGAGCTTCTCAGTCTTCTAAGCAATGGACATCTGAGGATGATTCTACCTCTCTTATCTGACCTCTTTCTTGGGCTTTTTCTCATAGATTGGATTCCCTCGCAAGTGGTATGATTTCTCTTTAATCTTCTCCATCACGTCTTCAATTATGTTGTTCTTTTATGTATGGATAGAAGTGCTTCTTATAAGAATCTTCATCTTGTTACCTACTATGCGCTTCCTATATACTGCATGGTAATGCTTGCTTTGTCTTTTCTATGAAGAATAGACAGACCTCCTTTTGCAGCTCCTCAGAACCCTAACACTTTATTGCCAGTTGTAGTTCTGGCCAGGCATGCATCGAAATGGCCGTGAAGGCATCGGGTTTAATATCCATGATTTCCACATTGTATTCATCTCCAGTCACATCCATTTGGTCTTCTAAGAACATGTTCATGCCAAGTCAATCAAGGAGCCTGTGCACCATCACCAGACCAGTACAACAGGATGCAGCTTAATTGTTAAGGCAAATTTTTACACCATTCTTGGGTAGTTTGTGTGTGTATGCCATGCAGATGATCAAATCTACTTGTATACATAGTTAAGCAATCAGAGAAATAATTTCTCTGTTAGTTATATGAACTATTCCCCGATATTTGGGCATGTTGTACTTGTGTTTGTCGTGGATCCCCAAGCATTTCCTAGCTTTTTGTAAATTTTTATTGAAATTTTCAACATTATTATCTGCAAAAAAATTGCTTTCATTTCCTGTTGCAACAATGAGAAGTACAAAATGTCATGTCAAAACCAACTTTACAATGTCGGTGTGTGGGGGGGAGGGGGGTATAATTGGGTGGGGGGAGGGGGGAGGCTGGGAAGGGAGGTGAAGGGTAAACAAAGGAGGAGGCTGCAATGCTTGGTAAGAAATGTATGCATTATCCTGCCCATGTAATTTTAGCCCCTCTGTACAGTATGTTCTCAAATAAAATAAAATTAAATTTAAAAAAATTGCTTTCCTTTGACCGAAGTTAAAGTTATATAAGAATACATAACACTGACAGAAATGCTTTTTCATTTGCTCATTCCTTTTTGCATTTTTAGAAATTGACTTTTATTTTATTTTATTTTACTTGATTGATCATGGGGCTTGAATTCTGGGCCTGGGCACTGGCTCTCAGCTTTCAGCTCAAGGCCATCATTCTACCATTTAAGCCACAGCACCATGGTTTTTGGAGAAAGAGTCTCATGGACTTTGCAGCCTAGGCTGGCTTTGAACCACAATCCTCCAATCTGAGCCTCCTGAGTTGCTAGGATTACAGGCATGAGCCACCAGCTCCCAGCAAAGTTAAAATTGGGTAAAGATAAAAGATAAAATTGGGTTCAATGTGATACAAAATAGCAGTATGCTTTTGAGGATTACTGAATTCTTTACCCATGTGCTCTTCCAAACAAGTCCTTTCTAATTGTTTCAGTTACCAATGATGTGGGTATTTCCCTTTTTGGAAGGAAATTCTTCTCTTGACTTATCTAATGTTATAACTTTTCTGCTTACAAAAAGTTTAGATAATGATTTTGGCAAAAGTAGCATTGATATAAATGCTACATCAAGCAAACACTACTACCATATGAAATTTCCTTTTGTGTCAAACTAGAAATAAAAAGACTGTACTTTAATAGATTTTTGGACTTATCCTGCACATTTAAGGTTGACAAAATTTAAGGTTTACAAATTCTTGCACATGCTAAAAATCTATTTTTCCTATTATCTCCTATATTTGTAACTTTATATGTACTTAATAATGGCTTTCATTATATGTACAATGTGTCTAAGCTGACAATAGAACTATTAGAACCCAATAGCACACCTAGCAGACTCATTGCTTTCTGAAATTCTACATGTGGAATGTTTCTTTAAAGACATTGGTGATCAGCTGAGCTATTCCATTGATGTGGAAAACTTTTTTTCTGTTTTTAAAAATTATTCAAGGTTTTGCTTTATATTAATTTTTTTCTCCAAAGGAAAAATATACATTCATTGGAGACCAATCTATTTCTTATTTTTCCTAGCTTTTACATTTTTTCACAATCTTTTACTCATTTGTAAGAGCTTAGAATTTCAGTTATTCCATGTGACCTTGAAAGGTTTTTCTTTCTGCTGTTTTTCTTGTATTATTGTGACTGATTTAAACAAAAAAGTGTTCTGTGAAAGAGATAATTTTTTGTTTTTGTTGTTTTTGTTTTTCTGACACATTCGGTTCCTTTTGGAAAGAGTTTGATAGCATCCTTTGGAATTTGTTGAGAGTACATCAGAGACTTCACATCTGATGAGGAATTATCTCACTGCCAAGATCAGAGTACACACATAGCTTCAATTGATGCATTTCATCTTTCACTTAAAAGGAGCTAAATATCAAAAACATTTAGACATGCACTTGGAGAGACTTTTGAACTACTAAGCTTTATCACATATGCACCATATCTGGCTCTTTACAGGATTTCTTCCTAACCTGCCCCTGTGTTGTCCAGCAGAAAGGAATAGTCACAAATATATTGGCAACAGCTTTAGAGTTGCAGAAAGCAGGGAATTAGCATCTGCAAGGAGAAGATTCCTCATGCATCATACTGAGATTTTTCACACATTTCTGTTACTACTTCAAAAATAATTCCTTTGTGAAAAACATTATGAAGCTAACAAATCCATAGGCAGCAGGCAACCTTGAAAAGCAGTTAAAGATAAGACACTTTTCTCAGCAACATGATTACCTTTTTGTAAGCCCTTGGCTATGATTCTTCTGTAATTTAAGTTAGCATTTTGCATGCATATCATCCCCAAATCACCTCATCTTTTGTTATTAATCCCAAAATATCTGAATTCAAAAAATAATATCATATTTTGTCAGGTTAGAAAATGCATGTACTAAGTAGTTATTTAATTAGAGAAGATGTAGCATTGGTGTTTGAACTTTCCCTTTTGCAGAGAAGGGCTTCATGAATCTTGTAATTATTTTAATAACTGTGCTTCCTAATTAATCTCAATAAACCAAAATTTATTCTAGAAAGCTAAGTACAAATTACATTATGATTTTTCTGGTTTTCCCCCTAGGAAAGTTAAGTTTCAGTGCTGTGTATGAATGTGTATGTGAAAATAAATTTATATCAAAATAACTTGGCTATCGACCATGATAGACAGACTTTGTCTTGAAAGTATTTTCCATCTTAAGAGCCAATAATTTCACTAAGTATATTTTTCCAACTTTTTCTATTTCCTTATGAATGGGGTAATGCCATTCTTTCTGATGGAAGCATAGAATTCCATTGTGTCTATATACCACATTTTCTTGATTCATTCATCTAGGAGCATCCTGATTGATTCCATATTTTAATTATGGTAAATAAATGCAGTGAACATGGTTGTACTGTTGGCTTTAGTATGACCTGGTTTGTGGTTAGTTGGACAAAAGATTAGGGCTGGAATTGCTGGGTCATAGGAAAGCTCTATGTTTAGTCTTTTCAGGAATCTCTATACTGCTTTTGAGAAGTATACTTTCCCACTAACAGTGTAGTAGCCTTGCCTTTTGGTCACATCCCTACCAGCATCTGTCATTGTTAGTTTTCTTGATAATGACCATTTCTAACTGGGATGAGGTGGAATCTCAAAGTTGTTTTGATTTGCATTCTTTATGGCCAGAAATGTCGAATTTGTGTTCATTGGCCATTCTCAATAGGCTGTATGCTTTCCCTCATTTGTAATAATTACAATATGACTATAAATCTACAAGTAAACTCAATGGATAGTAAGAGACAAATAATTACACTTGGACTCTCACTTCACACAGTGAGAGCAAAGGAACATGTTCCTAGGAGAGGATCACAAGAGCTCAATAGCTATATGCCTATGATCATATAAAATGATGCATATTGAAATGAACTCCAGAAAATGGAAACAAGATGTTTTCATTGTACTATTTGTGATTTTTTTATTCCATTTTTCTTTGGCTTATTCCATTTTGTTGCTGTTTTTTAATTTCTGTACACTTTGTCCTGTATATAAGTTTATCTTATTGAAGAGGGGAAGAGGAAATATAGAAATCATTGGACAAAGATGAACCAATTAAGGTGAACCAATTAATTTCTGTGGGAAATGAACTGTACAGCTTGGGGAAGAGTGGGGTCAACAGGGGAAAAACTGAGAGAGAATGAGAGAGGGGGGTGACATTGTTCATAATGAAATGTACTCATTACTTGACTTATGTAACTGTAATCCCTCTGTATATCACTTTTACAACAAAATTTAAATAAAAAAGTAGAAAAAAAGAGACAATAAGTTAACTATTTTTTCTATGCAACATATCAAGAAAATATATTGTATTTTATTTTTATAGAGAAAATTCATTTTGGTAGTAGTCAGAGATAAAATTACTGGTAATCTTGAGTGAGTGAATGAGCTATTATACTAAAGTTTATTTTAGATTTAAATAACTATTTGCACAAAGTTAAGTTCATTTTGAGTATTAAATAAAAACTTGCCATGAATATTGACTTACATTAATGAAAGCTGAATATACAGATATGATTTCATGTTAATTGAGTGCTGGCCAATAAACTAAGTATTACACACATGTCATCTCATGTGAATGAGCACAATAATTTCTTTTATATACTTGCAGGTATTAATGTTCAGAGATGTTAAGTAAATCTTGAAGTAACAAAGTAAGTGATAAAGTCTAGATGCAGTGCTAGGAAATTTACTGAAATTCCAGCACCTAATCTTATTGTCATATTTCATTAAGTCTCTTTATTTTCAAGCAATAATAATAGTAACCATAAATGTGCACTTAAAATAATTTCCCAAGTAGATAAAAACTATAATCTTTCCTCATAGACTCCTTTTATGCCCCTTACTGTATAGTATATCAACTGGCAATTGTTTAACTTGTTCTGTTCACATCTTTACAACCAAAATACAATATACAATATGCAATAAGTGAGAAGTAATATCCATGCAAATTGCAAAATTATTTGCTTTCACCTTAATCCTGTAGTTTAATTTGAGGTTTATAATATTACAAAATATTATAAGTAATTAAACTTATCATCATTTTAAAATGTATATATCATGCCTTATTCATTTCTTTTCCACATAGAAAAATTCTTAAACTTTTAATAGGAATTACTATTTCTTTGCACTTTTTGTTAAAAGAAGATTATAGAGAAAATATTTGATTTGGGGCGTTAAATTTTCATTATTTTTTCCTAATATAGATTCTCAATTTAATCAACAATCAGACTGTTTAGCTTCTGTAATTCTTTTTTTAATACGTTTTTATTGTAAAAAATATTGTACAGAAGGGTTATAGTTACACGAGCAAGGTAATGAGTACATTTCCTATCAAGTATTGCTGCCTCCTCCTTTTTTTCCCCTACCACCTCCCTTCCCTTCCCTCCCACCTCCACAACTATGAGCCTCACCCCCACTAAATTGTAAAGTTAGTTCTTCAACATAGTGTCTTTTACATCTCATTGTTACAATTGGTCAATCTGTATCCCTATTTAAGCATTTTGGTTTTTTCCTGCCCCTCCCCAAATTAGAGAAGTGTATATACAAGATGCAGGGCACCGACATCAAATACAGTGAAAACAAGGGTTATATCAAACAGGGGTTATACCATACGGGAGGAATATACAAAGAAACAAAGAAAAATCACATGGTATATTATATAAAGTGATGTAAGCAAAGCCCAAAGAAACATAGGTCCCATGGTTTCCCTTATTTGCAATAACTAGTATATGTATGGGACAAGTGGGAAAGGTCAAAAGGACCAGATAAGATGATGTGAAGCGAAATGAACCCCAAGATAAGGACAGAGTGTTTTTTTTCTTTCTACTCTCTCTATTTCTTATCCCATAATCTAATGATCTATTCAAACTGAAACAGAAAAACAATGATGATACTTGAACTTAAGTATTTTGGTTACTATTTGCTTAGTCCAAACCCCCAAAATACACAATCAATTCATAAGTCCCTGACCAATGCACCAAATATGTTACCAGAAAGTATAGGGCAGTTAAACATTCTCACTCCTTGTATTTGAAAGAAAAGAATCCATGCAAAACAAGTATAATTAAAAGTAATAAGTGAACTTATTAGACAATAAAATGGCAGAAAATGAGAGCGTGTGGTATAGACACATCAAGGGAAAATAGCAATTGAGTGCATTGCAACCAGCTTGAGCTCTCTTCCTAACTACAGTGATTGGCTTTGGATTAAATAGAATTGGAAATCTTGAAGACAGATTTTTTGCTTAGTGGGTCCTCTTTTGTTTTCTTGTAAGGGTGTGATACCAAAGATTTACTGTTCTTTATCTTTTTATTCTTATGTTCTTCTTTTTTTTTCTTTTCTTTCTCATTCTTCTTCAAATCCTTGCCCCATATGACTGTCAGGCAGATGTTGGATTGTCAGCTTATCCTAACACCTTCCAACATTATAGGATTGCTTTTCTACTGACCTAAATCCCTTTCATCTGAATTCTCAGCTCTTCCATTTTTCATGGCAAAGCATTGTGTGAGGTTACATGATAGTTAATTGATTCCAAAGTTATGTTGATTATATTAATTTGCTCAGATGGGAACATAAAATAAAATACAGTATTATGTCCTTGTCAATACCCAGACAGGTTTTCTTCAATGAGTTTATGGACATTCAGGAGGATTTAATTTCTTCGTACTGTATTTGATGACATCTCAGCAAGGAGATTTGTAGACTTACTATTTTACTAAAATATTGACTAGGTTGTAAATTATTGGTGTCCATTGTGATCACTGGTATATTAAAATAGTTTGCCTTGTAATTTGTGATGAGTCATCATTGTATGGTAGTGGGCTTTGTACGATTTATACTATGATTTCTGAAAAGTGGGCTTTGTACAATTTATACAATGATTTCTGAAAAGTGAAAAATTAGAAATTTTAGGTGTTTTAGAAGAAAAAAAGAAAATAATGGCTTGTAGAATTTTCAAAGACAGCAGTTTCCTTTTGTGCTATATAGCATTTTGGTTATTTCTATGTGCAACATGGAACCACTAAATGTGTACTAATTGTTAAACTCTTGAGGCTTCCATCCTCAAAAAATATATAATTTATATATGTATATGTGTGTATTTATATGTCTCTGTGTTTATATATGTGCATATGTGTACACATCATATGTATGACTATTATTTGAATATTTATAATAAAACAAGATTTATTACTCTTAAAGTGCTTACATTTTAGTATGATAAAGAAATCATGCAATTCTACACTAAAAGTGTGGGAAAGTGAGCTGTTAGTTCAGAAAGGAGGGTGGAAAAGACCTTCTATGCATAAATGATAAAAATTATGATAACAAGTACATGTCTTAAAAAATTAACAAGCAAATTACAAGCAGACGAATGATACAAATGAAACCCTATCTTGTACAATAATATGCACAGGGCTGGGAAGGTGGCTCAGTGGTAGAGAGCTTGCCTTGCATGTCTGAGGCCCTGGGTTCGATTCCTCAGCACCACATAAGCAAAAAGAAAAAAGCCGGAAGTGGTGCTGTGGCTCAAGTGGTAGAGCACTATCCCTGAGCTGAAGAGCTGAGGGACAGGGCCCAGGCCCAGAGTTCAGGTCCCATGACCGGACCCCCCCCAAAAAAATAATATGCACATATTTGAACACATGAACTATTTGAGCATGTATAGTCTAGTTTACTTACAATAGTTTCATATTGCTAACAGTTTGAAGAAATTATTGAGGAAAGGGGTAGTGGATGATGCAAGGAGTTTATACTGAGTGCTGCTAAGTAAAAGGTTATCAGTTGAAGAGTAACATTATCATAGTTTCATACTTGAAAATATATATATCTGGAATGAGTCAAAGAAGTGTTGGGGAATTTTAAAAATGCTATATATTTACAGATGAGAGAGATTTTTGCTATAAATTAAGGGTAAGAGTTAAGAAAGTAATTATGATACTGTGCTGCAAACAGCAGCAACGGGGAGCAAGGCAGTAATGGAGACCAGACCATGGAGTTGAGGTTTGGGATACCAAGGGACCTGTAGCCTTCTGCCAGCTTCAGACCCCAAGGTTCCATTCACCAAGGTTGTGATGGTTTGACTAAGCTTACATTTTTATAACTGGACAAAGCAGTAGGCACTCAGCAGAAACAATAGTTGTAATTTTGAAATGGACTGCTTTTCCAGGGCTTGAGGGTGCAGAATGATCTTTCCCTGAATTGCTGGATAGGAGCCTTGAGACAGTCAGCTACAGAATTGTAAGAGGATGACTGACATTCTTCAGTGCACTCTATTGCCATTTCTTTTTTTTTAATATCAGCATCCAAAATATGCTATGAGATATTGCACCCATCAGTATAAACTAGAATTTGTATATGGTGATGATGCTCAGGAGATGGCTAATGTAAGTGTCCTATGTAGCTTAGGCTAGGCTATAATGTTCAATGGATGACATACAATATAAGGAATGTATTTGTCATATATCACAGACTAATCAGACAGGTAACACCATGAGGGCTCTTAGAGCATCTGTGCGCTGCTTCCCTTTAAGGAATTGAACAAAGTTCTCAAATTCATGATGAGGGATGCAGCTATAGCTCACTAAGAAAAGATACCAAGACAAAGGATGAAAAACTCAAAGAAAAACACCATTCAAATATTAATAACTATTGCTCATTTTATTCTATAAAGCTAATATGAAATAAGATTGAAATAATATCCTAAATCAAGGGAAAACTCAGTTTGCAAAGATTTAATTTATATCCTAATGTAGAAAATTTCCTTAAATTGACATAAATTTGTATTAGGAGCCTCCTGCTGTTAAATAATACTTTCCAATCACTTAATTAATAATTAGTGCTGAGTGTATCTTATACAGATCTGTTTTGATTAGGTCAAGCATTCAATGAAAAGTTTATTTCTAAGATTAAAAGCTCTTTGCTTTATTTTCCTTATATATAGCTTTTTTAAATTACAAAAATAATGAATGCTTAAGAGAAAAAAACATCAGATAGTATAGATGTGGCATTGACCTTAAAGAGAATTTTTTTCTATAAAATGTTATGTAATATTAAATCCTATATACACAATTTTAAATTATTTAATTATCAGTTAAATATTTAAATTTAAGACCATCACAACTCCTGTAAAATGTTTTTATAATGATCATTAAATAAATAGTATGTGCAAAATAAAAATATAAGTTAGGATAAAGTAGCTAACAATATTTTAACACATACATATATAAAAACACAATAATAAAAATATATTATATATGCTATATAATATGCAATAATATATACCTGTATATAATTTATTTTCTTCCTATATATAAATATGTTTTAACATAAACATATCTATATATACCATACACACACACACACACACACACACACACACTTTTATACTTATAGCACTTAGTAGGAAAATTAAATATAAGAGGAAGCAGGGACTGGGAAGGTGGCTCAGTGGTAGAGCGCTTGCCTTGCACGCCTGAGGCCCTGGGTTCAATTCCTCAGCACCACATAAGCAAAAAGAAAAAAAGCCAGAAGTGGCGCTGTGGCTCAAGTGGTAGAGCGCTAGCCTTTAGCTGAAGAGCTGAGGGACATAGCCCAGGTCCAGAGTTCAGGCCCCACGACTGGACCCCCCCCCAAAAAAAGAGGAAGCAGACATTTAGGAACAGTTAAATTACAAGGTTATTTTTAGAAATTAAACTAGTCAAAGCAAACCATTCGGTTATTTTTCTTTAAAATTGTTATTTTGAATCCTGCCATTCCAACATGAATGCACTTATTTAAAATGCAAGTCTATGTATTCCCTAAAGAATATGCTTGTCCTAGCTCTAGTATTGGTAAAGTGTTGATTCCTCTCTTTCTACTACAGTGTTTAGGGATAATATTTTCATATATCAAGCCTTGGTTCTCCAAAAGCTTGTGTTTTACAGTATGCTACAAGACTTTAGCAATAATAAGAGGAAACACTTCCATCTTTTCTTTATACTAAATGAAATTCTTGTGCTGATCTAGAAAATTCTGTGTTATTGCTAAACAGATTTATGAGGTATTAAACAGGAAATATAACAAAAAGGAAGCCAAAATAAAACATATTTATCCAATTTTGCTAACTTCTCCTGTGCTGTCATTTCCATATTGCCAGCAGGTCAACTAGGAACACAAATAGTCATGATGGCTCCTTCATACAGCAAAGCCATCTTGACATATGGATGACTACCAATTCCTATTCATGAATGAGCACCTCAGTTCATGAGATCAAAACTGGCTTATAACATAAATGTGTACCTAACCTGTCTCAGAGAGATGAGGAAAACTATGTCACAAGGCGTCTCCTTGTGACTTGTTACCTTTCATAGAATCTAACTGGTATTGTAGATATCCTCATGTTGAAGACTAAAATGACCCCAAACTCTCATTCAAAATGTTTCAAAGCCCCAAAAGGAAGACCTGAAATCTCAAAAGTACTACAGAAATAATAGAGGAAACACTAGAAGCCATTGGCATAGGCAGAAGCTTCCTGAATGGAATGCACAGTGCTCAAAAAATAGTACAAAGAATTGACAAATGGGACTATATCAAGTTTAAAAGCTTTTTTTCAGTAAAAGTAAAGTTTCTAAACTGAAAAGAAAGCCATCAAATGGGAGAAGATCTTTGCCAGGTGTACATCTGGGCAAAGTATAATAATTAGAATCGATGAGGAACTCAAAAAACAGAAACTCTGAAGAACCAACTGCCTAATTAATAAATGAGCAAAGGTACTATACCGACATTCCTCAAAGGAAAAAAAACAAATGTCCTATAAATATATAAATAAATTCTCAATATCTCTGGCTATAAGGCAAATGAAAATCAAAACATTGAGATTAAATCTCCATCAAGTAAGAAAAGCCATTATCAAGAATATTGACAATATCAAATGCTCAAAATGAAGTAGAGAATAGGTACCCAAATATACTGTTGCTAGAAATAGAAACTAGTGAAACCAGTATGGAAGTTCATATAAGGATTCCTCAAAAAAAAAAAAAAAAAAGAAACAGAATTACTCAATGTTCTAGCATACAGTTTTTGTGCATTTATCCAAAAGATTACACAGTAAGAGACAAAACAGGCATCTGCATATCCTTATGAATTTGTAGCACAGTTTGCAATAACCAGGTCATGGAGGCAGCACAGATATTCCACAAAGGATGGATGGATCAAAAAATATATATATGAGTATATATATACACACGTTTATGACATTATGATAAAATAATATATAATACATATGATATGTAATATATAATAATACATAATATATAACAATATTTACTTCATATCACATATAAATATATGATAAATATACTTCATATCCATACCCATATATGCATACCACATATATATACATATATGTATGTATGTATGCTACCAAAAAATGATATTTTGTAATATTTAGAGAAAGAGATGGACCTGGAAAGCATCATAATGATTGAAGTATTGAAACCTGGAAAGACATTAACTTAAAATACACTTCCATGGCCATTTGTATTTAGTAAAAAGTGTGAGTATGTATGTGTGTGTGCATGTATGTATGTAGCATAAATCATTACTCACATGTTAAAGAAAGTTAAAATTATTTCAAACAGTGAAAAAAGAAAAATTGGGATCATATTTTATAAAGTATATGATTAACAGTTTGTGATCAAAGTAGTAGAAAAAACTGTTGAAGTGCAACATAATACTGAGGATGCCATCACAAATGAAACAAAGAGAAATTTCCCAGACAGGTATTGCTTAGGTACTCTGGAGGCAACTGTGGGTCCTTTCTGACAATAAAAATCAAGTCGAAAACCATTTAAGCATGGAAAAGGGCTCAATCCACAGAGAAAATCCATGAACCAAAGTCCAATTTGAGGCCCATAGTTGTTTTTATCCAAGTAGGACAATAGAAACAAGAAGAAAATAACTGTGTAAGTACAAAGTGAGAGTTTTAATGGTTTTTAACAGCAAAGTGAGGGTTAGCAAAAGAGTGTGATCTCAACATGCGTAAGATGTAAGACAGAATTCACCAATCACAAGTTCAAAGAAAGATTGGTGACAAAGTAGAACTCTTGACAGAATCCCCTCTGTAAAATACACATTTTAGGCTTAGAGAATATTTAGGATAAAGTGGGAAATGAGTGGACACTTTATAGACACTTAAGACTTTCACTGATTTATAAGCTAGGCCCCTTCTCTAACTTTAGAAAGTACAAGAGATTCAATAGTGTTAGCACTCTGTGCCAGTCTGGATTCTGCTAATGACTGGAGAAGCCTCTATGAGTCACCAATGACATTTAAACATTGGATGTCTTCAACTAGACAAGAGTGTAGAGCATTAAGAAGAGAGAATTCTGTCTTAGGAAGCTGTTCTCAGGGCTAGTTAAAAGTGAAAGGCAGGAAAGTTTCAGAAAAATACAACTTATTTTAAAATAGAATCTTTTGGTCCTTCTCTCAAATAATTTGAAAAATAAAGTAAATTTATCTAATCAAAATCTCATATCATCATTATCATCATCATCAATAAATCAATAAAATTGTATTTCCTTAAACATATTTACCTCGGCAGAAGGGCCTAAAATTTTTATGACATAGTATGACATCAATTCCTTTCAAAGGTTATTCAAACAGAATACCTGACACTCAATTAAGCAAACAATTACAAACCATAAACTTATGATAAAAGATTTTGAATCTCCTCATTATCTATAACCAGACTAAGAAATAAGCCAGATTCTAGGATGATTACATATGGATTCAAAATAGCTAAGACCATGGGAAAATGACAATAGTATTTATTACATATGACAAAATAAGAATAAATACAAAAAGCCTGAGTCAAATGCAAATGCTTAAAATCAAAATGTTATGTAAGAAGCTTATTTTTGACACATCACCTGAGAATAAAATGAAGTTGAAAATCTAGGCCAAAAGGGCCAATGTTTCCCATGATCATTTTCTGAAGCAGCTTCAAAGTTACAGGTCTTGCCTTAGGATCTGTAATCTCCTCAGAGTTGATGGTTAGCACAAGGTGAGAGCTAGGGATACAGCACAGTGTTCTGAGCTACTTAAGTTTTCAAAATCCAAGTCCAATAACACAGCATTTTGTAGGATTGATTGTTGTACAAACAGTTAATTTTAAATCAAATAAAACATCCATAGATCTGCCCTGGAATGTTTTCTCAATTTCAAAGCAGGGACAGTTTTATGATATATTGAGTTAGTGGATTAGTGAAGTAAGTATTTCAGAAAGATTCAGATTACTAATTAGCCTATTTAATGAGCTTTTGCTATGTCACTCCCTAGTAGTCTATTTACCATTTTTCAAACCATAATTTGGAAGCCCAAATCTCAGTGGAATGCAATTCACTCAAAGTAGTGTTGACTGTAATAAGCACTCATAATACTTAGTGGATTCTACCATTAGCAGAGATGGTAAAATTGAGGCAAGATATAAGAGCAAATATTTGAAGGTATACATAGAAAATTGATCAGAGCATTTACATGATAAAGTGTAAGTAACAATGTATTCATGTGAAATGGAATACAAAGTAACAATGTATTCATGTCAAATAGAATACTGAAGATCTGAATGTTATATGTTATTGCACTTGAAACAGTATTCTTCAAATAAAATTTTAATAAACTTAGAGGCAAACTCATAGATTTTGATCTCTTAAACTACGCAACAGACTGACACAGCTGCAATTTCTATGGCACTGGTGAATGTACTATGGCTTTTCAGGAGTTCTTTTATTCTGTCTTGATTTATTGTGTTGGTATATTTTATCTTATTTTATTTATTTAAAACATTTATTTTTATTAAACGGTTGTACAAAAGAGTTTTGATTCCAGAATTCAGATTGCAAGTACAGTGTATCTTGATCAATGTCACCTTTTGAAAATTCTCCATTTTCTCCCATCCATAGGGATGGGAGAAAATTCCATAGTTCAATAAGTGTTGATAATATACATCCATGTACATGTGATATTACTGTGTTGTGTATTATGAAGCCTTCACTGAATTCTAATTTCACTTAAAAGATGGAATTTAAATTTAAATTTCAGATTTAATGAGGTCTAAACTTATATAAATTTGAGATAGGCGTGAAGTGGTTTCACTTGTGTGAGTATTTCCATGAGAGATAGAACATATTTTGGGTTTCTAGTAAAAAACTCAATTTTCTGTCTTGTTATATACCTATCTTCCTTTAGGAAGTCACATTTCAGCATGGGTTGACTTGAATACTTTGTATTTGGTGGCAATATGATTTCTTTCCAATGAAATATGAGTAGAAACAATCAAAAACCTCTCCAGAAGAGTCAGTTCTGACAGTGTCTTCTGGCGCTCTATTCTCCTTTGAAGACTGAGGCAGACAATTCTTCAAGTCTCAGACTTTTCAGCTAGTCAGCAAGCAACTTTCTCATGGAGTCACAGTGGAAACAGCTCCATTTTGCACAGGAAAACCACAGTAACAATCTAAATGAGTGAAACATGATTTTTTTTAAGTAAGCCACTGAAATTTGGGTGTTTATTTACATTTGTTTACTTCTTTATTTTACATTATATAGAGCTACTGGAACTACAGAAATTAGTATCAAAATTACTCTGCAAACATGAGTCCTGTTTAAAAAAATACCAGTATCTCAAGCATCATTTGAATACATATTGAATACATATACAATTTAATCTCTTTCTCATAAATCCATAAAGACTTAGGAAATGAAATCCACCATATTTATAATCATGTAAATTTACCACATCTAAAGAAACCAATACAAAGGAAAGTTGAGTGCTAAGGTTTAGAAAACAACCTGAAAAACTGCCCTGCACCACCACACATTTGTTTGTTCATGCATTCTATCAACATACTGTGGAATGAAAGGTAAACAGGAAAACATGTTTTGTTTCTCTAGGGATTAAGTCATCTCTTCTTTTCTCTTTATTTTTTTTTCCTTTATGTGAGGCTGCAGGGATGTGGATGCCTATTATCAAAACAGTCCTTAATCCTGAGGGGAAAGAAGCTGGTGGTGCATATGGGGATGGCCAGAGGAGGTTAAGCTTTAAGCAAGAAAGAGTTCAAAGAAATCACATTGTAGAAAGAATATTCAGATAACATTTTCCACTACAGAAACCTATTAATACATGAAATTAACTTCAATGCCTTCTGTTTGTTTACTACCCATTAAAGGTTGGAGGTCATAGCTAAAATATGTGAAGCAGAAAAAGTAAATCACTTGGCTCTCATTATCATAAAAGAAATTATTTTCATGTTCACCAATTACATAATATAAACAATAAAGTTCCCATGTGTAACTTTCAGAAATTTACTACATGTATGAGTTCAGCTACTCTCTAGCCATTCTATGGTGGTTGACTCAGAGAACATTATATGCACAGATATTCTCCTCTATCTGCTAGTTGCATGCAACTGCAAATGGACAGGTCCTCCATACCCATCTTAAAGTATAACAATCAGACATATAGTCACCATCATATTGGGCTTATTGATTAAGGTGGGTGCTCTCACTACACGCTTGTGCACATAGTCCTTCAACTCTGACCTTCCTAAACTCTGCCTCTGATCTAGCAGGGATTAAAGGCTTGGGAGATTCCAAGTGGCTTGACATCTTTGGTCAAATGAATACAAATGCCTATTTGGAGAGAAGTATTTCTGTTTAGCTTCTCTGGAATGATTTGGGGCATTTTTGTTTATTAGTGTCTCAATTTCCAGCTTGAATAGGGACTGAATATATTTGCTGAATATGATTGAATTCATTTTACATGATTTGAAGTAAGAAATGGCAGAATTCTAGCCAAGAGAAACCTATTGGAAAGTAAAATTTAGTTTTTTTGTGCAGGTAAGTCCTTGAATCTTCTATGCTTTCAGATAGATTATTTTTTAAATTTTTTATTGTTGGTCTGGGAAGGTGGCTCAGTGGTAGAGAGCTTGCCTTGCATGCCTGAGGCCCTGGGTTCGATTCCTCAGCACCACATAAGCAAAAAGAAAAAAAGCCAGAAGTGGCACTGTGGCTCAAGTGGTAGAGAACTAGCCTTGAGCTGAAGAGCTGAGGGACAGCACCCAGGCCCAGAGTTCAGGCCTCACGACCGGACCCAAAACAAAAAAAATTTTTTATTGTAAGGATGCGGTACAGAGAAGTTACAGTTACATCAGTAAGGTAATAACAAAGCGTTGAAACAAGATCACAGAATGACCCATTGCAACAATGATACCCACAGACACTATATTGAAAATGACCTTTACAACTTTGAGGGGGGAAGGAGTGAGGGAGGTGGGTGAGGGAAGGGATAGTAGAACAAGAAAGAAGGGGGTAACAATGCTCAACAAGAAATGTAGATAGGCAATTTCATAGCATCATTGCCCTCTCTTAGGGAGAAAGAAAGTAGACCTAAATACTTATTTTATAAACCTTAAAATCTATTCAAGGTGTGAAGTTTTTTTGTCTCTTGTACAAAATTTTAACTTTTTAAGAGTTAACTCTGTGGCAGTTAAGGACAAATTTCTATCCTAAATGGTCTCACTCTCTTTTAGCCATGTCTAAGACAATTAGCCTAATTGAAAACTTTACTCTCTTTCCTGACACATATTGATGAAGTTTTCTTTACAATGAAGATGATCACTTAATAAGATTAAAGCCCATAAACTTTCAACCATATTTCAACCAATTTTTCATATGTGTGAATTATAAGATTAAAGGCAACAGTGTCAAGTCTTGACTTTTATATAATAATCTGGTGACATTCAAAAGAAAATGTTTACAAACCTCAGCCAATTGTTTATAGATGTCACATAATTTGGCAATATCTAGTATTTGTGTGTGTGTGTGTGAGAGAGAGAGAGAGAGAGAGAGAGAGAGAGAGTGTGTGTGTGAAAACTATGACTCTCAAGAAACAGCTAATGATAATACCTTATTTTTGTCTCTAAAGCCTATTTATTTTAAAATAAAATACAGGCTTCAGTTTAATCCTGTTTTTTTTTTCATAATCCTTTGCAAGGTTGAGCCTAGGACTCTATTGACAAGGGCCTAAACCCCATCTAAGTCTAAAAATATCAGTGGAGTCTCCAAAGCCACACACCCCATTGACAGTACCAGGCAGGACAAGAAAAATGAGTCAGGGAGACTCCATTTGATTCTGTGAGGCTCAGCATCAAACGCACTACAGGGACTCTAAAGTAAAAGGTGGTGGTAAAGACTTCTGTCCCACAGACTCCTGGGGTGGGATCCCTTGGGAATCTGGTACAGGTTCACATTTCTACTGTTTTCTCACTGCACACTTGGGACACAGTAGGGATACAGTCAAACACAGTTGATGTCCAGGAGAAAAATGTACTGACAACACAATTTGACACAAACTGCTTGTCACTTACAGTAGAGAAATATCTTTGCTGTCTTAGATGTGAAAGCCCAAAGCACTCCAAAAATGAACATTGCATAGTCTCCACTGCTCCCAACATAGGTTCAATAAACATCTTATCCTTGAAAGGCCTGGATCTGAGAGCTTTGATGGAGTAGTATTTTTTTCCCTTTACTCTTTCTTCAGTTATACCTGAATCTATTTAGAGTGAAAGCAAGCTGGGTCAGTTATTTCCAATACAAAGCATCAGAAAGCCTGAAGAAAACAAACATCTTTAAGGCCGCCTACACGTCTATATCCAATGAGGAGATTAAACACTTGCAATTATAAATTTCACGGAAGTCCACCCTGGGACCTATCTCTCCTTTGGGGTACAACAATTGTTTATTTGCTTGTTTCATTTTGTTTTTACCTGCCTCGTGTAGAAATCATCCAGCGAAGTATATAACATCTGACCAACACATTCGTACTCAGGAGAAATCTGCTTCACATGGAAAGGAAAAATGAACAAAACTGAACAAAGCATTGTGACCATCAAAAGAGAGAGTGACAGAGAGTGAGGATGACTATACTATAATGATGCTACATCACAGCTGCAACAACCATCAACACAAGGAAGAGGGGTGAAGTTTGACCCCAGCCAAATAGGGTGACGGCTATATATATCACTGGCCTGAAGAGGTGTCCTTTAATTCCGTCCAATCCAACATCTAACTTATGCCAAAGACACATGGAAAAGGTATTCTACCTCCATTTGCTTCCTGTTTTGGGTCTCCCAGTCACATGAGACCAAACATTCACTCCACCAGGGGACCTCAGCTATGCTGAGGTAATGTTACTACAGTATGTGACACCAGCTCACTGCAAAATCTCAGAGTAAAGGGACCAGGTGAACACCCATTATTTAGCAATGAGTATCACAGGCCCACTGTCGATCTCTATTCTAAAACTAGAATACACTGGTCAGTGATCAAACAAATCAACAAACAAAGAGAGGGAGGTGCTTTTTAGTAAAAAATACTATTTGGTTGTACAAAGTTTTCTTGGATTAGAGTCAAATTTTTCCTGTTTAGTAAAATTCCTATAGGAGGAATTAATGACATTGGATTGCTTGGTATATCAAAATATAATGAAATACAATTTTTGTCTTCTTTTTAAATTTTGTATTATTTATCAATTTAGCTATTGTTGTTGTTGTTACTGCTGCTGCTGCTGTTGCTGTACTAAGGCATGAACTGGGGTCTCATACTTGTTAGGTATGGCTTAAGTCTTGGCCCCAACCTTTTGCTTCTAATTCTTTATCATACAAAGTTTTAGAATGTTGTTCCAATTGGCATAGGACTGTGCTTTTCCAGTGTTTGTCTTCTTAGTGACTGATTCTCGAAGCATGTGTCACCACGTGTGGGCCATTTCTTCATTTCTTTGTTTCAAAGGATTTCTATTGCTTGGCCAGCATATATTTTGTAGAGCCTAACTTCCTTTTGTTCTGATATTCTGAATGTTTATTATTATTTATTATGTTTCCTCTAGAACAGAAAACAAATGAAGGCAAAAAAATGTCCTTATATCTGTAACAATTACTTATTCACCAAAATCATGACTTTCATGCATCCCAATTAAAAGTATTTAAAAACATTGATAGATTGATCCATTGCAGCAATGAGATGCACAAGACTCTATGTCAAAAAGTGAAATTTACAATTTAGGTGTGGGGGGGTGGTAGCTGAGGAGGCAGGAGGGAAGGGGTGGTAGGGGAAAACAAAGGAGCAGGCAACAATGCTCAACAGGAAATGTACTTACTACCTTGCTCATGTAATTGTAACCCCTCTGTACAGTATTTTAACAATTAAAAAAACATTGATAGTCTTTTTTTTTTAGTCTGGACATGAGAGTGAGGATATCAGAAAGGCACCATCTTGAAGTCATGCTGTGGCTCAAAGTGGTAGAGTGCTAAGCTTGAACAAAAAAGCTCAGAGGTAATGCCCAGACCCTAAGTGCATGCTCCAGAACTGACAAAAAAATAAGAAGGGCAACATTAACTTCCAAAGGAAGGTGAAGACATGCTTTATGAGCAAAAGTGATACCTCTAACACTTCATTCACTTTTTCTCTGACAAGCATAAACAAGTTGTGATCTCAAAGAACACAAGGTTTCCCTTCCATGAGTGAAAAGAACCTCACTTAACATCACTCAGGAATTTGTGAATTCTCTGATTGCTCTTTATTGCACCATACATGCAAAGAAAAAGACATGGACTAAACCAATCTGAAGATATAGGGAATGAACAGTCTATTGAACATCATTTTTTTTAAAATGTTCTGGGCCCAGGGTCAGACTGCAAAGATGGGTATGCAGATGCCAGCTCTTCCTACTCAAATTCCACTGGAGATCATGTGACTATATCAGGTTATTGCATGGCCTAGAGGGCTGTTGGTCCATCCATGCTGCTTAGTCAGCTTTTGATGCTGAGGGCAGTACTGCATAATGTTGGAAGCTGGATAAGATTTGACATATGAAAATGAGCAGGGAATACATACAGCCCAGAGGCATGCTCTTTCCATCCTCTTCTGATTCCTATTTGATAGTTTTGGTTTTGTTTTCCCCAATAAGCTGGCCCGTGACAGAGCACAGAGGTGAACACACAGATTCTGCCTCCAAGTCAGAGATACTTTAGCACGTCACGTTTACTATAATCTGCAAAGCCTTGTCACCAGCTTGAGTAGTAGGGTACGCATTTCCAGGCTTCTTGAAGTGAGTTGTTACCAAGTCATGATCACTTTGTGGCCTCCATCTGCTCTGCACACACAAGCATGTGCCTTTGAACCAGAGCGGAATGGAAAGGTTGATTCCAGGTTTGTCTTCCCACTTATTGAGAATACCATATTTATTATTAGCATTATTTTATGGATGTATAACTATTATAGACATTTATGAGGTACAACAGATTTTGATAGGTGTACAAAATGTGGCAAGGTCATCTTCCTATCCATTTTTATGGTAAGACATTTGAAATTTACTACCACTTTGAAATATATAATACATTATGATTGGCTGTACACTCTGGTATACACTGGCTCTCAAAATTAAGTCACTACAGAGGACTGTAAATACAAGTAAGTAGGGATAATTGTGAGCCAAAATTATACTTTGTTACAGTTACCAAAAAACAATGCTCTCTGAATCACGAGAGACATTTAAATTCACATATCAGAATTTTCACAGGGAACAAGACCCACAACAACACCCAGGATGGTAGATTATTTCTCCAGAAATCAATCAGATCAATGCTTCCACATCTTCTTTTGCTCTTGAAATTGGAAAAGAGCAATGCGTTCATTTATTTTCTGAATGTAATGAAGAATCTGGGTGTATGTCTTTGAGCCTACATCTCCATGAACTTTATTAAAATCAGTGATATAACTATTTTTCTTGCTATATACACAACCAAATTCATTCCACACTTAATCATGTGGGTTTGAAATATCAACATTTTATCATTCACATAATCAATAACCACTGTTTTCAATTAACTCGTGTTAGAAAGTATGTCCTGAGTGGTAGCAGCACAAACAAGTTTTAATGGCCCTGTGAGTTGCACATTTCAATCCAAAGAAATTTATGCTTTATTCAAAAAGAAATATCAAAGAGAAAGAGCTAGCTAAATTCATCACAAAAGACTCATCCTCCCTGTTCGCATGAACTGATAAGGGATGAGATTAGGGGTCCATTACTTTCTTTGGTGTTGGCAGCCTGTAGTTACTTTGCAGGATCTACCAGCTTTCCTCCCAACCTAGACTGTAAAACAAAAGTAATAATTCAAGTACTTTAGTCTTGCAACTAATATATCCTTAATTAAAACAGAAATTTCTGGGTGGCTTCCAAGTTGACCAACATTATCTTAACTTTAATATGTCAGAGAATTTAAATAATTCTAAAGATTCTACTTAGCATGCCTAGCTAAAAGAAGCAGATGGTCAAATTGGATACTTTCTATAATTGAGACAAATTACCCTCTCACTTCAATATCATGTACTGACACTCTAGCAATACATTGGGCTCATTGTTCCAGAGTTTTGTTACATGACTGTTCATGTTAGTACATTGATGTCCTTGGTATATCCTTTTCATTTTTTTTGGTTGGTACAATAAATGGAGTGGCCATCTTTCCTATTAATTGGACACTGATTTGGTGTTCCCGAGAGACATTTTTGCCTGTAGACAGAGATATGAAAGTGCTGCATCTGTGCAGGCAAATTTTTAATACTAAAATGATCGATAATTTGGGCTTCTTGATTTGGCAATGTTATCAGTGGCTAAGTTCTACAATGAATTCTCTCATTTCAGATGCATTTGAGTATTAAGAGAAATGGCTTTGAAAGCACACTGAATCACAAATCAGGAACTCATGGTGCATGTATTCCATATTCATCTTTTAAATATTTACACATGGTGGTTCTCTAATATCAGTCTGAATAGAAAGTTGTGTAGTAAAATATTCATGCATTCTTAAAATTACTGCAATGATTTAGTGTCAGATTTATTAGAATTGTTATCTATAAAACAAATGTTATCCTGTAAGTCTGATTTGTATCAAAAATGAACGTTGTCAGTATTTAATTATAATTAAAGATAGTAAACATGAGAATCATGCCCAAATATGGGCAGATGAGCAGTTTCTTGTGACAGCTGACAATGTGATAAAATCATTTATAAGTCTCATACCAATGCACTTTTTATTCCTGTGTTGAACTTGCTATATAACCAAACTTTATTAACATTCAGGAAATATGAGCATTTCTCCATCTGGCACATGGCTTTTAAAACTCATTTGTTGTAATCTAGAAAATCTGCAAACAGCTGGCAACATGTATTTTGTTAAGTTTTTCAGCTTCAGATATGAAATATTAGTATCATTGCTTATAATCCTAAAACCTGAATATTTTCTTTATTTTTCTATTTTACAGTTTTTACAATATTTGTTTATATTTTAAGAAACCAAGTGAATAGATTCACAATTATTAACCATGTTATTCATTCATGTTTAAATTATACATGTAGATGACCAAACTGGTCTTTAATATTGAAAGTATAACAGTATCATACAGTTCTTTCATTTCATTTATGACAATGAGTTTAGGCTGTATATCTCAATACATATAAAGTTATTGGATAAGAAATTAGTACGTTTTTGATGTTAGACTTTATTTTTTAATTTAATTTTATTGCCAAGGTGATCTACAGAGGAGATAGTTACATATGTAAGGTAGTTGAACATGTTACACCCTTCCTCACTTTTCTCCCCCTTTCCCTCTTCTAAACCCCACTCCCAAATAGTACAGTTCATTTCCAACATATTATATTATGAGTGTCACTGTTGCATTGGTTGAATATGTAACATCAGATATATTTTATTCCTAAATATGTTTGTCAATATAATCACATATGCTTTTAATTCTCTAAGTAATTAGTAGTATCCAGGATCAATGGTTGGCAAATATATAAGATTCTACTAGAAAGTATAAACACATGTATCTATCTATCTATCTATCTATCTATCTATCTATCTATCTATTTATCATTATATTTTGTACAAGCATATATTGTTTTTAACACATAGTTCATTAAAGGAAATTAGCAATAATTTTCTCTATTATTTTAAAAAGAAAAGCCAAGTAGTTTCCTCTATTCTCTTACAAAATCACTCTACACTTTGACTCCAGATTCATCGATTTCATATCATATAATTTAAAACATGTCTGGCATAGGCTCACTTCCTGAAGATTCTCCACTGTTTCAGAACGAACTGCAAGTAGTATGTTGTCTTTTATACTACTTCATGTCTAGCTATAAATCAGAGGCTTCCAAGGTATTCTAATTACTAGAGTTGCTCACAGAGGATAACACAACCACTTCATTTTAATTTACTCATCTATTATAAAATATATTGCAATGACATTAATACATTCTAATGGGAAAATGCAGAAAAGAAAGTATATGTGATGGAATCTGGCATTCTCTGCCCTCTCTGACTGTGCTACCATTCAAAAATCATATGAAAACTGTCCTTCTGTACTTTTGTACTTTGTAATGTACCGTATTGTACATTTTAGTTTTTAAAATAGCTAAAATATTAAACTCTTTTACTAAATAGTGCAAGTCATCAGTAAAACATTATCTGTAGGTACCTTCTATTTAAAATTCTAACGCTCTCACTGTTTCTCCTTTCCAGCTCATCGTAACATGACTATACTCCTCTTTTTGGCTATCCCTCCCACTCTCAACTCTTTGTCCTTTTCTAAATTTTTGATTCCTCAAATTTGTTCTTCAAATTTGATTTTATTTTCCACAGTACAGGTCTTACTGATTATCACCTCCAAACTATACTTAAAGTAGATAGAGATAGATATTGATAGATAGATAGATAGATAGATAGATAGATAGATAGATAGATAGATAGATAGATAGATAGATAGATAGATAGATAGAGTCAGCTACTTTTCTTTAAATTCTTCCGCATATCATCTAACTTTTTTAATATATGTATTTTTTATTATAAAGATACTATACAAATGAGTTACAGCTACATGAGTAAGCTAATGAGTACATTTCCTATTGAGCATTGTTACCTCCTCCTTTGTTTTTCCCCTACCATCCCTTCCCTTCCCATCTCCCCAACTTCTCCCTCCCATCCCGAAACCTGTAAAGTTCATTTTTAACATAGTGTCTTTTATATCTCATTGTTACAATGGGTTAACCTATATCCTGTATTCTGTATTCAGCATTTTGTTCACCTCCCTAAATTAGAAAATTCACCTCCCTAAATTAGAAAAATGGGTATACAAGATTCAGGGCACAAGAATCAAATACAGTGAAAACAGTGGTTATACCATGGGGGAAGAAAATACAAAAGAAACACAAAATCACAGTATATTATAGGTACATTAAAAACAACAGTAAGAAAGATACAATCTCTTGTGTCCTTATCTTGAGGTTCATTTCACTTAACATCATCTTATATGGTCATTTGTATGTAGCTTTTGACCTTTTCTGCTTGACCAAGACATAGTCTAGTTATTGCAAATAAGGGAAACAATTTTCAGTTTTTCATACCCTGAGTTTTTTTCATTTCCCATAAAGGCATTTTTGTTCTTTTAAAAAATAGAACATTTATTGTTCTATTAAAAAAAACTTTCCTTTTGGGTTTGTATAAAGGCTTCATTACAAGA
The DNA here is from genome assembly GCF_024711535.1 of Dipodomys merriami. Classification (NCBI taxonomy): domain Eukaryota; kingdom Metazoa; phylum Chordata; class Mammalia; order Rodentia; family Heteromyidae; genus Dipodomys; species Dipodomys merriami. Next base: position 7,432,336 of record NW_027206202.1, on the reverse strand, counting down.
ATATAAGTAATTCCACCATCAGCCAGTGCTGATAAACTCAAACTTCAGCTTCTCTCCAAACCCCCTAACATGTGGCTCCTTATAAGTAGTCAGACCCTCTTCACCTATCCAGGGGCTTTCCATGAGTCCATCAAGAATAATCTCATTTTAATAAAGATATCCTTATCATTCCAAAAGTATCAAGAGACTTAGAAGCTCTATGTCAATGCTGAAACCACCCAGGGAATTTAAAAGGTCTTAGGAGATTTTTGTTAGGATCTGGTATCAAAGGCCCAATATTAGAACAAGAGGTTGATCCATTGCTCAAATTGACAAAAGTTTTAGGAGCTCGGTGTCTGTAACTGAAGACAAAAACCAAATGTGTGTGTGTGTGTGTGTGTGTGTATTTCACAATGTCTTATATATTCCAAATTGTCAGATAATTAAAACTATAAACTACTTCAATAAATAAAAAGAAGTTGCCTTTTTATTAAAGTGAGTGTATAAGTGTTCAGGAAACTGTTCCCTGACATAAAACTTTATAAACTTTTGCATTGTTGAAATAATTATTCTACCTGAATAAATGGGGATTCCAAAATGAGATTGTTTTGTAATATGATATTAATCATAAAAATTATCACCTTGACAACTTGTGGATTCCTAGACACAACTTGCACCAGAGTCTCAACATCTGCCCCAGTATCACAGGTTAATAACTTCCAACAAAATGATAACAAAAATCTAAAAGTCTTCTCAGATTACCATGATTTCTATTTTAAAGATGTGATCAAAACAAAATCCTAAGAGTTTTGAAAGCCAAGGTCACATTAACATTTCACTCTAAAAGAAAGTTTTCCTAAGTGCCCACTGTAAACAAATACAAAGCACATAATTTTAGGACTTTTTTCTAAAAACATCTCACAAATAATTGACAAGGATACATGAAATGCTTAAGGTAAAAAAGAAGACTCGACTTCATTCACAGACGTAATTATATAAAAAGAAACATAAAACTTGAAAGAGTCAGTTCTCTCCAAATTGGGCTTATTGATCAAAAATGTAGCAATTAAAATACAATTTGTAAAAAATTATCTCACTGAGATTGCTTGACAAAGTTCTCTGTAGTATATTTGGAAATGGAAAAAACAAGGGTGCCAAGGCAACCACAAAGTAACAGAATAGATGGATGTTTCTTATTCACAGAATTTTTTACAAAGCTACAGTAATGAAGCCAGAAATAAATCATTGTGGTAATATGAAAATAACAGTAACCAATTGAAAGGAGAGATAAGAACCATAGTCTCATTACCTGAAGGTAATTTCTTCTTTGAATGTAATATCTGATCATTTAAGACAAATGATACTACACATAAATGATTCATATTATAATAGCTTTACAGAATAAATCTGGAGCTGGATGACTTCACTGATCTGCCAGGTGTTCATTACGTATCTTTGAAGTCTTTAGCAGTTTAGTTTACATGGATTGAGATAATGTCTTGCTTTTCCTGGAGTTTTTTTTTTCCTTTCATGAATTAATGTATTAAAAATATGAAATAATTGACACCTAGGAAGGATAAGATATACTGTGTTTTCAACATTAAACAATTTTAGCTATTACAAAGATACAGAAAGAAATAAACTTGTAATTCTACAATGAAGCCAACAAAAATATAATTTCTGGTTACAATAAATATCTAAATAAGAAAGGCATCTTCCATTTTACCATTTTCAACTTTACTAGGAATATAACAACTGAATGTTTGCTATATTCTTAATGCAGGCTTGGGTACTATTTAAAAATCTTGAATACAAATTTTTATTAAACTTCATTATGTGAACTGGCTGCAAGTGTTATGCCTGTGTTTGAGAAAAGAAGATAGCTTTCCCATAAAAATAGAAAAGCTATTTAAATTTTGCTGTTTGAAATTTTACAAAATATTGCAATCATTTTGCATGGTTACAGTGGTGTTATTTCTCAACTGTAAGATTATTTTTAATATAATTTTATTCAATAATCTCACAACTTTAAAAATGTTCATGCATACACCTTTTTCTGCCTTCACCTTTTTCTGCCTTCGTATTTCTTGTCTTTCAAATATATGGTAATGGATATTTACTTTCTTATATTTTTAATTTTTTTTTAAATTTTTGGCAGTCATGGGTCTTTGAACTTAAGGCCTGGTGCTTTATTTTTCAAGACTAGAGCTCTACCACTTTGAACCATAGCACCGCTCCAAGCTTTTTCTAGTAGCTTATTGGAGATAAGAGACTCATGGACTTTCCTGCCTGGAAAAGAAATCCTCAGATCTCAGCCTACTGAGTAGCTAGGATTACAGGCATTAGTCATAATCACCTGGCTATATATTTATTTTCCCATATCACATATTTTTCTCCACATTTCCATACTACCCATCACTTACTTTTATAAAACTTTTAATGTTTCAGAGGTTACAAACTGTTTTGGACAAAATCTTGTAGTTACTAAAGAGGAACTGTGTAGATAACAATCATTCAAATTTCAGTTTTATAACTCACAATATAATGATAATGCCTATTATATGAGACTGTATTCCGTAAATCTCAATATAGACAAATGGCTGTTGTAATTGATCTAACTTCTTTACCATTACCATTTACACTGTAAATACAGCAGTTGAATATTTTATTATTCATACACATTTGAACACTCTTCAAATCATCTTTCACGCAGAAGAATTTACTAAATATTGTTTGTTATGGGAACCGACTGAGTTAAAATTTAGTATACTTATTTTTCTATTCATCATCATTTAAAAGCTCTGATCACCAAATAGAATCTCTTTTTTCTCCTTATATTCATGTATTTAGTGGTTGACAAAGAGGGCTAGTTTTAGAATTACTGAAGAAGAAACATATTTTCCTTTTTGTATTGTTCCTGCATAATTATAATATAAAAATTGAAAAAGAAAGTATCAATAGAGTAATAAAATTTTGCTTTTGTCTGTGAAGTGTATTACAACTAATGGTCCTAGTACCTTAAAGTGCTTTCATTAAGTGTCAATATTTAAATAACACCTCTTTTGCTTGTCTTTGTTATTATACTGTTTGATTTTTAACATGTCCTAATGTGCTTGAAATAGTGCATTTTTAAAAACCGAATACTCTACAAAAGCTTATGTTCAAAATTGTTTTTCAGCTATCACTAGGGCTCCTGAGTATAATTAAGAATGTCAGAGTCACTGAAAACAATCACCAATCATCATATCATCGTTGCAAATCTCTTACTTCCTATTTCCTTCTCTGTCCTGCTCTCTTGCTCTTTTCTCTTTACTTCTCTTTTTTTCTTCCTCTCTCATTTTTTTTGGGAAAGGGAGTGCATATATCACATATATTGAATTATAAACAAGGAGAGATACAACCTTAGCCATTATTTGAAAGCAATATATTCAGTTTATATAGGGAAGCCAATAAAGCAGAGATCTTTCCAACAAACAATTGAGTTTTTTCCCATGAAAACTAATCTAATGCTTTTCATTATTTTTTTAATATTTTTTATTGTAAACATACTATACAGAGGGTTACAGTTACTTGAGGTAATGAGTACACTTCCTCTTGAACATTGTTACCCCCTCCATTGTTTTCCCCCTACCATCCCCTCCCTCCCTCCCTTCCCCGAGGTTCTTTTTTTTTTTTTTGATTGTGATTAAGTGATTACATAATTTCCAGAAATTCACAGTATTGTGGAATAATGATGCTCATTTAAAGTCACAACTTCATTCTAACTTTCCTGGAGCAAATTGTCTATCACAGTCTGTAACATATAACGGTGTCCACATGTTATATACCATATATGTGATCAGCAGCATGGGGATATTTACTAGTGGTTCAACCAGATGAGTGGGAGTTCTTTGTTTCTTAAGTCCTGTTAGTTTTGTTGTATCACCTAACATTTTGGATTTAGCATCCACTTAACAGGGAGACCATGTACCGTTTGTCTCTTCGTTCTTGGTTTACCTTGCACAACATGATTCCTTCTAGCTCCATCCATTTCCCTGCAAATGCCATCATTTTGTCATTTCTAATGGCTGCATAATATTCCATTGTGTATAGATACCACAATTTTTGGATCCATTCATCTGTGGTGGGGCATCTGGGTTGTTTCCATATCCTAGCTATTGCAAACAGTGCTGCAATAAACATAGAGGTGCACGTGTCCTTGTATATTGGTTCCTGATGTTCAGGGTAGATGCCTAGAAGTGGTATGACTGGGTCGTAAGGGAGGTCAATCTTTACTTTTTAGGACCCTCCAGACTGCTTTCCAAAGTGGTTGTATAAGTGTACATTCCCACCAGCAGTGTAATAGGGTTCCTCTTTCTCCACATCCCCTCCAGCATTTGTCGTTGGCTGATTAGTGGATGTGGGACATTCTGACTGGGGTAAGATGGTATCTCAGGGGTGTCTTTATTTGCATTTCCTTCACCATCAGGGATGATGAACATTTCCTCATGTGTTTCTTTGCCATTTTTATTTCTTCATTTCAGAAGTCCCTCTTTAGTTCCCTTGCCCATTTAGTAATTGGTTTCTTAGGTTTGGGAGGGATTAATTTCTTGAGTTCCCTGTATATACAGGATGTTAACCCCTTGTCTGATATATTGCGGGTAAATATTTTTTCCCAATTAGTTGGTTGTCTTTCTAGCTTGTTTGCGATAGATTTAGCTATGTAGAAGCTTTTTATTTTAAGGTAGTCCCATTTGTCGAGTCTCTCTCCAATTTGTTGTGACCCTGGGACTCTGTTCAGGAAGTTCCTTGCTGTGCCTATTAGTTCAAGTGTCTCTCCTACTCTGTCCTGCAGTAGTTTCAGAGATTCAGGTTTAATGTTAAGGTCTTTAGTCCATTTTGAATTGATGTTGGTGCATGGTGATAGGCTGGGGTCCACTTTTAGATTTCTGCATGTGGCTGCCCAGTTTTCCCAGCAATAGCGGTTGAAGAGGCTGTGTTTCTTCCATTGTATGTCTTTGGCTCCTTTGTCGAATATCAGCTGGCTGTAGGCCTGTGGGTTTATTTCTGGATCTTCTATTCTGTTCCATTGGTCTTCGGGTCTGTTTTTGTGCCAGTACCATGCTGTCTTTGTTATTATAGCTCTGTAGTAGAGTTTGAAGTTCGGCATGGATAGCCCTCCCATATTGTCTTTATCCCCTAGAATTGTTTTGGCTATTCTAGGTCTTTTGTTGTTCCATATGAATTTTTGGACTGTTTTCTGTATTTCAGTGATGTATGTCATTGGGATTTTAATAGGAATTGCGTTGAATTTGTATATTAGTTTTGGAAGTATTACCATCTTTACTATATTAAGTCAGCCTATCCAGGAGCATGAGAGGTCGTTCCATTTCCTAGTGTCTTCTGCAATTTCTTTCTTTAACTATTTATAGTTCTCATTAAATAGTTCTTTTACATCTTTGGTTAGGTTAAATTTCTAAAGATTTTATTTTTGGGGAGGTTATTGTGAATGGGGTTGCTCCTTTTATTTCCCTTTCTTCTTGTACATTGTCAGTGTACAGGAAGGCAACTGATTTTTGTGGGTTTATTTTGTATCCTGCTATTTTGCCAAAGTGATTTATGATTTCTAAGAGTTTGGGGATGGAGTTTTTGGGATTGTGAAGGTATAGTATCATGTTGGCTGCAAAAAAGGATAGTTTAACTTCTTCTTTCCCTATGCAGATCCCTTTAATGTCTTCTTCTTGCCTTATTGCCCTGGCTAAGGGTTCCAGGACTATATTGAAGAGGAGTGGAGACAGTGGACATCCTTGCCTTGTTCCTGATTTTAGGAGAATTGGTTGTAGCTTTTCCCCATTAAGTATAATATTGGCTATTGGTCTGAAATAAATGGCTTTTATTGTTTTTAGAAATGTTCCTTCTATTCCTATTTTCTCCAGAGATTTTAGCATGAATGAATGTTGAATTTTATCAAAGGCCTTTTCTGCATCTGTGGCGATAATCATGTGATTCTTGACCTTGGCTCTGTTGATATGTTGGATTACATTTATTGACTTACGTATGTTAAACCATCCCTGTGTCTCTGGGTTGAAGCCTACCTGGTCATGGTGTATTTTTTTTATATGTTTTTGGATTCTGTTAGCTAGAATCTTGTTAAGGATCTTTGCATCTGTGTTCATCAAGGAAATTGGCCTGTAATTCTCCTTTTTGGTTGGGTCTTTGCCTGGTTTGGGGATGAGTGTGATATTGGCTTCATAGAATGAGTTTGGGATAGATCCCTCCTTCTCTGTTTCTCTGAAGAGCTTGAGGAGTATGGGTATTAGTTCTTGTTTAAAGGTCTTATAGAATTCTGCTGTGAATCCATCTGGTCCTGGGCTTTTTTTTGTTGGAAGACTTTTGATACCTTCCTGTATCTCGTTATAGGATATTGGCTTATTTAATTGGTTAACTTCTTTGCTCAGTTTGGGCAACTTGTATTTCTCTAAAAATGCATCCATTTCTGCCAGATTTTCTTCCTTCAGAGAGTAAAGCTTTTGAAAGTAGTCTGTTAGAATTGTTTGGATATCTTGGCTACGTGTTGTGATGTTTCCCGTGGCATCCCTAACCCTATTAATATGGGTTTCCTCTCTTCTTTTTTTAATTAATCTTGCCAATGGGCCATCAATTTTATTTATTTTTTCAAAGAACAAGCTTTTTGTTTGGTGTATTTTGGTTATGATTTTCTGATTTTCTAATTGGTTAATCTCTGCTCTTAATTTGGTTATCTGGCTTCTTCTAGTAGCTTTAGGTCCCATTTTTTTCTTGTTTTTCTAGCTGTTTTAATTGCAACATGAGATTATTTACTTGGTCTGTCTCCATTCTCTTGATGTGGGCACTGAGGGCAATAAATTTGCCCCTCAGGACTGCTTTTGCTGTGTCCAACAAGTTTCTTTGTGAGGTGTTTTCATTTTCATTGAGTTGTAGGAAATGCTTTATTTCTTCTCTGATCTCTTCTGTTACCCAGGCATTGTTAAGGAGTGTGCTGTTCAATTTCCATGTATTAGAGAAATTTCTGCGGTATGCTTTGTTATTGAGAGCTAGCTTGATTCCACTGTGGTCAGGTAGGATACAGGGGATTATGTCGATCCCTTTGTATTTGCTTAAGTTCCTTGCATGAACTATGATATGGTCTATTTTGGAGAATGTTCCGTGAGCTGCTGAGAAGAATGTGTACTGTGTTGTTTTAGGGTGAAATACTCGGTAGATGTCAGTTAATTCTGCTTGAAGTATGGCCTCACTTAATTCGGAAGCTTCTTTGCCAATCCTCTGGTTGGTAGACCTGTCCTTTGGTGAGAGTGGTGTGTTAAAGTCTCCTAGTATTATCGTATGGGGATCATTTTATTTTGTAAGTTTGAGAGCATTTGTTTAACATATCTGGGTGCACCAATATTTGGGGCATATAAGTTGATGATGGTTATATCCTCCTCTTGGATTGTTCCCTGTATTAATATGTAGTGTCCATCCTTGTCTTTCTGTACTGATTTTAATGAAAAGTTTATTTTGTCAGATATCAGGATAGCTACACCTGCTTTCTTACTGGGGGCATTTGATTGGTAGATCCTTTTCCACCCCTTCACTCTGAGTTTCTTTGAGAGGTGGGTCTCCTGAAGGCAACAGATGGATGGGTCTTGTTTTCTGATCCAGTCCTCAGTTCGTTTTCTTTTAATTGGTGAATTCAGCCCATTTATATTAAGAGAAAGTATAGAGAGATGCATTGTTTTCCCTGCCATTCCGTTTTCCTAAGTTTTTCTTCTTTCCTCTCCTCCTGTGCTTGCTCAGTTAGACTTTGAGTAATGCCTGTTTGGGGCAGGTCCCAGTTCCTGGTTGCTTTCTTCAGGTTGCGTCCCCCCTCTTAGAATTCTTTGTAATGCTGGCTTAATGTTTATGTATTCATTTAGTTTTTCTTTGCTATTAAAAGTTTTCAGTTCTCCATCAAATGTAAATGCTAGCTTTGCCGGATATATCAGTCTGGGTTGGCAGTTATTGGCTTTCAGGGCTCGTATGGTGCTTTCCCAGGCTTTTCTTGCATTCATTGTTTGTGAGGAGAGATCTGCAGTGATTCTAATTTTTTTCCCGTTGTAGTATAGCTCCTTCTTCATTTTTGCTGCTTGCAGGATTGTTTCCTTATTATTCAGATCTATCATTTTTGCTCTAATGCGTCTAGAAGTGTTTCTCCTGGGATCTTGCTTGTTGGGTGTTCTATAGCCTTCTGTGATGTAGGTAAGATGTTCTTTTTTGAGGTGGGGAAAATTTTCAGTGATTATCTTGTTGAATAGGTGTTGCATTCCCTTGCTCTGGAATTCCTCACCTTCATCCACTCTGATTACGCGAAGGTTAAATTTGTTGGCATTATCTGCTTGCTCTTGAATTTCCCTTTGGTTTTATTTGAGTGATTTTTCCATATCTGTCACTTTTTGGTCCAGTTGGTGTATTCTGTCTTCTGTATCTGACACTCTACTTTCCATTTCATTCACTCTGTTGACCGTGGCTTCTATTGTGGTTTGCATGGAGGAAATGGATCCCTTTATGGATTCAATGTTTGTTCTCAGAGTACTGATCTCAGTATGTATTACCTCTAATTTGGCATTTATCTCACTTCTTACTGAGGTTTGTGCAGCTTCTATTTTTGCATCCAACTCTTGTTTGATATCCTGTATCTCTTTTGATAGATCATCCTTGTGCTCTTTCAATTTCTGATCAATTTCTCGCTTTATTTCTTGAGTCATTGCCTCCAGCAACCCTTGGATGTAGCTTTTGTCTTCCATTCCTGCTTTGCTCCCACTGGGGCTCTCCCCTGCATGGCTGCTGGCTTTTGAGGTGAGCTTGCTGTCCTGGGTGGTGGTAAACCTTGTGATTTTTCTCTGTGATTTTCACATGGGGGTTCAGGAGACTGCTCTGCAATTTTGTTTTGGTGTGTCTGTATTTGCTTGTTTGCTGATTCTGTATTGGTAGAGAGAGTCTGTGCCTGATCTGGGTTCTTTTGGGAGCCTATTTCCAGCTGCTATTCTGACCTACTTAGCATTCTCAGCTCTCTGCTGTAGATTGCTGGCAATTCCCGCCTTTGGAAGGGTTGAGCAGCCTAGACTGCTTGTGTTCACTCCTACGGGTGCTCTTGGGAAGATCAGATGCTCTGGATGCACTCTCCCAAATACTGGAGTCTGCTATGGGCTCCTGATGTGTTTTTGTTTGTTTGTTTGTTTGGGGCTGGTTGTGGGCTTGAACTCTAGGTTTGGGTGCTGTCCCTCAGCTCTTCAGCTCAAGGCTGGCACCCTACCATTTGATCCACAGCACCACTTCTGACCCTTTTTGCTTTTGTGATGCTGAGGAATCAGATCCACGGCCTCATACATCCAAGACTATCACTCTATTGCTGTGCCGCCTTATCAGCCTGAGCTCCTGCTTACTATCAGGTGCTGGCAGCCTGTGTTGCCCAATTCCGAGCCTAGGGTATATGGGTGGAGTTTGGGTGGGGTTTGGGCTTCTCTTGTCCTGAGCCTCCAGGTCTTTTGTTGTCACAGGCATGCTTCCAGGGGAGTGCTGTTTCCTGATTTTCTCCCCTCTGTTGAGGCGTATGCTCAGCTTTTTACTTCAGTTGGGAGGAGTTGGTTGTGTTGTTCAGGTGCTGGATCCCCGGGCCTGGTTCCGTCCCCAGCCTGGAACGCGCTCGTTAGGCCTGTGCTGATGTGTATACCACCTAGGTTATGCAGCCTGGAGGACACAGTTCAAATTTCTTCTACTGTTGGTAGTCTTGACCCAGGGGCACTGTTCCTGGATTGGGCTCCCTTCCAGGGGCACTCTTGCTCTGGCCTGTCCAGCAGAGTATGCTCCACGGGCTGGTGGAGCACTCGAACAGTTCCCAGTTTTAGTGGGTCCTGTGGCCCGGGTGTTGGGGTGGGGGGTCTAGGTCAGGGTCTGGGGATTCCCTGCAGCTCTGGTCTCCCTTGAGGGATACACTTTCCCCTGTGAGGTACTCACCCTGGAGCTGGTTGTTTCTGTGTGGTGTAGGTCGTCAGTTGTTGTTGCAATCCAAGTTCAGTTGGGGTGGTTGTGGGCTGGGCTGGGCAGTGGTGGCTCTGTGTGATTCTTTTCTGTCTCTGCCTCTATCAAAGCTGTTGGGTCCACAGTGTCCACACTCAGGTGGCTTCTTCGCGGGTTGTAGGGATCCGGTGGGTCTGACGCCGGTGCCTCAGGCGGCTTCTGCTCCGGTGGTGGTCTACAGACAGGTCCCTTTGTCACGCTGCTGGTGCTGGGCGGCTTTGGCAGGATGGAGCCTCTCTGCTCTGGTGGAGAGTATGGGGTGGGGGTGGGATCCTTGTGGAGACTCCCGGCTGGTAGGTTTCTCTGTTCCTGGTGATCCGCTGTTCTGCAAACCGGTACCTCAGGCGGCTTCTGTGTGGGTGATCTGCAAGCGGCCCCCTGTGTCTCTGGGGCTCCGGCAGCCCCCGCCGGGCCGGCTGGCCGGTGGCCTGGTGCACTGCCACGCGGCCAGTAAAGGTTGGGGGAGGGGTCTTCGCTCTTCTCTGTTCTGAAATTCTTCTTTTCCTCTCTTTCTTTTTTTATTATTTTCCACTTCCTGCTTTTCTCTGAGTGTTCATCTTTTTGTTGTGGTCGGTCTCTTGGGGAGATTAAGCGTTGGAACTCGAACTCTCTTTTTGGTTGGGGAGAGCTGTGGCATTTCCCTACTGCCCCGTCGCCATCTTGATTCCCCCTTGTTTTTCATTATTTTTAAGAGAAGCAGCCAATGTTTGTGTTGAAGAACTAGAGACCCCTTTCCTTGCATTGCCAATAGGAAGAAGACACAAGAATGACAACTATGGTTGTGTCTTTTTAAGTCAAAAGCCAGACCTAGAACTTTTCAGGAGGATTCTTCCAAGATTCTTTAAATAATATGGAGACACTTGAAACCAGTCCTAAAATGATCACCTGATAAATAAATGGGGAAAACAAGGTATTTTGCAGCAGGAAATGTACAGTTTATTATCTTGACCAAGAAAGAACAAGAAGGAAGAGAAGGAGAAAGAAGGGGAAAACATAAGTGAGGAAAATATTAAAGAAGCGAAATAAAAAGGAGGAAAGAGAAAAAGGGACCATATTGCAAACTGAATAAAAATGCTCCTTCCTTAGTTTCTGTAATTTAGCTACCAAGATAGAATTTGCAACTTTGATGTACTGATGGCTACTAATGGCAAACAAAAATAGTTTTTTGATAGATTATTTTCTTTCTTGTTTTCTTTCTTTCTTTTTGTTGGTCATGGGACTTGAACACAGGGCCTGGGAGCTGTCCTGAGCTCATTTTGCTCAAGGCTAGCCCTCTACCACTTGTAGCCACATCTTTACTTCCAGTGTTTTGAATGGTTAGTGGGAAATAAGAGTCTCACAGACACTTTTCTGCCCAGGGAGACTTCAAACTGCAACTGGGTACCCAGCTCTATTTGGTATATTTCTAAGAATAGTAAGCAATCAGAAAATACTTACCAAGAAATGTATGCATTATCCTTCCCATGTAATTGTAGCCCCTCTGTGCAGTATGTTCACAAATAAAATTTAAAAAAAAGAAAATACTTACCAAATCTTGAAAAATGTAAAACTGATGACATATGGCAAAAATATATTTTAATTCCTAAAGTTATTAAAATACAAAGGTGTTTTAAGTCACTTGTTTCTATAAATTAAAACAATATTCTAATACTATTATATCTGACAATATGTTTTCAGTTTATTTTTATTACATTAATGTATTTTGTCAGCCAACTAATGCATATTGTTGTGATGTTAAAGACTGACTTTAATATGCTGTGTGTGTGTGTGTGTGTGTGTGTGTGTGTGTCTATGCTAGACCTAATGCTTCAACTCAGGACCTGAGTACTATCCCTGACTTTATGTTCTCAAGGCTAGTACTCTACCAGTTGAGCCACAGCTCAGCTTCTAGTGTTTTTGTTTTGTTTTGTTTTCTGGTTAATTGGAGAGAATAACATCAATGGAGTTTCCTGTCCCCACTGGCTTGAACCATGATCTCAACTCTCATCCTTCTGAGTAGCTAAGATTATAAACATGAGTTACAGGTACCCATCAAGACTGACTCCAGTTTGTAAACATAAGTTATTCTTCTGACTTTGGATAAATCCATGTACTTAGATAGCCTATCAATGTTTATTTCTCTGTGGCAAATAGTGACAAGCATATTCTTTATATTTTACCTGAATTAGTTCATATGTTCCTCATAAAACTTTATGCAAACATGCTGTTTTTCTTTTTTCCATTTAAAGAAAACAAACAGAGGATAAATGACATTTTCAAAGTGAAAATGTTTATAAATGACACTGGTTGGGCTAAAATCCAGCCAACTTGGCTCTAGAATCTATTCTCTTAATTGCCTAACTTCATAAAAAGGCTTCGTTATTTTTAATACATATATATCCTGTCAATACAGGTTGCTTTAAGTGCTATTTGTTTTAGAGCTCTGTGACAAAGTCTGTCATGTTTGACTATTATAGCATCATTCAGCTAGTGAATGTATACAATGTCTTCAGTGAAAACATTAGATTGTGAACACACACCAGTATACAATGCTCATGTACGTACAGCAAATAATTTCAAATATGTTTGATTTTTTTCATGCTGAGACTTATTTAATTAAAGAACTTGGTAGCTAGAGGTATGACAATCATAAATGGAAGTATATACCTATGTTATCCACCAGAGTCTGTTTCTTTAAAAAAATATATCTTTTAATTAACTGTACAAAAGGTTCATGTCCAACATGTCAGTCTATGAGTGAAATTCATTTTGAACAATATTACCCCTTCCATCATTCCCCCCCCGCAACTGTCATCAACAGTTTCTTAGTCTTTTCACTAGAATTCTTGAATATAAACTGGGCTCGGTAGACCGAGTATTTGATGTTACTTACTTAGGAGTACAAGTTAGTTGGGTATAGAACTTTATGAGACCCTTTTGGCCAACATCGGAATGTGGTTGTTTGCATATCTAATCCTAACTTTGTGGGTAAATAAATGGGTCCAGATACATATCTTGGCCAGGAAGTGATGTCCTATCTAAAAAATTATTAATAAAGGAGGGGTCAGGAGTCAAAATGGCCAAATTCTTCCAGACATTTCCTAGTGCCTTATTATATGAAGATCTGCACCTGTAAGTATGTAAGCCATTGAGGTGAAATTGTTTTAGCCCCAGTAGATGATTCCCAGCCGGGGTAGGGCAGTGTGTGTTTCTTGAGTAATCCTTCAGCTAATGAGGCATATTAAAGTATCATATAACAAGTCCTGTACAGACCAGTGGTTGATGTTTATGAACTTCCCCATAGGCCACGTTACCCCTTGCTAGCCACTCTCAAGCCAGTCTCAGCATCTATCACAAATACATCACATTCTCAGAAAACTTTTCATTATGCAGGCTTAACTGAAAGGCCTCACATGACTGTGGTCCTGTGAATGGATGAAGATACACCTTACTCATGGGCATTCGGGTCTCAAGCCTCACGACAAAAGGAAGCAAACAAGAAGATGCTGGCTAGAGCATAGGGCCTGGGAGCTGCTGTTGCTGATCTCATTTTGTTCAAGGCTAGCACTTTCCCATGTGAAACCAAAGCTCCACATTTATTTGAGTGGTTAATGGAAGATAGGAGTCTCATGGGGACTTTCTGCCGGGGAAGACTTTGAATCACCAACTGGTATCTGACTCTCTTTGTTATATTTCTAAGAATGGTGAGCATTCAGAAAATACTTTTCTATATCTTTATCTTAAGACGAAAGACATTAACAGTACAAGAAAGTCTCACAGTGTCTGTAATCCATTTGCTTTCCACTCATGGAGAGTTTCATAGAGAAAACTATGTGGAAAAGTGAAAAGCTCACCATGGAATAGCTAGGGCAGGCAGTAAACTTGTTGAGAAAGGTGAAACATAGGCCTCATAGATGTAAATAGCATTCTTAGTCACTGTAATGGCCAGAGACCTCATCACCACCCCAGCTGTTCCATGCCACATCCGGGACTGCTGGCTGCTGTATTGGAAGAGAGACTAACTCTAGGTAATTGCTATGACCCTACATCATCCATTTGACCCCCACCATATTACCCTGCTCCAATTACCTGAGGAATACAGAGATCCAAAGAGCTCATCTATTTTTCTGATGCAGTTCCATGGACATTCATTATCCTCACCAAAGACTAAAACTTAATTCTGACTCTACATTTTTTCACACTTTTGTCTTTTTGTGTGTACTGTTATTTTTCTCTTTCGTTTTTCTTTTAGTGTCTCTCACAAATCACTCTTCTGATAGTTTATTTGACCCCTTCCTTTCCTTATTATGCTAAATTTTTCTAACGCATTATATATTATCCTCATGATAACGTACTTTTCTTTTTTTTTTATTTTATTTGAGAACATACTGTACAGAGGGGTTACAATTACATTGGCAGGATAATGTATACATTTCTTACCAAGCATTGCAGCCTCCTCCTTTGTATACCCTTCACCTCCCTTCCCAGCCTCCCCCCTCCCCCCCACCCATTCTACCCCCTCCCCCGCCCACACTGACATTGTAAAGCTTGCTTTGACATGACATTTTGTAATTCTCCTTGTTGCAACAGGTCCACCTGAATCCTTAAACGACTTGTTTGTCCCCATCTCCTCCACTTGTTATAATGACATCAAATAAAGTGAAAGCGGGGGTTACACTGTGGGGGAGGGACATACAAAGCAACAAAGAAATAATCTTATAAATGCGTTAGAAACACATGCATGAAAGAAATGAAAACATTAAAATACATATTTAAGGGTTCCTTTTCCTAACATCACATTATCTGACCTTTTCCGCTTGACTCATACCTATACTAGATATTGCAAATAAGGGAAACCATGGGACCTATGTTTCTTTGGGCCTGGCTTACTTCACTTAATATAATTTTTTCCAAGCCTTTCCATTTCCTAACAAATGGAGAAATGTCATTCTTTCTGATGGAGGCATAGAATTCCATTGTGTATATATACCACATTTTCTTGATCCATTCATCTACTGAGGGGCATCTGGGTTGGTTCCATATCTTAGCTATGGTAAATAATGCTGCAATAAACATAGTTGTGCTGGTAGCTTTAGTGTGGTCTTGTTTGTATATATTTGGGTAAATGCCCAAAAGTGGGATTGCTGGATCATAGGGGAGATCTATGTGAAGTCTTTTGAGGAACCTCCATACTGCTTTCCAAAGTGGTTGAACAAGTTTACATTCCCACCAACAATGAAGTAAGGTTCCTTTCTGTCCACATCCCCTCCAGCATCTGTTGTTGTTAGAGTTCTTGATTTTTGCTGTTCTAACTGGAGTGAGGTGATATCTCAATGTTGTTTTGATTTGCATTTCTTTTATGGCTAGGGATGTTGAACATTTCTTCATGTGTCTATTGGCCATCCTTCTTTCTTCTTCAGAGAAGCTTCTCTTTAAGTCTTTCGCCCACTTCTTTATTGGGCAGTTGTTTCTTTGAGGATTTGTTGTTGGGTGGTTTAATTTTTTGAGTTCCAAGTATATTTTAGATATGAGACCCTTGTCCGTTGTATGGCTAGTAAAGATCTTCTCCCAATCAGTGGGCTTTCTATTGATCTTGCTAGCTGTGTCATTTGCCCTGCAGAAGCTCTGCAACCTTATGCAATCCCATTTGTCCAACCTTTCTTTGATTTGTTGTGCTTCCGGGTCTCTATTCAGAAAATTTCGGCCTGAGCCAAGGAGACCTAGGGTTTCTCCTATTCCATCCTGTAATGTTTTCAGAGTGTCTGCTTTGAGTTCAAGGTCTTTGATCCATTTGGAGTTGATTCTGGTGCAGGGTGATATATAAGGATCTAGCTTTAGTTTTCTACATGTATCATGATAACATACTTTTCAACAAGATCTAAATTCCATTGCTACATAACCATATTTTGTACATTTTCAGTCCTTACACTCAACTCCCCTTTTCACAATCATCCTGTTCCCTTATTTACTCCCTCACCCTTTTTTGTCAGTCTTGGGGCGGCCTGAACTCGGGCCTGGGCTCTATCCCTCAGCTCTTCAGCTCAAGGTGAGCACTCTACCACGTGAGGCACAGTGACACATTCAGCTTTTCCTGCTTATGTGGTGCTGAGGAATCGAACCCAGGGCCGCATGCATGCGAGGAAAGCACTCTACCAATGAGCTATCTTCCTAGCCCACTCTCCTTATTTTTTTTTAATTTTATTTTATTTGTGAACATACTGTACAGAGAGGTTACAATTACATGGGCAAGATAATGCATACATTTCTTACCAAGCATTGCAGCCTCCTCCTTTGTTTACCCTTCACCTCCCTTCCCAGCCTCCCCTCTCCCCCCACCAAATCCTTCTCCCCCCCCCGCTCTCCCCCCACCGACATTGTAAAGCTACTTTTTGACATGACAATTTGTACTTCTCATTGTTGCAACATGTCCACCTGAATCCTTAAATGTCTTGTTTTTCCCCATCTCCTCCATAAGTTGTACTGACATCAAATATATTGAAAGCGGGGGTTATACTGTGGGGGAGGGACATACAAAGCAACAAAGAAATAAACTTATAAATGCTTTAGAAACACATGCATGAAAGAAAAAAAACATTAAAATACCTATCTAAGGATTCATTTTCCTAACATCACATTATCTGACTTTTTCCGCTTGACTCATACATATACTAGATATTGCAAATAAGTGAAACCATGGGACCTGTGTTTCTTTGTGCCTGGCTTACTTCACTTAATATAATTTTTTCCAAGTTTTTCCATTTCCTAACAAATGGGGCAATGTCATTCTTTCTGATGGAGGCATAGAATTCCATTGTATATATATACCATATTTTCTTGATCCATTCATCTACTGAGGGGCATCTGGGTTGGTTCCATATCTTAGCTATGGTAAATAATGCTGCAATAAACATAGTTGTGCTGGTAGCTTTAGTGTGGTCTTGTTTGTAAACATTTGGGTAAATGCCCAAAAGTGGGATTGCTGGGTCATAGGGGAGATCTATGTGAAGTCTTTTGAGGAACCTCCATACTGCTTTCCAAAGTGGTTGAACAAGTTTACATTCCCACCAACAATGAAGTAAGGTTCCCTTCTGTCCACATCCCCTACAGCATCTGTTGTTGTTAGAGTTCTTGATTTTTGCCATTCTAACTGGACTGAGGTGGTATCTCAATGTTGCTTTGATTTGCATTTCTTTTATGGCTAGGGATGTTGAACATTTCTTCATGTGTCTATTGGCCATCCTTCTTTCTTCTTCGGAGAAGTTTCTCTTTAAGTCTTTAGCCCACTTATTTATTGGGCAGTTGTTTCTTTGAGGACTTGTTGTTGGGAGATTTAATTTTTTAGTTCCAAGTATATTTTAGATATGAGACCCTTGTCCGTTGTATGGCTAGGAAAGATCTTCTCCCAATCGGTGGGCTTTCTATTGATCTTGCTAGCTATGTCGTTTGCCCTGCAGAAGCTCTGCAACTTTAAGCAATCCCATTCGTCCAACCTTTCTTTGATTTGTTGTGTTTCCGGGTCTCTATTCAGAAAATTTCGGCCTGAGCCAAGGAGACCTAGGGTTTCTCCTATTCCATCCTGTAATGTTTTCAGAGTGTCTGCTTTGACTTCGAGGTCTTTGATCCATTTGGAGTTGATTCTGGTGCAGGGTGATATATAAGGATCTAGCTTTAGTTTCCTACATGTAGTTAACCAAAGAAGTGAAGGACCTGTATGATGAAAACTTTCAAATCTTGAAAAAGAAATCAACATAGAACTTAAAAAATGGCAAAGCCTCCCATGTTCCTGGATTGGAAAGATTAACATCGTGAAAATGGCAATACTTCCCAAGGCTATCTAAAAATTCAACGCAATACCTATCAAAATTCCAACCTCATTCTTCAAGCAAATAGAAGAGGCAATCCAAAAATTCATATGGAACAACAAAAGACCACGAATAGCAAAAACGCTCCTCAACGGAAAGAACACTGCTGGAGGAATATCAATACCAAATTTCAAGCTCTACTATAAATCCATAGTAATGAAAACAGCTTGGTATTGGCATAAGAACAGACCTCAGGACCAATGGAATAGAATTGAAAACCCAGAAATGAACCCACAGACCTATCGCCATCTAATCTTCGATAAGGGAGCTAAAACAATAGAATGGAAGAAAGACAGCCTCTTCAGTAAATGGTGCTGGCAAAATTGGTTAACCACTCTCCTTATTTTTAACAGCTAATTTTTAAGCTGTACACCAAGAATTTTTATTGTCCTGCCCATATACTATGCTGTTTGGTAAATTAATCCCCTACGAAACATAACTAAGTAAACTTTAATCAAAATTATTCAGAAGCTTTGAACAGTCACTATATATTACTAAAGGGAGCATTCCACATAGAGGACATAAAAATTGTTGACATATACACAGAAAATGTTTGTGAATACAGTGCCTTTTGATCAAAGTTATCCCTTTATTTACAAGGAACTCCTTTCTACAACTACTTAAAGATTTAAAAAAAGTGTTTGTTTACCAACTTGAACTATAGAAAGACATCCAATACAGTGAAATAAATATTTTAATTCTTTTGTCTGTTCACTCCTTGTTTCTTCTTTTCTCCTCATCCTTCTATATTTCCTTTCCTAATCTTTTTATAAATTATTTGAAAAACATAAAACTACTTTGTAGATTGTGAGCAGTACACAAATATCTATCAAGTGAATTTACACTGATGACCATATTATTCCAGTGCACACTTTTTGCGACAGGTAGATGAATGAGGTGCTTAGCTATGAAGACTAAAATGAAATATGCAAATATTACATGTTGACTCGGATGCTCTAAATTTAAAAGATGGGTACACTCAATTTTTACGTTCATTCTTACTTATCACACATCTTGCTTTTATTATCTTCTAACAAAAATAATCCTGAGAAAAGACTTGGAAAAAAATTATATTAAGTGAAGTAAGCCAGGCCCAAAGAAACATAGGTCCCATAGTTTCCTTTATTTGCAATAATTAGTATATGTCTGAGTGAAGCAGAAAAGGTCAGATAAGTTGATGTCAGGGGAATGAACCCCAAGATAAGTATTCAACAGTTTTTTGTTTGTTTTTCCTTTCATGCAATTGTTTCTAACATATTTATAAGATATTTCTTTGTTGTTTTGTATGTCCCTCCCCCATGGTATAATCCCTGCTTTCACTGTATTTGATGTTGGTATAATTTGTGGAGGGGAAGGGAAAAAACAAATCATTTAGATAGGGATACAGGTGGACCCATTGCAACAAGGAGATGTACAAGTGGTTATGTCGAAAAATGAACTTTACAACTTTGGTGGAGGGGGGGAAACCAGGTGGGAGAAGGTGGGAGGAGTATGGGAAGGGATGGGAAGAGGAAACAAAGAGGGGGCAACGATGCTTGATAAGAAATGCATTCATTATCTTGCCCATAATTATATCCTCTCTACAGTATTTTCACAATAAAAAAATAATAATACTGAGAAAAGATTGGCAGGAAACAAAATAAATTCTGACTGCTCCAATGTGAGAATTAAGGTAATCACTCTGAAATGACAAGAGTTAGGCACATGGAACTAGAGACATTTGGCAACAATACCAGTATAAAAAGATGGCCGGGAGCCAGTGGCTCACGACTGTAATCCTGGCTACTTAGGAGGCTGAGATCTGAGGATCGAGTTTCAAAGTAGAATAAAAAATTATATAGGTATAAAGAAATAATACTAGTATTAAATAAGTTAAGCCTAAGATGTTGTGAATTGAGTAATATATTTCTGAATTATATATGTATTCAATGAGGAATAAGGTCTAATAATCAATGATGAGTATATATCCAGAGATGAGCAGAATAGCAATTAAGTCATGCAAAAAACAAAAACAAAAACACAAACAAAAATGGGCCAAAAGGTTAAAAGAGATTTTCAAAATAAGAACACACACACACACCTAAAATAAAAATTATGAAAAAATAACTAGGAACTGGTTAATTATCTTTGAGCAAAGTGTTTAATTTTAGCTAGAAAAAATGCATTAACAACATTCAAGTGTGGTGTTCTTTATATAGCTGTGAAAAATTGCCAAAAATGGTAACACAGTTTACTCTTTAAATTTCATGTATTTATCATGAAATATTTAACTGAATAAGAAATATCTAACTAAACATTTCAACGTTTTATTTTGTGAGTCTTCAACAATTACGATATACTTTTGACAATATTAAAGTTTGAACCCAAGGCCACACATTCGTTTGGCTGTAGCTCTACAACTTGAAAAATTCCTCCAGCCCTCATATGCACATTTAAAGTAATTTTGATTATGTATTTACTATAGTTGTTACAGGGACAACACTTGAATCTGAGCTGACTCAGTATTAGTAGTCACATATACATAGAAGCATAGGACATACAGGCTCACTACAGGTTCTTTCTTGAAGAGAAGAGACCCTTTTCAGGTGGAAATTTTTTGAAGAGAAGTAGGCTGGACTCTAGAAACTAGCTTCAATAAGAAGCTCTATAATTTTAAGTGAAAAGAATTCCCATTACATTCTAGTGTATGGCACTGAAGAAATAAACACACACATACACATACATATATACATATTCACAATTTGGAGTCCAAATCATGCCAAACTTGGTGTAAAGTCTGTTTTGTAGCTAATCTTATAAGCCAGTGTTCACTGTACAGTTATATTCTGAGGGTTTCAATGTTACAATTACAGAAAAAAAAAACAGAGTTCTCATGCACACACATGAAGTAGCATGTCTTTATTGAGTTCATCATGCCATACTTCAAGTATAATATATTTAAATTTCAGAGTGGTCTGATGTCCTTTTCAGGAAGAACCAAAGTATAATTAATGTTTTTGTTCTAATTAATTTCGTGCTAGCATCCTTTTTCTGTCAGTTGTGAGGCTTGAACTCTGGGCCTGGGCACTGTCCTTCAGCTCTTTAGCTCAAGGCTAATGCTCTACCACTTGAGCTACAGGGCCACTTTCAGTTTTCTGCTGGTTTATTGGAGATAAGAGTTTCATGGACCTTCCTGCCCAGACTGGCTTTGAACATAGAAGACCAACAAGAGCACAATACAAGCCAAGAAACCACATCCAAACTGAGCATCTAAGAACCATAGGAAGAACCCAGTTGCCACCGCCCCCAAGAAGATGGATAACATGGCAGAAACTACCAAACACCTCTCAGTCCTAACTCTCAATATTAATGGACTTAATGCTACAATTAAGTGACACAGATTGTCCAGTTGGATTAGAAGGCTCTTGGATTAAAAAGCAAGAGCCTTCTATCTGCTGCCTTCAAGAGTCACAATTTTTCCATTATAATG
Source organism: Dipodomys merriami (assembly GCF_024711535.1). NCBI lineage: Eukaryota > Metazoa > Chordata > Mammalia > Rodentia > Heteromyidae > Dipodomys > Dipodomys merriami. Next base: position 7,410,994 of record NW_027206202.1, on the reverse strand, counting down.
AGTATATTCTGAAAGTGAAAGACTGGAATAAAATCTACCAAGCAAATGACCCCCATAAACAGGTGAGAGTTGCAATCCTAATATCAGATAAAATAGAATTAAAATGAAAATTAGTGAGAAGAGATAAAGAAGGTTGCTACATACTAATTAAGGCATCTGTCCTTCAGGATGATATTAGAGTTCTAAATATTCACCAGGAAACACTACTGTCCTCAAATCTCACATAAATTCAAAGACATTAAATGTAGATAGGTCAATTTGGCAAAAACTCAACAGAGAATATGCAAACCTAAACAACTGCATAGATTAACTAGATTTAACAGATATTAGCCAAATATTTCACCCAGCAGCATCAGAATGCATGTTCTTCTCAGCAGCATATGGAACATTTTCCAAAATACACCACATGTTAAGTCACAAAGCAAACTTCTCCAAATTTAGAAATGCCTCCATTAGAAAGAATGACATTGCCCCATTTGTTAGGAAATGGAAAGAATTGGAAAAATTATATTAAGTGAAGTAAGCCAGGCCCAAAGAAACATAGGTCTCATGGTTTCCCTTATTTGCAATAAGTAGTATATGTCTGAGTCAAGCAGAAAAGGTCAGATAAGTTGATGTTAGGGGAATGAACCCCAAGATTAGTATTCAACAGTTTTTTGTTTGTTTTTCCTTTCATGCAATTGTTTCTAACATATTTATAAGATATTTCTTTGTTGTTTTGTATGTCCATCCCCCACGGTATAACCCCTGTTTTCACTGTATTTGATGTTGGTACAATTTGTGGAGGGGAAGGGAAAAATCAAATTATTTAACTAGGGATACAGGTGGACCCATTGCAACAATGAGATGTACAAGTGGTTATGTCGAAAAATGAACTTTACAACTTTGGTGGGAGGGGAGAGGATTGGGTGGAGGAGGGAGGGAGTATGGGAAGGGATGAGAAGGGGAAACAAAGAGGAGACAACCATGCTTGATAAGAAATGTACTCATTATCTTGCCCCTGTAATCATAACTCCTCTGTATGGTATTCTCACAATTAAAAAAATACATACATTGGGATACTATTTTTACAAAGTACAAAACAAAGCAAGTAAAATTTTTTAACTTCAAAATATTTAAGTCAGGCAAGGTGGCTCACAACTATATCCTAATTAATTAAAGGGAGATCAAGAGGATTGCAGTTCAAGCCCACCATTGGGAATAAGTTTGTGAAGCTCCACCTCAACCAATAAAAGTTTTATGTGGTGGTATAATAATAAAAAAAAGAAATATTGAAGTTATGCCCTGCAATCTCTCACACAACAAGGGAATAATAAAATTGGAACTTAACACCAAAAGCCATCAAAGAAATTCTTGTAACACATGGAAGCTGAACAAGACACTGTTGAATAACCAGTGGGTCATGGAAGAGATTAGAAAGGAAATTCAAACGTTCATGATATTCAACAAAAAAAATGAACACACAAATCACCAGCTCCTCTGGGATACAGCAAAGGCAATATTCAGAGGCAAGTTTATAGCTCTGCGTTCCTACATCAACAAATTGGGGAGATCTGAAGCCAACAATTTAATGAGACATCTGAGCCTCCTTGAAAAAAACAGCAAGCTAAACACCAATCCAGTAGACTGAAAGAAATAATTAAAATTAAGTAGACAGAAAGAAATAATTAAAATTAAATCAGAATTAAATGAATTAGAATTTTAAAAAAACATGGAACCAACAAAACAAAGAGCTGGTTCTTTGAAAAAAAATCAATAAAATTGACAGACCCTTAGCAAATCTTATCAAAAAATAAAGAGAACAGACTCAAATAAACAAACTCAGAGATGATAATGGAAACATCACCACAGAAACAACCAAGATTCAGAACATTGTAAGGGAATAGTTCTCAAACCTTTATGCTAATAAGTTTGAGAATCTGGAAGAAATGGGCGATTTCCTAGCAAATATGGACAAGTCGAAACTAAACCAAAATGAGTTAAACCAACGCAATAGACGGATATCAAGCATTGAAATAGAAACAGCAATAATAGACCTCCTATCTAAGAAAAACCCAGGACCTGATGGATTTACAGAAAAATTCTACAAGGCATTCAAAGCAGAACTGACACCAATATTCCTCCAACTTTTTAATGAAATTGAAAGAGAAAGTTCACTACCGAACTCATTAAATGAAGACATGATAACCCTCATCCCAAAACCAGGAAGGGACTCATCAAAGAAAGGGAAATATAGACGCATTTCTTTGATGTACAACAATGCAAAACTTCTCAACAAAATTTTTTCCAATCGATTTCAACAGTTCATCCAAAAAATCATATAACCCAATCAACAGTATTCATTTCAGGGATGCAAATATATGCAAATCAATTAATATAATTCATCACATCAACAAGAGCAAGGATAAGAACCACATGATTATCTCAATAGATGCAGAAAAAGCATTTGACAAGATCCAACACCCCTTTATGATGCTTTATGATGAAGGTTCTGGAAAAATTAAGAATCCATGGAACATTCCTCAATACAATAAAAGCTGTATATGACAAACCTAAAGCCAGCATTATACTTAATGGTGAAAAATTAAACCCATCTCTTCTTAACACAGGAATGAGACAAGGATGCCCATTCTTTCCACTTCTCTTCAATCTAGTATTAGAATGCCTAGCTACAGCAATAAGATGAGATGCAAACATAAAACAGATCCAAATAGGGAAAGATGAAGTAAAACTCACCCTCTTTGCAGATGACATGATCTTGTATGTAAAGAATCCAATGGACTCCACTCCCAAATTACTCGAGCTGATTCGAAACTTTGGCAAAGTAACTGGGTATAAAATTAACCCTCAAAAATCAATGGCTTTTCTGTATATGAACAATGAGAAGAGCACGGCTGAAATAAGGAAAGTAACTTCTTTTGTAATAGCCCCACAAAAAAATAAAATAGCTAGGAGTTAACTTAACTAAAGAAATGAAGGATCTCTATGATGAAAACTTTAAAAAAAAAAAACTGAATAAGGAAATCAAAGCAGAACTTAGAAAGTGCCAAAACCTCCCATGCTCCTGGATCTGAAGGATCAAAATCGTGAAAATGGCAATATTTCCCAAGGCTATCTACACATTCAATGTGATAACTATCAATATTCCAACCCCTTCTTCAAGGAAATAGAAGAAGCAATCCAAAAGTTCTTATGGAACAATAAAAAAAACCCTGAATAGCAAAAATAATTCTTAGAAAAAATAGTGGTGGAGGAATATCAATACCAAATTTCAAACTCTACTACAAAGCCATAGTCATCAAAACAGCTTGGTACTGGCACAAGAACAGACCTGAGGACCAATGGAATAGAATTGAAAACCCATAAATGAACCCACAGAGCTATACCCACCTAATCTTCAATAAGGGACCTAAAAAATAGAGTGGAAGAAAGACAGCCTCTTCACCAAAATTGGCTAATCACCTATAGAAAACTAAACTTAGATCCTTATATATCACCCTGCACCAGAACCAACTCCAAATGGATCGAAGTCCTCAGAGTCAAAACAGATACTCTAAAAACATTACAGGAAGGAATACGAGAAACCCTAGGTCTCTATGGCACAGATCGAAATTTTCTTAATAGAGAACCAGAAACACAACAAATCAAAGAAAAGTTGGACAAATGGGACTGCATGAAGCTGCAGAGCTTCTGCATGGCAAAGGACATAGCTAGCAATATCTCAATAGAAAGCCCACGGATTAGGCGAAGATCTTAAGTAGCCATACAACAGATAAGGGTCTCATAACTAAATTATACTTGCAATTTAAAAAAATTAAATCTCCCAACCACAAATCCTCAAACAACTGCCTGATAAATAAGTGAGCTAAAGACTTACAGAGAAACTTCTCTGAAGAGGAAATAAGAATAGCCAATAGACACATAAAGAAATGCTCAACCTCTTCGCAAATCAAAACAAGACTGAGGTTCACCTCACCCGAGGTAGAAATACTAGAATCAAGAAATCTAATAACAACAGATGCTGGAGGGAATGTGTCCAGAAAGAACCCTACTGTATTGTTGGTGGGAGTGTAAACTTGTTCAACCATTCTGGTAAGCAGTATGGAGGTTCCTCAAAAGACTCCACATAGAGCTCCCCTATGACCCAGCAATCCCACTTTTGGGCATTTACCCAAATGATCACAAACAAGACTATATTAAGCTACCAACACAACTATGTTTATTGTAGCATTATTCATCATAACTAAGAGATGGAACCAACCCAGATGCCCCTCAGTACATGAAAGGATCAAGAAAATGTGGTATATATACACAATGGAATTCTATGCCTCCATCAGAAAGAATGACATTGTCCCATTTCTTAGGAAATGGAAAGACTTTGAAAAAATTATGTTAATTGAAGTAAGCCAGGCTCAAAGAAACATAGGTCCCATGGTTTCCCTAATTTGCAATAACTAGTACATGTCTGGGACAAGCAGAAAAGGGCAAAATCTATGTATATATGACCAGATACAATGATGTAAAGCGAAATGAACCCCAAGATAGGGACATAAGTGGATTTTTTCTTTGTTGCTATTGTTTCTAAGGTAACATGTGATTTTTTTTTTTGTTTCTTTGTATGTTCCTCCCCCATGGTATAACCCTGTTTTCATTGTATTTGATTTCAGTCTAATTTGGGGAGGGAAAGAGAAAACTATTAAATGTTTAAATAGGGATACAGGTTGACCCATTGTAACAATGATATGTACAAGACACTGTGTTGAAAAACAAACTTTACAATTTGGGGGGGGGGTATAGTTGTGGAGGTGGGAGGGAAGGGATGGTAGGGGAAAAACAAAGGAGGAAGCAACAATGCTTGATAGGAAATGTACTCATTACCTTGCTCATGTAACTGTAACCCTCTGTATAGTATTTTCACAATAAAAAACATTAAAGAAAGAAAATAAAAATTTAAAAATATGTAAAATTAGATGCTAAATGTACACAGGGTAGAATGCAGAATGTGTGGAATGCAAATGCACAGGTTTTTTTGTGTGTGTGTATGTGTTGTGTGTGTGTGTGTGTGTGTGTGTGTGTGTGTGTGTGTGTATGAATGTGTACATGTGTGTCCATAGCTGAAAATTTTCACAAAATCATGGTTCTTAGTTTTAATTCCTAAGATGCACTACACAGGAAATATGGGAACTGAGGGATGTTTTACATCCAGAACATTGGTTCTGTTGTTATTTTAAGTGTGTTTATAGTCATAAAATTGCTTTATTTCCATATCTGAGTAAGCTAATGCCACTTAAGGATGTTTTCTCTTTTTTTGTTGTTTTAGTGTTTGAAGACCAATTTATTTATTTTTTTTCTTTCTTTTTTTTTATTGTGAAAATACTGTACAGAGGTGTTACAATTACATGGGTAAGATAGTGAGTACATTTCTTATCAAGCACTGTAGCCTCCTCCTTTGTTTACCCTTCCTATCCCTTCCCATCCTCCCTTCCTCCCCACCCAATCCTCCCCCTCCCCAAGTTGTAAAGTTCGTTTTCGACATGACAAATTGTACTTCTCATTGTTGCAACAGGTCCACCTGTATCCTTATTTAAACGACTTGTTTTTCCCCTTCTCCTCCACAAATTATACCGACATCAAATACAGTGAAAGCAGGGGTTATACTGTGGGGGAGGGACATACAAAGCAACAAAGAAATAATCTTATAATTGTGTTAGAAACAAATGCACAAAAGAAAAAAAACATTTAAAATACATATCTTAGGGTTCATTTTCCTAACATCACCTTATCTGATCTTTTCCGCTTGACTCATACATATCCTAGATATTGCAAATAAGGGAAATCATGGGACCTATGTTTCTTTGGGCTTGGCTTACTTCACTTAATATAATTTTTTCCAATTCTTTCCATTTCCTAACAAATGGGGCAATGTCATTCTTTCTGATGGAGGCATAGAATTCCATTGTGTATATATACCACATTTTCTTGATCCATGTTTTCATTTTTTTGAACAGGAGTAGGTATTGCCATAATACAAATTCCATATAGTCAGCCAGGTAATTGTAAAATGAATGAGAAGGTATGATGACATTAATGCTTAGCTTTTGTTATCAATTTGCACATACAGTTTATATTTCACTATGATCGCTAGACATACAACTAGACAACAACAGCAAAAATGAAGTGGAATTGCCATCAACAGAAATCAAGATAACCATGTCTATCAATATAAAGACAGAATTGTTCATTAATTCTGTAATATGAATCTGCATACACAGTATTACCCTCATATGAAGAACATCATAAGGTGTAATAAATTTTTATTTATTCCAAAAAATACTGTTTTGTATGTTTTCTTCAGTTATGAGAAAAGTATTGCAAATGTTTAAATAAGGGTATTTTAAAGGCTAAAGTGTTTAAAAATGGCTTAGTCTTTATACTGTGTATTAATTACCATGCTCAAATTAGGTTTATTTACTTTTCTAGAGGAATATATCTGTATCTGCATTGGTATTTGATTTGAATGTCAAGACTTCACTCCTGTAGAAAGAAAATCCCAGAACTCTTAATGTAATTCTTGTAGGAATTTTCCAGTCTTATTGCTAAGTTAGCCATACTATTTCATTTTTTAATTAGTGCTCTTCTCAAAATGACTGTCAACGACTAGTTTCCTTTTAGGTTCTTTAAAGAATCTTGATCATTTTGCTGGCTTCATCATGCATGAGTTTGCAAGTATTTGACATGACATATGTATCTAAATATTATGATTTTCACTGTAAAAGTCATATTTCAAGAGTGCAAATTGTAGCATACTTTTGCATGTATTTCCTTCATTTTATTACTGAGTTGAAGTACATACATATTCAGTGACCATAATTGCAGTTGTTAAATCCTTAAAAGCTCATTGCTAGTGTATGAGTATTTAACTTCTGTAATTTCCCACAGAAAAGAACATTTTAAAATTAGCTTTGAGTCCCAGATGGTTTTGCAGCTGACAAAAAAAAAATCCCACAAATTAATGCTGCATTTCCAGAGACTTTACTTTGATCTCAGTGACGGGTTAACTTCCACATTCCACAGGTCAAGAATGGTTTTACAAAGCAGATTTGTTCCCTCATTCATGTTTCTTTATTCCTTTTTGTAAGTGTATAAACCCTGAACTCATTTGATCCCTTCCCTACGGCTTGGACTCTTGGGCTTCTAATTAGAATTATTTCTATACTTCTCTGTCCTGTGTTTGACTATATTAGTCTTTAGTTATCTTCCAATTCATATATTATATTATAATATATATTTTATATTATAATATATAATATATATTATAAAAGAACACTTTTGTCTATATTATAAAAGAACACTTAGGAATGGACTTTCCTATCTCTCAGGAGCCAAACTAGTTCTCATTACATTGTTATTGAACACTCCTTCACGTGTGCAAACATGTGTACACACACACACATTTAAAGGCACCAGTAAATAATACCTTTAAACTTGAGTAGCTCATTTCATTTTCAGAGTGTTATAAAACAGATGATAACGCTTAAAGCTCGCTCTATTGAAACAAGTATCATAAAAAGAGAAGATGCACAAAGAAAAATGACTTCAGTCTGTTTCTCAGAAGCCCTAAATTATTAACTGTTCTAACATTGTTAATAAATTAATATCCAAGTTTCCTGCCAATTCTTATCCATAGGACCTGGCATAGAAAGAGAAAACAGACAAAAAGAGTTACAAATTATCAATGTACTATAACATGGAGCAAACACTCCCATTCCTAATGAGGGTAAAGAGAAGAATTGACCAAAAAAGTAATGATACAACTCAGCAAAGCAAATACTATAACTATACCACCATGTCCAGTATCTGTGACCTGATGTGAACTTCAAAAGTCTTCAGCAGTACTACTCTAAGATCTTGCTGCTGGCAAATACAAGGACTCCCTTGTTCCTTGCATGGCATGTCCTACACCTGGGTCTGCTGTCAGCTTGAGCATTCCTGAAGCCCTTTTACCCTCCATTGTAATGCCTTCTGAGGATCTGAGAAGCTGAACATGGTGAACGGAAAAAGATGGCCTTTGTATGCTGTATACCCAGAGCCTCTCATTTCTCAAGGGAGTCTTACAAATGATTTACTCTTTCATAACCCCTAGCCTGTGATGGATGGTGTCTAGTCAAAGCATCTTTACTATTAAGTTCATACAAACTATTGGCTCCTTTTTAATGACAATAATCTCCTCAAAAACTATGTCAATTCCCACTAACTTTACTAACCAAACCATGCATTTCAAGTCTTTTGTCTTTGCATTTTGTTCTCCATTCTTACTAAAATACCTGGATAAAAACAGCAAGCAATAACCACCTCAGCTACTGAATGTTGAATTGCTTTGTAATTATTCTGCTACATTAAATACTCTGTGACTTTAAACACCCTCTTGCCAAGGACAGTCTTAGGTCATGGAAAAAATGTACAAGAGTTCTTTTTAATAATGTAACATGACTTGTTGACACTTGAAACCTCACGCATATATTCTTTCTTCTACATGTTTGTATTGGCATTCTGATCATGAGCTTCTAAAAAAATAGCCATTTTAACTGAGCTTATGGAATTCTAAAGTTTCTCTCACCCACATCTTCAAACTCTTTTAATTACTTCTGCAAAGGAGTCACAAAGACTGAGAACCACCTAGTCAAGTTAGTCACAGCAATGATTCCATGTGTCCTATATGCATACTTTTTATTAGTTAAATGTTTTCTGTTAAAAGTGCTTGAAAGGATAACTTGATGGAGGAAGGTTTAATTTTTTTATTTGACAGGTTTCAGTCCATGGGAGGGCAAGGCACATAAGGTCACATCATGGAACCTATGTAACAGAAGTAGAGTACCTGCTCTCTCTGGTAGGCTTTCCCATTTACCCTCTTTTATTCCATCAATGCCCTTAATGTATAGCATGTTGTCACCCACATTCATGACTTTCTTCCTCTCTTAGTTAATGTTTTTTTAAAAATACCTTCTTTGGATTTTGTAATCTAATCAAAATGACAAATATTAAACATTACAGCATGTGTATATGTATATATGTCAGTATATTGTAAGAACATTTTATATCTACTCTCTTCTCGAATTTTTGTTGTACAATAGAGTATCATTCAATATCTTTATGCATTTATACATTAATAGATTTCTTCATGGGACAAAGCTGAACATTTGTATAGTTTGACTTACGTCCTCCCATTTCCTTCCCAACTCCAATCCTGGGGACTACTGTACCACTCTTAGTGGAAGTAAGATCATGCAAATAATTTTCATGCAGTATATTTAATTGACTCTAATGCCTTCCAGATTCATCTGTATTTCCAGAAATATTTTTAAGGGATTAATAGTATGTTATTGTATTCCTATGCTACACTTTCTTTATATACCCATCCTAGTATGGTTCTTAGGTTGTTTCCAAACCTTGGTGATAGGAAAACTTATTGCAGTGCATTTCAGAGTGTAGCTATTTCTATGAACTGTTAATTTCATGTCTTTGTGACTAGACATAAATGATATTGGGACAATATAAGACCTGCTTTTAATTGTGTAAGAATCTCCAAACTGTTTTCTTTAATGATTATTCTAACTCATGTTCCTAGAAAAATAAGAATATCATGTTCACTTTTCTCCATACTCCCACTAAAACTTGTAATCTCTTGAGTTTCTGATACCAGCTTCCCTAACAGAAGGGCAAGATTTCTTTGTGGTTTGAATTTACATTGTTTTGTTCAGTAATGTTGAGTCCCTTTACTTATATCTTAGGCCTTTTTTTGTTTCCATTGGGAAAAGTAAATGTCCATTCAGGTCCTTCCCTTGCTTTTTAATCAGTAGACTTGTATTTTACCAGTGAGATATATGATTGCCTTATACATTTCCTTATCATGTATATGGCCAACAAAAACAGCTTTGTAATTCTTAGGATAACTTTTTTTTGTCATAAGTTTTCTTCATTGAGAAGATGTTTATTTTTGTGTGTATCTCCATTTGTTAATTATTTTTTCTAAGCTTTTGAATTATATTGCAAAAATTCTAGCCAATATGAATATCAAAGCTTTTGTCCTCTGTGTTTTCTTTTCAAAATAAATAATTTTCATGTGACAGGCATTACATTTTTAATTAGACTTTCTATATCATAAAGGTAAGGTTCTACATTTTTTCTTTTTAATATATTTGTCTTATATAAATTTATTTTTAAAATTGTTTTGTGTTGTAGTTGATATATAAAAGGTTACAGTTACATGAATCAGGTATAATCAGTACAATTTTTGAACCATTTTCCCCTTTCATCACTCTCTCTCTCAATGCTTGCCTCATGTCCCACCTATAAGGGACCCGATTAATTTTCCACAATGTCTGGTATCATTGTTGTATTCATCCGTGTTCCATCTTTAATGTGCTCTCCCTTACATTCCCAAATACAAACATTTGATAAGAGAGCCAAAGACAGAGATAGGAAAAAGACAGCCTCTTCAACAAATGGTGCTGGCAAAATCAGCAATACATGTGCAGAAAACTGACGCTAGATATCCATATATCACCTTGTACCAGAATAAATTCTACATGGATCAAAGACATCAATGTAAGGCCAGATACTGTAAAATTCTACAGGAAAAAGTAGGGGAAATGTTAACCTTCTAGCCACAGGGTGAAACTTCCTAAACAAAGATCCAGAATCACAACAAATCAAAGAAAGGCTGGAAGCATGGGATTATATCAAAATGAAGAGCATCTGCCTAGCAAAGGATGTAGCTAGCAAGATAAATAGAAAGCTCACAGAATGGAGAAAATCTTCACTAGCTATCCACAGACAAGGGCTCCATATCCAAAATATATTTAGAGCTCAAAAAATTAAATCTCAAAAAAAAGCCTTAAAAACAAAACAACTCAATCAGTAAATGGAGTAAAGATTAAAAGAGAGACTTCTCAGAGGATGAAAAATCGCTAATAGAAGAAGTGTTCAACATATTTGGCCATAAAAGAAATGCAAATAAAAGCATCATTGAGATTCCATCTCAATCTAGTTAGAATGTCCATTATCAGGAAACTAACAATAACACATGCTGTCAGGAATGTGACCAAAAGGGAACCCCTTTTGGTAGGAATGTAACTTTGTTCACCCACTGGGGAGAGCAGTATGGCAATTCCTTGAAAGAATAAACATAGAGCTTCCCTCTGACCTAGCAATTCTACTCCTGGACATTTATCCAATAGACCACAAAGCAGGCCAAACTAAAGCTACAAGCACAATTATGTTTATTGCAGCATTGTTTACTTTAGACAATATATTGAATCAACTTAGATGTTTCTCAGTGGACAAAACAAGAAAATTATACATACATAGATATATATATATTTATGAGTGTGTGCATATATATGTATGTATGTGTATATATACATATATCCATCAGGAGGAATGATATTGTACTACTTGTAAGGAAATGGAAAGATGTGGAAAATGTTATATTAAGCAAAGTAAGCCAGAACCAAAGAAACATAGTGTGCACGGTTTCCCTCATTTGTGTTAAGTGTTTATTTGTAGATAAACACACTGAATGACCAAAACAAATAAATAAAACTGGCACCTGATAAACTATATAGGACTCTAGTCATTAACCTACAGAGGCCAAATGAGGCTATACATAAGAGTAGTGGGAAAAGGCTCAATAACTTTGGACAGATAATCATATAAAATTACATTCTAGGGGGAATTGGGTGGGGGGGTGGGAGGAGGATGGGAAAGGATGGGAAGGGGAAACAAAGGAGGAGGCTACAATGCTTGATAAGAACTGTACTCATTATCTTGCCCATGTAATTGTAACTCCTCTGTACAGTATTTTCACAATAAAAAATTTAAAAATTACATTCTATGAAATGAACAAGAGACTGTTACAATTGTAGCTGTTTTTCTTCTCTTTTCCTTTTGTATTGTTTGTTATGCTAGGTTCATTCTTTTGAATATGGATTTCTAGTTTCCCCAACACCATCGATTGAAGTTATTCTTTTTCCCAATGCATATATTGGAATCTAGTTTAAAATATGAGTAATGTCTTGACTATCATTCTGTTGCATTGATATGTGTCTCTTTTCACTAGTACCATGCTGCTTTGATTGCTATCAATTTGTAATTTATTTTGAAATTAATAATTGTGATGTTCAACTGGATTCGATTATTCTACTCAAGAGTAGCTTTACATAATGCTTTGATTTTTTTCTATTTTAGTGAAAACTGATCAGGGGAACTTAAAAGGAATTGTGCAGAAACCCTGTTACTTTACAATGTATCCACATTATAAATATTAATATTTCCAATCCATTTATGTATTACTTGCTCAGTTCTTTAATGAAATGTTTGATCATTTGGACTGTTGAAGTCCCTTACTTCCTTTCTTAAATCTACTCCTAAGTATTTTTACTATTTTGAATGATTTAATAAATAACTACTTTCATTCACCTTTTGAAATGATCATTACTTGAATAAAAATACAGTGTTTATATTAATTTTGTATCTTTCTACCCTGCTGGGTTCAGGAACATACAAAAATTAGTAACAAAAATCAGAGAATTTAGTTCAATTATACATAAAAGAATTTAGTTCAATTATACATAAAATGAATAAGGTGGTAAGATTAAGAAAAGTTTATACTGAGAATGAAAGTCTGCTTTCTTTGGATTAAGCTGAAAAATCATTGAATTCAATCCATCATCCCCCGAGTCTACAGAAGAGAGAAAACATGATTATATCAAGTGATGCAAAAAAAAGATTGTGTCGCAAAGGTAGTATATTCATGAAAAAATCTAACTAAACAAGAACTAAAAGTATATAAACTTGAAAGAGAATCTACAGAAAAATAATAGATAAAATAACATCTATTGATGACTAGCCCCTTTCACTGTAATATCATAATACGATAAGAATGACCACTCATATTATTGATTTTTTTCTATTCTATCTATTATATACTAGGAAAAGTATATAAGCAGAAAGATAGAGAAAGAAGTACACAGTGAAAAGAAAAAAAGTCTTATTACTTGCATGGTTTATTTTTCTTAAAAGGAGCACAGGACAATTAGCTTCCAAAACAACTCAGTGTGTGTGTGTGTGTGTGTGTGTGTGTGTGTGTGTGTGTGTGTGTGTGTGTGTGTGTGTGTGTGTGTGTGTGTGTCTGTGTGTGTGTCTGTGTGTGTGTGTGTGTGGTCTAGACCCCAGTTGTGAAGCATACATTAGGACTCAGGATGAATCCATGATTTGTGACTTTATCAAAATGCATATTTGGGACAGGCTTAAAAATTAATATCTAAAATATCATCCTAAAAGATGTTGTGTTCTATGAAAACTAGTTTTAGGGGTATTGGTGATTGAATCTATGGCCTTTTGAATGCCAGGCATGTGAACCACCACTGGAGTACAACAGCAGCCCTTCTATATAACTGTTTTTATTGATCATTACTTACCCAGCTGTTCTACCCAATTGATTAAATGTGAAATAAATGTCACTTGGAAAATAAGGGGGAAAATGCTATTTCACATTCAGATGATAATGAAAAATACTTAAGAACTTACTACGTGAAATTAATAAGGAAATTATGAAATTCTTTACCAAATGAAATATTTTTAAATCAAGTACAAATTAACATAATTCAACAATTACAGTTGTGGATATTTGCTCCAAATTATTGAAAATAATATTTTAAAGAGATACTTACATTGCAAGAAAAACAATTGGCATAGTTTTACTTAAAATAAATTAGGATATCTCAAAACATTATGTTATACATTATTCTTCTAGCACTAGCCTAATTAATTACTACAAACTAGATTTCATAACCACAGAAATGTACATTCCTAGTTTGGGTATTGAGAACACAAATTTAGAGTCAATAGGCTCTGCTTTATTAAAGCCCTTCTCCTTTGGTTTTTGTCTGTGGATGGATTTATTTTCTTTTGGTCTTCACATAGTTCTCCTGAGATGCCTAAAACGGTTCTTGTATATTTTGTTCTTTACCTTCATTTTTTAAAGATTATCAGCCTTATTAAATTATGTATCATCTTAACATTTTCATTGTAATTAAATTACCCTTCTAATGTCTTTATTTTGAATTACTGTGCCTTTTAAAAATGGGATTTTAACTTCAGTTTATGAATTTTCAGTGTGACCAAGAATATCTAACCACATTACAAATGAATAAGGTCATTCTCCAAAATTGTATTAAGTCTACAAAAATGCATATGCAAATAAAACTGGTCAACTTCTCTGCACATTGTTAGTTAAATGAATTTTCATCAAGGATCAGGGTTATGAATTCTGCCACTCATTTATGTCTACTGGAATTATACAATTAACTCAATGTACTATGATTTTATGGTGCTAGTTTTCTTACTGTTGGAGTGGAAGTTTATGTAGGAAAAATCTGAATGGATTTGTACAGTCAAGCGTTAGAGTTGACAACAGCTTATGCTCATATTAAGGGAGATGTATCTTTCCTTCTGTCAGCTAACACATTATAGAATGTTAATTAGTAACTAATATACATAATATTCCTATCTCAGTTTATTTTTACCACTCTTCCATAAGTGAAATAACCAACCCCTGAGTAAATGACAGAATTGTGAACTGAGGCAAAAATTATACAACAGGAGCCTGGAAGATATTGTAAAGGAAAATAAGGAACTGAAGGGTTGGCAGGAGGGAAGTGAAGGTCAGACTAGAAGGAGGAGGAGTACAAAGGAGGAAGAAGATCTGAAGGAAATACAAAATAAAATACTATAGTTCTGTTACAAAGAGAAAAGTTTCAACAGACACATTTCCAGTTCGTTCCAATAAGCAAATGGTTCTAAATGTGTGTATTGAAGGCAAATGTCTGCAGATTAATTCCAAATAACCTCACAGATTGTTCTCTCTGTGACAAAAGCTTGTCAGTGGAGTAACTTGTAACTGGGAATGTGGCTTAGTGGTAGAGTGCTTGCCTAGCATGCATGAAACTCTGAGTTCAATTCCTCAGTACTATATAAACAGAAAAAGCCAGAAGTGGCTCACTGGCTCAGGTGGTAGCATGCTAGCCTTGTGCAAACGAAACTCATGTACAGTGCCCAAACCCTGAGTTCACGCCCCAGGACTGACAGAAAAAAACAAAAACAGATGGAGTAACTTGGTAAAACCTCTTCACCCAGTTAATTAGTTAGCTGGGCACTGCAATGGGTGGACAGACAGGAAAATATCTTCATGAATGTGATTTAAATGATAGAAACAGTTCATTGTCCATTTCAGAAAACTTATAACCTAATTTAATATTAAGGTAGAAAATGAGGCAAATACTAATCAAAAGTCTTTTATGAAGACACTAACATATAATTATAAAAAATACCAAGAGCAGAAGATAATGAAATGTTTGAGAAATATTTTTCCCAAGCATTACTTGAAAATCAGTCATAGAAAAATACAATCAAAAATCCTATGTGGGATGCTAGAATAATATAGAATAGAAATTGTGTATAAGTAAAATAAGGGGAATAAAATATAGACTTATTCAATATTAATTTATAAGTGCTTACTCACTAATAGTAGACAATATACAATACAAACAAAAGATGTGACTAAAACTATTTAATTCATTCTGTTCTGGAAAGCAAGATGTTAAGAGAAAAGGGAATATTATGAGAATGATAAATCCAGCAATTTAGGAATCCAGTTTGAGGGTATTGAAGAAATGAAGACTAGGGAATGTGTTTGATGAGAAAAAAAGAGGCAAATAATGACTTAAATTAGAAAGAATATAAATCTACTTATTATTCAAAATAATTCCTCTAGTTAGGCTCCAAATGTTAATGTTTCCAGTGCCTCCCAAAATGACATCATCTGCTGGAGACAAAGATTTTGACGCATGACTGTGTAGGATATATTTCATATTTAAACTCTAGCAAAGTTTTTCAATTTGTACTGTATTAAGTATTATGGAATTTTTGAAAAATGAGCTGTAGGATATTTCAATTTCATAAAACAAATCGTTTTAGGCTGTGGAGAACTAATGCTAAATATTCCAAACCAACAATTAGCTAAAACAAAACTCACCTTTAATGACTTCATTATTGTAGTGGAAGACAATGTATTGGGCATATATAATCAAAATCCCTATCCACTTCTAATACATATAAATGTAAATAAAATAACAAGCAAGCTGGGTGTCGGTTGCTCACGCTTTTAATCCTAGCTACTCAGGAGGCTGAGATACAAGGATAGCAATTCAAAGCCAGCCTAGGCAGAAAAGTTCCCGAGATTCTTATCTCCAATAAACCACTCAGAAATCCAGAAGGGGCTCTGTGGCTCAAGTGGTAGAGTGCTCGTCTTGAGCTAAAGAGCTGAGGGATAGCACCCAGGCCCAGAGTTCAAGACCCATGACCAAAAAATAAATAAAACACGCAAATCTAAAGGAAAGTAACCTGAAAGAAAAGAGAACATTTCCAGGTGAATTTTAAACAAAGCTATGAAATTCTATTTGATATGATTAAAAATTGCTTCTGAAGAAAATGTTTTATTTCCTAAAAATTATATTTTCATCATTTGGAATTTAAAATAAGTTAGTTGTATTTGTTTGATTAAGAAGCATGGGACAGACAGTATAGGAAAAATCAGTAAGAGTTCACAATTTTCAAATCAGGACTATATAACAAGGTAATTTAAATTTTTGAATGTATTACAAACTTATTTATTTGTAATTTGAAAATTTACACCATGTACAGGAAAATAATGCAAAAGTCCATAAGTATTCTGTTCTACAATTTCTTATCACCTTACTATCATTTATTTTCTTTCTAGAAACCACTTCACATGAAAAATAAAGGAAATATTTTGAATCAATATTTAAGAATGGATAGTCTATCAAAGTTATAATATTTAGGTAAGTAGTTCTAAACTATTCACATCACAGAGAGAGAGAATTAGCAAAAAGTAGTCAATTAACAAACTCTAACAAAGAACAGCAAAATGACAAAAGAAAGCATTCAACACAGAAATTCATGTGAAAATGAAATCACAAAAAGCATTTGGGCCAGGCACAAGTGGCCTATAATACTAGCTACTCCGGAGGCTGAGATCTGGAGATAGCAGTTCAAATCCAGGAAAGTCTGTTAGACTTTGATCCCCAATTAACAAGCAAACAGCTGGAAGTGGATCTGTTGTTCAAGTGGTAGAGCATGACCACTGAGCATGGAAAAAGAAATACCATGCCCAGGACCTGATTCAGGTCCTAGGACTGGCACCTTAACAGAAACAAGAGCAAACAAAAACAATTTGATGGTTGTTGTTGTTGTATAACTAAAGTAAATAAGCACATGATAGATATTGCATAAATTCTTTGAACAAGTCCCAGGCTTACACTTTCAGAGGCAAGGATAGTGAATAGTAATGGCAGATACGATTAATAATGTAATTATAAAATAATTTTAATGCTATTGTATCTACAATTATGGCTCCATCTTTGAACACACACAATTTAACACTAATTGTATAAAACTTCTACTTAGATAAAAGTATCATTTAGCATTATAATATATATATATTTGTAAAATTTTATAAATCTAAAACTTGGTAAGAAATGTACTCATTACCTTGCCCATGTAATTGTAACCCCTCTGTACAGTATTTTCACAATAAAAAAATAAAAAATTTTTAAAAAATCTAAAACTTGTAACAGAATAAATACAAAACTAAAAGGAAAGTATCAAATGCATTCATTTGTACCTTCTCTGGGCATTCTCTGATGTTCAATGAAGTGACATTTAAAAATAAATTTCTAAAATTAAAAACATGGAATATTTAGATATTTCTCATGGATTTTGATCTATATTTGTTGATACTGGGAAATTGTTCTGAAGAATTGGACATTGCCAAAACCTTTCAATTAATTAAATTGTTATATTTGGCTCTGTCTCTGGTGAGCTTACTTATCCCAAGCAGGTGTTGATGGATTAGGACTTTTCTCTCTGGTTGATTCCTGATTAAATTTGGCCAAAGAGTATGACAGCTGTCACATCTCTGTTTCCTCCTATGGCTTTATGCATATCAGGAAAGCACAGTGTAGTACAGAAAAGAAGCACAGGAGCCATTCTGTGCAGGTAACTGTAAAGTAGCAAAGATGTTGTTAAAAACATCAATCATCTAACTTTAATCTTTAACCATCCCTCACTTAGCCATTGGCTCACACTAAACTAGAAAAAGCAAACAAGTTTTCAAAAGGTTCCTAATTTGGTAAAATTAAAATCATGAATAAAATGTTCATTTTTAAGTAAAATGTTCTTGTCTTCTTTCCTTCCTTCCTTCCTTCTTCCCTTCCTCCCTTTCTCCCTCCCTCCCTCTCTCCTTCTTTCCTTCCTGCCTGTCTTCTTTCCTTCTTTCCTTTTTCTCCTCCTCCTCTTTCTCCTCATTCTCTTCCTCCCCATCCTCTTCTTCCTTCTCAGTATTTCTTCTATTTTTTTACCAGATTAACAAGCAAAACTTTTTAATTACCACAGATTCTCATTCATTTTTTCAAAAAATATTGTTAAGTAGTTGTACAAGAGTTGCTATTAAACAAAACAGTTTATGAATACAGTGAATCTTGATCAGTAATGTCCCTTTCATTTTTGTCTTCCATCCCTCCTAACCCCAAGGACTCTCAGTATTAAATAAGTAAGGATGAGCTTGGATATGTCTAATAGTCACTCATATTATGACTTGTCAATGCTTATTTCTTTCTAAAGACTTTTTTGTCCAGAAATTTTTGAAAAAAATGGATTCAAATCAGATCTTCATCAAAAGAGACATTTTAATGGCTTCTGTAATTTGATTTATTTTGTAAAGGCAGGTATATTTAGAATAAATTTTCACTTAATCTCACCTCAACAAATCTAGTGAAATCATGAAATAAGTAATCAAATAATAACTTAAAGAATGTTTTCTTAATGTTTCTGTTATAAGGTGGTAAAGATTTCTTTTGCAAGAAGTAGAATAGAAATCTCATCTTCAACCCTTTACAGCATATCTACTCCACCCAGAGATACAATTAAACAAATAAGGACAACTATACTGGATCCATTGAACCACACCTATCACCACATTTCTCCCCCCTCTCTCTTTCTCTCTCTCTGTCTCTCTGTCTTTCTTCTTCTCTTTCTCTCTCTCCCACCCTCCCTTCCTCTCTCTACTTCTCCCTCCTTTTCCCTCTTCTTCTTCTCTCTCTCCCTTCCCCTCTTCCCCTTCTCTCTCATAAGTAAACAGTTTAGGACATTATGGATATCTGAGACCACATTGTCCTAGGTCTGGGATTTGACTGACATATTATCAATACATGGAATCTTCCCAGTGCTTGCATAAGTGATAAGATGATGCTGACAGAGATGTTATGAGAGACTGTTGTTACTAAATCTTCATGGAGAAACTCATTATGGAAACTAAGAGGAAAAGAGCAGGTAGATTTTTTTCCTTCATACCCTACAATATAAACAAAAAGCAAAGAAAAAAATGGTGACACAGTTTTTCCATTGAATCAGAAGAAATTCACATGGCAAGGAGTGCAGTTCTGAGAAACAATGAGGACAACACTCCAGAAAGAAAACATACCCTTGTAGTTGTGCTGCTTCATCTTCCATCATTGGACTGCTCACTCAACGGCCTCTGAAAATGCTCTAAAATGAGCTATATTGAAAACAATTCACCTAAGCATCACATTCCTTCAATAGTCACAGTAATTGGATCTGAGATGCAAGGAAAAATGCACATTTTGTTTTCAGAAGAAAAGTTAATGCAGAAATCATTTAGATTGCATTTCATGTATGGTAATTCTTTCACAAATGTGTGCCATGGAGTAGGAAAATCAGAGAATGGTTCCCTGAACAAGTGAAGGATGGGGCATGCTATTGTGTTATCCAACATATAAGAAACAGAAAGGAAGTAAAGACTCTAACTTTTTTCTCCCTTTCGGTCGTGGAGCTTGAACTCTGGGCCTGGGTGTTGTCCCTCAGCTCTTCAGCTCAAGGGTGTGCTTTACCACTTGAGCCGCAGTGCCACTTTCAGTTTTCTAGTTGTTTATTGGACATACAAGTCTCACAGACTTTTCTACATGGGCTGGCTTTGAACCATGATCCTCAGATATCAGCCTTCTGAGTAACAGATTATAGGCGTGAGCCACTGGTGCGCGGGTTAAACACTGTAACTTTAAATAAACAGGCAAAATAGCATTTATGGTCTTATGTACCTCACCTATAATAACAATAGATTTTATGATGTTTTCCACCAAACGAATGGAGAGAAAACCATGGCAACTTATCATATGGTATCCTCTTATTTCATAATCGCAAAGATTATAAAATAACATGCCGGGGTCGGGGTGAGTTCGATAAAAGTACATCATAATATATATGGATAGGCATGCCACTATGGAGCCAATTGGTAGGGTTAAAATTCACTAAGAAAGAAGAAACTTCACTTCAGTTTCTTTGATTCTTTTCAGTGCATTAATTTCTCTGAAGCTCACTTTTAGTCTGGGAAATATGGGAAAATATTGTTTCAAGAGCTTTTTAGAGGCTAAATGAGAAGAGATGTCAGAGTAAGGCAGGAAAGAAACTCTGCATATATATCTTTCTTCTTCTCTTTACAAGGATGTTAATGGTCTTCTCTCATGATGATCATGAGAATTGTTTCTCCTCCAGCAGTTTGTGGGGGGGTGAGATTTATCTCTTCTCCTTCTGATTGTACGTAAGCTATCTACTCAAATATTTTTGATCAAGTACTATACATTCAATACAGCAACAAACCAAGCAGCTTTTGTCTTGGAGTTTGAAAATTTTTGATTTCTTTAATTCTAATCAAGAGGTTTATTTTACTAAGCTAACTATGAGAAAATGCTATCCATAAACAAAACAATATCATTTTATGTTCTGTTCTCTAACTATCGAATATGACTTACTTAAGTCAGGTTTCTACTGTATGAAAGGACACTTGTATTTTCTTTGACCTTCCATTAACTGCTCAATCTATCCTAATAGAGTTTCCATTCTCTATATTCTAAGAAAATGGCATTTTCCCCAGTTCATAAATTACCTCTTATTTTCACAATGTAAAATATTCTTCTCAGTTCTTGTCTCACTTGACCTTGCTGCCCTGTTTAATCTGTGGTCCATTAATTTATTCATCAAAATGTCCTCTTAGATTTACTTGAGACTGTTCTCTGTTTATTCTTTTTTCTTGATTCCTATGGGCTGAATATTTAATTTCAATTTACTTGAGTATGTATTTTGGTAAGAGACATGATTCTGCCCCCAGGCACTCCTTTCATATTGAGTTTGTCTTACTTTGAGAACTTTGATTTCCCCCGACATCATCCTTCCTTATCCACATCTGTATACTTCAGTATACTGCTGCTTCCCTCTCCTACACATTGCCTTTGATAATTCTTTTTTACATATTTAGTCCTTCTGCACTATAAGATACCCCATGGGCAAGAATAAGATTTTTTCAAGCTAGAGTTATTAATTTCTGACATACTTGGGAGCACATTCTGAGCTCTCAACAAGTGTAATTTAAATATAATCTTAATTAAATCAAGTAATTAATGAGTGGCTTCGCCCATTCCCATGGTGGACATATTCTACTATTTCTATTCTACTAAGTCTCATATTTGAAGTTGAAGTTCTTCCTCAGAGAAGAACAATGTGCCAAGAACCATTGTTATAACATTACTTCACATCTCAATGTTCCTCAACACAAAGTTTCACCATCTCCTCATTTTTCATTTTGATAGGACATGGGCCAAACACCAGGGAATACAAATTCCATGTACTCTGATTCTTCTCTACCAAAAATATGCAATTTATCTTTGATGGTGAGTTGTTCATTAGTTCATGTTAATTTTTACCAACTTGACCATAAAGAAAGGATACCAAAGGGTTATTATGAATTTACTTAGTTGACTCTAAATACAGTTGCTCTTCCAGATATGATTACCTTCTCTTGTAATAGAATACACTTTTTCACATGGTCAATACTTTCTTTTTCCACTCTCTTAATAAATACCAATAGATGAAATTCTTTCTGCAGGATTGCCAGGCCAGCAGGATTGCAGTGACCTTTCTGAGGAATGTGTCAACTCTATGGCCCTATGTAAAAATTTTAGCCTGTAGAGAGACTTCTCTTCTAAAAAAAATCACATGATTTAATCTCATTGATATACTATACTGACTGGATAGAGTAAGTAGAATGAAGACACTACTAAAAAACAACAACAACATATCTACTCTAGGGCTGGGAAGGTGGCTCAGTGGTAGAGCACTTGCCCTTGCATGCCTGAGACCCTGGGTTGGACTCCTCAGCACCACATAAGCAAAAAGAAAAAAGCCGGAAGTGGCGTTGTGGCTCAAGTTGTAAAGCGCTAGCCTTGAGCTGAAGAGCTGAGGGACAGCACCCAGCCCTAGAGTTCAGGCCTCACGACTGGACCCCAAAAAAAACCCTACTCTGTGGGTCATCTTTGATTTTAGAGATATCATGAACCACAGAGAAAATGAAGAGCATTTCTATAATTGCTACTATATTGTGAGATGCACTGCTGGATATATAAATGAACAAACTGTATTGTAAAGCCTGTGTACAAGATTTAAAGATTAAATAAAAATATAGTTGTTTTCCTCAAATATCATGAAAGAAACTACAGTGAAATATAAAATTTATTTATTTATTATTAACTTTTTAATTTTTTCTTGTTAAGGTGATATACAACAAGATTACACGACATAGGTAAGGTAATAAGTACATTTCTTGTCCTATTTTCCCTCCCCCTCCTCCCCACCCCCAGATTGTACAGATCATTTCCAACATATTGACTTGTTTATATCCCTGTTGCATTGGTTCCTCTTTGTCCTTTGTCTCACCATTATCTTGTGACCCATCCCTAAGTCAAATAATCATATATACAATACGAGGGTACGAAAATCAAATATAGTAACACCAGGGGATATACCATAGTAAGAATAACACACAAAAGAAGCCAAAAAAATCACATAGGATATTGAAAACAACAACAACAAAGAAAACCTCTTGTGTCCATGTCTTAGAGTTCATTTCGCTTAGCATCATCTTATATGGTCATATGTGCATAGCTATTGACCTCTTCTGCCCATCTGCTAAGATTATCCTAGACATATACTAATTATTCCAATTGAGGGAAACCATGGGAACCTATGTTTCTTTGTCTCTGTTTTACTAAGAATGGCCAATAGACACATGAACTTTTCTGGCCATAAAATAAATGCTAATCAAAACAACATTGAGATTTACCTTACTCCAGTTAGAATGGCTGTAAAAAAAAAAATCTAGTAATAGATGCTGAGGGGATGTGGCCAAAAGGTAACATTATTACACTGTTGGTGGGAGTGTAAATTTGTTTCATCACTCAGGAAAGCACTATGGAGGTTCCACAAAAGACTACACATAGAGCTCACCTAGGACCCAGCAATCACACTTCTGGGCATTTACCGAAATGATCACAAACAAGGCCATACTAAAGCTCCCAGCACAACTATATTTATAGAAGTATTATTCACCATAGCTAAGATATGTAACCAACCCAGATGTCCCTCAGTAGATATTTATTGTGCGTGAACTCAGTGCCTGGCCACTGCATCTCAGCTTTTTGGCTTTCAGCTCAGGTCGTACAACTTGAGCCTTTGTTTTAGTTCTGGCTTTTTGGTACAATATTGAAGAAAAGAGTCTCACAGGCTTTCTTGCCTGGGCCAGCTGCAATCTACAATCCTCAGATTTTATCCTATTTAGGATTATATATAGTCTCTGAAAATAAAAAGAGTCTCAATTTCTCTATCTTGCAAAATTGTCCTTCCAAAGTCATGTTATGACAAATAAAATGATATGAAAGTGTGAATGTTAAAGACAAGTAAAGACATTCCTGCAAACAGCATTGAGTAAATCTAATGACAAGTAATGTTGCCCATACCATATATTTGTGAGTTTTTTAAATTCCTCACAGAAAATAAATTGTTATATCAGAAATGGATCTTAATTTAGAGAAACAGTCATGATGAAGTACAATGAAATGTTGACCTTCCCTATATAATTTATAATTAACATTTTGTTCCATAATAGCAAAATATGATTACAACAGTGAATATATTTGTACATTACATATATTTATGCATTGAAATGAATGAAATGTATCATACAAAAATATAGCTGGGTGAAATTGTACATGTTTTGAGAATATTATTACCCAGGAAGTTTGAAATTAATGGTAAATATGAAACTAACTGTAATAGTATGTCAGAATCTGTACAGTAACCACTAAAAAGAGATTTGTGTATTTGTTTGTGTGGCAGGGGAGAGGGCAGATCCTGGGGCTTGAACTCAGGGCCAGGGAACTATCTCCAAGCATTTGGTTCAAGGAAAAGGGGAAAAAAGCTCTTGAATCTTATCTCTAATTCCATCTTTTTGGCAGTTAGAGAGAAGTGTCTCAAGGACTTGCCTTCCTGGACTAGATTTGAACTACAATGCTCAGTTCTGAGATGCCTGAGTAGCTAGGATTATAGGCATGAACCACCTGCATGTATCTTAAAAGGAGATTTTTTTCATTTTTTTATTGTGAAAATACTGTACAGAGGGGTTACAATTAACGGACAAGGGTCTCATATCTAAAATATACTTGGAACTCAAAAAATTAAATCCCCCAACAACAAATCCTCAAAGAAACAACTGCCCAATAAATAAGTGGGCAAAAGACTTAAAGAGAAACTTCTCTGAAGAAGAAAGAAGGATGGCTAATAGACACATGAAGAAATGATCAACCTCCCTAGCCATAAAAGAAATGCAAATCAAAACAACATTGAGATACCACCTCACCCCAGTTAGAATGGCAAAAATTAAGATCTCTAATAACAACAGATGCTGGAGGGGATGTGGACAGAAGGGAACCTTACTTCATTGTTGTTGGGAGTGTAAACTTGTTCAACCACTTTGGAAAGTGCTATGGAGGTTCCTCAAAAGACTCCACATAGAGCTCCCTTATAACCCAGCAATCCCACTTTTGTAAATTTACCCAAATGTTTACAAACAAGACCACACTAAAGCTACCAGCACAACTATGTTTATTGCAGCATTATTTACTATAGCTAAGATATGGAACCAACACAGATGCCCTTCAGTAGATGAATGGATCAAGAAAATGTGGTATATATACACAATAGAATTCTATGCCTCCATCAGAAAGAATGACATTGCCCCATTTGTTAGGAAATAAAAGGAGATTTTTTTAAGCCTAATTGGTATGATACAAAATAGATTAAATCATTAAACTGAACCTCAAATGATAGAAAAGAAAAAGGATAAAAATAGCAAAATAAAAAAGTTTTATGTCACCCTCATATTGACAAGAAAAAAAAATCTAAAAAAAAGCAAGAAAGAATGAGAGTAAATAATAAAAGGTAGTAAAATTCATAGTAGATTATTAATTGAACTTTATTAATATTTATATAAAAATAAATTATCAAAATGTTCTGATTAAAACAGGAATTTTCAAAAGTGATCAAAGGAACAATATGCCGAAATCTATTTTCTACAGGAAGGGCACTTTTCATATTAAGGTATCTGTAGGTTAACATTAATAGGACTAATAAGTATATACCATTTTAACACTAGTCTAAAGAAACTTGAAGTATATGAGTTTTTAGACAAAATCACCTTAACACAAGGAAAATTATTAGGAATTAAAAAGGTACTATGATAAAGGATGTTTTATGTATTCCAAAAAATAATCTTCCCTCTATAATTTCCAAATCATAATGCATTAAGACACATGAATCAAAATTTGATGAATTACAAAGAAGAGGACACTACCATTGCTCTCCATCAGAAATGGACAAATTGATAAATTATTCGGCAAGTAAGAACACAGTTAATTTAACTGTACTATTAATTGACTGGGTATAATCAAAATTGTAGAATAAATCAACAGTGGCAGAAAATAAATAGACTGTTAAACTAATGAGGAACGTAGAACATATTGTACCATAGGCAAAAAGTCATCTGAACAAATTAGAATATTACCATGTATGCTCTCAGACCACAATGAAAGTAAACTAGAAATCAGTAGCATAAAAATAGCTAAATATTCTATAATTCTTAGAAACTAGACAAGTGTATGAAAATTGACATGCTTGCAAACATACCATGAGAACAGCACACTTTAAAGTTGTTTTAAAACTAGTATCTTATTCAACTTGTCTTGATCATATAAAGATGGCTAAACAAAATCCTTCAATTTTTCATTAATGTATCTATTGGTTAACATCAAAGGACTACATGACTAGAAAAAACTGAAAGATCTGAAAAAAATTAAGCATTCTCTTTCTCTATGTCCCTCCCTCCTTTCCTCCCTTCAGATAACTTTCCTCTATCCCAGCCTTTCTTTTCCTTCTACCATTTATCAATGAGTTTTTTTCCTTTGTTCCTTTTCTTTTTCTTTTTTAATTAATGAAAGAGGAATCCAAATGATTCAAGGATTGCCTTTTGTGTTTTGTTTAATTTGGTGTTTTGGTAACAGAACAAATACATGAAATTTTTTTTCAAAAGAGGGGTTGTTTATATCTGTGGCTGTGTATATTCCTGAATTACGGTGTAGTTTTTCATTCTTAAAATTATTAATATTACAAATGGTTTAAATTTGTATGATTATTTTCTTAGAGTTCCTTACTTTCTCTACTTTTACAATGTGTCCAAGATGACAAGTCTTCAGAGAGTTTCTCTTGACCTTTACATATGACTATATTCTCTAAAGCTTGAGGATCAGAAAGGATCACAAATCATTAGCACTTGATTTCTGTTTTTATTGTGAATTAGTCTACAAAATAAATATTGAAAAATGTGATCTTCAGTTTCTTGTAGAGATAGCCTAATTTTCTGAACCTCGTGAATAGTTGTGATCCATATTACACATTTGAGAGTATTATATTCTTTGAAATATAATAAGACAATTTAAGTATGTGTATCTTTTATATATAATATATGAGCTGCTTAAGAAAACATACACTGATTTCACTTTTGTTGATAAGTAGGAAATGAGACATTTTATTATATGTTTTAGGCAGGTTAGTGAACTGTTGCTATAATTTAATTATTAAATTTTTGTTTGTAGCAAAATATGTGTTTGGAAAATATACTGGATTTAGTTATTCTCACAATAAGGTAAATCAGATAAACTAAATCTGGTTCTGGTGACAAGACATTTAAGTAAAATATGTTGTTACACTTCCAATTCTGTACACAAAATTTATGTGGAAATTCTGAGCCTTGATATAACATAAAGAAATGATTTATTCAAGAGTTAATTTATTGAAATTTTTCTATTGTAACACAAATGCAATAGGACTTTCCTTATTAGAAAAGAAAAAGTCATCAGGGTACACATATAAAAAGGTCTCATATGAGGACAAATCAATAAGACAGCCATGAGCAGGCAAAGGAACAAAGCCTTCAGGGCCAATAAACCTGAAATCACCTTAAACGTGGATTCCCAGACTCCATGGCTGTGAGAAAGTAAGTACATGCTGCTGTGTTCTTCCATCTGAAGCATTTGGTTAATGACAGAACTTTTAGGTAATACATACACAAAACTTAATCAGATGCTGGATGCCAGTGTTCATAGAATTTGGTCTCGCTACCAGAGCATTTGTTCAGCATTTACCATCTGTAAACAGCTCTACTTATCTGTACAAAAATCCATGTAAAGCAACAACCATCCTACCTACCACCTCTGAACTGATAGAAGGAAAGCAAATGTTTAAGCTACTCGAATTTTATTTTCCTTCCTTGTATACATAAACTAGACTGTGAGTAAAAGCCAAGAAAGGATTAATGGTCTAGGATCCTGAAGTGAAATTTTGAATGTGAGCAGCCAAAGATATCCTAATACTCTGCCAGTGGAAGCAAGCTTGTGTCTAACATATGTTCCAAACTCATGAGCACAGAAGACTTTCATGTGAAGAAGAGTAAATTTTACAAAGAGTTCAGGAAATTAAGAGCTACCAAACAGTCCTTAATATACACCCTATGTACAATTACTTACAAAATATTTGGGTTTGGTAAAAGTTGAGTGAATGAATGAATAAATAAATAATGACAAGCACACAAGCAAATACAAATACAAATAAATGTGATTTCTTTTTTTTTGGGGGGGGGGTCCGGTCGTGGGGCCTGAACTCTGGTCCTGGGTACTGTCCCTCAACTCTTCAGCTCAAGGCTAGTGCTCTACCACTTGAGCCACAGCGCCACTTCTGGCTTTTTTTCTTTTTGCTTATGTGGTGTTGGGGAATTGAATCCAGGGCCTCATGCGTGCAAGGCAAGCGCTCTACCACTGAGCCACCTTCCCAGCCCCTAAATGTGCTTTCTTATAGAGTTGATCTTCTTTCTCTTTCTGAAATGTCTGAGTTCTACAGAGTTAATGCCAACTTAGATTCTCTTAGGGGATCTACTTCTTAATTAGGGTAGAAATACGTTGAGTCCCCTCATTGATATCAAGAGTTAAGTTTCATACTTTAATATTTCAATTTTACAATATTTTTGCTTCTGTTGATGAGATTATATTTGACATTGTATTTGAGATTGTGTTTGATTTCATCATCACTGAATATGTTGCTAATAAATATGCAACTGAAAAGTTGGAATAATTTCACTGTAAATGATAAGAAAGAGTTAGAAAACCCTCATTTGCAACATTTGTATTTGTGGGTGCCAGTTTTCTTTCTGAAATGAACAATGAGGTAAGGGAATGGTTATGCAATGTCTACTTGCTCTATGGTGATTATAGTCAAGTGTAGTTATTTTATATTCCTATTTTACATGGAGAACATAGTAAAAATAGGTTGGGATTATAATAACATATTTACAATTTTATGAAGAGGAGATTTTTAAAAATATTTTATTGCTATTATAAAGGTGATGTACAGATAGTTATAGTTACTTAAGTCAGGTAAAGAGAACATTTCTTTTAGAACAATGTTCCTCCCTCAGAGAAACCAGTTTTTAAATTTTGAAACAACTTAAAGCCTGTTCAGTTATTAGAAAAAAATCTACCACAGAGAAATAGTCAACTTGTTCATTTTAACCCCAAATATTTTAACATGTGTGCTTTCAGGTATTGATTTATTTAAAATTATATTAACTAATATTGTATTTGCTATTCAAAATATATGGTAGAAAATTTTGACAAAAACGGAGTAAGTTTGAGAACAACAATAGAAAAGACACGTTCTTAAGCTTATTCTCTCTCTCAAAAAAGGAAAAATACCCAAAATGTGCATCTAGTTCAAATATATTTCATCTGCTTAGAAAATGTGATTATTGAAATATTTAGAAAGAGGTAAGATCAATATATTCAAGGTATCTTTGATACCTTGAATCCTATCTAGTAATCACTCTATGAATTCAAAATGGCTCTTAAAAATTGAGAAATAGACTATTGTGTTTACTCAGTAATCAAACTGATTTATCATTATAGGAAATGTAGTAAAGTGGTCATTGACATTAATACTTTCCATATATTTTACTGCATTTGGCAATATCAACATTTTCCTGTTGCAAACTTAATTAGATGCTCTTATTGGAGACAGGAAAATTATAACATTTTTAAAGATGATGATACAAAATAAACTTCCAATGTTAGTTGCTGTTTTCCTGATTTCTCTGAAACATTTACACATCTTACACTGAATTAAAACACATGTCACTTCTTAACTTGTTGAGGTGAAATGGAGTTATTTAATGTAAATATTAGAAATTTAAGTTAATTCACATTTGCCATTATTTTGTATTGACCATAGAAAATGAGCTTACCTTTGTGTTTCAATGTTTTAATAGACTCTTTTTTTGTTTTTAATATCTTTAGCAAATTTACAAGCATTGTTTTCAGAGGAAATTGAAGTTCTCTAATCAGAAGTCTTGACTTTTGATACGTATGATGAGGCTGCAGGCTCTTGTTAAGGCACCAAAGTGAACATAGGCCATGGGCCATATGTTTTGTGCTTCTTTGTTTTGATTTTTTTTCTTGATAAATTCACCTTCTAGAAGAGGAGAATCAGGAATCAGTAGTAAACCAATAAATAACAGTAGTAAACAATAAAAAACAGTAGTAAACAATAAAACAGTAGTAAACCAATGCAAACAGAATAAAAATACTAAATTTGGTAGTATTTTTTATGGGATTTCCAGATTATATGTCTCTAATAAAAAGAAATCCTGTAAGTTTTCTTTGATTTTTTTGGGGGGAGGAGTATTTGTTTTGTTTTATTTTGATTTTTGGTCATGGCGTTTGAATTCGGTGTGTGGGCACTGTCCCTGTGCTTTTTTCTCAAGGCTACCACCCTACCACTTTTATTGATTAATTTTTATTTTATTGTAAAGATGGTATACGGAAGGGTTACAGTTACGAGTAAGGTAATGAGTACATTTCTTGTCAAGCATTGTTTTCCCCTCCTTTCTTTATCTCCTACTATCCCTTTCTTCTCCCCTCCCTCACTCTTGAAGTTGTAAAGTTTGTTTCCAACAGAGTGACTTGTGAGTCTCAGTGT
Organism: Dipodomys merriami; assembly: GCF_024711535.1. NCBI lineage: Eukaryota > Metazoa > Chordata > Mammalia > Rodentia > Heteromyidae > Dipodomys > Dipodomys merriami. The sequence goes on along the minus strand of NW_027206202.1, from coordinate 7,380,376 downwards.
TGCAATGGATCATCCTGTGTCCTTGTTTCAGCATTTTGTTATTCCCTTTCCTCTCCCCAAATTAGATAAATGTATATACAAGATTCAGGGTGCTAAAATCAAATACAGTGACCACAGGGGTTATAGCGTAGAGGCAAGTACAAACAAAAGAAACACAAAAAACACATAGTACATTAACAAGGTTGAGATGCCACCTCACCCAAGTTAGAATGGCTATAATCAAGAAATCTATAACAATAGATGCCAAAGTGGATGTGGACAAAAGAGAACCCTGCTGCACTCCCTAATGGGAATGTAAACTTGTTCAACCACTCTGGAAAGCAGTATTTAGGTTCCTCAAAGGACTAAACATCGACCTCCCTTATGAGCTAGCAATCCCACTTCTGGGCATTTACCCAAATGATCATAAAGGAGACCATACTAAAACTACCGGCACTACTATGTTTATCACAGCATTATTTACCATAGCTAAGATATGGAACCAACCTAGATGCCCCTCAGTAGATAAAAGAAAGTGTGAGACAGACAGACAGACAGACAGACACACACACACACACACACACACACACACACACACACACACACACACAATGGAATTTTATGCTTTTATCATAAGGAAGTCATCACCCCATTTGTTAGGGAATGGAAGGACTTGGAAAAAATCGTATTAAGTGAAGCAAGCCAGACCCAAAGAAATATAGGTCCCATGTTTTCTCTTATTTTCAATAATTGGTGTAAGTCTAGGATAATCTTATCAGTTGAACAGAAAAGCTCAAAAGCTATGTACATATGATCATATAAGATGATGTTAAGCAAAATGAACTTCAAAATATGGACACAAGAGGCCACTCTACCACTTTGAACCACAGAAATATTTGAGTTTTTGGTTAAATGGGGGTACAAGTGTCATGGCCTTTCCTGTCTGGGCTGGCTTTGAACCACAATTTTTAGATCTGGCATACATGTGTGAGCCAACAGAACCTGGCTCCCATAGATTTTTTAAATCATAATTGCTTTGACTCTTCAGAGCCTTTTATACTTCCATATAAATCTTTTCACTGCTTTTTCTATTTTTGTTAAATAATACTGAGAGATTTTTATAAAGTGTGCACTTAATCTAGAGATTAATTTGAGGACAATAGCTATTATTACAATATTACCCTTCCAGTCTGTTAGGATGTGATATTTTTCCATGTGCTAGTATTTTCAATTTCCTCTTTAATATCTTATGAATTTCCTCAGAGAAATCTTTCATACCATTAAATTTACTCATAAATATTCTATTTCTTGAGGTTATTGACAATAGAAATGTTATCCTGATACTTTTTCTGTCTGGTCATTGCTGGTATATTGAAAAACTATCTAATTGATTTTTTAACCTGCTACTTTGTCTGGATGGAATCTATTTTTTTTTGGGGGGGGGGTCCAGTAATGGGGCCTGAACTCTGGGCCTGGGCGCTGTCCCTCAGCTCTTCAGCTCAAGGCTAGCTCTCTACCACTTGAGCCACAGCGCCACTTCTGGCTTTCTTTCTTTCTGTTTATGTGGTGCTGGGGAATCGAACCCAGGGCCTCAGGCATGCAAGGCAAGCACTCTACCACTGAGCCACCTTCCCAGCCCCTCTATTTTTCTTTTGACTGCATCAGTTCATATCTCTACAAATAAAGACAACTTGATGTCTTCTTTTTGGAATTGTGTATCCATTATTTATTTCTTTTATTGATCTGGGTAGTAATTCGGTAACTAAAAGGAAATGATATATTTGAAATTTGTGGCTAAGTATGGTGGTCATGTTTAGCTATGTGGGAGACTGAGTCAAGCAGATCATATTTAGAGTCTATTGCCAAAATGATTTGCGAGCCCCTGTTTGAACTAATAAAATATTTTAAACACCAACAGAAGGTATGGTATTAGGGTTATGTAAATAGGAGAAATGTAGCCCAGGCCAGACCCTGTGAGATGATACCACTCAAAAACTATAAAACCCTTAAAAACAAACCAACTAATAAAAAATTAACACTAAAAACAAACAACAAAAGACCTCAGGTGTGTTTCAAGTGCTAGAATGCCTGAAAAACAAGTCAAAGACCTTGAGTTTGAATACCAGTGGTAACAAAACCCAAAAAAAGCAAATTTTAAAGTAATTATTAATAACAAAAATTAAGTGTTTATATTAAGGTGTTTCGATAAAATTATGTTTAGGAGAATCTATTCATAATCTACCAAAATATATTTCAAGAAACTTTTGCCTGGAATTAGAAATCCTTATAATAATGTGCAGAATTAGTCAAATGATTGAAAGTGTTATTTCTTTCATATATTTACCCTCTTTGAATTAGCAAGTGCACAGGTACTAAAATACTAAATAGCACTTAATGGTTTCTATGGAAACATCAACCACAACACACCATGAAATCTTAAGATACCATGAATATAGGAAAACAACGGCACAGGAATTTGCAGTAGTATTTAGGTCATTCTTTTCTGCTCTGTCCTTCATGGTCAGTATCTATTTTTATTTGCTCACATACATTTTACTCTATAGTTTTTTGGAAATACATTTTTTCTTCTGTTAGTCTTACATGTAAATCACTATAAGATTCAATTCTTTAAATCCATCTTGCTTTCTTATTTTGGTACAGATTTTCACTAGTTGTCAAAATACTATTTCAAAAAGTACAGAATAGGTCATGTTATTTCCCCCAGTTTTTTTCTTAGTAAATTCTTTTATCTTTAAATTGAAAGCCATTCATCAAAGTTAAAAGCTGGCATGAATTGCTTATATTGTATTTTTCTTGTGTCATCTAATTAATGTATCATTTATCCATTTGTTCAGATTCCTAAAACTCCAGTTACCTGTCATGAACTAAAATAAAACTGGGGTACACTCTCAGGGAATACTGTTGCTTGGTTTTCACAAGATATAAATGAGAGAATATACAATGAAAGTAAAAAGAAGATACTTCTGGAAAAAGAGAAATCTTTTAAAAGTAAGAAATGGAGTAGTTTGGTGGTAATGGGTTTTGGGAATGAAGAACAGTGTGACAAACCTTTTCAACAAGGAAGGACATCTAAGTCATAAATTAAAATAGCCGACCATTGGAGATAAAGTAATAGATATAAACTCCAGCAAAGAGAAAAGGCCACAACATTCTGAGACAGGATAAGCTGGATTTGCTCATCAGAAGGACATTTAAGAGAAGATTGCTGGGCAGAAGATGAAATGGAAAACAGATTGATTGTTCAAAAATTATTTCTACTAATATAAATCAACTATCTTTCTTCTATATAAACTGCTTTTTTGGAAAAAAAATATCACCAACTCAACTCTTTCTCTTTGTTGTATCTGAAGATGCAGTTTGATATCATTTGTATCATAATACTTAGCACATTTATAAGAGGTGTGTGCTGTGTAATAGAATATTTTGCTCAAAGAATTTTTGTGATACTTCCAGATAGAATTTTCTGTGTCTTTTTATAATTTTTGCTTTATTGTAAAGATGCTGTACAGAACTGTTAGGAATTTTTATTTCTGACTTCGATGAGAATGCCCTCTACTCTAAAATCATATCTTATTATTTTTATTTATTTATTGCCTGTCCTGGGGACTGAACTAAGGGTCTGGGTACTGTCCCTGTGCTTTTTTTTGCTCAAGGCTAGTACTCTACCACTTGAGCCACAGAGCCACTTTTGGCTTTTTCTGCTAATGTGGTACTGAGGAATCAAACCCAGGGTTTCATGCATGCTAGACAAGCACTCTACCACTAGACAAATTCCCAGTACCATTATTTTATTTTTATGGGGAACCACTTTTTATATACTCTGAAGATCATTAATAGTCAGCCAGAAACTTGATTGATATAATATATAGTGATAAACATAAAAAGGGTGAGAGCTTAAAATAAGCCAATGTTGTGATAGCTAAGAGTAGAAATAAACCCTGGCTCGGCAATCAGAGCAAAGACCCCTCCTATTGACCTGCTGCGTTGGTCTTCACCAATACTGTATGCGTGTCCTTGGACATCACATCATGCCTTGCTATTCCTGGAATATTGGCACATGACCAACAGGTTGAAGGAACTCCACAGGTGAGTGCCCATGAGAAAAGCTAATGAACACACTGGATGCTCATACAAGCTATGTGGAAACTCTGATTGGGCCTGGAGACTAATATGACCCACATGGCCTTGGGAGTCACATAGTCTCTCCTAGAGAGCCCTTATTTAACCCTTGCACAAGGCATCCCAGGAGCTGTCCTCCACTGGGGCCTCGCCCATCTACAGGGAGATCTGCTTCTCTTTTTTGTTCAATAAATCTTTTGCCATTTTTCTCCTACCTCCGTGTCTCTGGACTCATTTTTCAACATTATAGAGACAAAGAAACTATTCCAGGCATCACAATTTCTCAATTGTAGCTATTTTGATTAAACGATTCATCAACCATAATTCTTTATTTTTTCAGTATTGTAATCTGGATGTAAATTCCTTTTCCATAACATTTCTTTCTTCATACTTAAATAGCAACTTTTCCCACTCAAACCACAATGCACTGACATGGAAATAATTTTATCATGTTATACAGTTATTTTTCCTATTCATTGAATGCGAAGGGTATCAATGTCATACCGTACAATCTTTCTAATTTCTATTCATTTGTTTAATTTTTTATGTATTTTAACTTTTAATGTATTTATAAGGATTTTCTACAAATCTGTGCAATCACATTCAATTTTAATAATAGATTCCAATGGTTCTAATGAAAATAAACCCGTTGTATAGTTGATGCACTTTGAGGTCTGTTTCCTAAAATGAAAAAAGTAATTGCTTAAGGCAGTGGAAGACAAGAGCTGAGATACATCTTCTAACATTGATGTCCCTACTACCATTCCTTGTCTTGATGTCCAGGAACAAGACAAGTAGTTCAGACAAGTTTCTATTCCTTTAATGTATGTATAAATTATGTTCTTTAGAAATATTATCCCATTTCATGCAGACCAGATATAATTCCTGCTTATCCTTGAATAAAATTTTGTTTTTCTTGCTATCACAGCATCATTCCCAACAGGCATCTCCCTGGTCCTTCACCCTCTCTTTTTTCTTCCTCTTCCTCATCAGTTACCTGAATACTGTCCTCAGCTCCTTGGAGCCTCTGCTCAGGTACTGAGGGGCCAGTGTAGCATTCTGTATCCTTATCCCACAAGTAAACTGCTTTTCTTACCTGTTTGGAATTTGGTCATTCCCCAAACAAATGACAAGAATTGAATGGTAGCTAGTAATAACTGGTAAACACTATTCTTGGGATTATATTCAATAATAATAATTCCTTTATAGTCAACTTAAAAATGACATATGTCCAAATTTTGTTGCTAATTGTCAACAACTAATTTGAAAGACTTGTTTTACTTTTTCAAAAATAAGAAACATAAATGGGGACAATAAAGAAAGTTTTTTTCCTAAATTATACATAGACTTGTCCCCTGGGTGGTTCTAATTTTCTAGACTTAATTGTTAATCTCTGATACAAATCACCAGTATTTCACTAGGAATAGTTATTTCTCTTTTTAAGTTATACATCCTAGATATAAGATAGCATGAGAGATATTTGTCATACTTTAATTGAATTTAATATACAAATATGTTTTTATAAGTAGATGCCATTTCATCTGAATTTTCTCTTTGCATGTTCATTGCTTTAAATCTATTTATACAGTCTCCACGTTAACAACTGTACCAGACACAAACCAGGGAAGATGTTATTCTGACAGCACCAAGCATTAGATCTGATTCCAGTATTAATTTTTTCCTGCTATAGAAACTTTCGTTTATGACCAAAGACTACTGCATATAAATATTTACAGAGAGATTATGTGCAGGAAATTTGTAAAGAAATGAACTCAAAATCTTACACTATTTCAAAAACAAAACACTGACAACAAAAGGTCAGATAATGTGATGTTAGGAAAATGAACCCTTAAATATGTATTTTAATGTTTGCGTTTCTTTCATGCATGTGTTTCTAACGCATTTATAAGATTATTTCTTTGTTGCTTTGTATGTCCCTCCCCCACAGTGTAACCCCCGCTTTCACTATATTTGATGTCAGTATAACATGTGGAGGAGATGGGGACAAACAAGTCGTTTAAGGATTCAGGTGGACCTGTTGCAACAATGAGAAGTACAAAATGTCATGTCAAAACCAGCTTTACAATGTCGGTGTGAGGGGGGAGGGGGGTATAATTGGGTGGGGGGAGGGGGGAGACTGGGAAGGGAGGTGAAGGGTAAACAAAGGAGGAGGCTGCAATGCTTGGTAAGAAATGTATGCATTATCCTGCCCATGTAATTGTAGCCCCTCTGTACAGTATGTTCTCAAATAAAATAAAATTAAATTAAAAAAAAAAACACTGACAACGCTGCCTGATTCAACTGAGCAAATCTGCATGATTTTTCACTGTTTTGACATAAACAGTTTTGAAGTATTAAGAATATCTTTGTCTTTCCAAATTAAATAAGTTTGATAGAAATAGTTGACATAATTTCCAAGTTATATATTACAAAATTCAAGACTACTATAGTTAGCAGTTTTTCATTCGACATTTTGTTACATTAATTGATTTTTTATTTATTCAAATGTTATCTGAGTCAAATGGATATATGATAAAATACACAGAAGCCACTTAAGAACAATATCAATAAGAATAAAACTAATTCTAGATACAGTGTTTCTACAAGAGAATGCTAGTCTTTCTTTGCATGTTTTTCTATGTCTTTGATTATTGGTCAACTAATATACAGTGCAATTATGATCATTAGGAAACTCCTTGTAATTGCACAATTGCATCTGGTTTTCACTACTCAAGATAAAGGTTCTATTGAAATTTTTATGCAATATATTCTGGATTATATTATCTATTAGAGACATTTTTAAATAGTGCTATACCACATTAGTAGCTTATCCTAAAATCACAATAATTTGCCAAGAATCATTTTCTTATGACTTTGGAATTAATCATTCTTCCCTTTTGGAACTGAATTTAACATAGCCAAAACCACATGTGGGACTTTTTAGTATCATTCATTCTGCCTCCACAATGCATATCCAACCTTATTATATGCCATTAGAATCGATGTTCATCAAGTAAAATTGAAGTCTGGCTCAAGGGGTCCTTGATTCTCAGTTGCTAATCAGAAAGTAAAAGAAACCACATGTATTGTTTTAACAAAGACACCATCACATATAGGATAAATTAGATAGTGGAGAGTACAAAAACAATGGGATTCAGGTTTATTTGATATGTAATGATATAGTCTAATTAATTCATTCCATTTCAGTTGAATGTCTCTCTAGGCTTTGCCACTGAATTCTTTAGATGCAGTATTATTATTAAATATAATGAAACAGTATTATTAACATTTTAATTTTAATTTACTGGAGAAGATGGTAACAAGAGACCTCTTGTGATCAAAGCAGCAGCAAAGTGAATTTCTTTGACTTAAATAATGAATGAAATCTCAGAGAATAATCACAAAAGAAACAATACAACATCATCTTTAAAATAAATCTCTTGAGAATGAGTTAACAATTTTAAAACAAGAAAACATAATTAACACAATTATTTTTTAAAAAGCTCATTCTATAACATTCTACTTCTAGGTCAATGAGGTGATACCATACATGATGTACAATATGGTTTTACTTTAATAATCTATAGAGTAGAGACAATCACTGTATTAGAAGACACACAACAATGCTCATTATGTAGGAGTCATTCCTCCAACCCTTTTTGTCACTTCAATTTGTAATTAAGACTAATATTCCAAGGTAGGCAGAAAATCTGACACTAGTGGATCTCTGTAATCCCAGGTACTTAGGAGAATGAGAACATCACTACTATGGCTATAAGACAATCTAGAAAAGTCTGTCAGATTCCAGCACTAAAATAACCAGTATGAAGTTGACTAGAGGCATAGATCAAGTGTCATATAGCACCAGTGTCTCATGCATGAGATCTGAGATAAAACTCTTCTACATGTAATAAAATAGATAAGAAAACATTTAAAAAGTTCATATTAGTACACTTGATTTGTTTTTTAATACATTTTTATTGTAGAAATACTGTACAGAGGAGTTACAGTTACATGAGCAAGGTAATGAGTACATGTCCTATCAAGCATTGTTACCTTCTCCTTTTTCTGATTTCTAGAATCACGTGTAGGAAGGACTAAGTCTTGTACTTCTTCAAAATGGCAGTTATCAAGACTTATGATGTTAATTCAGATAAAAGTGCAAACTAGAGATTAAGCAGCCTCTTGAAATGCATGCTCATTAGAGAGCAGCAGAGATAGGAAGACAAACAAGGAATCCTCATTGGAGGCAGTCAGCATCTAGAAACATTCCTGGTGCATTGTTGCAGTAACTATAATTAGGCAGGCTAGAGCACCCCTCACACTCTATTACAAATACAGAGTTGGATAACAAGGTATGAAAAGAAGATACAATGTGCAATCTACTTTCTTGAGAGAACAGGTGTGGCTTATAATGAAGTAAAAAATATCTGTAAAGAGCTGAACAATTTGTTTGATTGTTTTTTGTAACTTATTTTTTATAGTTTTTAAATTTATTTTATGTATGTATGTATGCATGCATGTATGTATGTATGTGTGTATGTATGTATGTTCAAGTTTGAACTCCGGGCCTGTGTGCTGTCCCTGAGCTTTTTGCTCAGGTGCTAGTGATCTACCATTTGAGTCATACCACCTTTTCTAGACTTTTCTGAGTATTTTATTGGAGCTGACAGTCACATGGCATTGCCTGCTCTGGTTGCTTCGAAGAACAATCCTCAGATCTCAGTCTCCTGAGTAGCTAGGATTACACAAGCTAGCAACCAGTGCCCAGCTTTTTAATTGTTATTTGTAAGGAGTTGCACAGCGGGGTTTCCATTTCACAATTCTGGTAATGAGTGCAATACTTCACTTTCTCTCATTCCTCCCCATCTCTATGCACATAGTTCATTTCTAAATTTAGTGTAAATTGAACACAATGACTGCGTTTGTACACCCTTTTTACTGTATCCCTCTTTGTCCACCTACAAAACATGAGAATTCTACATGAGCATTTAAGTGTGAACAGAAGGTTGCATTGTGTAAATTTACCTTCCAACACAAAATAAGGATGTAGGAGTCTGTCTTAACTTCCTAGAGGTAAGAAAGGAAGGAAGAAGAACAGGATATAGGTTAAAATATGTTTGCAGTGAAACATGGAAAATGGTTCCAGGCTATTTAAAACAAAAAGTTCTGCAAAGCACATTCTGCTATATTGGTAGGAAATACCCAAGATTACTTGTCATTATTTATCAGTATTTTCAAAATAAATTAGTTTATTCCTAAGATTGACAGTGATTCTGTCAATTTTTGTGATTCTGTTTTCACAGAATCACAAAAGCAATACATTCATTTGTGCTGTAGGAAAGGTGATAAACTTATTTTATTAATAGTTACAATGTGGAACTATACATTCCATTTTCCTCAAAATGTAACCTTCCTCTGTGAATGCATACAGAAAAAAATAGTTCTATCAATGTAAATAATGTGATCTTCATAACTTTTAAAACTTTATAGTATGTTTAATTTAGTTTGTTTTATTTTGCACTTTTATATACTTATTTATTGAGAGTGTTTAAACAAGTTCCTGAGAATTATAAAACGATGAAATAGAATATAAAATTCTCAGTAGCTGGCTCTTCTAATGCAATATCCTGGAGAATGAATTTAGCATTCCCTTCCTAGAGTAGTGAATGGCTTTAATTTTGTGATGATGATTATGATAATGAAGGCGAGAAACAATGATGTTTTATGCAAGTATAATAGAACAATGGATAATGACATTGCAGTAAAGGGATTTTTTTGTTGTTGATTGTGGGGCTTGAACTCTGGGCTTCGGCACTGTCTGTGTGCTCTTCAGCTCAAGGCGAGCGCTCTTCCGCTTGAGCCACAGCACCACTTACAGTTTTCTAGTGGTTTATTGGAAATAAGAGTCTCATGGAATTTCCTGCCCAGGCTGGCTTTGAATCGTGATCCTCAGATCTCAACCTCCTGAGTAGCTGGGATTACAGGCATGAGCCACCGGCGCTCAGCAAGGGATTTATTATATTTAAACATATGTACTATACATAGTCCTTTTAAAGTAATGCCTATGCATATATAGGAAGGAAAACTTCATAGTAACATTTCAAAGATAATTTGGGATATACATGTAGTTATGGAATTTGCTAGCTCTTTTAGTCAGCGATAATAAGCATGTTAACCTATAATACATGTGCTCTTCTTCTAAAGTGTTCAGTATTAAATTAAATTATTCATTCAATTCCTTTAAGCATACAATGACATATTGCCTAACTTCATGTTAGCCTTTTTTATTAGTTCAATAAAATAGTTGAATATCTTAATGTATCCAATTAAGGAACACAGTTGTATTTATTCACAAAGGTACATTAAATTTTACTGTGAATTCAAGGCCTACTTGAACTTCCAACCATAAAACATAAAACTAAAATATACAGAAATAAAGTGCACATATCATAGCCATTAAGTAATTCCACAGTACTTAAAACTACTCATGAAATACATTCATAACATAATGAAAACTAATCTATGTTGGTTAAATAAACTTTCTAGTTATTGGCTAGAATATTTTCATATTTAAGAACTGATCATATTCTTTCTTTCTCCTCATGTCTCCCCATTCACAATAGACCATAAAAAGGACCTGGTGCTGAGTTGTATAAGGAGTGGGTTTATTATTTCTCTTCTTCCTCCTCTTATCGCACAGCCTGCAGTAAGCATCAGGAAGCTAGATTCCACTTTTTTTGAATTGGAATTTTCATGGTTTTTCAAAGTATTATTTGCAATGCAATTTTAAATCATATAAAATTGTGTTGTCCAATATGCTACTCTGAGCTGTATGTAATACTTTAAATATAAAGTTGTATTTATTAAGAAAATAGTAAGGCCAAATTTCAATAGATAGTCTTAAGTGACTAACAACTAACATCTTATACTGAACATAATTTAGGTTATTTTGTTAACCACCAAAATGGCTTTTTGGGATCAGTGATATAGAAGATGCAAAATGGAAAATTGGCACAATATTTGGGAAGGAAATAGAATGTTTTAATACCAAACAGACAGTAGCAAAGAAAATACAAGCTATTCAAATTCCATTTGTATTGATGAAATTATTTTGGAATTATTTTTATCCTGTAATATTAAATATATTCATCACATACTTTTACAATTTGATATGTTATAGATAATATTTTAGATAATAAAATAATTTTCAAAGAAATATAATCAATATTTTTCTGTAATATTGTTTTTCAGATCACTGTGTTACCTGGATAATTAAAAGATAATCAGTGGCTAGTTATTCAGGAGGCTAAAACCAGAGAATCTTGTACACATATAGGAAATGTTGGCCAGATTTCATCTCCAATTAACCAGAAAAAAAAACAGAGTGGGTGTGGCTCAATTGGTAGAGTACAAGCCATGAACAAATAAGCAAAGAGCAAGCAAGCTGAATGAGAGTATTGGGCCTTGAGTTTAATCAATGTTACTGGCATATGCCCACACCCCTACAAATACACACACAAAATAAGTTGTCTCTAACTGAATATAAATCTTCAAAGACTGTGTATATGTTTAAAATTATGTATATGTACTTTTCAGGTTAGTCTACATTTTCTAAAAATTTGTTCTTACCTCTTTATAAATTTATAACAAATTATATAAATAAATGGAGCTTTCAGTTATTCTCATGTAGTATTTTTTATCAAAATGTATTTCCATAAATCCCCTATTAACTTTTTGGTTATAAAAATAATATAATACTCAAGAACAGTAGAAGGATATTAAGAAATTACTTTCAAAATCAGAATTACTTCTCTTAATTTATTTTGAAGGAACTCTCTTTAAAATTTGTCCATGCATGAGACCAATAGTCTCAGTATATGATTTGCTATTGCATCAGAATTCAGTTCAGTTTAAGAGCTACAGTTTCAGCAATCATGTTCCAAATAAGAATTATTGCATTCACATGACCTGGTGGAACATTGCCACAAAGGTCACTGTAACCACAAGAAGGAGAAATCCCAGGTGTAAAAGAATGGGATTTGAACATAATTTGCAACTTTTGCTAAGCGTTTGTGGAGAATACAACAGGAGGTTCTTGCATAGCAAGGAAGCAAGAAAAAAATTATTGATATAATAATACAATTACATAAAAGTCTAGAAAATAAAGTATGTAATCTGTGTCTATTTTTATGTGTTTCACAAAACTAGAGACATCTCAATTTGATTTTCTTCATGAAACAAAGATGGTTTAGATATATCTTAGGGCAGTTATCCAGGAAGTTTAAGTAAGAGAGTAGAAAAAGTATTGGAGAAAACAAGAGCCAAATGGTGGCTTAAATGATGTGGGGATTTCAGTTCAGTCTTCCTGAAATGTCAGAGAAGAAGAGCAGGATGCATCTGGGAATTGTACTAAAGGATGATGAAGACAAAGATATTTAATTGTTAGTTCCCCCCCCCTCAATAATTGAATGTTTCGCTTAACTTTATGTGTTCCAGATTATCAAATGATGGGTCTAAGGAATCCCAGTGGTGCTGTAGGAAGAGCAGAGTCAGAGAAGCAGAAGACAGAGACAGTTGCCTGTGATGGAAAGCTCCAGATTCACAGAATAAAAGAAAGAAAAAAAATCTATTTTTCAACTGAACTCAGAGATGTCTGAGACAATATTGGTAATATTCTTTATACTGACATCTACAGCTCTTCATTGCAAATTCAGTACATTTATGTCCCTTCTTGAGTACCTTAGCCATAATCTCTAACACTTGCAGAACAGTGGACCTGATCTACATAAGAGAATATTGGGTAACACTACTCCCAAGATTGTAGTTATATTTTGTCTCAGTTGCATTCTATCATTTTGGCTAACACCCTTTATGGTTTATTTTTTCTGTTCCTCTTTTAGTTTTTATTTTGCTGTTGTTCTTTGAGTTACAGACCCAAAAGAATTTGCTATACGCCACAGGTACTTAATATTTGCTAAGACATTTTTTAAAAACTTTTTCTAGATTTTTAAACATTTTATTTTATTGTAAATATGCTATAAAAAGGGGTTATAGTTACATGACTAAGGAAATGAGTACATTTCTTGTCGAGAATTGTTACCTTCATGTTCTCCCACTATCCCTTTCCTCCTCCACCTCTCTCAATCCCCTCCTCCCGAAATTGTAAAGTTCATTTCCAATATACTGTATGGTGGGAATCATTGTTGCAATGGGTCATCCTGTGACATTGTTTCAGCATTTTCTTAGTCCCCTTCCCCTCCCCAGATTAGACAGATGTATGTAAAAGATGCAGGGTACCAAAATCCTATTAATTGAAGTGAACTAGACACAAAGAACTATAGGTCCCATGGTTTCCCTCATTTGCAATAATTAGCATATATAGGATAATCTTAGCAGATGAGAACAGCTTAATGGCTATTTAAGTATGACCATATAACATGATGCTAAGTGAAATGAACTCCAAGACATGGACATCAAGGTTAACTTTTGTTTTTGTAGTTTTTAATGTACTATGTGATTTCTTTTTTTGTTTTGTGATTTCCCCCCACACCCATGGTTTATTCCCTGTTGTCACTGTGTTTGATTTTGGTACCCTGGGAATTTTATATACATTTATCTGAACAAGGAAGGGAAAAGGAACACAAAATGGTGAGACAAAGTACAAAGTGGGAACCAATATAACTGCAAAACTTCACAAAGAAATATGTTGGAAATGATCTGTACAACTTTAGGGGAGGGATTGGGGAGAAAGAGGGAGAAAAAGGAAGGAGGTGGGTAACAAGTTCGGCAAGACATGTATTCACTACCTTACTTACTTAATTATAATCCCTCTGCATAGCACCTTAACAATAAAATTAAAATTTAAAAAAAGAAGACCAAGGTGGATGCCGGGAGTGGGGGTAAGGAGAGGGATAGAAGAGAAAAGAAGATGAAGAAAGAAATAGCTAGTTCAATGGCAATATCTACTAGTTAAGTTTTTTCTCTCTGTACATTTCAAGAAATATTACTGTTTTCCTTCACAAAGAGTAGCCATATTTATTTTTGACACAAATAATTGGCAGAATGGAGTAAAATCCATTAAAATGGGGTAAAATGCACTCAAATATTTATAAATTAATTTAATTGAGTAGGTCATGTGGTTGTCATTGTCTCCTCGTATGAATGTGAATTACACAAACCTTTAATGAGATTTTTGGTCTAAATAAGTTCCCAAAAGAAGAAATGACAATCAATAAATAATAGTGTAGATTTCTCAATCTGAACTAGTCAGTAGACATTAGTTTAATAACTACTAACATAAAAAGGAATCCAAATTAACGTGTGGGTCTACAGAAGTACAGTGGAATTTACAGAATATAGAAAGAGTGTCATCAAAACCAAGGTAGAGCCAGATTATTACATTTTGAGGCATGTCTTAATTGTTTTGGAAAGGATTCCCCTGTGACTCTTGAAAGGTTGTAATACAATATCAATGGAACTTGATTTATGTTTTACCTTTAGTACTAGCCAGATCTCTGCTCTTAAGTGTGTCAGGGAAGGTAGCTCATAAGTTTCTTCTATGGACACATTCTGCTACAAACTGAATATAGCAAGGTTCCCAGGGATATTGTTGGACTTTGGTTTTCATGCATCATAGAATCTGTGCTTTGAAGAAATGCTGGAGCCAGGCGCCGGTGGCTCACGCCTGTATTACTAGCTATTCCGTAGGCTGAGGTCTGAGGATCACGGTTCAATGCCAGCCTGGGTAGGAAAGTCCGTGAGACACTTATCTCCAATAAACCACTCAGAATACCGGAAGTGGCGCTGTGGCTCAAGTGGTAGAGTGTTAGTCTTGAGCTGAAATGCTGAGGGACAGCGCCCATGCCCAGAGTTCAAGCTCCACGACCAACAAAAACAAACAAACAAAAACCGCTGGGAGCTTCAGGAGATGGATGGAGACATTCTTAAAAACTGGCTCCCTTGAAAGTGGTAGGAGAAACTGTTGACCACTTTATACTGCTGACTAAAAGCAACTGCCCGAGCCAGGTGGAGTAGAAGGTACAGGGATTGCAGGAACCAGGTGTCAAATGAAGCCATTCATACAGCAGAAATTTTGCAAGAGAACACACCAGAATGAAGAAGCAGAATTCTTTTCTCCTGGACTTCAGTATCTCACCCACAGTCCCAGCTTCTTGGCCATCTAACAACAGGAAAATATTGGAAAGTACATATAGAAACGTGTTTTCTTTTATTGTCAAGGTGATGTACAAAGGGGTTATAGTTACATAAGTAAGGTAATAAGTACATCTCTTGTCAAACTGATTACCCCTTCCCTCATTTTCTCCTACTGCCGCTACCCCATCATCTCCCCCTTCCAAGTTGTACAGATCATTTCCAACATACTGTCTTATGAATATTGCTGTTGGGAATGGAGAGACTGATAGAAACATTTTAAGAAGTTAAATTAGCAAGGAATTTTGGAAGATAGAAGAGATAAAGAAATAACAGAAATAGTTAAATGTTTAAATAGTGAATAAAGTATTTCATTGTTTTTTTAAAAAATAGTTAATATTAACAGAACATAGATATGTTAATAAGATATTCCTGAAAGAGCAAGAGTTATTGGTACATTGTGAAAGGCACACCTAACTCTATGTCTTTAAATGGAGGGAAAGAACAAAATGATCAGAAATGAAATGGAGTACTTAAAAATAAGACAATGGGATATTTAATTTTAAGAATGAATATATGAATTACCTCTGAAGATATACTCCAACTGCTTTTGAAAGAGAACAATTGAAGGCAGTTCGTTATAAACCTTCCAGAAATGCATCACCTTAATTGTTGCATTCTTAATCCTCAGTAGAAGTACTGTATTGAAAAGATAGATGTGTTTTGACAAATTTCAAATAATTTGAGGCATTTACTGAATATGCTGTGACAAAGAATACTTGTTACAATTTTCCTGAGTTAAATCGGGACCACTGACTTTCTTCCAACCAGATTAGATTTCCAAAGTCTATCAAGAAAAATTGTTTAAAAGAAAGAATCTGTGTGCTATTGTAACTAACAAACAAACTATCTCTATGAGAAAGAATGAATGGACAAATATTTCAATGGGGAGGAATTGTTTGGTATATTTATACATATTTCATATCTCCATATCTTTACATGTATATACACATAGATATGTATATAGATAATGCATATATATACCAATGGGTATATGTACATACAGATATGCATATACATACACAATATATATACTCTTTCTATATATGCTGTATATACTGTATTTTTATTTTCATATAAATAAATAAATATAAGTATGCATTACCACATCTGTATTAGATGAATTCAATTTTTCCACTAAGAACAATATCCTTCTGAAATGATCTTTCCTGTTCTTCAGAATGTATTACATTATACAGAAGGCTCTATAATTAATTTTCAAAAATGGAAATTAATAGAGTAAATATACTAATAAATTTTATACCTTGTTCACCTTAAATTATATGCTCATAAATATTGAAGATAAAGCCAGAATTGGTGCTGTGGCTCAAGTGGTGGAATGCTAGCCTTGAGCTGAAGAGCTGAGGGACAGCGGCCAGGCCCAGCATTCAGGCCCAACAACTGACACAAATAAATAAATATATAAATAAATAAATATTTAACATAACTGTTCAAAAAATAAAACAAATTTATTGGGAACTATCACAGAAAATCAAAATTATCATTTGGTTTTAGCAATTTGCTTAGTCTGAAAACATAAAATTATACAAAATATTTTTCTGTTTTATAAGAAATTAAATAATATAATTATGTGACTATTAGGACCATATAACTGATTATGTAAAAGACAGAGTTTTGTAGTGAATGGAAAGACTAGTTTATTTGACTCTGGCTCTAGCTCCTAAATGAGACAGACTTATTCAATGCAAAAACTTTAGTCGTGAGCTCTTTTAATTTGAGCTTTGTTTTTTGCTGCTTCTGTTTTCCTTGATTACTTTATATGCTATCTACTTTGCATTTTAGATTTGAGGTAAAGTAAAATTAGTGTCATCCCTCAAATAACATTAAGGCACTTTAAGGGTGGCTTACAGAAGTATTTGTGTTGTTTTGTGTTTTTGTTTGTGTTTCAGTTTAAATCTACCACCACAACCATATTCATTGTAGTATTATTTACCATACCTAAGATAAGGAACCAACCTAGATGCCCCTCAGCAGATGAGTGGATCAAGAAAATTTGGTAGATATAAAAAATGGAATTTTATGCTTTCATCAGAAAGAGTAGCACTGCCCCACTTATAAGGAAATGGAAAGACTTGGAAAAAATCATATTAAGTAAAGTAAGCCAGACACAAAAGAACATGGTTTCCCTCATTTGTAATAATAAGTACATGTCTCTGATAGTCCTAGCAGCAGATCACAAACACTGCGTACATATGATCATATAAGATGAAGCTAGGCAAAATGAACTCCAAAATCATGGAAATAAGAGATTTTTCTTTATTGCTAAGGTTTTTAAAGTACTATATGAATATACTATTTTTTCCTTCATTTTGTCCCTATGGTTTGTCCCTGTTGTCACTGTGTTGGATTTTGGTACCCTGGGTATTGTATATACATGTATCTGAATTAGGGAAGAGAAGTGGTACAAAAGCTGGAAAGACAAAGACAAAGACAGTGATACTCACAAAACATGTTGGAAAGGAACTGTACAACTTGGGGGTGGGTAGGAGAGAAAGTGGGAGAAAATGAGGGGAGGAGTCACAAATTTGACCCGAAATGTACTCATTACCTAATGTAAGCAACTGTAACCCATCTGTATATCACCTTGACAATATTTTTAATAGTTTATTTTTAATACTACTATAAAAATGAAAGTTACTCTGTGTATGTTACATACTCCAGATTTTTCCTCTGTTTGTAAGGATCCCATACTAAGTAGTTCAAAATTGAGTCAGATATTAGATTTTTCAAAATCCTTGCAGGGAATAAATGACAGTGGCATGAAGGGTATGTTTACAAAGGAATGACTGATGGCTGACATTAGTCACAGGAGAGTGACTAAACTGGATAGTGACTAAAGGAAGCAACCAATAGCTGCTGGTATCAGAGACTGTTACCCTCCTTGGATGAAGAAAGAACAAAAAATATAAGAAAGAATAAATACTGTTATCTGTTTTTCACCTGTCTCCTCATCAATCATCAATCAACCAGCATTAGCTCTTAGAAGTCTGAGAGTCAGGGAGCCCTGGGCTAACAGTGTGATGTTGGCAGACTTGCAGGATACAGAGAAAGCCAGGTTACTTGGTTCTCAAAAACAAGCTTCAGAAAAAAGCATAGGTCTATATTCTAGATTCACATGAATAGTCTGAAAGAATTCATCAACCAAAGTACTTAAGATTCTATGTATGTTTTCCCAACACTCTTAAGTTTACATTCAAAATTTAACTGTTTTTGATATGTATTATCTAGTTATATTTAGATATAATTACAGGTTTTCCTACCTAGTTGAAGTAATAAAATGTCATCTAGAAAAAGTTACACATGGAAATATAGTAACTGGTGAATGTCAAATAAATAAATTAGTTCAAAAGTTGTGGTTTAGAAAAGAGAATATTGGCACAGGGTAGTAAAGAGAACTTAATTCAGGGAACAGAGGGATATGGAAGAATTATTCAGATAACCTGAAGTGGGTAGCTTAATGCTGCAAGCCATCTCAGATGAAAGATGAACTCTATCAGCAAAACACACACAACCCATGGCAAAAGGTAAAGTTCTCTCTAGGCTTCGATTTACTGTCTAATTCCTGATGAAAGCGAGTCAGTAACACCTTGTGTGAAAACCTGAATCTAGGACCACAAGTAGAAAGAGCATAGAGAGAGAAAGCTAGATAGACTAACAGAAACTATTCTGCACATCAAGATATCACAAATTGCAATTCCTGATTTCTATTTTAGGATTCTTATAAATAGACGTATATTAAAAATCTGGTGAGTTAAAAAAATCACAATTTTCCAAATCATCTAGGAAGCTAATAATACTCCCCCATTACACCACGACAAAATCCTGTTCTCTTTAAAATAGGAGGGAGCAGTTTGATGAGATGTGATGCAGAAGTATTGAAAGATGGAGACAAAGAATAAATCTAAAATTAACTAAGCTATTAGAATTCATTTTTAGTGAGTACTCATATTTGACAAGTAATTTAAAGCCATGACTTCTGTAAAGATTTGATAGACACAAATTATTTGAGTTAATTTCAGGTACAATTCTAGACCTTAACAAAGTTAAATGACTTCTAATTTTGTCGTAAGACAATTTCTCTTTAAGAACTTTCTGAAAATCATTTTTTTACTGTAAAAACAGGATTCTTGCCAGTCCTCAGAGGCTTATGTCTATAATCTTAGCTACTCGGGAGGCTAAGATTTGAGGATCACAGTTGGAAGTCAGCCTGGGCAGGAAATCCTGTGAGACTATCTTCAATTAATCAGTATAATGCCAGAAGTGGAGTTGTAGCTCAAGTAACAGACTTGAGAAAAAAAGCTAAGGAACAATGCCCAGGCTGAGAATTTGAGCCAGTATAGACGCCCTCAATAAACAAGATTTTTTTATGTACAGAAACATTTTAAGACAATTTCTTCATTAAATTGGGTTTTAAAATCATATTTTATTTACCAGAGTAGAAATTAATATCCACCCTATTTTAGAAATATTGTATTTACTTCACACTGAGTTATTAATGAAATGTATTGAGAAAAAGAAAAAATATGCAATACTATTCCTTGAAACTCTTACATCAATGGCATCCTTATCCCAGTTTAAAAAGTGATAAGCTGAGAGACAAGGCCAAAGTAAGCATGCGTTGAAAGTGGAAACAAATCAGAGGATATAATACATGTTATATATTCAAAATTCATGCTTTCAAAGGCTTACTGAATTATCAAATAAGACTTCCGCAATTAAATATGAAAACATATGCTATTAATCACAGGAATCAAGTATAAGGATTAGTACTCCGTAGGTATGGAATTCATCAATAGAATGAATGACGGTGCTATTTATCTTAATAATATTATAGAAAACATACAAAAGAGAAAAATCACATAGTACATTATACATACATTAAAAACAACAGCAAGAAAGATAAAACCATTTGTGTCCCTATTTTGGGGTTCATTTTGCTTAGCATCGTCTTGAAACAAAAGACACTAAGTACTAAATAAAATCTGATTCCCTTAGAGAAACATAGCTTTCATAACATCTTCTCCAAATCATCAGTCAGTTATATTACCATTGTATAAAAATTAGAACACAAAATAAGTATGTTTATATCCATTTATACAGTATACTTAACAGGAGTGCTTTTTTAACAAGAAATTTTGCACTAAGGCCTAAATCATGAACTCTTGTTAGCAGTCTCTAACATGAACATCAATATATGCTTTCTATTATTTAAAATAAATTATTGCATTTAATCTAAAAGAACATACTAAGGTAATGCTGTTGATACATTTCCTCTGTATCATTAATGTATCTAACTAGATATATACCCTAGATATATACCCTTACTAATAGCTATTGTGCTTAAAAGATCCACTAATTAAAGTTACTTAATCCCTAGGAATGAACTGTATTGGTAATTCTTTCAGGTTTAGTCGGGTACTAGTGATAAAGGAATTGGGGGCTAGAAATTAATTTTTAGTTTATATGTTTGCTTACTTAGTTAAACTTAAGATATATGAATTTTAATTGAGGTAGGCAGATATTTATAGAAATTACTAAGAAATTTCCTTTCAAAGTGGAATTAGAAGTAGTTTTTCCTCTCCTTCCCTGTGTTTTCCTCTTCCTCATGGTAAGTTTGTGTTCAGATAATGTGTAGGGAGGAAATCATGTGGCTGTGGAGTGAAATACTTGTGTCAAGTTGAGTGGCTAATGGTAGGGTGGAAGATATGATTATAGTATTTTATTATGAATAAAAGATAAGTTAAGATTGGGTTCAAAATATCATATAAAGTAGATTCTTTCCAATGCATCAAAAATAATTATAAATCATTTAATATAATTAATTGTTCATTACAAGAGAATAGATTAGCTGTATTGTGTAATATTGGAGTTCAAAATAAATGATAATTATGACTTTTACATGTGAATAGTTATTAGAAGTCTAAGAATAGGGTGTAGTAATGAAATATAAAATTATAGCTAAGAATATGTATCCAGGCTGTTTTATTTCAAACTTCAGTTTCAGAAATTTTATCTGTATCCTTTTATTTCATGGTCCTACAATTGCTATGAGACTTTACCCTGCTATATAGTAAAATATATTCAAAGCTAAGCAAGGCTTAGAAGTACTCAGTAAGCTGACAAATTTCAAGTCCTTAGAGCATGCAATTAGTGTCCTTGAGACAAGTTTGCCTTAATACTAACACAATTTTCAAGTCTGTGTAATTAACAGCATGATATTTTTGCATTAAGTTCAGATTTCTTACCTGTTCATCTTCTAAGCATTCTTGTTATGCCTGTTCTGCTTTACCTTACCATCTGTTCACTGTCTCTTAGCCTTTTTTTGTTTTAATCAAAGGTAGCTATCTAACAGATCCATTTCAAACTCTTAGCTGGCTAATTGGAGAGGCATCTCATGAATTCTCACATCTCAGTTTCCTGAGAAGTTAGGACTACAGGCAAAAGCTACTAACACCTTGCCCAAGCCTGACTCTTGATTAGTCTATATCTTCTTCAGAAGTATTAACTGTCTTGGAATCATTTTTAACTTCTTTTATATATCTTGTTTTAAAATTTTCAAGCGGTGTCTGTGTCTTGCCTACTTGCATATTCTACATTATCCTTTATACATCAGCAATTTCATATTCAAATGCAGGTGACAGGCAGAATTTGTAAAAGCAGCCTATCAAATCAACATCTTTATTTTACATCTTCAATTTGTCCATCCCAGGGAGCTGAACTAGGCATACTACTGTCAGTAGGCCTCTGGCTCCTGTTTCGGGAAGGAATCTCAACATTAGGAAAAATTAGGTGAGCAGAAATTGTTTACCCTTTTCTGTCCTCCTTGCTGAGCTACAAGGGATAATATGTTAGGGCCATAATCTCAGTAATTCTCCAGATAATATTACTAATGGTTCTTAAACTATCAATTCTAATAAGGATGTTCTGCATGAATCTCTGTTCTTTAGAAACTTCAATAACAAATGGCTGTTAGGACACTAGAGGGACTGTGCTATATTTTATTATTTTACCTACACCTATTCCTAAATGCCTCAAAACTCAACAAAATATTCCCCTCTGTACAGTATTGTCACAATAAAAAGCTTATTAAAAACTTTCAAAATATGATCCTTACATTATTTTTAAATGTGTATTATATACTACTGCCAAGATGGCAGCTCATGTGAATAGTCAACAATTTGGTGCAATAAATAGGAAAGTAGTTGTCTGATCCTTAATTTAGGCAACTGGTAGTTAATAAAACTTGTGCTAAACAAAAAATTACAAGTTTTCTTATAAATTGGCCTAGTAAAACATAAAATTAACCTGGCAAAATGAATGAACAATATTTAGGGAGTCAGGTAAGGTGTCATTATTAGTCATAAACCTACTCCTATATTTTTACTTGCTTCTGTCTGGACTTTTTCTCATAATTAGTTAAGATGTGACTTAAATGTTTTGGAATACATCAAAGTGAACTGATCCTTAGAAACACAATCCTGTGTATAATTACTTCAAGGTTGAAATGGAGAAGGAAGTATCTTTGTGCATAAGGAAGTAAGTTTACAGAACCCCTTAAAACTACTCCTAACTCACACAAGGTGACATGATAAGTTATACTCATAACAGTGGTCATAATAACAATAAACATAATAAAAATAAACACCAAAGAATACCACTTCTCTGAAAAAGTAAATCCATCCATGACTTATTGGTTCTTTTGTGTTATTAGCATTTAGAAGGGTTATGCAAACAAGAGACTTTGGGACAGTGAATAAAAGTGATTAACGCATGTTCTAAGCCCAGTTGTGAGCCTCTGACTGATGTGCTGATTTCCTCTCAGTAAGGGAGACATAATTAGTGTGACCTTTTGATAAGGTAGAAGATATAGGGTGAGGCAAGTGCTCTCGAGAGAACTATTAGGGCTTCTAAGCAATTTGCTAATAGTAGAGCTACCTTTATTAATATCATACAGTTAAAAAGATAATTGACAGCCATAGTAATGAGCATTCACAGAGAAGGAAGAGACATAGAGTGAATCGAAGCTATTAATTAGTTAAAATTGATAAACTTTTAGTGCTGGCCATACTCTGATATGGGAACTCTATGTAACACAATAAATAATAAACCTGGTACTCATGTACTCCTCACTGATGAGGAAAATGAGCAAACAGTAGAACATAGCAACTGAAAGTTAACATAAAATATACAGTAAGAAAAACAACTTGTTGGTTTCTGGCTCTTATTTTCTAGGTTTTATTGTAAAGAAAATTTTACCTACCAGGAAAGCAAGTAGAGATGTATTTTTGTTGGAATTAATTAAAACCCAAAATTAATCACATAATTTGGCTAATTGATCAGAGGCTTTTGATTTCATAATAACTTTGCAATAATTATTTTCCAGGCAACATTTTTCTAAGCATTTTAGGGGAAAAAGTTCAATTAGGCACTTGCTGCCCTCATAGAGAATAGACAATGTAAGCCTGTAGTCAGACAATATACTCAGGTCCAATACTTAAGAACTCATTACAGGCCATGACCACTATTCAGTGTCAGATTCTAAGTACTGCAAAGGATCATATAAGACAGACACCATTACAAAAACTGTCTTTGATAGCATTCTTTTCATAAGTAATTTACTTATTAATGTATTTATTTAGTGAATATTCATGTCTTAATCATTAGAAATTATATTGTTTGAACTAATTTCATGTGCATATGCATTGGTCCCTATGTTCTTCAATCAAGATTAAACATTTAATAGGCTTTTCCTACATTTTAGTTACTGTGCTAGGATGACTGGGCTGACAGTTATAGTGTACTTTCATGGTTTCAGGCTATCACTGTCCATTCATGAAAAACAGTTGGTCAGTGTTTCAATGAAGTAGGCATGAAGGTGGCTTATGAACAATTATTTGCAGGTGAATGTAAGTATATGAGAGTTATTTGTGTTGTGTGTGTGTGTGTGTTCTCATCAAGGATCCAAACAGAAAACATTCCTGAAAGTTGTTGCATGTTTGACCATTCCTAAGACTTAATGTCTGCTTCAAAATCATTACTTGAAAACTGTCATCAGAAATTGCTCTAGTAGAGACAAAAATGGTGCCTTCCATAAACAAAAAGAAGACTCTGCTGAGTAAAATGACGATGGAAGATGTCTTTGCTTGTAGGTATTTTAAATGACTTGAAATTGTAGATGATTATTAGATTAAAAAGGGAAAGATGAACATTTGAAATATGAAAAAAGTTTGTCAAATAGGCTACAACTTTCTCTGTAATAAGTTTTGAAGGTTGAGCATAGGAGTCATCACTGATTGGAATGGAAAAGTAGAGATAATTCTGAGCAACAATACATTTGTGTGTGATAGAATATTTTGCAGCTTTATTATACAATTATGAAATCATGAAAGGAGCACTGAGAAAGATATGGCTGATTCTTTCAGACAAAAGCTTGGGATTGAAAGGCTTGAAAGAATTAGCAAAGGGTGAAAAATGCTATCAGGAATATAGGCAGAGAAAATGGGATGATAAAGTCTTGAAGCCTTTTGGGGTAGGGGTGGTGGAGCAGATTGTGATGTGATAAAAATAGAGAATGAAGAGAAAAGTTACAATCTATCAAGTCTAAGTGCTTCAGACCATCCTAGAATTTTTTTTTCCAATGGTGAAAAATTAAAGCCATTTCCTCTTAACTCAGGAACAAGACAAGGATGCCCACTCTCTCCACTTCTCTTCAATCTAGTATTAGAATGCCTAGCTACAGCAATAAGACAAGATGCAAACATAAAGGGGATCCAAATAGGGAAAGAAGAAATAAAACTCTCCCTCTTTGCAGATGACATGATCTTGTATTTAAAGAATCCCATAGACTCCACTCCCAAATTACTCAAGCTGATTCAAAACTTTGGCAAAGTAGCAGGTTATAAAATTAACCCCCAAAAATCAATGGCTTTTCTGTATGCCAACAATGAGAAAAGTGTGGCTGAAATTAGGAAAGCAACTCCATTTGTAATAACCCCACAAAAAATAAAATACCTAGGAATTAACTTAACTAAAGAAGTGAAGGACCTCTATGATGAAAACTTTAAAATCTTGAAAAAGGAAATCAACACAGAACTTAAAAAATGGCAAAACCTCCCATGCTCCTGGATTGGAAAGATTAACATCGTGAAAATGGCAATACTTCCCAAGGCTATCTACAAATTCAACGCGATACCTATCAAAATTCCACCCTCATTCTTCAAGGAAATAGAAGAGGCAATCCAAAAATTCATATGGAACAATAAAAGATCCCGAATAGCAAAAACGCTCCTCAACGGAAAGAACACTGCTGGAGGAATATCAATACCAAATTTCAAACTCTACTATAAAGCCATAATAATCAAAACAGCTTGGTATTGGCATAAGAACAGACCTCAGGACCAATGGAATAGAATTGAAAACCCAGAAATGAACCTACAGACCTATAGCCATCTAATCTTCGATAAGGAAGCTAAAACAATAGAATGGAAGAAAGACAGCCTCTTCAGTAAATGGTGCTGGCAAAATTGGTTAACTACATGTAGAAAACTAAAGCTAGATCCTTATATATCACCCTGCACCAGAATCAACTCCAAATGGATCAAAGACCTTGAACTCAAAGCAGACACTCTGAAAACATTACAGGATGGAATAGGAGAAACCCTAGGTCTCCTTGGCTCAGGTCGAAATTTTCTGAATAGAGACCCGGAAGCACAACAAATCAAAGAAAGGTTGGACAAATGGGATTGCATAAGATTGCAGAGCTTCTGCAGGGCAAATGACATAGCTAGCAAGATCAATAGAAAGCCCACCGATTGGGAGAAGATCTTTACTAGCCATACAACGGACAAGGGTCTCATATCTAAAATATACTTGGAACTCAAAAAATTAAACCACCCAACAACAAATCCTCATAGAAACAACTGCCCAGTAAATAAGTGGGCGAAAGACTTAAAGAGAAGCTTCTCTGAAGAAGAAAGAAGGATGGCCAATAGACACATGAAGAAATGTTCAACATCCCTAGCCATAAAAGAAATGCAAATCAAAACAACATTGAGATATCACCTCACTCCAGTTAGAACAGCAAAAATCAAGAACTCTAACAACAACAGATGCTGGAGGGGATGTGGACAGAAAGGAACCTTACTTCATTGTTGGTGGGAATGTAAACTTGTTCAACCACTTTGGAAAGCAGTATGGAGGTTCCTCAAAAGACTTCACATAGATCTCCCCTATGATCCAGCAATCCCACTTTTGGGCATTTACCCAAATGTTTACAAACAAGACCACACTAAAGCTACCAGCACAACTATGTTTATTGCAGCATTATTTACCATAGCTAAGATATGGAACCAACCCAGATGCCCCTCAGTAGATGAATGGATCAAGAAAATGTGGTATATATACACAATGGAATTCTATGCCTCCATCAGAAAGAATGACATTTCCCCATTTGTTAGGAAATGGAAAGGTTTGGAAAAAATTATATTAAGTGAAGTAAGCCAGGCCCAAAGAAACATAGGTCCCATGGTTTCCCTTATTTGCAATATCTAGTATAGGTATGAGTCAAGCGGAAAAGGTCAGATAATGTGATGTTAGGAAAATGAACCCTTAAATATGTATTTTAATGTTTTCGTTTCTTTCATGCATGTGTTTCTAACGCATTTACAAGATTATTTCTTTGTTGCTTTGTATGTCCCTCCCCCACAGTGTAACCCCCGCTTCCACTATATTTGATGTCAGTATAATATGTGGAGGAGATGGGGACAAACAAGTCGTTTAAGGATTCAGGTGGACCTGTTGCAACAATGAGAAGTACAAAATGTCATGTGAAAACCAACTTTACAATGTCGGTGTGGGGGGGGAGGGGGTATAATTGGGTAGGGGGAGGGGGGAGGCTGGGAAGGGAGGTGAAGGGTAAACAAAGGAGGAGGCTGCAATGCTTAGTAAGAAATGTATGCATTATCCTGCCCATGTAATTGTAGCCCCTCTGTACAGTATGTTCTCAAATAAAATAAAATAAAATTTAAAAAAAAAAAAGAATTTTTTTTTTTTGTCGGTCGTGGGGCTTGAACTCTGGGCCTGGGCTCTGTCCCTCAGCTCTTCAGCTCAAGGAGAGTGCTCTACCACTTGAGCTACAGCGCCACTTCCGGTTTTCTGGTGGTTTATTGGAGATAGGAGTCTCATAGTCTCTCCTGCACCGGCTGGCTTTGAACCGCGATCCTCAGATCTCAGCCTCCTGAGTAGCTAGGATTACAGCCGTGAGCCACCAGCACCCAGCAATCATCCTAGAATGTTTATAAATTTAGCCTTGGTCACATATGTTAAAACCTGTCAGAAGAACTATTGGGACATTTTGTCTAGAATAGGAAGAGAATGAAATAAGTAAATAAATTTTATCAGGGAATTAGGATGGTGGTAAGCCAAGATACTACAGAAGATGGCACAGAAAAATCAGTTGTACACCATTGTTATAGACCAGTTTGGGATACAGATTAAAGCCTTGTGTTAAAAAGAAAAGAAAAGCAAGCAAGCAAGCAAGCAAGCAAGCAAGCAAGCAAGCAATTTAAGCCAGGTGCTGGTAGCTCACACTTGTAATCCTAGCTACTCAGGAAGCTGAGATCTGATGATGGCTGTTCAAAGCCAGACAGGGCAGAAATGTTCCTGTGAGATTTTTATTTCCAATTAACAACTCAAAAACAGAAAGTGGCACTGTGCCACTAGCCTTGAGCACAAAGAGGCTAAGGCACAGAGCCCAAGCAACTGAGTTCAAGCCCCACAACTGACCAAATATATATCAATAATTCTGTAAGTGGAAACGGAAAACTGAATGTAGAACATCATCATGAATTTCTATATAAGAACACAGGCTTTGTAAATTGCACATATAAAGAGGATATTCAAAGACTCCAGATTCATAGCAAAAAAGAATAAAAAGATTCTACAAACATAAAAAAGACAAGTGTTTAATAAAGTTCCATTAAGAAGAAAATATTAGAAAACATGTTTATCTTGGTTTTATTCTTTGAAACTCTGCAGTATAATGTAAAAAGTCAGGATTGAAACTAAATGATAATAGTTTGACAATATATGATGCATAAAGACATAGATACTGATAGCCCACTTTGTCCTTCAGGCAATGTCAACACCTACATCCATGAACTACATACCTGAATTTATACAAATGATGCATAATAATATTGGGAAAGAAAACCAACTCGTGTATAATGAAATATTTAGAAAAATGCAGCACAGATATAACAGATTAGCCAAAGAACATTTAAACAGTGTATTTGAATCAAACCCTACACTGTCATATGAAGACTTATACATTTCCTTATAATTAATGTGTGTAATTATTTATTTAATAGATATATAGAGAAAACAAGTCGCTACTTGCGGGCTTATGCAAGAATAGGAGTGGTAGGGAAATAACAAAATGCTAAGACAAGGATACAGGTTGACCTATTGTAACATGACATGTACAAGACACTATGTTGAAAACGAGCTTTACAACTTGGGGGGGGGATTTGGGGGGGTGGGAAGGGAAGGGATGGTAGGAGAGTAACAAAGGAGGAGGTAACAATCCTCAATAGGAAATGTACTCATTACCTTACTTATGTAACTGTAATCCCTTTGTATACTATTTTTACAATAAAAAAACTTAAAAAAGAATACACTTGTAATTGATTTTTATTCAGTCTTTTTAGCAATATGGACAGTTTCATTTTCACATTTTAAATTTTGATTATAATTATACAATTATACTTTAATCAACAAGTAATAGCATATATATATATGACCAATACAGTGATGAGACTTCATGCAGTTTGCAATGGAGTATATACAAATATAAACATCATCGAAAAACTTAACAAAATTGACAGACCCTTAGCAAACCTTATCAGAAAAAGGAGAGAACACACCCAAATTAATAAACTCAGAGATGAGAATGGAAACATCACCACGGAAACAACCAAGATTCAGAACATTATAAGGGAATACTTCTCAAAACTTTATGCTAATAAGTTTGAGAACTTGACAGAAATGGACCTTTTCCTAGCAAATATTGACATGCCAAAACTAAACCAAGATGAGTTAAACCAGCTTAACAGGCCCATATCAAGCATTGAAATAGAAACAGCAATAAGAGACCTCCCAGCTAAGAAAAGTCCAGGACCAGATGGTTTTACAGCGGAATTTTACAAGGCCTTCAAAGCAGAGCTCACACCAATACTCCTCCAACTCTTCAATGAAATTGAAAGAGAAAGCTCACTACTGAACACATTCTATGAAGCCATCATAACGCTCATCCCAAAACCAGGCAGGGACTCATCAAAGAAAGAGAACTACAGACCCATTTCTTTGATGAACATTGATGCAAAACTTCTCAACAAAATTTTGGCCAATCGACTTCAACAATTCATCCAAAAAATCATACACCATGATCAAACAGGATTCATTTCAGGGATGCAAAGCTGGTTCAATATACGCAAATCAATTAATATTATTCATCACATCAACAGGAGCAAGAATAAGAACCACATGGTTATCTCAATAGATGCAGAAAAAGCATTTGACAAGATCCAACACCCCTTTATGATGAAGGTTCTGGAAAAATTAGGAATCCATGGAACATTCCTCAATACAATAAAGGCTGTATATGACAAACCTACAGCCAGCATTATACTCAATGGTGAAAAACTAAAGCCATTTCCTCTTAACTCAGGAACAAGACAAGGATGCCCACTCTCTCCACTTCTCTTCAATCTAGTATTAGAATGCCTAGCTACAGCAATAAGACAAGATGCAGACATAAAGGGGATCCAAATAGGGAAAGAAGAAATAAAACTCTCCCTCTTTGCAGATGACATGATCTTGTATTTAAAGAATCCCATAGACTCCACTCCCAAATTACTCAAGCTGATTCAAAACTTTGGCAAAGTAGCAGGTTATAAAATTAACCCCCAAAAATCAATGGCTTTTCTATATGCCAACAATGAGAAAAGTGTGGCTGAAATTAGGAAAGCAACTCCATTTGTAATAGCCCCACAAAAAATAAAATACCTAGGAATTAACTTAACCAAAGAAGTGAAGGACCTCTATGATGAAAACTTTAAAATCTTGAAAAAGGAAATCAACACAGAACTTAAAAAATGGCAAAACCTCCCATGCTCCTGGATTGGCAAGATTAACATCGTGAAAATGGCAATACTTCCCAAGGCTATCTACAAATTCAACGCGATACCTATCAAAATTCCACCCTCATTCTTCAAGGAAATAGAGGAGGCAATCCAAAAATTCATATGGAACAATAAAAGACCCCGAATAGCAAAAACGCTCCTCAACGGAAAGAACACTGCTGGAGGAATATCAATACCAAATTTCAAACTCTACTATAAAGCCATAGTAATCAAAACAGCTTGGTATTGGCATAAGAACAGACCTCAGGACCAATGGAATAGAATTGAAAACCCAGAAATGAACCTACAGACCTATAGCCATCTAATCTTCGATAAGGAAGCTAAAACAATAGAATGGAAGAAAGACAGCCTCTTCAGTAAATGGTGCTGGCAAAATTGGTTAACTACATGTAGAAAACTAAAGCTAGATCCTTATATATCACCCTGCACCAGAATCAACTCCAAATGGATCAAAGACCTTGAACTCAAAGCAGACACTCTGAAAACATTACAGGATGGAATAGGAGAAACCCTAGGTCTCCTTGGCTCAGGTCGAAATTTTCTGAATAGAGACCCGGAAGCACAACAAATCAAAGAAAGGTTGGACAAATGGGATTGCATAAGATTGCAGAGCTTCTGCAGGGCAAATGACATAGCTGGCAAGATCAATAGAAAGCCCACCGATTGGGAGAAGATCTTTACTAGCCATACAACGGACAAGGGTCTCATATCTAAAATATACTTGGAACTCAAAAAATTAAACCACCCAACAACAAATCCTCAAAGAAACAACTGCCCAATAAATAAGTGGGCGAAAGACTTAAAGAGAAGCTTCTCTGAAGAAGAAAGAAGGATGGCCAATAGACACATGAAGAAATGTTCAACATCCCTAGCCATAAAAGAAATGCAAATCAAAACAACATTGAGATATCACCTCACTCCAGTTAGAACAGCAAAAATCAAGAACTCTAACAACAACAGATGCTGGAGGGGATGTGGACAGAAAGGAACCTTACTTCATTGTTGGTGGGAATGTAAACTTGTTCAACCACTTTGGAAAGCAGTATGGAGGTTCCTCAAAAGACTTCACATAGATCTCCCCTATGATCCAGCAATCCCACTTTTGGGCATTTACCCAAATGTTTACAAACAAGACCACACTAAAGCTACCAGCACAACTCTGTTTATTGCAGCATTATTTACCATAGCTAAGATATGGAACCAACCCAGATGCCCCTCAGTAGATGAATGGATCAAGAAAATGTGGTATATATACACAATGGAATTCTATGCCTCCATCAGAAAGAATGACATTTCCCCATTTGTTAGGAAATGGAAAGGTTTGGAAAAAATTATATTAAGTGAAGTAAGCCAGGCCCAAAGAAGCATAGGTCCCATGGTTTCCCTTATTTGCAATATCTAGTATAG
Organism: Dipodomys merriami; assembly: GCF_024711535.1. Classification (NCBI taxonomy): domain Eukaryota; kingdom Metazoa; phylum Chordata; class Mammalia; order Rodentia; family Heteromyidae; genus Dipodomys; species Dipodomys merriami. The sequence continues at coordinate 7,348,415 of NW_027206202.1, read as the reverse complement.
GTATGAGTCAAGCGGAAAAGGCCAGATAATGTGATGTTAGGAAAATGAACCCTTAAATATGTATTTTAATGTTTTCGTTTCTTTCATGCATGTGTTTCTAATGCATTTATAAGATTATTTCTTTGTTGCTTTGTATGTCCCTCCCCCACAGTGTAACCCCCGCTTTCACTATATTTGATGTCAGTATAACATGTGGAGGAGATGGGGACAAACAAGTCGTTTAAGGATTCAGGTGGACCTGTTGCAACAATGAGAAGTACAAAATGTCATGTCAAAACCAGCTTTACAATTTCGGTGTGGGGGGGGAGGGGGTATAATTGGGTGGGGGGAGGGGGGTAAAATTGGTTGGGGGGAGGGGGGAGGCGGGGAAGGGAAGTGAAGGGTAAACAAAGGAGGAGGCTGCAATGCTTGGTAAGAAATGTATGCATTATCCTGCCCATGTAATTGTAGCCCCTCTGTACAGTATGTTCTCAAATAAAATAAAATACAATTTAAAAAAAAAAAAAAAGAAGTAGAGAAGTATTCATTATAAATGGCCAGATGGAAAATATTTCATGTTTTGGTGATCATATGATTTCTGTTTTAACTGCCAGAGTTTATTATTATAGACATAAAATACCATAGATAATGCATTATGAATATGAATGAACTCCAATACAATTTTATTTAAAATCATGGAACAGACTAAGTTTCACCTATAGTCTATAGTCTTCTGACCTTTGTTCTAACGCAAACATACTAACAACTAAAAATGATTATGTTGTTCATTGATATCTCTGCTAAGTAATTTGAAATTATAAGTATTCCTAGAGAAGAAACTAAAGACCTAGAAAAGAATCAAACATATATTTTGCTAAACAATGAAGCTAGCCATCAATGTGTAATTTTTATTATATATTATTCTATTGTCTGTAATGGGATTTGAGCTCTTTTTGCTATCAGTTTGAGCCACAGCTTCACTACCAGTATTTGAGTGGTTAATTGGAGATAATAATCTCATAGGAACTTTCCTGTCCAGGCTGGCATGGAACCGCAGTCCTTAGATCTTTGCCTTCTGAGGAGCTAGGATTACAGGCATGAACCACCAGAGTTGGCTCAATGCCTTATTTTATGCTAGATGTATAGCTATGGCTATAATGATAAAAATTGAATTTTGGAGATTTTAGGAGGAATTAGAGCATATAGATTATATTACAGAACTGTTTGAAGACATTCAATCTTAAGTAAGACATTTCTATGTTCTGATTTGTATGTTATTATAGTTTGGCTTCTACACAGAGAAAATACAGCAGAGAGAATTAGTAGCAACATAAGGACCAAAAAGCATAGGACTTTAGCACAATGAAGTCTTGGTGGCTTTAGTCACATTGGTTTTGATGGTGATAGTGAAGAAGTGTTGTAATGATAGTAACAAAGTACAGTGTAATTTTGGATACATCACTGGTAATGTAGTATAGTATAATGTTGGTGTTCTTATTGAATGGTGGTTGTCAATGTATTAGGGAAAATGAAGAGATATAAACAACCATAATATTGGCTTTTTTATGTAATATAGAGCCATAAACTGCCTCGTATGAATAGAGGTATTTAACATTAAAATTAGAAGTGGGCCATGGCAATTAAAATCTTAGTAGATATGCTGATGAATGACATTGTTTCTATGGCCTTTGACCTAACTTACCCTCCCCTTTCTCCCTCAGTGTGATATGCCCATTCATATCAAGGGACATTGCATTCTTCAGTCACAATGAATCATGTATTCTACATTGAGACTGCATTATTCTTTTTATGAACATCACAGTTTAAATGAGTAATTTATCTTTCTAAGTATTGCAGTGACTCATGTTAAATTGTCTGATTAATATGTCTTTCAAAGTACACCATAAATTTCTTCCAAATTTTGAAGCTTTCTCATCTTTCAATGAACGGGTGTCTTCTTATGAATTATCACATACAAGAATAATATCTTGTTCAATAACTATTGTTTGATCATTAATTGTATTATGAAAATAACAAAAAACGTGTTTTCAAAAATAAAGCAATAATACATTCATAGTATAATGAATAATATATAATGTCTAAAATTACACGAATAAATAGGAAAGTGCATACAGCTGTATTGTTTCAAAAAAGAAGATAGAAAGTCAAGGAAATATTAAAACACCATTTTCAGTATTGTAAAACCAAATAATTAAATTTAAAATGTTTACTTTGTACTTGATAACCACAACTATACACACCCTAAGATTTTTAAAGTGCATTTTAAATATATAAAATTCTGGGGAGTGCAAAATAATTATTTGTTGGGCTGAAAAGCCATGAAAGAAAAATTAAAGAAAGATGATGAGTCCTTTTGTAGAATTGAAAATCGTCCATGACTTTATTGACAGGAAAAAAATTAACATATTTTTGTTGTACATTTAATTTGTCTTTGTTAGGATGCAGAAGACAAAATAGATGTATAAGTCAAGGTATTCTAAAGTAAATTTAAAATTGAAACAATCGCTAATGAAGTCATAGAAGTTTTGATGAGTTATAAGGATGCTATGGATTTTTTTCACATAAATTTCATCATGTAGAATAGGAACTTCATATACCTATGTAATATCTTAGTAACTCTTAAATTTAATCTCTGTTTCAGCTACTTACCAACTCTTAACCTTGAGTAATTGATGTGATATCTCACTATGCCTTTAATCAAAATATGGTGTAAATTTCATAGATACACATATGTGGTTGGTTTGGAAAATAACATGTATTGATAAATTTTTACGTAGCACCATTACCTAGACACAACAAGATAAAGATTTACATTATAAATGAGGAAATTCATCTCAAGACCATTAAAATATCTTCCATGAAAAAAACATAACACAATCTATTCTTTTTTGAACTAATAAAATACTCATTGGAAGAAAGTAATATAAAAATAGCTATTAAGTTCAAAGGTAAATATAAAAAACAGATGTTAGAGCTCTTATAAATTAACAAAATGATATCGCATATGCAGGAGGTATGGTGGAGACATTTAAAAATGTTAATTAAAATTGAAACTTCATATATCCAATTACCAATAATGCATTTCTGGATACGAATTCTGAAGACATTTTATTCAATATACTCAGAAAACACAGTATAGAGTATTTTTTCACAGAAAAATGTTCACAGAGAAATTAGCCTAGATTTAAAAATTGCCTTATATCTATAATATAAAAGATCCTGTATTAACCAGAATCGGTAAGTAAAAAGAATAATAAATTTCATGATAAGATAGTTGAGCATACAACAGAATTTGTAGGAAACTACTTAGGTCTGAACCATGTAAATCTGTAGTTGTTGTCATAAAGTAACATGTTATTTAAGAAACATATGCATAATAAAAAATATGTCACTTGGATTAAATTCTAAATTCAATACTCTCTTAGGTATCTTCATAGAATTTTTTCGTCGTACACAGAAAATTCTTTAACCATCTGGGTAAAGTTATATAAAATGTAATACTTATGTCTCCTTTATTATTTTGATTATTAATGTTAAGTGTTAAAAATAATGTTTGTAGTTGTGAGTTCTCTAAGAATCCATTGAGGCATGACTTTTGCTAATATTTCCCACTATCTTTCAACAATGTCAGTTCTTTCACAGGGAATAATACTCAACAGGTAAAGGTACTGATCAATAAAGAAGTATAGTAGCAAAGAACATAATCATTTTTTCAACGTACAAACCCAAATGCCACATTAATTTTTCCACATTGGTTTTATCTCAAAGCATATAGTAACCGTATTTCTCAATTATGCCTAAAGGCCTCATTGAAACAGTACTCCTGAGCTAGAAAAAGAAACCTTTTAAGAACTGATCTATGAATCACTTACAGCATCATCACAAACTATATAACTGCTTCTTGTCAGATTAGAGGAAAAAAACAATAGCATTTGAACCCTAAACTGAAAAAAATAATGGGCATTTTGAAAGAAACAGAGATCTGACATTGATCTTTATAGTGAGAAATTTAGCTGTATGCTAATTTCAGGCATCGCAAATATAAATATAAATATATATGTATATATGTGTGCATGCATGTGTATATGTACATATCTATGTATACCTGTATACACATGTACAAATATAAGCATTTATAAATTTATAGCCTACATCTATACATACATAGCATAGGAAAATATGCAAATAATAGAGGAAAATGCTCCTACACATTAAGCATTTTTAGAACAATATTTATTTTAATAAACAATCATTTGTTTTGAGAAAGTATTTTCTTGGCTTTTCCTTTTACTGTCTGTATTCAAGTTCAATCATCAATATTTCTAACTACAAATACTATTCCATCAGATCCACTTGTTTCAGCCATCTCGTTTATATATCTTACACTTATCATATCAATACCTTCACAAGTGTTTTACAGAACAGTCTGGAGTCTACACAGTTAATTCAGGTTTTGATTATTCTATTGTAACATTTTGAACAATCATTTTTCATCATTGTGAAAGTGGGTGATGTGAATTGTAGGATATTAATTAAAACCTAGAAATATAGTATGCAAAAAGTTGGCCTCTCAATAAAGGGTGCTACCCTATGTATTATTCCTGGCAGTCAGAACACTTTACGTGTTACAATGACATCATTGTAGGTGAACAGTATTTTTCTTTTCATAACTACAATCTCAATTCCTAATCCTAAAACATCCTGGAAATACCTCTCAGAATATGAAAGTGACTATGTGTCTCCATAAACTTTTGGTATGCTTTCAATTCAATTTTCCAATCTATTATCCTGATATGTTTACCATGATTGATCCCATTGTGTATACTCTCAGCCACATTCCTTCTTTGCTTCTCTTGCTGCAAGGCAAGCAATCTTCCTAAAGCTGTCACAAATTTTGTGTTTCTATTTTTTCATCTTGAAGGATATAGTTTCATATTTTTAATGTTGTCATTCAATAAAGCAGATTGTGAATATAACACATCTTCATCAATTTAGCCACAGTCATCATTCTCCCCATCCCTCCCAGTCCTATTCCTTCCCTCAATTTTCTTAATCTTGTAGGATATGAGTTGAATGTTATGACTGCATTTCTCCTGTCACAGAATTTTGATTACGTCCCTATTAAAGTGAAGAAATATCACTATATCTTTCAAAATGGTGCTGGGTGTCATGGTCTCCTTGGAGATTGTCCTCATGAGGTGAACCTTAGGGTGTGTCAAGGTACATACTTGTCAGCTTCAATTCTTCTCTTCCAGGACAGCATTTGTTTTGACAACACGTTTTTTCTTTAGAAAATCTAATACAGCTCTCAAATGACAAGAAAATCATGTCATGGTTTCCATTCAAACAATCAGCACAGTTAAAGTTTACTAAATTTAATTCAGACAGACATAAAGCATTTAAAAACCATACACACCACCCAAACAATGGCTTTTTAAGATAAATCCAAACCAATAACAAAGTAACATATCTAGTAGCAATGCAGAAGTATATTTATTCACTGAACTAGTAAAATATAGATTAAAATTTATACCTCCTCTAAAGTATCAAAACCTTAAATTATGGTACAAAGTAAGACAAGATAGAAAATTTAAGATAGAGCGATATAAAGAAAAAGGCAATGAATGGAATAATCACTAATGTACAATATTAGATGCAATCTTTGATATTCCAACATTCAGTAGGAATTAAGGTAGTATTGCAAACAGACTGGTTGCCACGGCTTCTCAGTGTTGTCTCTTTCTAATAGCATTTTAATTGTTCTTAGTAATGTTTTCTCAGATTGTGTGTACAATTTTATATACAGTTTACAGACAAATTTATTGTATTTTAATAGGCTAAAATCACCCTCAAATATCATAAGGTCCTTCTTTCTAGAAGATATAAATTATGTGAAGTCTTTTTGTCGTGTGGATACATAAACTATTGAGATGGAGAGATTTCCCAGGGGCCCAAAATGCAATCCACTTGTTATCTCATAAAGGGGAAAAAAGACAAAGATTTGACACACAAAGTGGAAAAGGTAGAAGAGACCAGGCAGATTTGAAGATGCTGTGTGTAGGGCAGCCACAGACAGGAAGGCAGCAGCCGAACCCAGAGGCAAGAAAAGCAAGTAATGGATTCCGTTTTAGAGCTGTTCAAGAAAGCTGGACTTAGTAACAACTTGTCTTTGGCCCTGTGAAAGTAATTTTGGATTGTCATCCCAAGAACTGTGACAGAGAAAATGTCTAATGTTTGAACAAATAGACTTGTGGCAATTTGTAATAGTAGCCATGTAACACTATGTTTGAGAGGATCTAAATTTTTATTTAAAATAATTATGTTTTTAGAATTAAAATGCTTTTTATGTAAGGAGTTTTATCATCATTTTTGAGAACCCCATGACATAATTATACTGGTGCATATATTTTTGTTACATATATTTATTGGGTTTGCAAAAAAGAATATTTATGTTGTGTAAGACCCCACTGTAACTTAGTACAATTTATCCAATTGCTCCCTAAGTCGACAGTGGAGTACTTTTTCTATGTCCCTCACAAAATGGATATTATTAATTTAAATTTTTTTAATTTAAATAATTTTAAATTAATATTATTTTAATATAGTTCACTATCTCATTTTTCTTGTGGTTTTAGGGATTTGGTGCTAAAGAACTAATAAATTCTAAACAAGCATTCTGCTTCTGAATGATAACTCAGCCCTACAATAAGGTGCATTCTGATACAAATGTAGTACTTTGTCATATATTTATTAACATTAATTTACTAAAAGCTTATCAAAATAAATTTTATCAATGATAATTTAGACAATAGACCATTTATCTTTTCAGTGAAATAGCTGGATCATAAGCCATACTTAATGGAATATAATTTTAAAACATTTTCCAATTTTTATTCCTTGGGTTGATGAGCCTTGAGTAAAATATAATCCCTTAATAAACATTACATTCATACTGTAGGTTCTTTCTTGTCACCTACAAAAGCTCTGCACCTTTTATTACTGCATAATACACTCCAGCTCCAATTGCAAAGTAGCTTTTGTTATAGCTTTCAAGAGTGTGTGTGTATGTGTGTATGTGGTGTACATGGTGTGCTTCGTGCATCATGACATATGTAATATATAACTGATGCAGAGTAAAGTAGTACAAAATGCGAAAGACATTTTAGATAATCCTAAGGGGCTTGTAAACTTCACACAAACAAGTTGCAGATTGCTCTCAATTGGCTGGAAGCAATTTGAGGATAAAGAAAATTTAGTTCATAAAGATTTATAGAATAGAATAAAGATATTTGAAATTCATTTTTTAGGTTTAGGAAGTTATAGATTTCAAGACTTGACTGTAGTTCAATGGCACATATACAAATCTGAGTCCAAAATCACAGGTGTCATGAGCATTTGTAATGAAATATTAATATAGGTGAAGAAAATTTCTCCAATACTGCCCAAAGCTATAGACTAACAGGATTACCATATAATTGACTCATTTTGTTCTTCCCAAGGGACAAAGTGCTTGAGGTAATTGTTTCCTTAATGACTTCTGTACTTCTTAGTGACAAAAGATGTTAACTTTCATTTTTAAAAGTCCTTTAAAAATTAAATATTTTCATTCTCCATAGCTGCACTTTTCAAATGGATAGATAGACATTACTAAAATGTATTGCTTGTATTAAAAATAAAGTTATAAAACTTAACAAGAAATGCTGTAATTTGTAATCTACAAATAATATATCTATACTAATTTGTATGGTTTTCTTTTCTTCTTCCTCTTCTTCCCCTCCTCTTCCTCCTCCTCCTCCTCCTCCTCCTCCTCCTCCTCTTCCTTCTTCTTCTTCCTTCTACTCCTCTTTTTCCTCCTCCTCCTCCTCCTCCTCCTCCTCCTCCTCCTCCTCCTCCTCCTCCTCCTCCTCCTCCTCCTCCTCCTCTTCCTCTTTCTCCTCATCCTCCTCTTCCTTCTTCTCCTCCTCCTCCTTCTTCTTCTTCTTGAGGGTCATGGGGCTTGAACTCTAGGCTTAGGTGCTGTCCCTGAGCTTTCTAGCTCAAGGCTAGCGCTCTACCTCTGGAACCACAGCGCCACTTCTGGCTTTCTGGTGGTTTACTGGAGATAAGAGTTTCACAGACTTTCCTGCCTTGGCAGGTTTCAAACTGCGATCCTCAGATCTCAGCTTTCTGAGTAGCTAGTATTACAGGAGTGAAACACTGAAGCCTGGCTGTGTATGTTTTTACATTTATGATAAAAAAAAACATACATATACTTGCATTCCTTTTAAAGAATTACAATTAAAATATTCATTTGAATATTTTAGCAAAACGTGACAGAGAAAATCGCATCTTATACTTTATGCTTTGCAACAATACTGCAATATTTGCTTAGGACATCTGTAGTATGCCTTCATACTAGACTCTCTAGGTCTAAATATTCCATTATTCTTGTTTTTATCTGTTTTTAATAAGCTTTTTATTGTGAAAATATTGTACAGAAGGGTTATAATCATATAAGCAAGACAATGAGTACATTTCTTATCAAGCATTGTTGCTTCCTCCTTTGTTTTTCCCCTATCATGCATTCCCTCCCATCTCCACAACTATATTCCCTCTTCCCAAGGCCCCCCCACCTAATTGTAAAGCTTGTTTTTCAACAGAGTATCTTGTACATCTCATTGTTGCAATGGGTCAACCAGTATCCCTATTTCTCTTGGGCTAATTGATTATATCCTGTACTTCACAAAATTCCCTGATGTTTTACATACAAGCTTATGTTTAAGAAATGCTAGTTTGGATATTTGCTTCATTGGAATTAAGGACTACACCATGAATACTTTAGAATAAAGTGGAAGCCACAAGAAAATAAACAATTTGTTCCACTCCCCAAATTATACCAACATCAAGTACATTGAAAACAGGGGTTATACTGTGGGGAAGGGACATACAAAGCAACAAAAAAATAACATGGTACCTTATAAATATGTTAGAAACAATAGCAAGCAAGAAAAAACACTTGTGTTCTTATCTTGGGGTTCATTTCATTAAAGTATATAACCATATTTCAGATTTTTCAATGAATACATATCCATCTACTACTCTTCTTCTTCTTGCTATTTGTACATTATTCCTTTGTGCCACTTTGAAACATCACTTTCTGAATACCCAGTTTCTAGAGTTCACTACATGGTCAACCTAAACATAATGCAAAGTTCAATTCCATTTTCATATGCCTTTGAAGAGTATCTTTTAATCAATTTTCTTACTTTGACATAATTTTTGACTAATTTTTGACTAATTTTTGCCATTTATATCTATATCAATGTGGATAAGACTTTGATTTTTAAGAGCTACCTAATAAAAATTAAAGCACTGCATATTAACACATAATAATATATTCATTTCATGCTGGTAATTGATTTTGAATGTTTTAAATTAACTCAAAAAAGAGAAATGAAAATACAAGGACTTGGTTATGCTGTAAATCCTGAGACTTTCTCTGAGAATTCTATTACCCAGTTGTCTTACGGGAAGAGGTAATTTTATCTGCGGAAAGAGAGGGAGGGGAGGTAGATGGGGATTTTGGTTATTGAAAAATGAGGGAAAAAATTTTTCCAAGCCTTTTCATTTCCTAACAAATGGGGCAACGTCATTCTTTCTGATTTATGCATAGAATTCCATTGTGTGTATATACCACATTTTCTTGATCCATTCATCTACTGAGGGGCATCTGGGTTGGTTCCATATCTTAGCTATGGTAAATAATGCTGCAATAAACATAGTCGTGCTGATAGCTTTAGTGTGGTCTTCTTTGTAAACATTTGGGTAAATGCCCAAAAGTGGGATTGCTGGGTCATAGGGGAGATATATGTGGAGTTTTTTGAGGAACCTCCATACTACTTTCCAAAGTAGTTTACACTCCCACCAACAATGCAGTAAGTTTCCCTTTTGTCCACATTCCCTCCAGCATCTGTTGTTAGAGTTCTTGATTTTAGCTATTCTAACTGGAGTGAGGTGGTATCTCAATGTCGTTTTGATTTGCATGTCTTTTATGGCTAGGGAGGTTGAGCATGTCTTCATGTGTCTATTGGCCATCCTCCTTTCCTCTTCAGAGAAGTTTCTCTTTAAGTCTTTAGCCCACTTATTTATTGGACACTTGTTTCTTTGAAGATTTGTTGTTGGGGGATTTAATTTTTTGAGTTCCAGGTATATTTTAGATATGAGACCCTAGTCCATTGTATGGCTAGTGAAGATCTTCTCCCATTGCCTGGGCTTTCTATTGATCTAAGCCAGGCCCAAAGAAACATAGGTCCCATGGTTTCCCTTATTTGCAATATCTAGTATATGTCTGAGTCAAGCAGAAAAGGTCAGATAAGGTGATTTTAGGGAAATGAAGCCTAAGATACGTATTCAAATGTTTTTTTTTCTTTCATGAGATTGTTTCTAACACATTTATAAGATTATTTCTTTGTTGCTTTGTATGTCCCTCCCTCACAGGATAACCCCTGCTTTCACTGTATTTGATGTCGGTATAATTTGTGGAAGAGAAGGGGAAAAACAAATTGCTTAAATAGGGATACAGGTGGACCCATTGCAACAATGAAATGTACAAGCCGTTATTTCAAAAAATGAACTTTACAACTTTGGTGCAGAGGAGGGGGGGTAGCGGTGAGGATTGGGTGGGGGGGCGGGGAGAGGATGGGAAGGGATGGGAAGGGGAAATAAAGGAGGAGGCTACAATGCTTGATAAGAAATGTACTCATGATCTTGCCCATGTAATTGTAACCCCTCTGTACAATATTTTCACAATAAAAATTTTAAAAAAAGAAAAAAGAGGGAAAAATGAATTAATTATATAACAATTTTTTTCATAGTCCATGAATTGGCTACACATTTCTGAATTTGATGAAGATTTTGGATTTTCTTCTAAACCTGTGACAATACCACGTTAAGACTTTCTGTGGAATTCACTAAACAACTGCTATTGGTGACCATTCATGCCTGCTGCTGGTAGGTTGTGCCTGTAATCCTATCTAACAGGAGGAAGCAGAGATATAAGGATTGTGGTTCACAGCCAGCCCAGGCAACAAAGATGAGACAATTAACCAGCTAATGACTGCAAGTGAAACTGTGGTTCAAAGTGGTAGAGTGGTAGCCTTGAGCCAAAATAGCTTAGGGACTGCCCTCAGGCCCTGAGTTCTAGCCCTACACCCAAACCAGAAAAAAAAATTAGACTGGAGAGAGAATGGATGAGAGAAAGTAATGGAATGCTGAATAACATCAAAGTACATTAAGTATATGAAAATTTCATGTTACAATCCACTAAAATGTACAAACATTAAAACCCGGTTATCTCAATATATTGCTTAAAACAAGTATTGATTCTTTCAGTTGTGGTATAATGATTGTAATATGTCATCAGAACCAAAAAGAAACCTTAGTTTATGTGTTTCTCATCTCATCCAATGTGTGTCTTCCTCTTGCTCCCTAAAAGTCACCAACCATAATCACACATAGGTTTCTCCAAAATTAAATGATTAGGAGGATGGAGAGCAAATATTCACCTTTTTGACAAGGGTAGAAGGAAATTTGTTTTCATTATTGAATTGCACCCAAGTATCTAAAACTAGAAAGATTAATAGTTTTTGTTTGTTTAATCTTTAAACTTTAATAACTTTTCCTTTGAGTAATGGCACTTGTATTTTCTAGTAATTTGTTTCACATTTACAAGGAGATTGAGCCAACCGAACCTCATGCAAAATTGTTAGTATGATTTTGGAAAAGAAGAGGTCGACTTCAAATTAGCATGATTCCAAAGTGATTTTCAGGAAAGAAAATTAAATACGACTGTTATGTAACCATGATATTGTAGGAACAAAATCTAATAATGATGATACTGTACATATTTTAATTAAAATTTTATAGACAAGTTTTGAGTAAAAATTATGACTATGTCTATGTCTTATTACAGTGAAATACCCAAATTATTTTTTTCCATGGGACTACAAAATTTTACTAGTGGGTGATTTATGACCTGAGCTAAACTAGATCTTAGCTGCTACAGTACATACAATTCCTGAGCGAGTACATTAGTTATGAAAGAAGAAAAGTTAATTGTACTAATCAGGGACAAGGACAAGCCATGCAAAATCATGCACAACTATTTTTATTCTCCTTAGTGGAAGGATATTGAGAAAAGATTGATATACTTAGACCTGAAAATGTCTACTTGACAGTTCAAGCTACTTTGTGGCTATCTTGTGTGAGTTTGGGCATAAATCTTCTGACTTTCAGATGCTGTTTGTGAAAAAGCTGTGGAAAACATATTTGTCTTCAGAGTCTATTGACTAATAGGAAAATCCTAAAGCACTAATTTATTAGTAAAATAACAATTTATTAAAGGCAATAATTTCAGAAGTCTGATATACATGTCTACTACTATTTGATTTGAAATTCAAAACTGTTTTGATGATGTGGTAAGTACTGTATTTAGTTCATGGACACGTTGACATCATGAACAACATTTACACATTTTGTTTGTGGTCTTCTGGCAATTTGGACGACTCAGTATATTTTTTCTAATAACAAATAGGACACAGCAATACCAGGATGCACATGGGTTGGACTTCCAAGCTCCCATGTCTTGAGAAGATATACAGCTTTCAAGTGTCATTTCTTTTCTCTTCCTCCAGAGACACAACTATTATTCCACAGTTCCTTTTCCTACTCCAGAATGAGTGGACCTCACATACTGAGCTGTGGCATTTTATACTGAATTTTTTATTATTTTTTAAATTTTATTTTATTGTAAAGATGCTGTGCAGAGGGGTTATAGTTACATGAGTAAGGTAATCAGAACATTTCTTGTCAAGGATTGTTACCTCCCCCTTTGTTTTCTCCAACTATTCCTTATCTCCCTCACCTCCCACAGTCCTCTGCCCACACCTCGAAGTTATAAAGATCATTTCTAAGATAGTGCCTTGTGAGTATCATTGTTGCAATGGGTTGTTATTCCCTTCCGCCCAAAATTAGATAAATTTATATACAAGATGCAGAGTACCAAAATCAAATACAGTGAGAACAAGGAATATACCTTAGGAGGAAGAACATACAAAGGAAACAAACAAAAAAAATCACAGAATACATTAAAAACAATAAAGAAAATCCTCTTGTGTCCATATCTTGGGGTTCACCTTGCTTAACTTCATCTTACATTGTCATATTTACATAGCTTTTGAGCATTTCTGCTCATCCGATTAGATTGTCCTAGATTTATACTAGTTATTGAAAGTAAAGGAAATCATGGGACCAATATTTCTTTAGGCCTTGCTTACTTCACTTGATATAATTTTTCCATTTCTTTCCATTTCCTAACAAATGGGGTGGTATCATTCTTTCTGGGAGGCATAGAGTTCCATTTTATCCATATAGCAGATTTTCTTGATCCATTCATCTACTTAGGGGCATCTACTGAGGGCTAAGATTTACCATATCTTAGCTATGGTAAATAATGCTGCAATAAATATGGTTGTGCTGGTGGCTTCAGTATGGCCTTGTTTGTGATCATTTGGGTAAATGCCAAAAAGTAGGATTGCTGGATCATAGGGGCGCTCTATGTGGAGTCTTATGAGGAACTTCCATACTGCTTTCCAGAGTGGTTGAACAAGTTTACATTCCCACCAACAATGCAGTAAGGTTCCCTTTTGTTCACATCCCCTCAAGCATCTGTTGTTATTAGATTTCTTGATTATAGCCATACTAACTGAGGTGAGGTAGAATCTCAATGTTGTTTTGATTAACATTTCTTTTATGGCCAGAGAAGTTGAGCATTTCTTCATGTTTCCATTGGTCTTCCTCTTCAGAGATGTCTCTCTTTAAGTCGTTAGCTCCTTTATTATGGGGCAGCTGCTGTGTTGAGGATTTGTTTTTGGAGGATTTAATTTTTTGAATTCTAAGTATATATTATATATGAAGCCCTTGTCCATTGTATGGCTAGTGAAGATCTTTTCCAAATCCTACTGCTCTTGCTAGCTATGTCCTTTGCAGTGCAGGAGCTCTGCAGCATCATGCAATCCCATTTGTTCAACCATTCTTTGATTTGTTATGTTTCTGAGTCTTTATTAAAAAATTTCCGCCTGTGCCAAGATGGGTAGGAAGACCTGAGGTACTTTATAATTATTAATACATAAGTTTTTAATACATATTAATACATAATCTGTACATGTAAGACATTGCTTTGTGTGTGTGTTGTCTTGATCCAGACATTTGGAATATGGTCAAATATGCAAAGGAAGACAAACAATATATAATATTCAGCTTTGAACATAGAAATTATTCTCCTTTTTTCTCTCCCAGGTGTGTCAATCAGATTAAAAACCATCATTACATAATTAATTCATAAAGCCAGATACTTGTCAGATGATTGTCAGCTCTTTTCCTTCATTCATCTCTGCAATAGATTCTCAAAGGCCTCTCTGCAATAGATTCTCAAAGACAGCTATATATTTTACTCTCATTGTATACAAATTATTTAATTTTCCTTCTAATATCATCATACCAGCCACTAAATCCCATCTAGTGCACCTGAGCTATTCTAACCTGTATCTCTCTTCAAGCTCTTCTATCTATAATTTACACTAGCCATTCTTATCTAGAATCATCTATAGCATATGACTCCTTTGACTTCAAAAAAATATATAGTAAACTCAAAGACAAGGAAAAGTCTACATGTGTTGATTCTATTTTCAAGTGAAGTCATTCATTATTATAATTCAAAAACAATTTTTTCTTTATGGATCTCAGGAAAACTAATTTGTATGCTATTTTTTGTTTATTTTGTTATTGCTTATTTGCAAGCAAAAGCATTTAAACTCAGGGCCTCATAATTGCTTGGCTTGCATCCTTATTGGACTAGCATCTAGAAACTTATGGAATGAATGGAGATCAAAGTAAAGATGTTGATGTCATGAAAAAAGCAAGTGACACCACCATCACTCCCTAGGTAATATAAACCATCTCTACTTGGTTCTTCTTTGTTGTTATGGAGAAGAGTTTTTTTGTTTGGTGATATTTAAAGCTTGATGGATCTCATAGCAAAGCCATAAACAATATGAAAGGCCAAATTTTCTTTCACATCTGATTTTTAAAATAGTTTCCACTATCACTATTTAGAATAATTTTCCCTTGACATATCATATTGTGGCCATTTATATTTATAGCTTTCTATTTGCCTGAGGAGTCTGGAAAACTCCTGAGATGTGTCATCAGCGCCATGTGGCAGAAAAACAAAATGTGTCCTTTTGTTCTATAATTTCTACACTCTTCTGCCTTGAGCTTCATTTGAAATATTAATGTTCAAATAAGGATAAAAATCAGAGGAAAACCATGGAGAATGTTAGAATCATTTCCTATTATTGTAGCTAAGTATGCAATAAGTGGAAGTTTGAGTTGATACTAAGTTTGCTTGGTTCATTAAGGTAAGCCCTAAGCCAACACATAGGGCTGAGAAGACAATGCTTTTTCAGTACTGGTAATTTGAAAAATACAGACAACAAGAATGCATATTTTCAATTGTAAGTACCTGGAAGTATGAAATACATGGTATGTATCACTCTGACTTTTTTTCCATCTTTTTTTGGCATAGATGGAAGTTGGAGTTTCATGAAGAAGTTATACTACAGTGTCTATATACCAAGAAAAATAAACATTGACTGAGGTAAAAATATGGAGAAATGTATCAGAAAGAGTCTTTCAACTAGATGAGATATGGGGATCAAATAACTTCTACTTCTGAGAGAACATTATAGGTAAAAGAATAATGTATTTAATAGTGTTCTTTCTAGATTGCATATTTAAATTTATTAGGCTCAGATGTCTATCATTTCTTTTTTGGTACTGTTGGACTTTGAATAGTACCCTCACACGTGACAGGTGGGTCCTATACCACTTGAGCCTCAGTATTTTTTAGTTAGTTATTCTACAATTCATAGCTCAAATTTTTGCTGGAACATATTCTGTCTGAGATACTCCTAACATTGTTTTATGTGCTTAGTTGCTCTTAGTTTTGCCTCATTCAGTGTATCTGTTAAAGTGGAGTCTCATCAACACATCTTTGAACCATTATCCTTAAATATCCACCTCCTGAATATATGGAATTATGGGCTAGAGATACCTCATTTGGCCCTTAAGTTGTTAAGAGTCTTTTAGAATTGTACATCAATGATGTTTTATCTTGTAATTTAATTTTAAAATCTTGGAAGATTATAACAAAAAGAGATGTTTTTAGGAGAAGATAAGACAAAATTTTTGTCTTTATAAGTTGCAATACATGATTCTTTGTAAAAAAAATATATAGGACTTATAGGGCTAGAAGAAAAGACTGTAAAAAGTTGAAACTAGAGATAAAATTAAGTAAAAAAATTTAAAAGCAAAGAAAAGTGTCTCAGTAAAACACATTGCTATTTTGCTCAAAATTTCCCAGAAAACATGTCTGGTTCTCAAGAATAGATGGTCATTCAAAAGTAGAGGTTAGGCTCAGATGTAAGTATGCTGATGAATGAGACCTTTAGTTTACACCTCAGTACCTCCAAGCAAAAAAATAAAAAAGGAAATAGATCACCTCAGGGCTAGGAAATATCTCATTTCCTTATCAGGGTCTTCAGTATAATGCTACATAATAACATCTACAGCAGAAACAGCTTATACATTGCACTTTTTGTTGTGGGGCTTGAACTGGGAGTTGTCACTGTGTCCCTGCGCTCTTCAGCTCAAGGCTAGCACTCTCCCTACCACTCGAGCAACATCGTCACTTCCAGTTTTCTGGTGGTTTATTTGAGTCCCAGCTACTTTCCTTCCTGGGCTGGCTTTGAACTATGATCCTAAGATCTCAGCCTCCTGAGTAGCTAAGATTACAGGTGTGAGCCACAAGCACCTGGAGCACTCTTCTTTATATCTGCTTCTATTTCTTTATACATGTATTCTATTTTTCATTCAGGTTCTGACTTAGCAAGTACATTTTTGGTGAATCTTTGTTTTAAATTGTATAAAGTGTATCATTTACAGTAAACTTGAAACCAACTCTTTTGTCTCAGGACCTCTTTTTTAAACAAAGGATAAATAACAATTTAGGTGAAGGTTGTAAAATTTATGAAAAGTCCATATGTCAAAAGCATTAGGCGGATGCTTATTATAATAATGTCTTGACTTTCATTATTTTATGGCAGAGCTATAGAATACCTATAGGGGGCTACACACAAAGTTTACATTAAAAATAACTCTGTTTATTAAATCAATCCACACAACAAAATAATGTATTTGTAGTATTTATGATCCTAGACTGTATGTTGGTATATAAGTAAACTTTATTCTTTAAAATTGTGGATGAAACACAGAATCAGTTTAAACAACAGAACATTCTCAAGTTCTATTTTTCTCAAAACTACAAGTATCTTCATAGAGATAGTTTTGAGGACTATTTCTAAGTAAGACATCTCTTCTTATGGGGCAGAGCCAGCTGAAATTTCCATTGCTACAACTGGGAAAATAAGGCGAAAAATAATGAATCCTACACATGTGCATTTTGATATTCCCTTAGAGAATGAAAATTTAATTATGCTGATCTAATTATGCCCAGATCTACTTTGTCTAATTTGATTACAACAGAATCTAGATTTTGTGTAAGGTTAGTGATGAATCGGGACTACTTTAATTTCTGCCAACACTAGTTTGCTTGCTCTTTTCATGACCAAAATTTTCTAGCTTATAGCTACAACAACAACAATAACACACACACATTTTGATGTCCAGTGTGTTTATGTGCATAATTCATCTCACAAATAAACCAGAAAATATCATTTAAAAACTTACAAGAATGACTAGAATGAGCAGGAATTGTATTGGTTTTGATAAGGACAAAATAAGGGCTTTTAAGTGTTACAAATGGATTAGCTATTAGAAAGGTAACTTAGCTGGGTGCCTGTAGCTTATTCCTGTACTCCTAGCTACTCATAAGGTTGATATCTCAGGCTCATATTTCAGTCAGACAGGGCAGAAAAGTCAATTATCTCCAATTAACCACCTGAAAAGCCAGACATGGAGTTGTGGCTGAAAGTGGTAGGGTACTAGCCTTGAACACAAAAGGGACAGCACCCAGGACTTGGAGAAAGAGAGAGAAAGAGACAGAGACAGAGAGACAGAAGGAGACAGGGACAGAGAGACAGACAGAGACAGAGATAAAGACAGAGACAGAGAAACAGAAAGACAGAAACACAATTGACTTCTAGTAATACTCTGCATAGCCATGTAATTCTTAGTCCAAGAATATTACCCCATTTGGGAAAATGTTATATTGTTATGAGGAACAAGTGTTGGCAGATTGGGAAAGATAAATGCCACGGCTTGCAAGCCAGGCATAATTTTTTCAGATCCTTATAATTTATTGTTAACCTGGGGTTATAGCAACTTATGTAGCTGCTCCCAACTCAGGATTTCTTGAGGTTGTATCTACTTTCTTATGTGAGAACCAGGAAAAACTATCTTCACACTGTAAATGTTCTCTAGGAAACAATTGCGGTGGAGTTCCGGGAAGATGGCGGAGGAGAAGCTGGAATCTGAACAAGCTCTCGCATAGAAAGTAGTTTTAGAGTTCCAGTGAACAGTCCTAAGCCAGAGAATCACACCAAGTGTGCCATCACAGGACAGAGAGTTAGACAAGAGAGGGGAAGCCAAGGAAACGCATCAGCTGCCGCTCTGGTGGCGGGGTCGCGGCGGGGACCACCACCGCGGAGTCATACCTGAGACACAGAGAGTCGGGGACGAAGGAGCCAGACGCAGCGGACGAGCGGATTCTACTCAACACCAAAAAGAACCGACAAGGAGCGAACATCTTCATCCTGCTGTTTGCAGACCAGAGACGACCCAGGATCCAAGACTCGGCGTGAGTACAAGCCCGACGTCCTCACTCCTCAGGGAGCAGAGGAGGGAAGGCCACCCCTCCCCACCCAGCACCGGTGATCTCCATCTTGGATACCGACAAAGCTCGGAGGAGCTGCTAGCTCCAGCTCAGGCCTTGGAATAAAATGAGTCATTTAGCAGGTCACAAGAACTTAACGGCAAAGTGACCTGCCAGACTCAGCTCCATCCAGGGAAAAGTCACCCAGCTCAGGCGCCAGCCATCGGAGTGCCTTGCCTCACTGGGTAACCAGAGCCAGAGGCTGCCCCTCCCTCTAGCAGCCACCACAATCAATTGAAAAACAGAAACCCTGAGAATGGCTCCAGGCTGGGCGCTGTGAGCTTTATCACAAAATAGCCCCAGGGAAAAGCTACTGTTTGTTGAAAGGCCTCAACTCTACCCAGAACCTAGCCTCATCACCACATCCCCCTCTTTTGTGACTCTCAAAGCAGACCACCCTCCCAGAAAACTAACCTGGGAGGGGGATCTCAAAATCTTGGGTAAAGCAGAGCATTTTTCTGCCTCTTCCAACCAACCGACTTAAGAAACCAATCAAGCCACAGGACCTCAAGCTGACCACAGACTCCAACAAGAGACTGGTTGCAGACAAAAGGGAGATACAGGATTCTTCCCACTCCTCCCCCCCCCCAAAAAAAAAATCAAAAGACTTTTTTTTTCTTTTTTTTTTCTTTTTTTTTTCTTTTTTTTCTTCTTCTTCTTCTTTTCTTTTTTTTGCTTGTTTTTTGTTTTTTGTTACCTTATATATATATATATATATATATATATATATATATATATATAAATTTTTTCCCTTCTAAAACTTTTATTAATCTTTAATTTTTGCCTCTTCTGAAAAAATAATTGTTTTCCAGTAACTTTTTTTTTTCTCATCTTATAATTTTCATTTTAGGAATACGTGAATGAGAGTTTTCCTTTCTTTTCTTGTCTTCTTTCTCTTTTTCTTTCTTTCTTAATTATCTTTTTGTTTTTTATCTAGCTCTACTGAACTTCTGATCCTTTCTTCTCCCTTTCCCATCCTTAAAGATTTTCACATCTCCTCTATGTCCCTCCCCTTCTCTGAACATATTCACATTCCTCTCTAAATAGATGGTCTTTTAACCTCTATAATAACATTAATTTTTACCTTTCTATTCTTTTTCTGGTCTCTCTTTATTCCCCTTTCCGTCTCTTCTTTTTCTCTCTCTCTCTACCTGCATCCTACCCAACCCATTTCCTGCACTGTGATTAGGACATAGTTAACTCTCCCTGTGCCTCCCCACACCAATCTATTCCTATTTTTTACCCACATCTCTCCCTAATCCTAATAATTTCTGGTTTTCCAAATTCTTTTCTGCGGTTCGAAGTCCTTTAACATATAGTCGTTTGATGTTGAATAGATGTATCTGTTGAATTAGATTGTATCTGTAGACTATTGACTGTACAAATGCAAACTTTGGTTGATGGTTGCCTTAAGATAGTGTTCTAGCACAAAACTGGTGCAATCTTTATCTCAAATGGGCCGAGTAAGCCGGAAAAACACAAGAAAAATGGCAAATTCGGGTATCTCAATTCCCAACCTTGATAATCAGGGATTAGAACAGATAAAGAATAATCCAGAGGAGAGTTCCCAAATAGCTCTACAAACACTAATAGCAAACATGATAAATGAGAAGTTTGACAATGTACAAAGGACTCTGTATGAGCATGATAGGGAGAGAGAGGAGGCATCCCAGAAGTTTATACAGGAATATCATAAGCGTGAGGAAGCTACTCAAAGACTGATACAGGATTTGCGTGAACAACTTGAGAATACTCAAAGAGAAAGGGAGGAATGGCGTGAGCAGGCAGAGAACACTCAAAGAGAACTGCAGGAATCCCACAGAAGGGAGGAAACTAATCAAAGAGTAATTCATGAATTAAGAGACCAGGTAGAGAATACACAAAGATCACTAAAGGCATTCATGGAATCCATTAACAAAAAGCTGAAGGAAGTCAGGGAGACCACAAAGGGAATGCTGAATGGAACCCAACACAAGGAATGGGAGTCCAAAGAAACCATAACCAATCAACTAAGTGATTTGAGAACAAACACTGAACACCAAATTAAGGAAGTAAAGAAATTCATACAAGACCTAAAACAGAGCTTCAACAAAGAACTTGAAGCCATCAAAGCTGACCAATTAGAAGGAAAAGAGATAAAAAACAAAGTAGAGAGTCTTGACAGCAGGTTAGACCATGCAGAAGATCGAATCTCAGGGATTGAAGACAGCCTAGATATTATAGAGAAAGAACATACAACCATCCAAGACAAGTCCAAGAAATATGATAGGTCTATCCAACACCTGGAAGACACCATCATTAGGCCCAATCTAAGGATAATGGGTGTAGAGGAGCACCTAGAAAGAGAAGTTAATGGTCTAGGAAATTTGTTTAACAGGATCCTAGCAGAGAACTTCCCAAACATATAAAAAGATAGGCCTATTCAGATACAAGAAGCTTTTAGAACCCCAAATAGACCAGACCAGAATAGGACATCCCACTGTCACATTATAATCCACACAGGATCAACCCAGACCAAGGAAAAGATCCTTAAAACTGTCAAGGAGAAACGGTTAATCACCTATAAAGGGAAACCAATTAGAATTACCTCAGATTTCTCAGCAGAGACAATCAAAGCAAGAAGAGCCTGGAATGACATATGCCATGCCCTAAAAACAAACAACTATCAACCAAGAATACTGTACCCAGCTAAACTCTCCTTCATAACTGAAGGCCAAATAAAAACCTTCCATAGCAAAGAAAAATTGAAACAATACATCTCTACCAAACCAGCCCTGCAAAAGATTCTTAAAGATGTCCTACACATAGAAAACCAACAAGAATGCAACAAAGCCAAGAAACTGCACCCAAACTGAGAATCCAAGAACCTTAGGAAGAACCCAGTTTTCACAGCCCCCAAGAAGGTGGATAACATGGCAGGAACTCCCAAATACCTCTCAGTCCTATCTCTTAACGTTAACGGACTGAACTCTCCAATTAAGCGACATAGACTGTCTAGTTGGATTAAAAAACAAGACCCTTCTATCTGCTGCCTGCAGGAGTCACATCTTGCCCGTAAAAACAAACATATTTTCAAGGTTAAAGGCTGGAACAAAATCTACCAAGCAAACGGCCCTCATAAACAGGCGGGAGTTGCAATCCTAATATCAGATAAAATAGACTTCAAATTAAAATTCCTGAGAAGAGATAAAGAAGGTCGCTACATACTAATTAAAGGATCTCTCCTTCAGGAGGATATTACAATTCTAAATATCTATTCGCCAAACAATGGAGCACCCAAATTTATCAAAGAAACACTACTTTCCCTCAAATCCCATATAGATCCAAAGACATTAATTGTTGGGGATTTTAACACACTACTCTCCCCACTAGATAGATCAACTCGGCAAAAACTCAACAGAGAAACCGCAGATCTAAACAGCTGCATAGATCAACTAGACTTACAGACATTTACCGAACATTTCACCCAGCAGCATCAGAATACACGTTCTTCTCAGCAGCACATGGAACGTTTTCTAAAATAGACCACATTTTAGGCCACAAAGCAAACTTGTCTAAATTCAGAAACATTGAAGTTATACCTTGCATTCTCTCTGACCACAAGGGAATAAAATTAGAACTCAACACCAAAAGCCACCAAAGAAAGTCCGGTATCACATGGAGGCTGAACAACACACTGCTGAATCATGAATGGGTCATGGAAGAGATTAGAAAGGAAATTCAAATGTTCATGCTATTCAACAAAAATGAACACACAAATTACCAGCTCCTCTGGGACACAGCAAAGGCAGTACTCAGAGGCAAGTTTATAGCTCTGAGCTCCTACATCAACAAATTGGAGAGATCGGAAACTAACAATTTAATGACACATCTAAACCTCCTTGAAAAAGAGCAGCAAGATAAACCCCAATCCAGTAGATGGAAAGAAATAATCAAAATTAAATCAGAATTAAATGAATTAGAATCCAAAAAAACTATAGAAAGAATCAACAAAACAAAGAGTTGGTTCTTCGAAAAACTTAACAAAATTGACAGACCCTTAGCAAACCTTATCAGAAAAAGGAGAGAACACACCCAAATTAATAAACTCAGAGATGAGAATGGAAACATCACCACGGAAACAACCAAGATTCATAACATTATAAGAGAATACTTCTCAAAACTTTATGCTAATAAGTTTGAGAACTTGACAGAAATGGACCTTTTCCTGGCAAATATTGACATGCCAAAACTAAACCAAGATGAGTTAAACCAGCTTAACAGGCCCATATCAAGCATTGAAATAGAAACAGCAATAAGAGACCTCCCAGCTAAGAAAAGTCCAGGACCAGATGGTTTTACAGCGGAATTTTACAAGGCCTTCAAAGCAGAGCTCACACCAATACTCCTCCAACTCTTCAATGAAATTGAAAGAGAAAGCTCACTACCGAATACATTCTATGAAGCCATCATAACCCTCATCCCAAAACCAGGCAGGGACTCATCAAAGAAAGAAAACTATAGACCCATTTCTTTGATGAACATTGATGCAAAACTTCTCAACAAAATTTTGGCCAATCGACTTCAACAATTCATCCAAAAAATCATACACCACGATCAAACAGGATTCATTTCAGGGATGCAAAGCTGGTTCAATATACGCAAATCAATTAATATTATTCATCACATCAACAGGAGCAAGAATAAGAACCACATGGTTATCTCAATAGATGCAGAAAAAGCATTTGACAAGATCCAACACCCCTTTATGATGAAGGTTCTGGAAAAATTAGGAATCCATGGAACATTCCTCAATACAATAAAGGCTGTATATGACAAACCTACAGCCAGCATTATACTCAATGGTGAAAAACTAAAGCCATTTCCTCTTAACTCAGGAACAAGACAAGGATGCCCACTCTCTCCACTTCTCTTCAATCTAGTATTAGAATGCCTAGCTACAGCAATAAGACAAGATGCAGACATAAAGGGGATCCAAATAGGGAAAGAAGAAATAAAACTCTCCCTCTTTGCAGATGACATGATCTTGTATTTAAAGAATCCCATAGACTCCACTCCCAAATTACTCAAGCTGATTCAAAACTTTGGCAAAGTAGCAGGTTATAAAATTAACCCCCAAAAATCAATGGCTTTTCTATATGCCAACAATGAGAAAAGTGTGGCTGAAATTAGGAAAGCAACTCCATTTGTAATAGCCCCACAAAAAATAAAATACCTAGGAATTAACTTAACCAAAGAAGTGAAGGACCTCTATGATGAAAACTTTAAAATCTTGAAAAAGGAAATCAACACAGAACTTAAAAAATGGCAAAACCTCCCATGCTCCTGGATTGGCAAGATTAACATCGTGAAAATGGCAATACTTCCCAAGGCTATCTACAAATTCAACGCGATACCTATCAAAATTCCACCCTCATTCTTCAAGGAAATAGAGGAGGCAATCCAAAAATTCATATGGAACAATAAAAGACCCCGAATAGCAAAAACGCTCCTCAACGGAAAGAACACTGCTGGAGGAATATCAATACCAAATTTCAAACTCTACTATAAAGCCATAGTAATCAAAACAGCTTGGTATTGGCATAAGAACAGACCTCAGGACCAATGGAATAGAATTGAAAACCCAGAAATGAACCTACAGACCTATAGCCATCTAATCTTCGATTAGGAAGCTAAAACAATAGAATGGAAGAAAGACAGCCTCTTCAGTAAATGGTGCTGGCAAAATTGGTTAACTACATGTAGAAAACTAAAGCTAGATCCTTATATATCACCCTGCACCAGAATCAACTCCAAATGGATCAAAGACCTTGAAGTCAAAGCCGACACTCTGAAAACATTACAGGATGGAATAGGAGAAACCCTAGGTCTCCTTGGCTCAGGTCGAAATTTTCTGAATAGAGACCCGGAAGCACACAAATCAAAGAAAGGTTGGACAAATGGGATTGCATAAGGTTGCTGAGCTTCTGCAGGGCAAATGACATAGCTGGCAATATCAATAGAAAGCCCACTGATTGGGAGAAGATCTTTACTAGCCATACAACAGACAAGGGTCTCATATCTAAAATATACTTGGAACTCAAAAAATTAAACCACCCAACAACAAATCCTCAAAGAAACAACTGCCCAATAAATAAGTGGGCGAAAGACTTAAAGAGAAGCTTCTCTGAAGAAGAAAGAAGGATGGCCAATAGACACATGAAGAAATGTTCAACATCCCTAGCCATAAAAGAAATGCAAATCAAAACAACATTGAGATATCACCTCACTCCAGTTAGAACAGCAAAAATCAAGAACTCTAACAACAACAGATGCTGGAGGGGATGTGGACAGAAAGGAACCTTACTTCATTGTTGGTGGGAATGTAAACTTGTTCAACCACTTTGGAAAGCAGTATGGAGGTTCCTCAAAAGACTTCACATAGATCTCCCCTATGACCCAGCAATCCCACTTTTGGGCATTTACCCAAATGTTTACAAACAAGACCACACTAAAGCTACCAGCACAACTATGTTTATTGCAGCATTATTTATCATAGCTAAGATATGGAACCAACCCAGATGCCCCTCAGTAGATGAATGGATCAAGAAAATGTGGTATATATACACAATGGAATTCTATGCCTCCATCAGAAAGAATGACATTTCCCCATTTGTTAGGAAATGGAAAGGTTTGGAAAAAATTATATTAAGTGAACTAAGCCAGGCCCAAAGAAACATAGGTCCCATGGTTTCCCTTATTTGCAATATCTAGTATAGGTATGAGTCAAGCGGAAAAGGTCAGATAATGTGATGTTAGGAAAATGAACCCTTAAATATGTATTTTAATGTTTTCGTTTCTTTCATGCATGTGTTTCTAACGCATTTTTAAGATTATTTCTTTGTTGCTTTGTATGTCCCTCCCCCACAGTGTAACCCCCGCTTTCACTATATTTGATGTCAGTATAACATGTGGAGGAGATGGGGACAAACAAGTCGTTTAAGGATTCAGGTGGACCTGTTGCAACAATGAGAAGTACAAAATGTCATGTCAAAACCAGCTTTACAATGTCGGTGTGGGGGGGGGGAGGGGGGTATAATTGGGTGGGGGGAGGGGGGTAAAATTGGGTGGGTGGAGGGGGGAGGCAGGGAAGGGAAGTGAAGGGTAAACAAAGGAGGAGGCTGCAATGCTTGGTAAGAAATGTATGCATTATCCTGCCCATGTAATTGTAGCCCCTCTGTACAGTATGTTCTCAAATAAATAAAATAAAATACAATTTAAAAAAAAAAACAATTGCTAGATTTATTGTAAAAGGAATGACATAAATCCCTAGCAGATTTAACAGTTGAGGTTTTAGGGAAGGGGCAAAGACAGTCTGTAGCACCGAGAGAATATGACTTGTTGGCTCAAATGACTGTAACTTCTTATGAGAAACCTATGGCACTTTCTAGCATAGATATTTACAAATCACAGGAAGAGAGGATTTTTTAATGATGTGTTTTTTAGCTAATCAAAATGTTCTTGGCTAACAGCTATTTGATTAAAACTATGAGGTAGTAACTTGGAGCCAACAGATGTTAAAGTTATTTTCTGATATTTTAGGAAATTTCTCAAAAACAATAAAAGACAAGAAGCAGAAAAAGTCGTCATACAACATGGTAACATAGCCACCAATTATTTAAAATTTGTTAGTGGTACTAGAGGTGCTGGTTATGTTGATCCGGATTCTCGATATTCTCAGCTGTAGGTTTCTACTTGTTCTTTCCACTCAAGTCTTTGTGTATCTATGAGTTTGGACCCAGTGTCATCTCTTTCTATGAGTCAACACAAATGATTGGGGATGACACTTGCTTAGTCAGTGGGGAGGGAGAATTTGGAGCTTGGAAATATAAAATAACATTTCCTACTGATCTACTTAGATGAAGTTTGTCTTTAGGTCCTTTCCAGGGATGAGCCCCAGTGAATCAGTTGGGGATTGCTAGAAGCCCTTTTCTGCCATCTGCTATATATGCTTTATAATAAATTAGCATACATGATTCTTTGTGAAAGAAGGACTTATGGGGCTAGAAGAATAGACTGTCAAAAATTTGAAACTGGGGATCAAATTACGTAAAAAATTAAAAAAGCAAGATAACATGTTACAAGTATCAATTATTTTATGAAAGTAGAGATACTTATATTTCAAAATCGAGTAATTTCAACCAAAAACTTTCACTTGATCTTGCATTATATGCCAAGAAAATCATTGGCAGTATATAGGACTAAACTGCTATGACCCCAGGAAATAAATATATGACATGTGACATATAATGAATGGTTATTTAATTTCATGTTGTTGACCTGTGACATTCACTCATATGCCTATTAGATCTTCCTATAAGTGACGATTTAAACATCTCCTTTATGGAAGAGCAACTAGGACCAGGTGCAGATAACTATGGACAAGTTCAATTTAGCATAGATTATTTCTTACAGAGAAATGCTGAAAAGTCACCTCAAACTATCTTTGTATATATTTTGATGTAAACCTTTGCCTGCAATGCAGAGCTAGATGAAGGGACAGGAGGAAAAGAGGAAGAGAAGGAAGGGGAAGGGGAGGGGGACTAAGATGAGGGGAAGGAAGAGGAAAGGAAAAATAAACTCAAGATAATAAAGAAAATATTATATTTATTCATTTCTACTCAAGTCTTCAGATAGGGAAGCCAGTTTATTTTAAAGGTATTCTTTTTCAAGTCATGCACTATGAAAACTCATTAAGGAGCATTCATAGTGAACATAGAAAGTAGCAGTCTGTTAGAATAAAGGGGCTTATTTTTATGCTATGATTTAAATTTGTCTTAAGTTGAGCTTCATTTTTCCAGTGATATATTTAGATCTAAAATAAATAGAAAATCAAAGGTGGCGTTAGATCCATTTTTTCTTATATAAAATGCATGAAGTACTATTTATAGGAAAGTAAAACAATAATTTATTTTTAATGTTGGGTAAGAAACACACTTCACAAAGGGATTTGGCAGCACAATGTAATGCATCCCTTACAGTTGGACTCTGAGAAGTAGATCAGTCTCATGGTAGATGTCTGGAACAGGAAGCTGGATTGTAAGCCACCTAACTGGACCTCTATGAATTTGTTTGATTCTAAGTTCTCTCTCTTGTAGATACTATGTTTTATGTTAATCATGGTATCTTATTTTCAGTAGTTGTAGATGTCAAGCACACTATTTGAAACCGTGAGTCAAATTGTACCAAGAATATAAAGAATAAAGTAAAAAAATTCTAAATGGAAAAAAGAAGTAGACAATCCATATTCTCAAACTGAGGGGAATCATGGAGGGATTTATTTTTGTGACACAGAATCATATTCCAATAGTCTGCTCTAAAAATTTCTCTCCTGCTGAAACAATTCAATTTGGAGAGATTTTTACTATTTAGTGTTTGGGGAAGAGCATACACCAGGGAGACAGCCTTGAACAGACCTTCTCTTATGTAAGTAGTAGCAAGAAAGAGCCAGTGTCTTGTTGGTTACAGTATTCTGAGTCAGGAGAACCTTGGGGAAATTATGCATTGCTTATGCTCAAAGCAGAAATTTCATGTGAACTTTTGAACTGCAATGTAATACAAGTCTTTTTAACATCTAAATGTAATTCATAATTCTTGTAGAAATATTTGTAGAGCAAAGACTTTTCAAAGTAAATACCAGTTCTCATGTTTTGTTTGCCAGTATAGATTTTCAGGCATATATGTAAATGTGACATTCAAAGATTTTTTTTTGCCAAAGTAGGAAAATTTTTCTATATAATACAACAATGAATTATTCACATTTCTTTGCTAGCAGTATTGCATTATATGGTCTCAATTTTTTAAATGCATTGATTCAGTCACAATAAAAAGAAAATAAATTGTTACTTATTCATTTTTTATTATTTTAGTTTTATTGTCAAGGTGCTGTACAGAGGTGTTACAGTTATATAAGTAAGGTAGTGAATACATTTCTTGTCAAAATTGTTTCCCCCACTCTCATTTTCTTTCCACTTTCTGTTACTTTTAACAAATAAAATATCTACCATTTATGATAGTTGCCTAATACACAAATAATAACTGTAATAATATTTTAGAGGAAAGCAATTGCAAAAATGGGATCTTTAGGAGATTTTTAAGGAAACGCAAATTGAGCAGACATCTGGAAAGAGCCAATTAATTTTCATTCAGAGAACTTCTCCTTTAATATGAAAGCCAATTTTCTTACAAACTTTTAATGTTTGAAAACTAAGCTTCATAATTCATGAATCAATTGAGGAACTTGATTATATTGTTTGGTTATAATCAGTTGGTAAGAATTCACATAATAATTATTAGATAATTCCTCAAGCTTAGAGGATTTATGTGACTACTCTCTTAAGAAAAACCTTTGTTAGTAAAGTTTGTATGCATAATATTCTCATTGAAGACCTCCATTTTATTGCATGGATGTGAAATTCATACCTGGAGATTAGAAAAGATTATGGGATGATAACTTCAGTATGATACAGAGTGGTTTTTGTTAGTTTTTTTAATTTTTAATTTTATTTACCTGTGAACTCATTTATTTATTTATTTTTAATTTTGGGGGGCATTTGAAGGGTTTTCTCCTTGAGAAAACTAAAGCATTAAAGAGGTTGTTCCCATGGAAGAGTAAGAAGAAAATCAAGAAAAAGGATCTTATAATATGCACCTTTATCATATTTTCATTTTGAAGATTTCTGTATAAATGTCAGTTCTGTGGACAATTGTATGCACAATAAAATACTTCACAAAAAGGATAGAATTATACACATATTCCTCTCCTTTCCTTAATCCCATTTACATTTCTTTTCAGAAACTAATTTCTTTTTTTCTTTTCTTTTAATTTTTTTTAAATTTTTTTATTGTGAAAATACTGTACAGAGGGGTTACAAATACATGGGGAAGATAATGAGAACATTTCTTATCAAGCATTGTAGCCTCCTCCTTTGTTTCCCCTTCCTATCCCTTCCATCCTCCCCTCCCCCGCCCCCCCATCTAACCCTCCCCATCCCCCCCTACCAAAGTCGTAAAGTTCGTTTTCAACATAACGACTTGTACTTCTCATTGTAAACTAATTTCTAAACAGCAAAAGAAAGGAATAATGAATCATACTGTGCCTAATTTACAAAGAATATTTTAAGTGTTTCTTCTGGGCCTGGGCACTGTCCCTCAGCTCTTCAGCTCAACGCGAGTGCTCTGCTGCTGAGTTACAGCGTCCCTTCTGGTTTTCTAGTGGTTTACTGGAGATAAGAGTCTCACGGACTTTTTTGTCTGGACTGGCTTTGAACTGTGATCCTCAGATCTCAGCCTCCTGAGTAGGTAGGATTACAGACATGAGCCAAAGGCACCCAGCTTGTTTTAAGTGTTTCTAAAAGTTGAAAATTCCTACAAGCCCTGTATATTCCAAACTGAAAATTCCAAATTACCTTTATAAATGGAGGCTTCAAATCAGATCTTATCATTTTTTTACACATAAATGTTTATGTTCTTGCTTAGTGCCTTATCTACAAAACCTAGACAGAATAAAAATTCAAATAGAAACAATATTTTGTGAGAAGTGTCTGTGTGTATGTGTGTGTGTGAATGGAAAGTAATACCTAATGTTTTAGTAATTCACAGGATTTCTCCCAATCCTAACATGTTAACAAATCTGAGATTTTAAATTTAAAAATATATTCCATAAAAATATTTTAATAATGATTGCAAATCTCTAGATATTTGTTGATTAATCACCTTTTGTAGGTGGTATTGCATGAGTTTTGAATGGCCACAATGAATTCACACTCAGTATTGCTTCAAAATAATATAATAGGAGTTGGTAGGGATGGAGAAAATAAGACTTGGCTACAAGATCAATCAGATTATGTTGCTATATATACTCATGTGAAGTATCATGGGGCAAGTTATTTGAAAAATTAAGATATTATTTAACAAAATGAATGCTAGGTAGCTGACACCTTTCTGTCTGGAGTGTGGGTCCTTGTGGGATTCTAACAACCAGCAAAGTGCCGGGCTAGATATATATATCAGTGCTAAGGTCAAGGGTAAATTAAACATGAGTGAGATGTTTTTGTCTTCCATGGTCAGTGTGAAGATAAAGCTGCCTAAAAGGAACTCATTTCAGGTACCTGAAATAAGTAGGATATTCTTGAATTCCAGAGAAAATCAAAACAGAGATAATAACTGAAAATATGTTTCTGGCAAAACTTATAACTGAGAGATACTTAATAAATATTTCCTGTGTAAATAGATTGCCTAATAAATTTGATAATAAATTATTGTATGTAAAATCTTATTTATATATAATGATCAAGATTACACATGGCATTATTATTTTGGATATAATATTTATTTTACATGGTATTAAACTAATTAGTTTTATAATCTGATTGCTCTATATTTTATTATTACATATCAGTTACATTGGAAGAATATGATGGAAGAGAGCTCCTTAAGGAATAAAGCCTGGAGAACCACATTCAGTTCACAAGTCCAGAATAAAGAATGTTTTCCAATAAAACACATAACAAGACAGTGGCATCAGCATGTCTCAATCTCACATGATGATGAGGAACAGACACAAGAAAGTACAAGCAGCCAGGTGCCCATGGATCACTCCTATAATGCTACTGCTCAGGAGGCTGAGATCTGAGTATCCTGGTTTGAAACCAGCATAGGCAGAAAAGTCATTGAGGCTCTTATCTTCCGTTAACAAGCAAAAAGCTGAAAATGGACGTGTGATCAATGGTACAGCACTAGACTTTAACTAAAGAGCTCAGCGATAGTGCCCAGTCCCTAAGTTCAAACCCCAATATCAACATTAACAAAATAGTAAAAGCAAATGAAAATATGATTGAAATAACTTGAAGTAAAATGTAAAAAGTATGCATTTATTTTTTATGTTCTGGAGATTATAAGAATATTTTATATTCCATGTATCATGATTCTACCATGTAAATACAAATATTATAAACACTTTTTTCAATTAAATTGTATCTTTCAGACAAATCAATTGGTAATTGGCAAAGACATTCCTGTTAAAAGAGAACAAACAATTTATGTCTGGACATTTTGACTCACACCTATTACCTTCACTACTTAGGAACCTGGGATCAGGCAGATTGTGGCTCAAGGCAGCCTAAGTATTCTTGTGAGTGAATGAAACATCTTGGATGATTGTGCTTGCCTGTAACCTCAACTAGGCAGGAGGCTGAGATTGTAAAAAGACATTTTATACAACTGAGGGTCAGCAAGTTTGAATTCCATAAGGAAGGCTAAAAGATTGACAATTTAGGTAAGATTTATTTCTGGTAGTCTTCAAAAAAAAAAAAAAACTGTAGAACAGGCTGAGAAGTCAAGATTTCAGAAGATCGTGTATGTTCCAGTTATAAGGAGAATTCCTTCTACTGAAAAAAAAACAATTATACCTATCTCAATTTTTAAGGTTTCTAAATGATTGCATAAGGCCCACCTATGTAGGGAAATGGAATCATCTTACAAGTCTCTACAGTTATTAATTATAATCTAGAAAATTACCTTCACAGAACCATCTAGACAAAACAATTAGTTTTCAAGTGATCCATATATTTAGAAATCACACAAAACAACTGACCTGAAAGTAGACAATAAATAAATAAATAAATAAATCACTGACAACAGTGGATAAGAATAGCTACATTACACAAAGCCCCTATTCTCAGCAACAGAAGAGCTTTAATTATGAAGCAGATAGTCTTGAGGTAATGAACACACAAGGATTACTTTGTGAACTAGGTTTAAGCATATACTGTTTTTTCTTTATTGATTTACAATCACAATTTCTGCAACCAATTTGTGTATCTTGTTCCATGGCATTAATGAAATCTGTGTTCTCAACTTAGGATAGCATGTCTCATATTTGTATCCCACTAGCATGGAGCATATTGTTTAGATATCAATAAGGGCCAAGTTTTTTTAATTTATTGTAAAGATGAAGTACGGAGGGGTTTATAGTTGCATAAGTCAAGTCATGAATACATTTCTTTTTGAACAGTGTCATCCCCTTCCTCATTTTCTCCCAGTTGTTTTTCTTTCCTGGCTCCCCTCCCCACAAGTTGTATAGTTCAACATAGTGAATATCACTGCTGGAGTAGTTCCCCATTTGTCCCACCATTTTTGTTCTTCCTTTTCCCTCCCCAGATCAGATAAAAGGTACAGAAATCAAGAACAACAAAAAGGATAAAACAGAAAAGAAAAAAAAAGAACAATCAGTACAAAAAAAAAAAACAAGAAAAACTCTTGTTTCCATTTCTTGAGTTCATTTCTATATCATTTTGTATGAACATATGCACATAGCTATTGAGCCTTTGTAATCCTCTCATAAGAATATCCTCCTTTGGGAGGCTGCAATGCTTGGTAAGAAATGTATGCATTATCCTGCCCATGTAATTGTAGCCCCTCTGTACAGTATGTTCTCAAATAAAATAAAATAATATTAAAAAAAAAGAATATCCTCCTTTGGATACTACAAAGTAAATGAGACAAGAAACAAAGGACCTCCACTCATCTGGTCAAATCATTACTAAATGATCCCATGCTGCTGACCACATATGTCCTATATATGTGCACATCTGAGGGAAACCATGAAGAGGACACAGAAACAGAGGGAAACAGGGCAAAACATACAACAGTGTGACCCATCAGCTGCACTGGTTGTTCATCAAAACAAACGAAGCAACTAAAGGGCAGTAATGGGAAGAAGGGAATGAGAGAGAAAGAGGGAACAGCTGGCACTAAGCAAAAGGAAAGAAATGTGCATATCACCCAATGTGGAAGAAATAACTGTATTGTCAAAGCTCATAGAACTCATAAATTTTATAGACCATGATAGAAAATTTGTCCCATGAAGATTAGAATGTATTTGTGGCTTTAACTAAGTATCACTATCTCATGATACTGTCAGATTAGTGAAATTTATGTAAATCACTTAATCACAATTTAAAAATTTCTATAAAAAGAATATCCTCCTTTGGTCTCACTGTGTGAATATCTAAAGTCCTGTTGAATTTAGCATGTCCAAGTATCTACTGGGTTTATATATACATATATATGCATATATAGGCACATTATAATTATTACAAATGAGAGAAATCATATAATCTATGTTTCTCTAGGTCTGACTTACTTCATTTAATATATTTTTTCTAAGTCTTTCCATTCCTTACAAATGTCATTCTTTCTGGTGACAGAGTAGAATTTCATTGGGTATACATTCCACATTATCTTGATCTACTGAGTAGATCAAGTAGATCTACTAAGTAGACAAACAGTTTGTCTACTGAAGGGCACCTGGGCTGGACATGGTTGTGCGGGTAGCTTTAGTGTGTGCCAAGTTTTTGTTACACTGAAACAAAGTATTTTGCTGAAAACATGTCAGTGAATTAGTTTATTTCTTACTGAGTCAATGATATAAATAACCTATTTGAAAAGTGATGAGTCCTGTGCTCAAAGCTATCATGTGATGACTTAGCAAAAGGATACCACACATCCATATATTAAGACCCTAGGGTACAGGCAGTATTGAAAACAACTATGTATCAGTCTAAAATCTAAAACTTCCATATTTTAGTATGATATTGACTTTTCTAAAAAGAGCAAAGCTGATTTATAAATACTACTGTATACATTGTTGTATATTTGTGTATATTTATACACATAACTGTATACATAATGTACACTATGTATATGATTTGATAGATATAATTAAAGTACACATTTAGGCAAACAACACTATGTCAAGCTTATCTCAGTAAACCAAACCCTGTTATATTTCTTAGGACTAAACTCTCAGGATAGACTCTCTCCAGGTTATTACAGTGAGCATGACATGGGAACATACGTGTGTTTCAAGAAAGAAAGTAGATTTGGTGTATTTCTAATATCCAGGGTGGATACTGCAGAAAGTCTCTGCACCAAAATCATTAAGAAATATTTCAAAAGAGCATGTTAAAGCTATGAAAACACCTTTCACTATTTCCTTTGTGGTTAGCTGAGGTATGAGCAATTAGGAGAATTATGTTTAAAGTACCAAGGTAACAGTGAGTCAAGCATGCTGTTGTGTTTTGGTTTCTTTTATTTTTAAAAAAGTATTTTATTATGTTTAATTCTTTGTACAAGAGTTTCATTCAACAAAGCAGTTTTTGAATACAGAGCTTCTGGATTAGTGTCATTTCTTTCCACATTCTCACCCACCACTCCCAACCTACCCTTTCCCTCCCTTTTCTTAATTTTGTAGGATATGTATTGATTATTTTTGTCACATATCACAGCAGTTTGTATGTCTACAATACATCTTGATCTGTGTCATGATTAAAACATTTACAACCAACTTTGATCCACCCCTTACATTACTTTTTAAACTTTATAGTATATACAATGAATTTTTTACTGTACCTCCCCCACCCACACACACAGACACACCCATCCCTACATTTCTCTACCTTTCAACTCTTGGCCATACCCCCTTGTGCAAGTACTCATTACCCAGGACTTACCTTATTGGGCTTTGACTTTCTTTCTTCTATCAAATTCTTAGCAATTTTGAAAATCCAAAAAGCACTTTAACTAATTACCAGCAAATAAGTTTGAGAGGGATTATATTGATGCTCACATTTCAATTCCTATCCTGACTGTTATATTGAAAAAGTGATGTACATGTAATTATCAATTATTGTGGATATACACTCTTTTCATCATTATCTCTCTATTTATATCTATCTGAAACTTTCTCCTTTCAATTATGAAACATTGAACTGCATTTTGTGTAGGAAGATGCCAGCTACTGGTGACATTAAAAGTTAATGCCAAAGAAAGTGAACAGAAAAAATATATATAAATAGAAGTTCCTACTTCACTGAGATTTGCAAGTGTAGAAATAAGAAATCCTTCAATGGAATTTAAAGATAATTATGAAAAGGTATAGATCTTGGTAAATTCAGACAGAATATGAGTTTTGTATTCTTTACAAGAATAAATCTTGCTCTATAGAAACACAGTGAGAACATACTTAATTCAGCCCTTAATTCTCACTTCCTCTCTACCTAGTAAAAAACAAATTTCCAATCTGGTTAATCATTATGAGAAACAGAATAGCCCAAAAATATATGGAGTGTTTTATTTTGCCATAGCTTCTAGTCATCACGTGTACTTTGCTTGTCAAGTGAGTAAAATCGACTCATAAAAAAACACAACAAAATGTTTACAGTGACTAAATTCTGAGAAATAGCTGTTGTTTATATTTATAGAATCAAACTGAAAAATAACTAAACCTATATAATGAAACCAAAAGAAGAACCAAGAATGAAAAGTAAAACAAGTATTTCCTAGAGGTTTTGTCTTAAATTTAATAATTAATTTTTAATATGCAGGCATATTTATTTGCTCTATTTTATGTAACACATCGTGGAAATAATATATATCACATATAGTTGATCATTTGATTATTTTCTATAGACAAATCAGTTCTATGAATTTCTTTCACAGAACTATACACTCTCACAGTTATTTAAAATATCTATTTTTTAAATCCCTAAAGTTATCCTATACCTGCTAGCAATAAATCTCCATTGCCACTATTCCTAATCCTGATAATCTCACGTCTTTACTGTAGTCAGGAAGTTTCCTACTCAAGGTATTTGAGATAAGTAGATTGATAGCATATATTTCCTATTTTTGTTTACTAATTGTCTGCTATATATTGTTTTCAGTATCATTTTATATTACGCCAATGATCAGGACCTAATTTCTTTTTGTGATTGAATAATACTCCATTTTATGTGCAACACACTCATTCTGTGAATAAATGCATCTTTTGTCTCTATGTTCTGATGGTAGTAATTAATGGTCTTCTGAATATCAGCCTCATATATTTGCGTGGGTCTCTGGTTTAATTGCTGGTTGGTTGGTTGGTCATGGGGCTTGAACTCTGGGCCTGGGCCCTGTCCCTGAGCTCTTCAGCCTTAGGCGAGTGCTCTACAACTTGAGCCACATCGCCATTTCCGGTTTTCGGTTAATTGGAGATGAGTCCCATGGCCTTCCTGCCCCTGATACACACTTCTTCACAGCTCAGACTCCTGAGCCATCATTGCCCGGAGCTTTGCTCATTTTTAATTAATAACCTGTGCTATTTCTGCAAAGCGAGGTATTTCACTGTGCAATTTCTATTCATTGATATAATGTACTCAAATTCTATTCACCTTCTCTAAGACACTTTATCTCCCTTTCCCCATCTTCCTTCCAACATTTTTCCATTTCCCCATTTCTTATATCCCTTTCCCCGTTTCTCGTATCTCCCTTTCCCCTGCTGTGTTTAACTTTATTTCTGATTATTCCATGGGCTTAATTGTATTACTGCCATATCCTCCCATCCTCCCTCCAAATTTCTGCTCATTTCCTCCCATCGGAATTCCCCTTCTCTAGTCATGATTTCCCCCACCCCACTAAATCTTGATGATCTACCTATGAGAAAGCACATGTTATGTGTCATTCTGAGGTTGGCTTACATCATTATTCACTCTGGGAAGGTGACATTAGTCCATGTCATTGTCGTATGAACACGCTGGGGAGCACTTACCTAAGCTAAGGTACTACTGCATCTCTAGGCAGTATATGAAGTGTCAGGGACAGAATTATCATAATGCATTAAATGACTGTATCTATATCTTACATGTATTTCGGATAGTTGCATTGATTTATTTTTTCATTGAGTACACAGGTAGATTTCCTCTTTTCCATTTGTTAGTTCTTTAGTTTTAGTTTCTTTTATTTTAGCTCATGTCTCAAATAGTGCTGTAAAGGCTTTATCTGTAGGTTTGAAAGCCGACTTTATCACTAATCATTTGTCATTTTCGTTTTCTTTGTCCTTTGAAAAAGTTGTATTTGCTGATTTCTTGCTATCATTTCCTACTATTTTAGGTGAAATTTAGAACTTGACTTTTCTCATCCAGTGATATTGGAAATTATCTCCCTTTCTTTAAGGATTTCTATCTTGATCATAGTGAGATAAACTTGTTTTCAACCAGTGTTAAAAATTGATTTTTCTTGTGTCCAGAGGCATTTTTAAGATGATTTTTATTAACATTCACTTTGTTGCTGTAAAATTTTAAACTTTTTCTATGTAAAGAGGTTATTTCTAATTTTTCTGTTCGTATTTTATGTTTTTTTGGCAAAAGACAAAGAATTTGAAAAGCAGTATTTTAGAAATTATATCCACCCATTTTTTCTTCCCACAAATAATGTAGGCTTTCTATTTGAAAATATGATTTTGTTTGTGGTAACATAGCCTAATAGAGTCTCAAAGGATGAAAATAGTTTTATTCAGGTTCATATTGCTATTTACTGTTTAACTATATGTGTTAAGTAAAATAAAATAAATGAGTTCAGTTCTGTGGAATAAATTCTTAAAGGTTAAATATTTTTATACCAGTGGGAAAATATGGATTAACAGATTCCTATTTGATATTTTTATGATTGAAACTACTGTTTAATGATTAAAAATGTTACACAGCTTCTTCCTTGACCAAGGTATATCTTAAAGGTGAAAAGAACTCATGTTTCAAAGAGAATATGAAAAACAATGTCAATTTCTGAGGTACTATAAACTTTTTACTTCCAGTGTGTATTCAGTGTGATTTTGCTACTGTCAAAGTAGTTAGTATTTTAGTAGTGAATTCTTGTATCTTAATAGTCAAAGATTGAAGATACTAACAGGACTTTCAATGCACATAATTGTCAAGAAAATAAAATATATTACAATATTTAAAATATTTTCCAAAAGTTTTATTTTTAAAACTAAAATGTACAAAAGAAAGCCATTTTGTGTGTATTCTGAAATTCAGAATGTGAGTAA
The DNA here is from genome assembly GCF_024711535.1 of Dipodomys merriami. NCBI lineage: Eukaryota > Metazoa > Chordata > Mammalia > Rodentia > Heteromyidae > Dipodomys > Dipodomys merriami. Next base: position 7,309,521 of record NW_027206202.1, on the reverse strand, counting down.
AGTGATATTCAAATATCACACCACAAGATGGCGCTTTAGAGCCACTAAAGAGAATATTGTTCTAAGATCATACACTTCTCTTCCAAAAACTTCTTACAAAGTTTTTAGTAAAATAAGATAATAATAATAATATTTTAACAACAACAAAAAGATAATTACTTGGTTGCAAACCAATGATTGGAGCTGCAATTCATGGCAAATTTTTCAGCGGAGTATCTATTTTCCTTTCTACTTTATTAAAATATACACTTTTAGCAGTCACTGGTGGCTCACGCCTGTAATCCTAGCCACTCAGGAGGCTGAGATCTGAGGATCTAACAAAATCTACACTGAGAATCTGAATTTTCAAATACAGGTAGCATCTGGTGAAAACCCTTGTCTTAAACAAAACAATACAGTTAGAGAATAGGAAGGACTTATGTGTGTCTGTGTAATAGAATATGCATGTGGGCAACATGGGTGGAACCTGAGACTGAAAATAATCTTGAAAATGAGTTTACTCACAAAGAAAAACATTGTACGTTAACAATGTGTCATTAAAAATACATAAGTATGCAATTATTATATTTTAACATTTTAAGGGATTAAGTATAAAGTCTCATGAAAGTGTTTGAGAAATTTCTCTATTCATAATAGAAGTATAAAACATCATGTAGCTTCAAAAATGGAAAATGAAGAGAAAAATATGTAAGATATTAGAGCAATGTGTGTGGGTTCCGATAATTACTTTTGATAGTTCAAAAACTCTTAGTTCAAAAAATCATTTGAGGGGCTGGGAAGGTGGCTCAGTAGTAGAGTGCTTGTCTTGCATGCATGAGTCCCTGGGTTCAATTCATCAACACCACATAAGCAGAAAAAGCTGGAAGTGGTGCTTTGGCTCAAGTGGTAGAGCATTAGCCTTGAGCTGAAGAGCTGAAGGACAGCACCCAGGCCCAGAGTTCAGGCCCCATGAACAACAAAAACAAAAATTAATTAATTAACTAATTAATTAAATCAGTTGCGCACTTAATTTTTGCTAATATAACACTTCAATATATGAATATATATACATATATATAAACTGTGAGGTTATACTATGTAAAAGCAAATGCACCCCATTATTACAAACAAAGGGGAATACATCACCAGTTACAATCTACACATTAACTGCATATGCACCTTAATGAAATCAGATTATAGAAGAAGCACACAATGTTATGCACCATTGGCATATTTTCCCGTGGAGAGGTATTCAAAGAAATCTAAAAATCACAAAGTAACATATTTCACCTGGTGCTTGTGACTCACACCTGTAATCCTAGCTACTCAGGAACCTCAGATTTTAGGATCAGGATTCAAAGCCAGCAGGGACAGGAAAATCAGGGAATTTTTTTTTCATTTTTATTGTGAAAATACTGTACAGAGGGGTTACAATTACATGGGCAAGATAATGAGTACATTTCTTATCAAGCATTGTAGCCTCCTCCTTTGTTTCCCCTTCTCCTCCCATCCTCCCCACACACGCCCCACCCAATCCTCCCCCCCCCCCCCCCCCCGCACCAAAGTTGTAAAGTTCGTTTTCTACATAACGACTTGTACATCTCGTTCTTGCAATGGGTCCACCTGTATCCCTATTTAAAGGATTTGTTTTTCTCCCTTTCCATCCACAAATTATAACAACATCAAATACAGTGAAAGCAGGGATTATACCATGGGAGAGGAACATACAAAGCAACAAAGAAATAATCTTATAAATGTGTTAGAAACAATCGCATAAAAGAAAAAAAAATTGAGTACACATCTTAGGGTTCATTTCCCTAACATCAACTTATCTGACCTTTTCTGCTTGACTCAGACATATACTAGTTATTGTAAATAATGGAAACCATGGGACCTATGTTTCTTTGGTCCTGGCTTACTTTACTTAATATAATTTTTTCCAAGTCTTTCCATTTCTTAACAAATGGAGCACTGTCGTTCCTTCTGATGGAGGCATAGAATTCCATTGTGTATATATACCACATTTTCTTGATCCATTCATCTACTGAGGGGCATCTGGGTTTGTTCAAATCAGGGAATTTTAACTCCCTTCAACTATCAAAAAACGGGAGGTGGAGCTGTGGCTCAGAGTGGCAGAAAGCTAGCCTTGAGCAAATAGAGCTCAGGGGTGCGGCCCAGACCCTGAGTTGAATCCTTATGACTGACCAAAGAAAAAATAAGCTAATAGATCTTAAATATATAGTTTGGCAAAAGACACTGTAGGAACATGGTAAGAAGGGATAAAAATGTATATTTGCTTGTGTATGCAGAATTTACCAGTCAGAAGTTTCAAGGGCATATACAAGTGCATATTTATAACTCAAATAATGATCATATGGGAAGTGTTGACATTCATATATAGAGAGGGTACTAATTTTATCTATATCTTCTAAAGCAAAGGGCAAGACAGCTTTGAATTTGCATCTGCCTCAGCCTTCTACAGAAGTCAACATTTCTATACTGACATTTGTTTCATTTAGGTTTCTATTATGTCATCTCCAAAAATAGTCTACACTTACAAACCTACTTAAAATACCACTAGTCACGACCTTATTCCAGCTCTAATTTTCTCCTTAATTCACTTATCACTTCTTGACATTTTATTGTCAGTGCTATTTGCCTGAGGCTATTAACCTTAAATAATGTACTCAAGTTCATGGAAGCAGGGCAGATGGATTAGATAGCGGATATTGAGATCACAAAAGCAAGTGCTGTAATATAAAAATAGATTGCTATTTACTCCCCACTGTAAAATTATTTTTATATCAATATATTTTTCTATTTTAATGAGTCAATAGCATAAAAATAGACAATAAGAAACATATAATTCTGTTTCTGCTTTTGCCTTTTCTTTATCTATGACTTTTTATTTATTTTGATAGCCATTGACAACAAAAGATTCATCTGCATATTCTTGATTAGAAAGTTGATTAGAAAGCATTAAATTCTAAGCCCAGCCAGAATCAGTACCTCACATCTGCAATCCTATCTACAGAGGAGGCTGAAACATGAGGATCACTATTGGAGCCAACCCTGGCCATGATTTCCAATCTGTAGGTAAACTCCACAATGTTGTGACTCAAGTGGTAGGTGCTAGTGCTGAGCAAAACAGCTCAGAAATAGCACCCAGACCCTGAGTTCAAGTCCCAGTACCAGCACCTGTGTGTGCATGCATGTGCGCACACACCCACACGTAAAATATCTGAAGGCTACAGCTTATGCAAGTACTGAAGAGAAGCATGAATATTTAGAGCAGGTGATCATTGTGATTATTTTGATGTTATATAAGTTTTTGACATTAGCTTATCCTAAAAACAAAAACAAAAATGAAAGCAGAAAAGGTCAGATACGGTGTAGTTAGGAAAATGAACCCTAAGATATGTATTTAAATGTTTTTTTTTCTTTCACGCATTTGTTTCTAACGCATTTATAAGATTATTTCTTTGTTGCTTTGTATGTCCCTCCCCCACAGTATAACCCCTGCTTTCTGTATTTGATGTTGGTATAATTTGTGGAGGGGAAGGGGAAAAACAAGTCGTTTAAATAAGGATACAAGTGGACCCGTTGCAACAATGAGAAGTACAAGTTGTCATGTCGAAAACGAACTTTACAACTTTGGGGGGGGAGGATTGGTGGGGTGGCAGGGGGAGGCTGGGAAGGGATGGGAAGGGTAAACAAAGGAGGAGGCTACAATGCTTGATAAGAAATGTACTCACTCTCTTGCCCATGTAATTGTAACCCCTCTGTACAGTATTTTCACAATAAAAAACAAAATAAAATAATAAAAAAATGAAAACAGGAAGCTATCATGATCTGTGATTCTGCTGATCACAAAAGTTATCCAATGTCTGATTTTCCTCTATGGCAGAATTGCATTTGTTACTTCTCTTACATTTAGCAATTAATTTTTTATAAGAAGCTATATATATATGTATGCATGAGTATATGTATGTATGAATGTATATCTATATCTACATCTGTATCTATCTATCTATATATATTCCATTTTGGCACATTACTGCGTACCTAGAGAGTTTTCAATGAAAGGTAATGTTGGACTAATATTCTTTTACTATGAGACTCTACACAGGAGAAATATAACAAGTATCTCATGTTTTCAAGTATAGTACCCAACAGCTAAACAAGGACAGAGAAGTGAACTGAGGACGTTTGTGTGTGCTGGATATTGTAGATCTAAGTCAATTTAATTATCAGCCAAGACATAGACAGGAATTTTAAGGCAAGAGCCATTGGCAATACTCCATTATTATAAAAGAAATTAAGTGAAGCCTGGTGCCGGTGGCTCACGCCTGTTAACCTAGCTATTCAGGAGGCTGAGATCTGAGGATAACAGTTCAAAGCAGTGCAGGAAAGTCGGTGAGCCTCTTCTCTCCAATAAACCACTAGAAGACCGGGAGTGGCACTGTAGCTCAAGCAGTAGAGAGCTCGCCTTGAGTTGAAGAGCACAGGGACACCACCCAGGCCCAGAGTTCAAGCCCCACGACCGACAAAAAAAAAAAAGAAGAAAGAACTTAAAAGTAGGGGCCTTAAAAGATGTTCACATGCATTAAGAGTATAGATTTTAAAATAGTATAGATTTTAAAATGTCTTCATTACAAATGTTGAAATATTATATACGAATCTTGTATATACATTTTTCAAATTTGAGGAGGGGAAGGGAAATAACCATATGCTGTAATAAGGATACAGGATGATGCATTGTAACAACGAGATGTACAAGACACTATGTTGAAAATGAACCTTACAACTTTTTTGGGGGGAAAGGGGGAGAGAGGAGTTGGGGAGGTGTGGAGGAAAGGGATGGTAGGGAAAAAAACAAAGGAGGAGGTAATAATGCTCGATAGGAAATGGGCTCATTACCTTACTCATGTAACTGTAACCCCTCTGAACAGTACCTTTGCAATAAAAGATACATTAAAAATGATACTATTTCTCACCACAGTTTTAAATAATCAGTTTTGAATAATCAGTGCAGAGTTTTATTTCCACAATAAATTAAGAGGGTTATAAAAAGTAATTTTCCTGTAAGTATATTTAGGAAAATACTAAAGGAGGATTTATGTTAATATTTAATAAATAAAAGGGAGTATGTAAATGTAGACTTTACATTGTTTTAGACTTTCTAAAGAGTTTATTTCAAATTACCCTTATTGGAGATACTGTTTAAAATATTGCATTAAAGCTCTATATGAAATATATTTTGAATAAGTAAAAATTTGAACATATGCTTTCAAAATCAGTAACTTTATTTCTAAATAAGCTTGGACTTTTTTGAACTTGCATATTTTTTAATAGATGTAGAAATGTGCTACTAAGCTATGACAGTTTTTTAATTAGCAAAATGTCATACCTTTTTAGTTAGTAAAATCTCTCAGTCCCCAAAAAACTTGGCAGTCAGAAAATTAAATGCTTCAAATCTGGTTTTGTGTATTATTCGTAATTAGAAACATACAGAAATATATTGCAATTATACTTATATGTTAAATAATTATATGTAATTATAGTAATTCATGATTGTTTCTAATTAGAGGTATATAGAAACATATTATAATTTATACTAAGCACTTATATATAATTATATTAATTTTTAATTATTCATAATTAAAGGAATATAGAAATAGCCTTAACATTTGTATAGAGTGGTTCATACTGTCATTTAATATTTGAAGACTATAAGCATATATGAAAAACTTACAGTCTTTTCATAACATTTAGTTATTACTTTAGATCGTATCTAGTCATGGATGCCTATATTTACTTCACTCTTGTATAATTAGTCTTCCAAAAGTAGACAGCCTGACCTATTCTTTTCTGTTTTTGTTTCTTTTTGAGTCCGTCATGGGGCTTGAACTCTGGGCTTGGGCGCTGTCCCTGTGCTCTTCAGCTCAAGGCGAGTGCTCTACTGCTTGAGCCACAGCACCACTTCTGGTTTTCTACTGGTTTATTGGAGATAAGAGTCTCACAGACTTTCCTTCCCAGGCTGGCTTTGAACCACGATACTCAGATCTCAGGCTCCTGAGTAGCTAGGATTACCTGCGTGAGCCGGTGCCAGGCCCTGATGGATTCTTAACTTCAGTAAAGACTGATTACTGGAAATGCAGTCTCTAATACTGCAAAGTATATTGATTTGAATTTACTTCTGATAATTAACTTGAAGCTGAATGTATAGAGTTAGTAAAAAACCTAATTGTGAATTGAATATGAAGACCTACAACCAATTATAGGCATGAAGCTTAGCTAGAGGCACAGCCTTTTTATTCAAGTTATTTTCTGGCAAAATCATCTGTCCTATGAATCTCTGAATGGGAAAGCCCTACGGAATGAATGAAATTTTCTCAGTATATACAAAAAACATATTTTATATTCTATTCCTTGTAAGGAGTCACTGAGTATAATAAAAATATTTTCATTTAGGTTTTCAGTAGTTTATTTCATGTATCTTTTCAATTAGAATTAATTGTCTATTCTTCAGGTAGAATTAAGTGTTGATTTATTAAATCACATATCATTTGTTCCATTAATACACAAGGAAATAAAATTATGGAGGGCTCCTGGTATTACTGTCTACGTATGTATGTATGTACATATGTACATATATATATGTATGTATTTAATTTGTTTATGTATTTATTGTTGGTCCTGGGACTTGAATTCTGGGCCTGGGAGCTATTACTCAGCTTCTCTTTACTCAAGGCTAGCTCTCTAACCACTTGAGCCACAACTCCAATTCCAGCATTTTCTGTGAGTAATCTGAGGTAAAAGTCTCAAGGACATTCCTGCCTTGGTTGGCTTCAAACCATGATCCTCATACTTCAGCTTCCAGAGTACCTAGTATTAAATGTGTGAGCCACCAGTGCCCAGCACATATTACCTTTCTAGGTAACAATTAGAGGGCTTTCTATATACTTAAATATTACAAAAATGTAAGAATGTATGCATGATATACAAGCTTCCATTTATTCCTGATACTATATCAGCAAGAATATTTTATGATACAGTTAAATGATACTATTAAATCTGACCATTTCTAACAATAGTAAATGCATTTCAACAATATGATCCAAGAAGCAAACTCATTAGTTCTCAACTAAAATTATTAAAGACTATGGACATGCGTACAAATAACAAGTTATTTAGGATTTGCCAAACTTGGAGACAATCAATATCTTTTAACAGCTTACTAGGCTACAGCAATACTCAAAAGGCAATATGCTGGAAATAAACTTTACAACTTGTGGGGGGAAACTGGGGGTTGGGAAAATAGGACAAAAATCAGGGAGGGGTTAACAATGTTCAACCAGAATTGTATTTACTACCTTACATACGTAACTGTAACTCCTTTGTACATCACCCTGACAATAAAATTAAATTTAAATAAGAACAAAAAAGAAAAAAAATGAGTCTAGTTAGAAAGCATTTGGTGCTAAAAGTGCATATTGTAAAAAAAAACATTAAAATACATAAAGGAAAGTTAAAATACATAAAGGAACGTTACGTGTCTTTTTCTAAGTTGAAGAAACTGAATACTATATGACTCAACTACAAGACAATCTACATTAGCACAATTTTAATGACATTGAAAACATCAGTATTGTTACCAGAGATTTTAGAGTGGGATAGGAGGAATAATGGCAAAAATACAGAATATTGTAGGGCAGTAAGCATATTTTTTGTGGAAGATATGCATCATTGTGTATACCCTTTTTCTTTTTATTTTATTTTTTTGGTCGGTCGTGGGGCTTGAACTCTGGGCCTGGGCGCTGTCCTTCAGCTCTTCAGCTCAAGATCTCTCTACCACTTGAGCCACAGCGCCACTTCCAATGCATACTCTTCTTGTTCCATAGAATGCACAATACCAAAATGGAACCAGGCAGCAGTGAATTGTGGGTCCTTAGATTGTATCAAACCGGCTAGTATCAAGCATCATGTAGAGAGAAGGAGACAAGCACATCTTTTCAGACTGTTGGTGAATCAATTATCTTTACAACTTAATTTCCTTTCATTATGAATATGAAGCTACCTTAAAGCTAAAATAATGCCTATTAAATTTAAAGAGGAAACATAACAAAATTAGTAAACTCAAAGTTTAGTTTGGAAACTCACAGTCTATTTTTAAGGTGCTATGACTTACCAAGAAATAGTGTCCTTTGCTCAGGTTAAAGATAGAAAGTCGAGTCTGTATAAACAATGCACTAAAGAAGAATTTCTATAGGATATTTTTTTAAATGGACTACAGTAAAAGGGATGACATGAGAAATTTATGTTCAGGCCATCTAACTGAAAAACAAATTCTTAACGAATAGACATCAATATGTTATATACATATATATATATATATACATACATACACATATACATACATACATACATACATACATACATATATATGTATGTGTGTATACTTACAACACATGATTTTTGATAAAATATAATATTCAAATCTGTGAAATGATTTACATATAACACCAATTTAGGGGTGAGCTTCTCAAAGTTGACAATGGAAAGACAAGGGAATTCATGAGTATGAAACAAAAATCCATGTTAAGCTTATAACCCACAGCTTTGCATTGGAGGAGTGGCCGATAAAAATATATAGGTGAGGATTTTGAAAGAGGTGACCTTGATCAGGATGCATTGTCTCCATAAATTTCTTTGTTAAATCCAAATTCCTTTGTACAGCTACTCAAATATAATAATAACAATAATAATAAAATAACATTTGGGAAAGACTGTAAGGAGAGTTATTGTTCTGACAGTATCGAGGATGACTCAGTCCCTCTGAACTTGATTCAGTGCATTTCATTACCATTACATCAACACCTCAATTGGCCAGCAAGTTATTTGATATAATTGGTTCTAGTTCCAAAAAATCATTATTTTGTAAATTCTGAGGAATTATACCACATTAAGATTTGTGACACTCATCTGATTGTAGTGATTCTTTTGTTTATAAACCTAAACATTTTAGCCATTTTAGTTAACATATAATAATTAGTATCATCTCTTTAGGAATAAATTATCCAAATATAATCTAATGATTTGTCCTAAACTACATTTTAAATTAACCAGCCATACCAATATTTCCATGAGATGACATAATTAAGAATCTAGTCATATGTTTGGAATCTTTCATTTTGTAAATTGAACAAATCATGATCAACTGCATGGCTTCTATATCTAAGCTATATGATTGTTCAGGATTGTTCTCACTTTTAATTAGAAGACTCAAAACTGTTGAGTATGTATTGACTGAAAACTGTAACGTAATAACTCTCTATTCAGAATACACTTATAAGAAACATTTATTTACAAGCTCCAGCTGCTTTGATTCCACAAATACCTGGAAAGAGCAAATAACCTAGAGATACAATATCTAAATTAAAACAAAGGAGTTTTAAGTAAAATCAGTGCTTTTGTTTATTGAGGGCTGATCCTGGTTGTCCATATCTGGGCTCCCTCATGTCAAGAGGAAGGGTCAAAAGGAATAGGAGTGTCAGGCCAAGCAAAGTTATGGAGGCTCTACTATCAACCCAAACAAGCAATGTAGTTCAAGTCACACAACACCTATATAGCAATGCTCTGGGTTTGATCCTTGATATCAAAATCAAATTAGCATTTCATACTGAGGCTTAATGTTAACTAATTTTACAAGAAATATTTATCTTTAAAACGAAGTATCCATTCCATGATTTAATAGATGCTACTACTTTCTTCTACTGTCATAAGTATGTAAAGATTTGAAGCACATCTAACTTCACTCAGTAAACAGATTGATATGAAAAATTAGTTTGTAACACGGATGTTGAAGTATGTGGACTGATTTGGGTGATGGCTGGTGAAGTCTGGGTAGCTGTGGACCTTCACATCCCTCTGCCACACTTTTTGAAAAATGTCAGCAGCTTTTTTTTTTTTTTTTGTGAAAATACCATACAGAGGGGTTACAATTACATGGGCAAGGTAATGAGTGAATTTCTTATCAAGCATTGTTGCCTCCTCCTTTGTTCCCCTTCCCATCCCTTCCCATCTCCCCACTCCCCCTTCCCACCACTCCCCAACCTTCCACCCGATATTGAACACCCCATAATCTTGTCACCAATATAGTCTGTTCAACCCTTTTGGTCATTTTCAGATTACTTTATTTGCATATTAATTATTGAAATTTAAATGCTCATTTTATATTATAGATACAAGTGACTATCAAATAGATAATTTGAAATCATTAGCCCTCAAATTTTGAGTGATTATTCCACTTTGCTGGCTCCCTTTGTCACATTGATGTCATATTATAGGGTTTTCCTAAGGTAAGGGCTCTGGTGGTGGCAATGAAATCAGAGTCTTGGACGCAGCATGGTTGTTTCCAATCCCTGAAGAACACAATAAATACACTAGGAGTCAGAACTGATGGAAATGGTTGTGGTAGAGCCAAGGTGAATAAGGGATCATGAATGAATGAAGGAGGAAGGGAGAGAGAATGCAGTCAAGAATTTATTATACATACCACAGAATTAAGGGAAATAACACAAAGGATGGTTTGAAGGGTTGAGGGCGAAAATGTTGAAGGGAAGATCCAAACTAAGATGTAAACATAATTACTGTTATTGTCAAGTTGCTATACAGAGCAGTTGTAGTCACATGAATCAGGTAATGAGTAACGCGTACAACTCTTTTTGAACCATGTCTCCCCTTCCATCACTCTTTCCAGGTTTTCCCACCCATCTCCAAAGATACACAATTCATGTTCACATAGTGAGCACTACTGATGTATTTGTTCATCCTTTTTCCACCTATTCTGTGCCCTCCCTTACCTTCTCAAATATAAACAATTAAACACTACAAAAGGAAAAGAAAACAAAAACAATGGCAACTGTCTGTTGTTTCTTTTTCTTGGAGTTCATTTCATAGAATACTATTTTATGTGATCATATGCACATAGCTATTGTGCCCTTGTCAGCAACTCTATGAATAACTTCCTTTGGCCTCAGTATGAGCAAATCTAGAGTTTTATATAATTTCTTATGTCTGAGTGTGTGTCTCTGTGTGTGTATTGTGTATGTATAATTCAGTGTGTTTACTTGTAGATTTATAGACACATTCTAGTTACCACAAATGAAGAAAATCATATGGTCTATATTTCCTAGGTTTTGGCTTACTTCACTTTATATAATTTTCCAAGATTTTCCCCTTTCCCTAAGTATGGTACAATATCATTCTTTCTGATGAATGAGTAGCATTCCATTATGCATATTTTCTTTTTTTTACTGCTTTAAACTTTTATTGCAACTCCAAAAATAGGACTCTCCCACACAACAGTAAACAATTTGCTTTTTAAAGTGGTTACTTGTAATATAGGTATGCTCACTCATCTATGTGCATTTTATAGTACAATATAACCTATAGCATCTCTTAATTAAAAAGTTAAAAAAAATCTCTTTATACTTTTTGTTATATCTCTCTTAAGACTTTCAAAAGGAAAATAAACTACTATCCAATGCCATGGAACACCTTCATGGTCTTTCATTCATCTCATCGATCAGGACACACAAGGCAGCATCTTTCTCTATGATCTGGTCCTTCCTCTGTCCTGAGCAATCTCTGTGTTGCTCACTCTGTCCAGTGCAGTTGTTGCTGTCATCAGCATCCATTGGTTCTGTCTTTACTCTCATTCCTGCTTCCGAATGGGGCAGATCATCAGGCAAAGAAGCCAAACAATTCTGAATTATCTCAATAACTCGCTCCAAGTGCTTCTGAAACCGTTCAGCTGTTTCAAGCCACTGCCGTTTCTGGACCTCTGTCATGACCTTCAAGGTCTCTCGTGCCTGGTGGGGTCGGTATTCATTTATAAGTTGATGCACGTGTACAAAAAGCAGCTTAAGATCCTCTAGTTTCTCTTCTCGTTTTATGCTTCCAGGGCTCCTTATCAAGATGTCTAGAAGGTCCAAGAAATTAATAAGGATGGACATATTGAGTTTTCTCAGTTCCTTTCTGTGATCAAATTGCATAGGATGAAGCCGTTCAATGCCCTGACTTTCCAAAGGGCGGATGATGAGATCCTCACATTGGAACTGTTGCCAAACATCATATACCTGTCTTTAATTGGGGGTGGAAGCTTAGGAGCTAAGCCTTCCTGAATATTTTCATCTGTGTATTCCTTGATGTACTGCATTGGGGGAGGCTGAAGCGCACTCACTTGCTGGGGTTCACCCATTGTGGAAAATCAAAACCTGGTACCCTGAAATAACATGAGACAGCCCAGGTTTTAAGTGGGGAGTTTTCTGGTCTTTCTTACAAGATGGGTGTCACCGAGATTGCCATTTTCTGAAGGCCAATGACAGGAGCATCAGTTTTCGACTTCACCCTAATTCTCACACCACTAACTCTGGGCAGGGACAGTTCAGCTCCATTTTATTGATGGCCGGGGAGGGCACGTGACTTGACCAGGGAAATAGCGGCATGGGGCCTCTAACTCGCAACTCGAGCCTCCCAACCTCCCATCCATCGGGCCCGAGGGCCCCAACCAGGCCGTGCTGGAGGAAAACACCTTTGCCCCGGCAGGTGACAAAGCCCAGCAAGGTCTCCCAACTCCGGGAGACCTGAGGGAGGAGGGCAGGCCGACCCCAGAGGTCACACCTCTCCCAGCACGGAGGAAGCTGCGGGGCCGGGACGGAAAGCGCGGGGAAACCGTCCGCGACTCACCTCTCATTATGCATATTTTCTTGATCCATTGGTCCACCGAGAGGCATCGGGATTGATTCCATATCTTAGCTATGGTAAACAATGCTGCAGTGGACATGGTTGTGCTGGTGACCTTAGTGTGGCCTGATTGGTGGTCAATTGGATAAATCCCACAGGAGTGGGATTGCTGGGTCATAGGGAAACTTTATCTTTAGTCTTTTGAGGAACCTCCATACTGTTTTCTAGACTGATTAAACAAGTTTACATTACCACCAACAGTGTAGTATCTAGCATTCCCTTTTGGCCAGATCCCTGCCAACATCTGCTTTTGTACTTTTATTGGTAATGGTCATTCTAATTGGAGTGAGGTATAACAATTATAATGATAATAATAAATAATTAAATAAGACTTTGGGATTGGGGACCCTGCCTTGCCCTATGCTTCAAAATAACCTTTGCTTAGCTCTCTGTGACGTGTTTTCTGTAAAAATCAGAAAACAATCACTACTTAAGTCTGTAATAATGACACAAATCAACTCTCTAAAGTATGTATTACACATAAGTAATGAATGTATGCTAGCTACTAATTACATGGTGAATTTTAATAAAATGTATAAATATAAACTGCTTTGTTAAATGGTAAGAATAAAGTTCAAGCCATATCCTACCAATTTAAGGAAAGTGAAGGAGGGCTGGGAAGGTGACTTAGTGGTAGAGTGCTTGCATTGCATGCATGAGGCCCTGGATTGGATTGTTCAGTACCACATAAGAAGAACTTTACAACTTTGGTGGGGGGGGGGATGGGGTGGGTGGAGGGGGGAAAGGGGGAGGATGGAAGGTGGGGAGGATGGGAATGGATGGGAAGGGGAAACAAAGGAGGAGGCTACAATGCTTGCTAAGAAATGTACTCATTATCTTGCCCATGTAATTGTAACCCTTCTGTACAGTATTTTCACAATAAAAAAAAAGAAAAGAAAAGAATTTGATCCATCAATGTACCCAGAAGAAAATAAACAAGCCACTTAAAATGGGGGACTTTTCATGAGATATCGATCACATTGGATTCTTTAAATGTCAATGGCACAAGCTCACACCACACATGGACAAATCTGACCTACAAAAAATAAACCTCTCTTGATTGTGGCCCTTTTCACAGCAGTAAAGCTACAGAAATAGCTTACATGCCCATCAGCAGATGGATGACTAAAGAAATACATTATAGCAATACAACAGAGCACTGATAGTTGAAATTATGAATGAAACCCCCTCATATGTTGCAAATAGAGGCACTGGAGGATATTGGGTTAAATAAATTTGACTCTGCCCTTTATAAAAAGACAAATATCACATATGGAAGCAAAAAAGAAAGAAAAAAATATTGTTTCCTGGAAGTATGAGAGAGAGACCATTGGGGAATTAAAAGAAAGTGGAGATTGGAGGCAGGTAATAAGGGCAAAGGATATATAGGATAGTTAAGTGTGGATAGAGGTTAAATCAATTGTGGAACAACATGATCAACACATAACGTACATAGTTATGCAAATATCATAATGAGTACTGTTAATTTGTACAGTCAAAATCAATTAAACTAGCTGGACACTGGTAGCTCATACCTGCAATATTAGCTACTAAAAAGGCTGAGCTCTGAGAATCATGGTTAAAAGCCAGCCCAGGCAGGAAAGTCCATGAGACTTTGGATCTCCAATAAACCACCAGAAACCTGAAAGTGGCGCTGTAGCTCAAGTGGTAAAACACTTGCCTTGAGCTGAAGAGCTGAGGGACAGCAACTGGGCCCAGAGTCCAGCCCCAATGACTGACAGAAAAAAAAAGAATCTGTTAAACTTACAATAAAACACATGAAGCAGAGAGACAAGTGTCCTACAAATACACTAAATGAGACCAAAAAACACATTTTGCTACTATTGTAAAAGAATGAAAGACTCTAAAGGAAAAAAAAAAAAACTTCAAGCAGTAAGAGGAAAGCCAAATAGTGCTAGCTTCCTTGGAAATGAGAACATAAGCCCAGAGATGACTTCAAAACTTAAACTATCACAGAAATACATCCACAAACTCTTTCAAAGATATTAATTTCCTAATTTCTTTATCCAAAATAAAGTAGTAAAATATGCTAGTAAAAACAAAGAAAGGACATAGAATAATAATTTAACAAAATAAGCTGTAAGGATCCCTATGGTGAGTGTATTTTGTGAAAATATCCTAAATTTTCAAAGGTGGACATTCATTGACTCTCAGAAAGTATTAGAGAAAATAAATCTTTTATGTCTTAGGTATCCTTCAGCAGAAAGGGCAGAAGGAAAACATGAGAATAGCATTTATACTTTTATTTAACGATAAGTTTGCTGAGTTGTGTCTCATCGTAGGAGTAGAACTGGGATTCAGGTGCACCCAAGAGATTGAAGAAAAACGTTGGAGCTTTAAATGAGGATGCACAAAATGGATACTTTGGAAACCATGTTTCAATCTAACAGGTGAGAAGGAGGTTACAGATTCCAGGTAAGAAAAACAGTTCTTTTTAGTAATGAATGGAGTTCATGATTTCAGATCCGATGTTCCCTGTACAGCTATTTCTGAGCACAGCAGACACTGAAGGTATCCACAGCATAAGCTTACAAATGACACTGTGAAAATATCTGCAGTCACAATCTTGGGAAAAAAAGGAGCCAAATATAGGATGACTAAGGAAATATCCAGATTCAAAACTCTTTGAACTAGCATCCTATGAGCAGAGTTCAACAGTACTAAAATCCCTTGTACAGAGCATGTGTAGAAATAAAAAGTTGTAGCAAGCATTCATCACAAGCTTGGGAGTTATACAGTCACATAAACCAATTGGAATAAATCTTCCTTTCTGGTCCCTGGCTCATTCTTTTCTTTTCTTGGAGTAAAAGTAGGTCTATATCATTTGAAATGTATCAAATACACCCTCTACAGAACTCTGCAAAAAGTGTGTAAACAGAATAAGTGAATGGAAGTTCAGAAAGAAACACTGTGTAATCATACTTTTAAATAATGATTCAGATTTTGGAATTTGCAATTCATTTAAAATTCCTGTGAATAATTAAGAATAGTATGAAATGTACCATTTCAACATTTACAATAAAGAATATTAATCTATTATTAAAATTCACATAATTCTTCAGAAGAGGAAAGTAAATAAATATGACATTTGTGTCGTGGTATTCTGGATGAAACAGGAAATCACTAAACTCAAAGACAGATCAATTGCACATACTTAAATAGAAGTAGAAGAAAAACAATTGTAAACAAATTCCTAAAGTGAGAGAAAAGAGTTTCAAGTGGCATTCTATATGAAGACCAATGTCTGCAATGCCAAACACATGCAGACTATTTCTGTAAGTAGTTAGATATAAAAATTAAGTTTTAAGCTGAAATAACATGATAGATGCCTGACTTTTCAACAAGAACTATTAAAGGGTATCAATAAATTGTTAAAATAATCTAACACATTTCCTACATATCTGTAGATTTAAAAAATAATGAGGAAGATAGTTTTGAGGTAGTTTTAAAAAGTCATTGGCATGAATGCAGCTGTGATACAAGACACTAAGTTGAAAATGAACTTCACAACTTGGTGGGGTGGGGAAGACTGGAGGGGAAAAAAGGGTAAAGCTAGGGAAGCAGTGATACTGTGTAAAAGAATATATACTCATTACCTGGCTTATGTGACTGCAACTGATCTGTACATCACCTTTAAGAATAAAAAAAAGTCATTGACAATATTTGAAGAAGTAGTTATAAGAGTTTCTTCAGAATAAACTACTTAGACAGAAACAGAAAACTCTAGCTTTTCATGAATCTCTAATGATTCCGGAAATCTTTGTGGAAAACAAATGTACACAATCTTAAGAAACAGAGACGGAGATATCTGTATTCAATCCAATCCAAATAAACTCATCTCGTATTTGAAATCATTTAAGTATGACATTATGCAATATTCTGTAAATTTTATATATGTTCTGAATCATTGCTTTTTAAAAGGTATCAGTCACAAACACTGAAGTGTAGATGTATAATATCAAAATATCATATTTATATACATATCTGCATTCACATGTAAAATCACAGAGCATGATGCTAACATTTCTGATATTACAAATGAGAAAGATAAACTAGGAGATACACTTTTTAAAAAATAACTAATTTTTATTCATCATGAACAATGATTAATATTAGCATATGAAATTCATATTTTATGAGTACATGTTTAGTTATATTTAGATAATAAAATAATGTTTAATGCTGTTAAATGTTTCTATGAGGAAAAAAACATGTAGATATAGGACATTAGAAACCCTTTTTAAGCTGTGAAAGATTTATTACCTTAAAAATAATTGGCATTATAAAATAGTATTGAATTTCATTCTGCACTACTGGATAAAGAAACAAAAATCAGCAACACTGCTCAGAATTTTGTAGATATTATTTTCTAGATATAAATGAACATAAGACCATGGATGCATCTATGTGAATGATTCACAAAAAGAAAAGAACATAACTCATAGGAACACTATTTTTTAATGTAGAAGCAAATGTTAAAAATATTTATTACACATTTTGTATATCTCACCTGAGCTGCAAAAGAACCAAGGTTTCATATGCCTGAATAGCTAATTAAAGCAGCAAGTAAAATAAATAAGGGAAACGGAATTATGACACTTTCTCAGCATGAATGAATCACGAATTTCTACTTAAAAATAAATTAAGAGATTTGAATATTCAGTGACTCTGGTGTAATTAACATTATGTATATCATAAAAACAGAAATGTAGAATTCTATCCATTGCTTGTAAGCCCAGATAATCAGTAGGTTGAGCTCTCAAGCCAGCCTAAACGCCATATCAGAAAATAATCAACAAAAAAGGCTGAAGGCATGGCCCAATGGAAAGAGTACCAATTGAGCAAATGTTTTGCCCTGACTCAGTAACTCTGATCCTCAATACACAAAGAAAGAAAGGAAGGAAGGGAGGAAGGAAGGAAGGAAGGATAAAGAAGGGCTGAGCTCTAACATAGAATATAGCACAATTTTTTAATAAGTTTTATATTGTGAAGATACTGTAAACAGGAGTTATAGTTATATGAGCAGTTTAATGAGTACATTTCTTTTTAAAAATTTATTTTATTTTATTTGTGAACATACTGTACAGAGGGGTTACAATTACATGGGTAGGATAATGCGTATAATTCTTACGAAGCATTGCAGCCTCCTCCTTTGGTTTACCCTTCACATCCCTTCCCAGCATCCCCCCTCCCCCGCAATCCCAATCCTTCTCCTTCCCCCCCTTCCCCGCCCTCCCGCACCGACGTTGTAAAACTCGTTTTGGACATGACAACTTGTACTTCTCATTGTTGCAACAGATCTACCTGTATCCTTAAACAACTGGTTTTTCCCCATCTCCTCCACAAGTTATACTGACATCAAATATACTGAAAGCAGGGGTTATACTGTGGAGGAGGGACATACAAAGCATCAAACAGATAATCTTATAAATGCGTTAGAAACACATGCATGAAAGAAAAAAGAACATTAAAATACATATCTAAGGGTTCATTTTCCTGACATCACATCTGACCTTTTCCGCTTGACTCATACCTATACTAGATATTGCAAATAAAGGAAACCATAGGACCTATGTTTCTTTGGGCCTGGCTTACTTCACTTAATATAATTTTTTCCAAACCTTTCCATTTCCTAACAAATGGGGCAATGTCATTCTTTCTGATGGAGGCATAGAATTCCATTGTGTATATATACCACATTTTCTTGATCCATTCATCTAATGAGGGGCATCTGGATTGGTTCCATATCTTAGCTATGGTAAATAATGCTGCAATAAACATAGTTGTGCTGGTAGCTTTAGTGTGGTCTTGTTTGTAAACATTTGGGTAAATGCCCAAAAGTGGGATTGCTGGGTCATAGGGGAGTTCTATGTGAAGTCTTTTGAGGAACATCCATACTGCTTTCCAAAGTGGTTGAACAAGTTTACATTCCCACCAACAATGAAGTAAGGTTCCTTTCTGTCCACATCCCCTCCAGCATCTGTTGTTGTTAAAGTTCTTGATTTTTGCCGTTCTAACTGGGGTGAGGTGGTATCTCAATGTTGTTTTGATTTTCATTTCTTTTATGGCTAGGGATGTTGAACATTCCTTCATGTGTCTATTGGCCATCCTTCTTTCTTCTTCAGAGAAGTTTCTCTTAAAGTCTTTCGCCCACTTATTTATTGGGCAGTTGTTTCTTTGAGGATTTGTTGTTGGGTGGTTTAATTTTTTGAGTTCCAAGTATATTTTAGATATGAGACCCTTGTCTGTTGTATGGCTAGTAAAGATCTTCTCCCAATCAGTGGGCTTTCTATTGATCTTGCTAGTTATGCATTGGCCCTACAGAAGCTCTGCAACCTTATGCAATCCCATTTGTCCAACCTTTCTTTGATTTGTTGTGTTTCCGGGTCTCTATTCAGAAAATTTCGACCTGAGCCAAGGAGACCTAGGGTTTCTCCTATTCCATCCTGTAATGTTTTCAGAGTGTCGGCTTTGACTTCAAGGTCTTTGATCCATTTGGAGTTGATTCTGGTGCAGGGTGATATATAAGGATCTAGCTTTAGTTTTCTACATGTAGTTAACCAATTTTGCCAGCACCATTTACTGAAGAGGCTGTCTTTCTTCCATTCTATTGTTTTAGCTTCCTTATCGAAGATTAGATGGCTATAGGTTTGTAGGTTCATTTCTGGGTTTTCAATTCTATTCCATTTGTCCTGAGGTCTGTTCTTATGCCAATACCAAGCTGTTTTGATTACTATGGCTTTATAGTAGAGTTTGAAATTTGGTATTAATATTCCTCCAGCACTGTTCTTTCCATTAAGAAGCATTTTTGCTATTCGGGGTCTTTTGTTATTCCCTCTGAATTTTTGGATTGTCTCTTCTATTTCCTTGAAGAATGAGGTTGGAATTTTGATAGGTATTGCATTGAATTTGCAGATAGCCTTGAGAAGTATTGCCATTTTCACGATGTTAATCTTTCCAATCCAGGCATGGGAGGCTTTGCCATTTTTTTAGTTCTGTGTTGATTTCCTTTTTCAAGATTTTAAAGTTTTCATCATAGAGGTCCTGCACTTCTTTAGTTAAGTTAATTCCTAGGTATTTTATTTTTTGTGGGGCTATTACAAATGGAGTTGCTTTCCTAATTTCAGCCACACTTTTCTCATTGTTGGCATACAGAAAAGCCATTGACTTTTGGGGTTTAATTTTATAACCTGCTACTTTGCCAAAGTTTTGAATCAGCTTGAGTAATTTGGGAGTGGAGTCTATGGGATTCTTTAAATACAAGATCATGTCATCTGCAAAGAGGGAGAGTTTTATTTCTTCTTTCCCTATTTGGATCCCCTTTATGTCTGCATCTTGTCTTATTGCTGTAGCTAGGCATTCTAATACTAGATTGAAGAGAAGTGGAGAGAGTGGGCATCCTTGTCTTGTTCCTGAGTTGAGAGGAAATGGCTTTAGTTTTTTACCATTGAGTATAATGCTGGCTGTAGGTTTGTCATATACAGCCTTTATTGTATTGAGGAATGTTCCATGGATTCCTAATTTTTCCAAAAACTTCATCATGAAGGGGTGTTGGATCTTGTCGAATGCTTTTTCTGCATCTATTGAGATAACCATGTGGTTCTTATTCTTGCTCCTGTTGATGTGATGAATAATATTAATGGATTTGCGTATATTGAACCAGCTTTGCATCCCGGAAATGAATCCTGTTTGATCGTGGTGTATGATTTTTTAGATAAATTGAAGACGATTGGCCAAAATTTTGTTGAGAAGTTTTGCATCAATGTTCATTAAAGAAATGGGTCTATAGTTCTCTTTTTTTGATGAGTCCCTGCCTGGTTTTGGGATGAGGGTTATGATGGCTTCATAGAATGTGTTCGGTAGTGAGCTTTCTCTTTCGATATCAATGAAGAGTTGGAGGAGTATTGGTGTGAGCTCTGCTTTGAAGGCCTTGTAAAATTCCGCTGTAAAACCATCTGGTCCTGGACTTTTCTTAGCTGGGAGGTCTCTTATTGCTGTTTCTATTTCAGTGCTTGATATGGGTTGGTTAAGATAGTTTAACTCATCTTGGTTTAGTTTTGGCATGTCAATATTTACTAGGAAAAAGTCCATTTCTGTCAAGTTCTCAAACTTATTAGCATAAAGTTTTGAGATGTATTCCCTTATAATGTTCTGAATCTTGGTGATGTTTCCATTCTCATCTCTGAGTTTATTTATTTGGGTGTGTTCTCTCCTTTTTCTGATAAGATTTGCTAAGGGTCTGTCAATTTTGTTAAGTTTTTCAAAGGACCAACTCTTTGTTTTGTTGATTCTTTCTATAGTTTTTTTGGATTCTAATTCATTTAATTCTGATTTAATTTTGATTATTTCTTTCTGTCCACTGGATTGGGGTTTATCTTGCTGCTCTTTTTCAAGGAGGTTTAGATGTGTCATTAAATTGTTAGTTTCAGATCTCTCCAATTTGTTGATGTAGGAGCTCAGAGCTATAAACTTGCCTCTGAGTACTGCCTTTGCTGTGTCCCAGAGGAGCTGGTAATATGTGTGTTCATTTTTGTTGAATAGCATGAACATTTGAATTTCCTTTCTAATCTCTTCCATGACCCACTCATGATTCAGCAGTGTGTTTTTCAGCTTCCATGTGATGCCGGACTTTCTTTGATGGCTTTTGGTGTTGAGTTCTAATTTTATTCCCTTGTGGTCAGAGAGGATGCAAGGTATAACTTCAATGTTTCTGAATTTTGACAAGTTTGCTTTGTGGCCTAAAATGTGGTCTATTTTAGAAAACGTTCCATGTGCTGCTGAGAAAAACGTGTATTCTGATGCTGCTGGGTGAAATGTTCGGTAGATGTCTGTTAAGACTAGTTGATCTATGCAGGTGTTTAGATCTGCGGTTTTTCTGTTGAGTTATTGCCCAGTTGATCTATCTAGTGGGGAGAGTGGTGTGTTAAAATCCCCAACAATTAATGTCTTTGGATCTATATGGGATTTGAGGGAAAGTAGTGTTTCTTTGATAAATTTGGGTGCTCCATTGTTTGGCGAATAGATATTTAGAATTGTAATATCCTCCTGAAGGAGAGATCCTTTAATTAGTATGTAGCAACCTTCTTTATCTCTTCTCATGATTTTTAATTTGAAGTCTATTTTATCTGACATTAGGATTGCAACTCCCGCCTCTTTATGGGGGCCATTTGCTTGGCAGATTTTGTTCCAGCCTTTAACATTGAAAATGTGTTTGTTTTTACGGGCAAGATGTGACTCCTGCAGGCAGCAGATAGAAGGGTCTTGTTTTTTAATCCAACTAGACAGTCTATGTGGCTTAATTGGAGAGTTCAGTCCATTAACGTTAAGAGATAGGACTGAGAGGTATTTGGGAGTTCCTGCCATGTTATCCTCCTTCTTGGGGGCTGCGAAAACTGGGTTCTTCCTATGGCTCTTGGATTCTCAGTTTGAGCGCAGTTTCTTGGCCTTTATTGCGGTCTTGTTTGTTGTCTATGTGTTGGACATCTTTAAGAATCTTTTGTAGGGCTGGTTTGGTGGAGATGTATTGTTTCAATTTTTCTTTGCTATGGAAGGTTTTTATTTGGCCTTCAGTTATGAAGTAGAGTTTAGCTGGGTACAGTATTCTTGGTTGATAGTTGTTTGTTTTTAGGGCATGGCATACATCATTCCAGGCTCTTCTTACTTTGATTGTCTCTGCTGAGAAATCTCAGGTGATTCTAATTGGTTTCCCTTTATAGGTGATTACCCTTTTCTCCTTGACAGCTTTAAGGATCTTTTCCTTGGTCTGAGTTGATCCTGTGTGGATGAAAGTGTGACGGTGGGATGTCCTATTCTGGTCTGGTCTATTTGGGGTTCTAAAAGCTTCTTGTATCTAAATAGGCCTATCTTTTTGTATGTTTGGGAAGTTCTCTGCTAGGATCCTGTTAAACAAATTTCCTAGACCATTAACTTCTCTTTCTAGGTGCTCCTCTACACCCATTATCCTTAGATTAGGCCTTCTGATGGTGTCTTCCAGGTGTTGGATAGGTCTATCATATTTCTTGGTCTTGTCTTGGATGGTTGTATGTTCTTTCTCTATAATATCTAGGCTGTCTTCATTCCCTGAGATTCGATCTTCTGCATGGTCTAACCTGCTGTCAAGACTCTCTACTTTGTTTTTTATCTCTTTTCCTTCTAATTGGTCAGCTTTGATGGCTTCAAGTTCTTTGTTGAAGCTCTGTTTTAGGTCTTGTATGAATTTCTTTACTTCCTTAATTTGGTGTTCAGTGTTTGTTCTCAAATCACTTAGTTGATTGGTTATGGTTTCTTTGGACTCCCATTCCTTGTGTTGGGTTCCATTCAGCATTCCCTTTGTGGTCTCCCTGATTTCCTTCAGCTCTTTGTTAATGGATTCCATGAATGCCTTTAGTGATCTTTGTGTATTCTCTACCTGGTCTCTCAATTCCTATATTACTCTTTGATTAGCTTCCTCCTGTTCGTGGGATTCCTGTAGTTCTCTTTCCTCCCGTTGGTGGGATTCCTGCAGTTCTCTTTGAGTGTTCTCAGCCTGCTCACGCCATTCCTCCCTTTCTCTTTGAGTATTCTCAAGTTGTTCACGCAAATCCTGTATCAGTTTTTGAGTAGCTTCCTCACGCTTATGATATTCCTGTATAAGCTTTTGGGATGCCCCCTCTCTCTCCCTATCACGCTCATACAGAGTCCTTTGTAAGTTGTCAAACTTCTCATTTATCATGTTTGCCAGCAGTGTTTGTAGAGCTATTTGGGAACTCTCCTCTGGATTATTCATTATCTGTTCTGACCCCTGATTATCAAGATTGGGAATTGAGATATCCGGATTTGCCATTTTTCTTGTGTTTTTCCGGCTTACTCTGCCCATTTGAGATGAAAATAGCACCCGTTTTGTGCTAGAACACTATCTTAAGGCAACCATCAATCAAAGTTTGCATTTGTACAGTCAATAGTCTACAGATACAATCTAGTTCAACAGATACATCTATTCAACATCAAACAACTATATGTTAATGGGCTTCGAACCGCAGTGAAGAATTTGGAAAACCAGAAATTATTAGAGTTAGGGAGAGATGTGGGTAAAAAACATAGGAATAGATTGGTGTGGGGAGGCACAGGGAGAGTTAACTATGTCCTAATCCCAATGCAGGAAATAGGTTGGGTAGGATGCAAGTAGAGAGAGAGAGAAAAAGAAGAAAGGGAAAGGGAAATGAAGAGACCAGAAAAAAATAGAAACATAAAAATTAATATTATTATGGAGATTAAAAGACCATCTATTTAGAGAGGAATGTTAGTATATTAAGTGAAGGGAAGGGAAATAGAGGAGAAGTGAAAAACTTAAGAAAATGCTTAAAATATTATATAGGTATAAAGAGGTAGTACTGCTATTAAGGAATTTAAGTCTCAGAGGTTTTGAATTGAGTAATAAATTTGTGGATTAAGTGTGTACACAATGGGGGATAGGGTCTACTAGTTAACTACGGGTTTATCTGAGGATGTGCAGGACAAGAGTTAAGTCATATGAAGAAGATCAAAAGAGAGGAAAAGGTGAAAAGGATAAGAAAGGGAGAAAAAAAAGATCAGAAGTTCAGTAGAGCTAGACAAAAACAAAAAGATAGTTAAGAAAGAAAGAAAAAGAGAAAGAAGACAAGAAAAGAAAGGAAAACGCACATTCACGTATTCCTAAAATAAAAATTATAAGAGGAAAAAAAAGTTACTGGAAAAAAATTATTTTTTCAAAAAAGGCAAAAATTAAAGATTAATAAAATTTTTAGAAAAGGAAAAAAAATTTTATATATATAAGGTAGCAAAAAAACAGAGAAAAAAAGAAAAGAAGAAGAAGAAGAAAAAAAAAGTTCTTTGATTTTTTTTTTGATTTTTTTGGGAGGGGTGGGAAGAATCCTGTATCTCCCTTTTGTCTGTAAACAGCCTCTTGTTGGAGTCCCTGGTCAGCTTGAGGTCCTGTGGCTTGATTGGTTTCTTAAGTCAGTTTATTCGAACAGGCAGAAAAATGCTCTGCTTTACCCAAGATTTTGAGATCCCCCTCCCACATTAGTTTAATGGGGGATTGATCTGCTTTGAGAATCACAAAAGAGGGGGATGCAATGGTGAGGCTAGGTTCTGGGTAGAGTTGAGGCCTTTCAACAATCAGTAGCTTTTCCCTGGGGCTATTTTGTGAAAAAAACTCACAGAGCCCAGCCTGGAGCCATTTTTAGAGTTTCTGTTTTTCAATTGACTGTTGAGGCTGCTAGAGGGAGGGGCAGCCTCTGGCTCTGGTTACCCAGTGAGGAAAGCCACTCCAATGGCTGGTGCCTGAGCTGGGTGACTTTTCCCTGGATGGAGCCGAGTCTGGCAGGTCACTTCGCCATTAAGTTCTTGTGACCTGCTAAATGACTCGTTTTATTCCAAGGCCTGAGTTGGAGCTGGCAGCTCCTCTGAGCTTTGTCGGTATCCAAGATGGAGATCAGCGGTGCTGGGGGGGGAGGGGTGTCCTTCCCACCTCTGCTCCCTGAGGAGGACATCGGGCTTCTACTCACGCCGAGTCTTGGATCCTGGGTCATCTCTGGTCTGCAAACTGCAGGATGAAGATGTTAGCTCCTTGTCGGTTCTTGCTGGTGTTGAGTAGAATCCGCTCGCCCGCTGCGTCTGGCTCCTTCGTCCCGGACTCTCTGTGTGAGCGCTCAGGTATGGCCCGGGCTACGATCTCTGCCACGACCCTGCCGCAGATGCCGTGGCGGCTGCTGGCAAGTGCTCAGATATGTCTTCTTGCCTTGGCTTTCCCTCTCTTGTCTAACTCTCTGTCCTGTGATGGCACACTTGGTGTGATTCTCTGGCTTAGGACTGTTCACTGGAACTCTAAAACTGCTTTCTATGCGAGAGCTTGTTCAGATTCCAGTTTCTCCTCCGCCATCTTCCCGGAACCCCCCTATGAGTACATTTCTTATCAAGCATTGTTGCCTCCTCCTTTGTTTTTCCCCTACCATCCCTTCACTCCCACCTCCCCAACAACCCTACCTCCCTCACTGCCTGAATTGTAAAGTTCATTTTTTGACATAGCTCTAGTACATCTCATTGTTGCAATGGGTTAACCTGTATCCCTACTTAAACATTTTGTTTCTTCCCTTACTCTCTCCAAATTGTACCGACATCAGATACAGTGAAATCAGTGGTTATACTGTGGGGGAGGAATATCAAAAGCAACCAAAAAAATCACATGGTACCTAATAAATAAGTTAGAAAGAATAGGAAGAAAGAAAAAAAAACATTTGTGTCCCTATCTTGGGGTTCATTTTGCTTAACATCATCTTATCTGGTATTATATACATAGCTTTTGACCTTTTCTGCTTGTCCCAGACATATACTAGTTATTGCAAAAAAGGGAAATCATGGGGCCTATGTTTCTTTGGGCCTGGCTTACTTCACTTAATATAATTTTTTCCAAGTCTTTCCATTTCCTAACAAATGGAGTTATATTATTTCTGATAGAGGTATAGAATTCTGATATATATATACACATATACATATACATATATCACATTTTCTTGATCCATTCATCTACTGAGGAGGATCTGGGTAAATATTGTAGCAGTGAACATAGTTTTGCTGGTAGCTTTAGTATGGGGTCTTGTTTTTGATCATTTGGGTAAATGCCCAAAAGTGGGCTTGTTGGGTCATAGCTCTATGTGGAGTCTTTTGAGGAACCACCATACTATTTTCCAAAGTGGTTGAACAAGTTTACACTCCCACCAACAATGCAGTAGTGTTCCCTTCTGGCTACATCCACTCCAGCATCTGTTGTCAATAGATTTCTTGATTATAAAAATTCTAACTGGGGTGAGGTGGATTATCAATGTTGTTTTGGTTTGCATTTCTTTTATGGTTAGAGAGATTGAACACTTCTTCATGTGTCTTTTGGCCGTTCTTATTTCCTCTTCAGAGAAGATTCTCTCTAAGTCTTTAGCCCATTTCTTTATCGGGCAATTGTTTCTTTGAGGATTTGTTGTTGGGGGATTTAATTTTTTGAGTTCCAAGTATATTTTAGATATGAGACCCTTGTCCATTGTATGGCTAATAAAGATCTTCTCTCAATTTGTGGGCTTTCTATTGATCTTGCTAGCTATATCCTTTGCCATGCAGAAGTTCTGTAGCTCCATGCAATCCCATTTGTGCAAATTTTCTATGATTTGTTGTGTTTCTGGGTCTCTATTAAGAAAATTTTGGCCTGTGCCAAGATCTAGGGTTTCTCCTATTCCATTCTGTAATGTTTTCAGGGTGTTTGCTTTGACTCCGAGGGTCTTTGATCCATTTGGAGTTGATTCTGGTGCAGGGTGATGTAGAAAATCTAGTTTTAGTTTTCTACAGGTGATTAACTAATTTTGCCAGCACCATTTATGCAAAAAGGTGTCTTTCTTCCATTCTATTTTTTAGCTCCCTTATCGAAGATTAGGTGGGTATGGGTCTTTGGGTTCATTTCTGGCTTTTCAATTCTATTAAATTGGTCCTGAAGTCTCTTCAAGTGCCAGTACCACATTTTTTTTTATTACTATGGCTTTGTAGTAGAGTTTGAAATTTGGTATTGATATTCCTCCAGCACTGTTCTTTCTGTTAAGGATCATTTTTGCTATTCGGGGTCTTTTATTGTTCCATAATTTTTTGGATTGCCTATTTCCTTGAAGAATGAGGATGGAATATTGATAGGTATCACATTGAATCTGTAGATACCCTTGGTAAGTATTGCCATTTTCACGATGTTGATCTTTCCAATCCAGGAGCATGGGAGGTTTTTCCACTTTCTAAGTTCTGCTTTGATTTCCTTTTTCAGGTTTTTAAAGTTTTCATTGTAGAGGTCCTTCACTTCTTTAGTTAAGTCCTACGTATTTCATTTTTTGTGAGGTTATTACAAAAGGAGTTGCTTTCCTGATTTCAGCCATGCTTTTTCTTATTGTGGGCATACAGAAAAGCTATTGATTTTTGAGGGTTCATTTTATACCCTACTACTTTGCTAAAGTTTTAAATCAGCTTGGGTAATTTGAGAAAAATGTGTATTCTGATGCTGCTGGGTGAAATATTTGGTAGATGTCTGTTAAACCTAGTTGATCTATGCAGTTGTTTAGATCTGTGGTTTCTCTGTTGTTTTTGCCAAGTTGAACTATCTAGTGGGGATAGTGGTGTGTTAAAGTCTCCAACAATTAATGTCTTTGGATCTATGTGAGATTTGAGGGAATGTAGTGTTTCTTGGATAAATTTGGGTGTTCTGTTGTTTGGTGAATAGATGTTTAGAATTTTAATATCCTCGTTAAGTAGAGATCCCTTAATTAGTATGTAGTGACCTTTATCTCTTCTCACTAATTTTAATTGGAATTCTATTTTATCTGATATTAGGATTATGACTTCCATCTGTTTATGGGGGTTATTTGCTTGGTAGATTTTTTTTTCACATTTATCACTTTTATTAACATAGCTGACAGCAGACTGCTGCTGTCTTGAAGGAATCAAGCTGTAGAGTCCCCTTGTAATTCAATTGAAACAATATTCCGTATCAGAAAACCAAATAGCATCCGATACCCTTGACTTTCCATAGTGGGAGGACAATGAAGTTGACCAAACACCAAACACAGGTCATTTGCCTCAGGAAAAGGAACAGGCTTCCAAGTCAGTGAGCAAAATCTTCAATCATCTATTGTGAAAGAAACTAGTAAAGAACAAAAACCAATTTCTTAATTTCTTAGAAGAGAACATTTAGATCCCACTGATATCAATTTTTTGTGTGTGTGAAAATACCATACAGAGGGATTACAATTACATGGACGAGATAATGAGTACATTTCTCTTTTTTTCCCCCTCTGGTGACATTCTATTTTTGTTAATATTTTTTATTGTGAAAATACTGTACAGAGGGGTTAAAATTACGTGGGCAAGATCATGAGTACATTTCTAATCAAGCATTGTAGCCTCCTCCTTTGTTTACACTTCCCATCCCTTCCCAGCCTCCCCACCCAATCTTCCCCCCCCCCTCACCAAAGCTGTAAAGTTCGTTTTCGACGTGACAACTTGTACTTCTCATTGTTGCAACGGGTCCACCTGTATCCTTATTTAAACGACTTGTTTTTCCCCTTCCCCTCCACAAATTAGACCAACATCAAATACAGTGAAAGCAGGGGTTATACTGTGAGGGAGGGACATACAAAGCAACAAAGAGATAATCTTATAAATGCGTTAGAAACAAATGCATGAAAGAAAAAAAAACATTTAAATACATATCTTAGGGTTCATTTTCCTAACATCACCTTATCTGACCATTTCTGCTTGACTCATACATATACTAGATATTGCAAATAAAGGAAACCATGGGACCTATGTTTCTTTGGGCTTGGCTTACTTCACTTCATATAATTTTTTCCAAGTCTTTCCATTTCCTAACAAATGGGGCAATGTCATTCTTTCTGATGGAGACATACAATTCCATTGTGTATATATACCAGATTTTCTTGATCCATTCATTTACTGAGGGGCATCTGGGTTGGTTCCATATCTTAGCTATGGTAAATAATGCTGCAATAAACATAGTTGTGCTGGTAGCTTATTGTTGTCTTGTTTGTAAACATTTGGGTAAATGCACAAAAGTGGGATTGCTGGGTCATAGGAAAGCTCTATGTGGAGTCTTTGAGGAACCTGCATACTACTTTCCAAAGTGGTTGATCAAGTTTACACTCCTACCAACAATGAAGTAAGATTCCCGTCTGTCCACATCCCCTCCAGCATCTGTTGTAATTACAGATCTTGATTTTTGCCATTCTAACTGGGGTGAGGTGGTATCTCAATGTTGTTTTGATTTGCATTTCTTTTAAGGCTAGGGAGGTGGAGCATTTCTTCATTGGCCATTCTTCTTTCTTCTTCAGAGAAGTTTCTCTTTAAGTCTTTAGCCCACTTATTTATTGGGCAGTTGTTTCTTTGAGGATTTGTTGTTGGGGGATTTAATTTTTTGAGTTCCAAGTATATTTTAGATATGAGACCCTTGTCCGTTGTATGGCTAGTGAAGATCTTCTCCAAATTCGTGGGCTTTCTATTGATCTTGCAGCTATGTCCTTTGCGATGCAGAAGCTCTGCAACTTCATGCAATCCCATTTGTCCAACCTTTCTTTGATTTGTTGTGTTTCCGGGTCTCTATTTAGAAAATTTTTACCTGCGCCAAGGAGACCTAGGGTTTCTCCTATTCCATCCTGTAATGTTTTCAGAGTGTCTGCTTTGACTCCGAGGTCTTTGATCCATTTGGTATTGATTCTGGTGCAGGGTGATAGATAAGGATTTAGCTTTAGTTCAAACTCTACTATAAAGCCATAGTAATCAAAACAGCTTGGTACTAGCACAAGAACAAACCTCAGGACCAATGGAATAGAATTGAAATCCCAGAAATGAAGCTACACACCTATAGCCATCTAATCTTCGATAAGGGAGCTAAAAAAATAGAATGGACGAAAGACAGCCTCTTCAGTAAATGGAGCTGCAAAATTAGTTAATTTTATTATTTAAACGTTAGATTTTTAAGCTGGGCACCAGTGATTCATGCCTGTAATAATGCAGGACTGTAAATAATGCAGGATTTATGGTACACATGTGGTGGTGGACATATGCTTAGAATTTAAGAGATAGCTGGGCACCGGTGGCTCATACCTATAATCCTAACTACTCAGGAGGCTGAGATCTGAGGATGCAGTTCAAAGCCATATGGCAGGAAAGTCCATGAGACACTTATCTGCAATAAAACACCAAAAAATGGGAAGAGGCACGGTGGCTCAAATGGTAGAGTGCTGGCCTTGTGTTGAAGTGCTGAGGAACAGCACCCAGGCCCAGAGTTCAAGCCTCATGGCTGACAAAACAAATAAAAATAAATAAATAAATAAAAGTAAAAAACTTCAGGGGTAAACCCCTCTGTACACTAACTTTACATTAAAAAGTTCAACCACTTTGGAAAGTAGTATGGAGGTTCCTCAAAAGACTCCACATAGAGCTCCCCTATGACCCAGCAATCCCACTTTTGGGCATTTACCCAAATGTTTACAAACAAGACCACACTAAAGCTACCAGCACAACTATGTTTATTGCAGCATTATTTACCATAGCTAAGATATGGAACCAACCCAGATGTCCCTCAGTAGATGAATGGATCAAGAAAATGTGGTATATATACACAATGGAATTCTATGCCTCCATCAGAAAGAATGACATTTCCCCATTTGTTAGGAAATGGAAAGGTTTGGAAAAAATTATATTAAGTGAACTAAGCCAGGCCCAAAGAAACATAGGTCCCATGGATTCCCTTATTTGCAATATCTAGTATAGGTATGACCCAAGCGGAAAAGGTCAGATAATGTGATGTTAGGAAAATGAACCCTTAAATATGTATTTTACTGTTTTCGTTACTTTCATGCATGTGTTTCTAACGCATTTATAAGATTATTTCTTTGTTGCTGTGTATGTCCCTCCCCCACAGTGTAACCCCGCTTTCACTCTATTTGATGTCAGTATAACATGTGGAGGAGATGGGGACAAACAAGTCGTTTAAGGATTCAGGTGGACCTGTTGCAACAATGAGAAGTACAAAATGTCATGTCAAAACCAGCTTTACAATGTCGGTGTGTGGGGGGGAGGGGGGTATGATTGGCTGGGGGGCAGGGGGGAGGCTGGGAAGGGAGGTGAAAGGTAAACAAAGGAGGAGGCTGCAATGCTTGGTAAGAAATGTATGCATTATCCTGCCAATGTAATTGTAACCCCTCTGTACAGTATGTTCTCAAATAAAATAAAATAAAAATAAATAAAAGAAAACATTAAAAACAAGCAGTGGTAATCTTTGTTACTTATGCTGTTGTAGTAGTGAACACCTAATTACTACAAAGCAACCGCTGTTATGATTATGGCCCATCACAACGCCATCATTTTGCTGCTTAAAGTGATTCACTCATATCATGACTTCATTACGGACCCGAGGATTCCATAAATAAGTTTTTTTATTGTAAGGATACTATACAGAGGGTTACAGTTACATGAGTGAGGTAATGAGTACACTTCCTCTTGAACATTGTTACCCCCTCCATTGTTTTCCCCCTACCATCCCCTCCCTCCCTCCCTTCCCTGAGGTTCTTTTTTTTTTTATTGTGATTAAGTGATTACATAATTTCCAGAATTTCACAGTATTGTGGAATAATGATGTTCATTTAAACTCACAAGTTCATTCTAACTTTCCTGGAGCAAATTGTCTATCACAGTCTGTAACATATAACAGTGTTCACAGGTTATATACCATATATGTGATCAGCAGCATGGGGATATTTAGTAGTGGTTCAACGAGATGAGTGGGAGTTCTTTGTTTCTTAAGTCCTGTTAGTTTTGTCATATCACCTAACATTTTGGATTTAGCATCCACTTAACAGGGAGACCATGTACCATTTGTCTCTTCGTTCTTGGCTTACCTTGCACAACATGATTCCTTCTAGCTCCATCCATTTCCCTGCAAATGCCATTATTTTGTCATTTCTAATGGCTGCATAATATTCCATTGTGTATAGATACCACAATTTTTGGATCCATTCATCTGTGGTGGGGCATCTGGGTTGTTTCCATATCCTAGCTATTGCAAACAGTGCTGCAATAAACATAGAGGTGCACGTGTCCTTGTATATTGGTTCCTGATGTTCAGGGTAGATGCCTAGAAGTGGTATGACTGGGTCGTAAGGGAGGTCAATCTTTACTTTTTAGGACCCTCCAGACTGCTTTCCAAAGTGGTTGTATAAGTGTACATTCCCACCAGCAGTGTAATAGGGTTCCTCTTTCTCCACATCCCCTCCAGCATTTGTCGTTGGCTGATTAGTGGATGTGGGACATTCTGACTGGGGTAAGATGGTATCTCAGGGTTGTCTTTATTTGCATTTCCTTCACCACCAGGGATGATGAACATTTCCTTATGTGTTTCTTTGCCATTTTTATTTCTTCATTTGAGAAGTCCCTCTTTAGTTCCCTTTCCCATTTAGTAATTGGTTTGTTAGGTTTGGGAGGGATTAGTTTCTTGAGTTCCCTGTATATACAGGATGTTAACCCCTTGTCTGATATATTGCTGGTAAATATTTTTTCCCAATTAGTTGGTTGTCTTTCTAGCTTAGTTGCGATAGATTAAGCTATATAGAAGCTTTTTATTTTAAGGTAGTCCCATTTGTCGAGTCTCTCTCCAACTTGTGGTGACCCTGGGACTCTGTTCAGGAAGTTCCTTGCTGTGCCTATTAGTTCAAGTGTCTCTCCTACTCTGTCCTGCAGTAGTTTCAGAGATTCAGGTTTAATGTTAAGGTCTTTAATCCATTTTGAGTTGATGTTGGTGCATGGTGATAGGCTGGGGTCCACTTTTAGTTTTCTGCATGTGGCTGCCCAGTTTTCCCAGCACCAGCGGTTGAAGAGGCTGTGTTTCTTCCGTTGTATGTCTTTGGCTCCTTAGTCAAATATCAGCTGGCTGTCGGCCTGTGGATTTATTTCTGGATCTTCTATTCTGTTCCATTGGTCCTCGGGTCTGTTTTTGTGCCAGTACCATGCTGTCTTTGTTATTATAGCTCTGTAGTAGAGTTTGAAGTTCGGCATGGATAACCCTCCCATATTGTGTTTATCCCCTAGAATTGTTTTGGCTTTTCTAGGTCTTTTGTTGTTCCATATGAATTTTTGGTCTGTTTTCCGTATTTCAGTGATGTATGTCATTGGGATTTTAATAGGAATTGCATTGAATTTGTATATTAGTTTTGGAAGTATTTCCATCTTTACTATATTAAGTCGGCCTATCCAGGAGCGTGGGAGGTCTTTCCATTTCCTAGTGTCTTCTGCAATTTCTTTCTTTAACTTTTTATAGTTCTCATTAACTAGTTCTTTTACATCTTTGGTTAGGTTAATTCCTAAATATTTTATTTTGGGGGAGGTTATTGTGAATGGGGTTACTCCTTTTATTTCCCTCTCTTCTTGTACATTGTCAGTATACAGGAAGGCAACTGATTTTTGTGGGTTTATTTTGTATCTAAGATTTTGGGGATGGAGTTTTTAGGATTGTGAAGGTATACTATCGTGTCTTCTGCAAAAAGGGATAGTTTAACTTCATCTTTCCCTATGCGGATCCCTTTAATGTCTTTTTCTTGCCTTTTTGCCCTGGCTAAGGGTTCCAAGACTATATTGAAGAGGAGTGGAGACAGTGGGCATCCTTGCCTTATTCCTGATTTTAGGAGAATTGGTTGTAGCTTTTCCCCATTAAGTATA
Organism: Dipodomys merriami; assembly: GCF_024711535.1. Taxonomy (NCBI): domain Eukaryota; kingdom Metazoa; phylum Chordata; class Mammalia; order Rodentia; family Heteromyidae; genus Dipodomys; species Dipodomys merriami. The sequence continues at coordinate 7,275,444 of NW_027206202.1, read as the reverse complement.
ATGTTGGCGATTGGTCTGAAATAAATGGCTTTTATAGTTTTTAGAAATGTTCCTTCTATTCCTATTTTCTCCAGAGCTTTTAGCATGAATGAATGTTGAATTTTATCAAAGGCCTTTTCTGCATCTGTGGCGATAATCATGTGATTCTTGACCTTGGCTCTGTTGATATGTTGGAATACATTTATTGACTTACATATGTTAAACCATCCCTGTGTCTCTGGGATGAAGCCTACCTCGTCATGGTGTATTTTTTTTATGTGTTTTTGGATTCTGTTAGCTAGAATCTTGTTAAGGATCTTTGCATCTTTGTTCATCAAGGAAATTGGCCTGTAATTCTCCTTTTTGGTTGGGTCTTTGCCTGGTTTGGGGATGAGTGTGATATTGGCTTCGTAGAATGAGTTTGGGATAGCTCCCTCCTTCTCTGTTTCTCTGAAGAGCTTGAGGAGTATGGGTATTAGTTCTTGTTTAAAGGTCTTATAGAATTCTGCTGTGAATCCATCTGGTCCTGGGCTTTTTTTTGTTGGAAGACATCTGATAGCTTCCTGTATCTCATTATAGGATATTGGCTTATTTAATTGGTTAACTTCTTTGCTCAGTTTGGGCAACTTGTATTTCTCTAAAAATGCATCCATTTCTGCCCGATTTTCTTCCTTTAGAGAGTATAGCTTTTGAAAGTAGTCTGTTAGAATGGTTTGGATATCTTGGGTACATGTTGTGATGTTTCCAGTGGCATCCCTAATCCTATTAATATGGGTTTCCTCTCTTCTTTTTTAAATTAATACAGCCAACGGGCCATCAATTTTGTTTATTTTTTCAAAGAACCAGCTTTTTGTTTGGTTTATTTTGGTTATGGTTTTCTGATTTTCTAATTGGTTAATCTCTGCTCTTAATTTGGTTATCTGGCTTCGTCTAGTAGCTTTAGGTCCCATTTTTTCTTGTTTTTCTAGCTGTTTTAATTGCAACATGAGATTATTTACTTGGTCTGTCTCCATTCTCTTGATGTGGGCACTGAGGGCAATAAATTTGCCCATCCGGACTGCTTTTGCTGTGTCCCACAAGTTTCTTTGTGAGGTGTTTTCATTTTCATTGAGTTGTAGGAAATGCTTTATTTCTTCTCGGATCTTTTTTGTTACCCAGGCATTGTTAAGGCGTGTGCTGTTCAATTTCCATGTATTAGAGAAATTTCTGCGGTATGCTTTATTATTGAGAGCTAGCTTGATTCCACTGTGGTCAGATAGGATACAGGGGATTATGTTGATCCCTTTGTATTTGTTGTTCCTTGCATAAACTATGATATGGTCTATTTCGGAGAAAGTTCCATGAGCTGCTGAGAAGAATGTGTACTGTGTTGTTTTAGGGTGAAATACTCGGTAGATGTCAGTTAATTCCGCTTGAAGTATGGCCTCTCTTAATTCGGTAGCTTCTTTGCCAATCCTCTGGTTGGTAGACCTGTCCTTTGGTGAGAGTGGTGTGTTAAAGTCTCCTAGTATTATCGTATTGGGATCTATTTTATTCTGTAAGTTTGAGAGCATTTGTTTGACATATCTGGGTGCACCAATATTTGGGGCATATAAGTTGATGATGGTTATATCCTCCTCTTGGATTGTTCCCTGTATTAATATGTAGTGTCCATCCTTGTCTTTCTGTACTGATTTTAATGAAAAGTTTATTTTGTCAGATATCAGGATAGCTACACCTGCTTTCTTACTGGGGGCATTTGATTGGTAGATCCTTTTCCACCCCTTCACTCTGAGTTTGTTTGTATGTTTGATTGAGAGGTGGGTCTCCTGAAGGCAACAGATGGATGGGTCTTGTTTTCTGATCCAGTCCTCAGTTCGTTTTCTTTTAATTGGCAAATTCAACCCATTTATATCTAGAGAAATTATAGAGAGATGCATTGTGTTCCCTGCCATTCCGTTTTCCTAAGTTTTTCTTCTTTCCTCTCCTCCTCTCCTTGCTCAGTTAGACTTTGAGTAATGCCTGTTTGGGGCAGGTCCCAGTTCCTTGTTGCTTTCTTCAGGTTGTGTCCCCCCTCTTAGAATTCTTTGTAATGCTGGCTTAATGTTTATGTATTCATTTAGTTTTTCTTTGCTATTAAAAGTTTTCAGTTCTCCATCGAATGTGAATGCTAGCTTTGCCGGATATATCAGTCTGGGTTGGCAGTTATTGGCTTTCAGGGATCATATGGTGGTTTCCCAGGTTTTTCTTGCGTTCATTGTTTGTGTGGTGAGATCTGCAGTGATTCTAATTTTTTTCCCGTTGTAGTATAGCTCCTTCATTTTTGCTGCATGCAGGATTGTTTCCTTATTATTCAGATCTATCATTTTTACTATAATGTGTCTAGAAGTGTTTCTCCTGGGATCTTGCTTGTTGGGTGTTCTATATGCTTCTGTAATGTAGGTAAGATGGTCCTTTTTCAGGTGGAGAAAATTTTCACTGATTATCTTGTTAAATAGGTGTTGCATTCCCTTGCTCTGGAATTCCTCACCTTCGTCCACTCCGATTATGCGAAGGTTAAATTTCTTGGCATTATCTGCTTGCTCTTGAATTTTCCTTTGGTTTAATTTGAGTGATTTTTCCATATCTGTCACTTTTTGGTCCAGTTGGTGTATTCTGTCATCTGTATCTGACACTCTACCTTCCATTTCATTCACTCTGTTGACAGTGGCTTCTATTGTGGTTTGCATGGAGGGAATGGATCCCTTTATAGATTCAATGTTGGTTCTCAGAGTACTGATCTCAGTATGTATTACCTCTAATTTGGCATTTATATCACTTCTTACTGAGGTTTGTGCAGCTTCTATTTTTGCATCCAACTTTTGTTTGACATCCTGTATCTCTTTTAATAGTTCATCCTTGTGCTCTTTCAATTTCTGATCAATTTCTCGCTTTATTTCTTGAGTCATTGCCTCCAGCAACCCTTGGATGTAGCTTTTGTCTTCCATTCCTGCTTTGCTCCCACTGGGGCTCTCCCCTGCGTGGCTGCTGGCTTTTGAGGTGAGCTCGCTGTCCTGGGTGGTGGTAAACCTTGTGATTTTTCTCTGTGATTTTCGCATGGGGGTTCAGGAGACTGCTCTGCAATTTTGTTTGGTGTGTCTGTCTTTGCTTGTTTGCTGATTCTGTATTGGTAGAGAGTCTGTGCCTGATCTGGGTTCTGTTAGGAGCCTATTTCCAGCTGCTATTCTGGCCTACTTAGCATTCTCAGCTGTCTGCTGTAGATTGCTGGCAATTCCCGCCTTTGGAAGGGTTGAGCAGCCTAGACTGCTTGTGTTTGCTCCTACGGGTGCTCTTGGGAAGATCAGATGCTCTGGATGCACTCTCCCAAATACTGGAGTCTGCTATGGGCTCCTGATGTGTTTTTGTTTATATATTTGTTTTGGGCTGGTTGTGGGCTTGAACTCTAGGTTTGGGTGCTATCCCTCAGCTCTTCAGCTCAGGCTGGCCCCCTGCCATTTGAGCCACAGCACCACTTCTGACCCTTTTTGCTTTTGTGATGCTGAGGAATCAGATCCACGGCCTCATACATCCAAGACTATCACTCTATTGCTGTGCCTCCTTATCAGCCTGAGCTCCTGCTTACTATCAGGTGTTGGCAGCCTGTGTTGCCCAATTTCCAGCCTAGGGTATATGGGTGGAGTTTTGGTGGGGTTTGGGCTTCTCTAGTCCTGGGCCTCCAGGTCTTTTGTTGTCACAGGCGTGCTTCTGGGGGAGTGCTGTTTCCTGATTTTCTCCCCTGTGTTTAGGCGTATGCTCAGCTTTTTACTTTAGTTGGGAGGATTTGTTTGTGTTGTTCATGTGCCGGATCCCCGGGCCTGGTTCTGACCCCAGCCTGGAGCACGCTCATTAGGCCTGTGCTGATGTGTATACCACCTAGGTTATGCAGCCTGGAGGACACAGTTCAAATTTCTTCTACTGTTGGTAGTCTTGAACCAGGGGCGCTGTTCCTGGCTTGGGCATTTAAGCTCCCTTCCAGGGGCGCTCTTGCTCTGGCCTGGCCAGCGGAGTGTGCTCCACGGGCTGGTGGAGCTCTCAAACAGTTCCCAGTTTTAGTGGGTCCTGTGGTCCGGGTGTTGGGTTAGGGAGTCTAGGTCAGGGTCTGGGGATTCCCTCCATTTCTGGTCTCCCTTGAGGGATACACTGTCCCCTGTCGGGTACTCACCCTGGAGCTGGTTGTTTCTGTGTGGTGTAGGTCGTCAGTTGTTGTTGCAATACAAGTTCAGTTGGGGTGGTTGCGGGCTGGGCTGGGCGGTGGTGGCTCTGTGTGATTCTTTTCTGTCTCTGCCTCTATCGAAGCTGTCGGGTCCACAGTGTCCACGCTCAGGCGGCGTCTTCGGTGGTTGTAGAGATGTGTTGGGTCTGACGCTGGTGCCTCAGGCGGCTTCTGCGCGGGTGATCTGCAGGCAGCCCCCTGTGCCTCTGGGACCCGGGTGGCCCCCGCTGGGTATTGTGATCGCGATTGGGTGGGTCCCGGCTTCTGCTTGGGTGGTCTGAAGACAGGTCCCTTTGTCGCGCTGCCAGTGCCGGGCAGCTTTGGCGGGATGGAGCCTCTCTGCTTGGGTGGAGATTGAGGGGTGGAGGTGGGATCCTCAAGGAGCCTCCCGGCTGGTAGGTTTCTCTGTCCCTGGCGATCAGTTGTTCTGCAAACTGGTACCTCAGGCGGCTTCTGCGCGGGTGATCTGCAGGCGGCCCCCTGTGTCTCTGGGGCTCCGGCAGCCTCCGCCAGGCCGGCTGGCCGGCGGCTTGGCACACTGAGGTGCGACCAGTAAAGGTTGGGGGAGGAGTCTTCGCTCTTCTCTGTTCTGAAATTCTTCTTTTCCTCTTTCTTTGTTATTTTCCACCTCTGGTTTTTCTCTGAGTGTTCGTCTTTTTGTTGTTGTCGGTCTCTTGGGGAGATTAATTGTTGGAACTCGAACTCTCTTTTTGGTTGGGGAGATCTGTGGCGTTTCCCTACTGCCCTGTCGCCATCTTGGTCCCCCCCCCCCATAAATAAGTTTTAAAAGTTAGTTTCCATTATCATACAAAAAAATCAATTTCAGAAATATTCTGAGAGCTTTTTAAAGTGAATTATGGTAGATTCTTGCTAGAAGTTCATAAAATGTGTTTTGATGTTACATGCATAAGTTTTTATATTCACACATATTATTTTATCAATATATGCTACCATCAATTTCTAAGATACCTGAAGATATTTCCTTGCAATGACCTACTAAATTGTCGATAAAATTATTTTTAAACATCTAATTTGTTAATTTTATTTCTATTAAAATAATGAAATAAAATAGAATTTATATACTTTATTACTGGCAAATTAAGTACTGTATAAGGATGATGATCTTATCTTTTAACTTATTTATATTTTTGAATAATTATTTCCATATTAAATTATTTCCATATTTTGTAGTTGATATATTAGAAACATACTACAAAGCTATACTAATTGAACTATCACTAATTTAAAATATATTTTAAAACCAAAGGAAATAGTAAAATGGAATGTAAATCTTAAAACTCAAAATCTCATATATGCAATTTATAACACATATTTCATCCTGTATATAATATTGATATGCCATGTTTTTGAATTATGTGTACATTAGTCAAAAATTTAAATACATATGTTATGTTTTGATAAAGATATATTGTTTATATCTTATTTATTATGAGAAGGAATAGGAAATACATGTAAGATGGAATATTGATATATCCTAAAAATTAAAATGAGATATTTAATGGTGAATAAATGGTAATACCAGATAAATACTGTCATATGATTTCTCTTTCAACAACAACAACAATAATAACAACAACAGCCATAATAAAACACTATACTTTTTATTCTAGACTTCCAACTGATTAGGACCATACCACATAAAATAAACTACTTTCCTTAGTCATGTAAATGTAACTCATCTGTAAATCCATTTGCAAAAAAAATGTATTTCAGATGTAAATTGTATTATCCCATAAGCATATTTATTATAGTCATAAATATTCCATAAACTTTTCATGTAAAATGTTTTATATTTTTATGCAAGACCAACTCCACAGTATTTAAAGTTTTTCATTTATATTTACTATGTTATTTATATTTACAAAGTATTCAATTCACTCAGTATTATTTTATCTGGCCTCCTACTTACATGAAGCATTGATATCCTGTGGTGTTTAAACTTATAACTAAAGATTCCTAAGTACTATAAGTCTATGTAATCATTACAGATTTTTCATTTTACTTTTGAAATTAAATCCTTCTTATTATAATGAATTAGAATTGAATATTTCAAATTTATACTTGTTCCACTTCATCTATGTGTTCTTGTATAGTGGAAATTCAACAAATATCTAACAGTAATTCTCACACTTGAGTGACAGTCAATGTTTTATGACTATTGGGAATTCATTAGAGATTCATCATATAATATAATCATGTTATTTTAATATTTCATTTTCGACATTTCATATTTCCCATTATGATGAAAAATTTTATTTGTATAAAAATATTTAAGTTCCCAAGGAGGAATATACTAATCATTTATCCAATTAAAAATGTATTGAATGGCTGCAAAGAATAAAGGATGTGATGAACTCTGTATGACTAAATGTAATTAAGAAAGGATTGCAGATATGGGAAGGATAAGTAGACAGCAGTGTGGGAAAACAGGACTAACAGAGCCAGGGAAGGATGGAAGGAAGGAAGAATAAAATTCTTTTGTGGAGGGGGGATCTCATTTAGACTTATGATGTTATATATAGGATTCAAAAACATCTCACTGAAATTCTTTTCCCAATTTGAACAGAAAGTATTCTTATGTCAATTTCAAATTGGAAATCTCCTTCAATTTTTCGAACAGTTGGTAACCTGAGCATTTACAATTTGAATAAAAAGTAGGATGATTTCGAAGACAAAACTGTTTTTAAAATTCAGGTTTCTCAAATGGGAATAGGAGAGCAATTCTCTGTTTGTGCAATGCATTGCCTGCTGTTTTCATTAAACAGGAACTGTGCTTTTTTTTTTTGAACCTTTGTCCCATAAAAATAGACAGAAAAAAGATCGAATGAATTCAAGTCTAACAGTTGGAGTTTTTAGTATAGCTGTTGTATTTTACAAAAATGTTAAGTATTTAAATGCAGGTGGTTTCATTCACTGTTATTTTAAAAGCAGCATTCTTTGGATTGGAGCTGGTATTGATGCAAGTTATGCACATTACCACCCCCTCAGGAGCTGGATGAACTCAGCTACAGAAGGATAAAGACAGAGAAAGCACCTGCACAGACACAGAAGATGCTGACTAGAAATACATGCTCTGCTTGTTTCTTTATTTGTATAACATGAGCAGCTAAATAATTTGTCTCTAAACAAACAAATCACTTTAGATATCAACTACAGGAAAACTAAACAATCCAAGTGGCACATTTATAGTGCCTTTATTTACCACATTTGTCTTGAGAAATTTTTTAAAGGTTCTCATAATTATGTTACTATTCATTATTTTCATTAATTTAAATATTTAGATCTTTTTATATAAATTACATGAAAGTATGGAAGGTGATAAAAATTGTAGGTTGTATTACAGTTCATGGATAAAATTTGTATATATATTATTTAGTGTATGTAATAGTGGGTATTACATATATACTATGTTATATATTTCATATGTTATATTATATCAAAAGATGTATATACGTGTGTATATAATATATAATATTGGCCAAAGAGACTAAGATTCTTTTTTTCAGTTTGGATATTACAAAACTACAGTGTTAGTTTTCTATGAACCTGTGATTGAATAAGAAAATGTTTTTCACAAGTTCACCAAGATTTTCCTAGGAACAATGGCTTATTGTTTGATAATTCAGAATTCCAGTGTGCAATGCTGAAAATACCAATAGAATATGACTTTTATGAATGACAACAGTCTACACTTCATGGAATATAATGTGTATAATAAACTTTGCAAACACTTCATATACTTTATTTACATGTTTCCAGGCTGCCATGTCTAATGTTGAGTAAAAATTTTATAGGGTCTGGTAGTTTCAAGTTATTGTGTAAAATACTATTATGTGTGTTTCCATAAAGAAACTTCTGGATGCTACTAACACTTAGGTGGTAGACTGAGTGAAGCAGCCAACTTGCCCAGACAAGTGAAGATTTGAAGACAGATAAAATTCTGAAAATAGGGAGCCTCCAAAATGACATTGAGCTAAGATACATATACATACATATATATTTCTACCTCAATTCCTGTGTGTATTCTCTATTTGTGTATCCGTTCAACCCCCCATACACATATATATTCATGTATATATATATATATATTTGTGTGTATGTGTTAGCATAATAGACCTATATTTATATTTACCCCTGTATTAACTTGTATATCTATAAATAGATATATAGAAATTAATTATACACATATGACAGAATTAATGTTAATATATACACACATATATTTATATGAAAATATGTTCATGTTTATATATATATATATACACAAAAACATATAGAAAACTTCTACATCTGCACATGTACATGTTTGGTACTATTATTATCTATTCTACTTCCACAAAATAAATTACAATGAAACCACAACAAAGTAGTATAAATGAAAATAAATTTATGAAAATAATGGTGGCATAGAAGTAAACCAGAGATTATGACAATTTAGAGATGGTTTTTCACAAATGGAACCCATTTGACTAACGAGAAGAAATCAGATCTATTCTAATGCTCTTAGGAAAGTTGGCTTTTCCTGTTCAGGAATCCTTAATTTTGGTGACAAATAAAAAAGAAATCTATAATATTTTATAAATTAATTCATATAAATTTTATATTAATTTCAGTGTGCATCAATAAGATAAGCAGTGAGACCTGGATAAAAGTAGATGTCTAATCAAAATAATAGTTTCACATAAATATCCAAATTCCAGTGAGTATCTATTGGTTTCTTACAACATTTTGATCTGCACGGGAGATGGGTCATGGACAAATGTCCTCTTCAGATATCACATCTAAAACTGGATTTACCATGTAGCTAGAGTGCACATAGATGTTTCTAATTAACAAAAGATTGACAGACTAGTAGAGAAAATATGTGCCTGTTTCCTCAGTTTGCCAATTGTACATTATTATGAGTGACTGTGCAGCACAAACATCAAATATTTAACAAAAACAACAAGAAAGAGAAATACTTCATTGAACAAGCAGATGAGACTCTAGACAATGTCATAAATCAGGGAACAATTCAAATTTAAAATGATAAACATGAGGAATGAAATACTGACAATGACAAGGCTCTATAAAGATACTTTACAGATGACAAAAGTAAAAGTAATTAAAAGAGGAGTACTGACTCTGTGGAATCACTCCAAACTTTTGCTTTTTTAAATTTTATTTTATTGTAAAGATTCCATACAGAGATGATACAGTTAGTTACATGAGTAAGGTAATGAGTACATTTTGAAACAATCACAAGAAAGAAAAAAAGAAATGTACTCATTAACTTGCCCACATAATTGTAACCCCTATGTATGGTATTTTCACAATTTAAAAAAAATGAGTACATTTCGAATGTTGTTCAGTCTGAAATCATGAGATCTCTCTTGAGATGACACCTGCAGCTCCCTGAAATACTGAGGGCAGCAAAATGGATTTCTTTTCTAATTCTGGATTACTGGCTGGCTGGGTGTCCTCACTGGATTTAAAGCTGGTAAGAACTGTGGGTTTGTACTGTTGCTAAAATTGCTGATCTTTTGCCACCAGATTGCTTGACTTACCCTATGGTTTTGTCCTCAGCTTCCCCTGACCCCTAGAGAGCTGGGATTGGAGCTGGCAGTCTCTCTTTTACTTTATATTATATAAAATCAATTTTTTCCATAGCTTTTCAGTTGTCCTGTTACCTCATGTGTAATGTTGGATCCTTTTTCTTTCTGCCTTCATTATAGTCTATCCTTTGTCATACTCACACCACTTATTCCTGGACACATCCGAAGCAGCTTCTATTCTGTGGTATGAAATCACCCAAGAAACTGATCCTTGAATTATTCCATTAGGAGAGGATGCATTTTAGATCAAACAAGACTGCTTGAATAAACTCTTGATCACAAAATCATAAACACTAAATCAGGATGTAGGCAGTATGTAACGGAAGAAAAAATGTAAAAGAAACAGATTTTTGATGACTGTCAGCAGAAGTAGAGGATTTAAAAGAAATTCAATGTATGACTACATCCTTGGGACCTACAAGTTGTAACAATTCCTCTTCTCTTGTGTCTTCAGAATTATAGTATGACATGAGTTTTTCCTCTTTCACTTTAGAAGATGTGAATAGGAGAAAATTGGAAATAGAAAAGTGAGCATTGAGGCCAGAAGTTAATATCCACAGGTTAAATTCTAATATTCATGGACCTAATGGTAGTGATACATTTTGTTGCAGCACATAATGA